>NW_027507903.1:284098948-284812281 GCF_037356315.1 Lithobates pipiens | reverse complement strand
TATGTTCATTCACAGGAGAAATGTAACCATGACCTGATCTATGAGCTGTGTATGGTGCAAGAAATGGGATGTTAAGGAAGTATGGATATCTACTTCTGTGTAATTACCTTAATAAAACCTGCATGTGTATTTTATGAGCCTTTAGTGACTCAGTTGATGGTTGTTATGCATCTTTTTGTTCAAAAGATTTTATTGGGTTTACAAAAAGAGATGTCAAAGTACAGCTAGAGCCTGACGTTAAGGTAACTGGGAAAACTGTAGGTACAAGTACGCGTGTAACAAAGTAAGACACGGTGGGGGGATTTGTTTATTACCATGTTGAGGTTCTAGGCCAGTGATGGCAAACCTTGGCACCCCAGATGTTTTGGAACTACATTTTTAAAAATACACTTCATTATCCATTAATGAATGCATAACTGCATTAATTGGTGTTTTCTTTAAATCTTCCCGCACTTTAGCTTTAAAGTAACTCTGTCACCAGAGGTTGTGTTTTACCCAATAGGTCATGTGTGTAAAAGGAATACCTAACTTTCTGGCAGCCTGTGTCTTATAAATCTGCAGTTTCTCTGGTTCCTAGTCACTGAAAATGGTCTAAACATTTCCTATCCCGCCAGCTGATATGGTTGCTTCCATCGGCTAATATATCTCTACAGAGCAGGTGGGGAGTAAGTACTAACTAATCCAATGGTTCAATACTTGCAGCGACTTGGGAACAGAAATGCTGTGGCGTTTTAATAAATGCGCCCCAAAAAAGGTAAATGTATTAACAGTTTTACAAGTGGACTATTGGGTAAATGTGACCCTATAGTGAGAAGTTCACTTTAAAATAAAATCGTAAATGAACTTCAGATATTTTATTTTTGAGGGGGTACATACCTTGTGTCCATGCCTGACATCTGGACACCTTTCTGTAACCCCCCTAAGTATTTATCAGTGTGTTGGTATTCAAGGTCATTGGACTGTAATACTGTGCTAAACTCTTCATACTTTAAGTGTGGAATGCAAATAAACGTATAGCATTATTGTGTACTGTACCTAGGATCCTGGATCCGTTAGACTGTTTGTTAGTAATTAGAATGTAATGATGGAAGGATGGCTGTTTTTTTATTTTTTTCAGTAACATTCTACCGAGAATTGTCCAATAAGTGCCAGTCATTCCATCTGCTGGTTTATAATCAGAATACCATAGTCCAAAGCCTGAAGACCCACTTACACATAAAGAACAGCCTTGCCTACCAACCTCTGCTTGAGTATGTATGCAATTCCTGCTGTAATATAACACATGAAAATAACTGTCTTCTCTTGTAAAAGCTAAAACTGGAGAGTGTAACATCTGGTGCAACTCAGAAACCACCGGCTCCCATTTTTTTTTTTGTCAAAGCTTAATTGAACAAACTGACGTTAGAAGCTGATTGGCTCCCATGCACAGCTGCACAAGATTTTGCACAATATAGTTTTAGTAAATCAACCCCAATGTGTAGATGAAATAATTATTTTAGTTTTATTTAAAATACAAAATGGCTTTGTTTTTTTTGTGTAGACCCTGGTGTAGACAATGCTCTAATTTTCTTTTTAGATATAATATGTATGGGTTAATTTTTGTCTGGAAGGTACATTTTCTAGCTGTATGCATGAGATGCATTCGTTTTTAGGTGTGTGTGTATATATAATATTATATAGTATGCTCATCTAAAACATTTGTTCTTAGTTTTGGATAAAGTGGGGTTTTTACTGCTAACCAGGACAATGTTGAACAGATATGCAAGGATGTGATCAGCTTAGACGAACGCTACTATTAGCAAAGTTATACGTATTGAGCTCTCTAGTGTACTCAAACACCCGACAAGTCTCATACTCTCATGTTCCTTGCTGTGCTGAAATTTGCTGTGGCTTGGTACTGCACAATAATTAGTTGGGATTCGATCCTTTCATAGATATGCTCTATAAACTCCATTCATTCTGTGAAGAGTTCGTTCTTTGCTTGTCCTGGTCTAGTTCAAAATCTCCTTACTAATATCTGGCAGGGAAGATTTTGGAGCAGAGGCTGAGCTGCACAGGGAAGACTCGGAGGAGAGTAACTGTAAAGGATTTTTTTTTTACAAAAAATAACAAACATACATGTTATATTTCTTGCTCTGTGCAATGTTTTTTGCACAGAGTAACCCCGATCCTCCTCTTTTGGCCCTCCACCTGGTGCTCCTGGCATATCCTGCCTTCCGAGAACCCCTCCAACAAGCCGCTAGCTAGGGGGTACTCGTGCAGGCTCTATTCTGAGCTACACTGTGTGCGTCTGTTGACACACAGTCCACCTCGGGCCCAGGGTACATTAAGGTAAATAAAAAAAAATGGCCTTTACATTCACTTTAGGCTCTATTCCCAACCTGGTCATTTTGGGATCATGGCAGAATCATTGTGATTCTGGCCACGATCTCAAAACGCACTACAATCGCAAAATGCAGATTCAGGTGCAATTAATTTCAGTGACACCTAAAGCATAGTGTGGTTTTTCCTCGATTGTCAGCTGGCAAATATCGCCTGAAGTTGTCGCCCAAAAGAAGCTTGTTCTTTTTGGGCGACAAGCTTCATGCGATGCAAATTGCCGAACTTGCGTTTTGTGATCGGAGTGCATTTTGAGATTGGGGGTAGAATCGCAGCAATTCTGCCTTGATCCCAAAACACCCATGTGTGAATAGAGCCTAAGGCCCCTTTCACACTGACGTCACGTTCAGGCCCGCCTGTCAGTTTTTCAGGCGGACCTGAACGGGTGCTCCATAGAGCTCTATGGAGCGTCGGATGTCAGCGGTGACATGTCCGCTGACATCCGACCCGCTCCGATCCAAAAAGTGTGACGGAGGAAAAAGCTATTTTTCCATCCGTCATCGGATCGGGTGACGACGGGCACTGCGGTCCGTCGTCATCCGATCTCCCATAGGGGAGAGCAGCGGCTGTGACAGGTCTGTCCCTGCGCAGTGTGCAGAGACAGACCTGTCATCTTCCTGCTCAGCGGGGATCGACGGAGTGAGCAAACGGATATCCACGGGGCGGATCAGAATTGATCCGCCCCGTGTGAAAGGACCCTAAATCTTGTTCCTTTTTTATTTTTTTATTTTATTCATCGTTCAAAAAAAAAAAAAATGATGAATACAATTTCTATAACACATGTTGTACAAGAATAATAGTGATAAACAAACATCCTTATCCAAGTTGCAAATGATCAAAATATATGCATCATGCTCTAAGCCTACAGCATCTTATCAATAAAACTGTCTGAAATAAAAATCATTCACATCTGTTTGGTTATCAATGGAATTGTAAAGCAAAAACAAAATAAACTAAGTATAAACATTTTTGAAAATAATGCACTCCACCATTCTGTGAGTACTCAAAAAAACAAAAGAAAAGAAAACTCAGTGCTGCTCCCATGTACAGTGAACTCCATACTGTCCAGTTGCATACTTGGATTATTATGCCACCCCCATACATACTACATCTCTTTGTCCCCAGAAAACAAGCTAATCCAGCCAGCCCATATTTCGTCAAACCTTTTTGGGGCAACCCCTAGCAGTATATGTAAGTTTGTACATTGGCAATGCTCTGTTAATTAGTTCCACCCAACATTAAAGAGATGGAGGGACCTGGTCCTTCCATCTTAGTGCCACTGCATTTTCCGCATAAAAAAAAAAAAAGACTATCCTTAGTAGGGTTTTTGTTGGAACTAGATATATCCTCTTCCCCAAAGTCCCCCAGGAGGCATCTAGCTGGAGAATAGATATTGCGGAGGGCTAGTTCTTTTATGAATTTCAGGCTAGCCACTCAGAATCTCCCCACAAGGAAGCAGAGCCAAATCATAAGAAAATAGTTTTCCTATTTATTGTATGATATTATAATATGAACAGAAATGTTTCTAATCTAGATAGATACATACACCAGGAGCCAAAGTTTTTTTTTTTAATATATCTTTTTCAAGCATTGATCATCGGTGCATTTATCATAAAGTAGTTTTATAATTAGTGTAATATACAGTAACTATATGTACTGTTAGTCTCAATAGACAGACACCTGTAGCAGTACTCCTTTAGTTACCTCTATTTATTTTACATTTAATTTTTTATAAAAATAAGTAAGCATAGGAATCGCCCACGCAGGGGCTAAATCATGGTTAATTTTATTATTTTACATTTATTTTAACTCTTAGCATAGTTTGCGTCTTAACTGTATAATGACCCAGCTGTACTGAGTATATTACAATATGCAGAATAGAGAATCTCTAACTTTTTTCTGTTATGGTACAGTAACACTTGTGTTTTTTCCCATACAGTCTGGTGGTCCAGCTGGCTCGAGATCTGCAGGGTGACTTTTATCCACACTTTCAAGATTTTTTTAAAGCTATCTCTTCATTATTGGACACGAAGGACACTCAATTGATAGAATGGGCCTTTACATCCTTGTCTTATCTGTACAAGTACCTTTGGAGGATGATGGTGAAGGACATGCCTACCATATACAGGTGCCTAGAAAGATGCAATTTTTGTGTGTCTTCCTTCCTTGTTTTCTTATTTTTTTTTTCTTTTTACGTATTGTATTTTAAGTGTGAAAAAGTGTACCTGTTCCAGAATGGAAAGTGTTTGGGATATAGCAAACAGTGCTGAAGAATTATCTTAGGAAGCAACATATGCTGGAAAATAATGCAAATTGAATGACTGCAGGCAGTATGTGCAGGAGAGATGTCCAGAGGGTATGGCAGAAGATAGTATGTGCAGGGGAAAAGAGCTGGATGCTTACGGGTTAACATATATTCCTGGGGACTAAATGCTAAGGAGATAATGCACATGGGCTGAGGAATGGACATTGTAGGGTTATCACATATTTTGGGGACAGGACAAGGGTGAGACACCTAAGCTTGGGAACTCAACAATGCAGCGTTAATGCTTATATGCTGGGGACAGGATGCACACACATTGAACTCCGTTCCACCACCTCCAGCTCTCACCCTTGACTCCCTGCTCACTTCTGTCACTTGTAAACACAGAAGCCTTCTGTTTTTTTATAAGAACAGCTTTCCTCTCAGTTGCTCGTGGCTCTCACAAATCCCTGTCTGCCCTGTAAGCACTCAGGGCGGGGACAGATGCCGACCAATGATCTCCCAAGATGAGAGAGAGAGAGTTGGAGCAGCCTACTCTGCCAGGATGTACTAGAGCCTGGCTGGGGTAGGTGAGATATGAGAGAGCTTTTTGTTTTTTGGGGGGGGGGGGGGGGTGGGTCAAAGGAATGGATCGGGACTGAGTGGGGAGATTGGTGCAGAGATCTGAGCCAAGGAGGGGGAGTGGAGGTTAGATGTGGACAGCCTGTGAAAGAGCTAAACCCTGCACACTTGAACGCTGCGCTCTGTGCTTAGCGCCCTCTTGAACTCTGAGCTTAGCGCACCCCTAAACCTTGCACATTGCACTTGGTGTACTCCGGAGCTGTATGTTACACACTCCTGAACTCTGCATACATAGTCTTACAGATACAACTGGCCCTTTTAGGGCTTATGCGGCCCACAATGAAACTGAGTTTTATACACTTGTTACTGGAGAAAGACCAATATATGTGCCCTCCAGTGGCAAGTCCCCCAGAAGCAAAAGGAAGCACGTACATATTACTCTCAAAGAAGAGATGAAACTATCTCGTTAAAACAAAAATTTGATCTAGGCATTTATTGTTAAAGCTGCCAAGGATTCTAATATGGTATAAAGGTAATTGATGTTAGTTTTCTTTTTTTACATATACAGGAATATATAATTGTCTAATAAATGTTACCTTGCAGAAAGCAATCATCCTGAATTCATTTTTTTATACTGCAGTTTATACAGCACTCTGCTTGCCCATCACAAAGAACACATCCGAAATTTTGCTGCAGAGAGTTTTGCATTCCTAATGAGGAAGGTAAGTCACCTGTGACTAGTCACTCTCCTCCAGGAGCCGCACAGCCAAAGTAGTGTTGCTTTCTCTCATTATCATATTCTATGTTGGGTTTATTTCTAATGCAAAATGTATAGCGGAAAACAGGTTAACAAGTTCCACTCTGACAGATATGGAAGTTTTGTAGGTTGATCATTTTACAGGGTGTTTTTTCAGAAAAAAGAAAATCTGGTAAACCAAACTGTGATCGTTTGAAGATGTAAAATTATTAAGGGCAACTGATAGAATTGAGAGATGTCAAAAGGTTTTACCAGCTTCGGGCTAAATATTTCTCCACATACATTTTTTGAATGATATTATCAGTACAAATGATTGTTATATGCACAGGCTTATTGTGTTCTTTTAAGATATCTACTACTGTTCCAGGCGCAGAACAGAAAAACAACAATTACCTTAATGCCATACAATTCACTCAAAACATCTGAAGTCGCATGTCTCTTTTTTTGTTTACTTTTGGTGTTTTAAAATCCTCTAAATTATCAGCCTGTAGACAATCGGTCATACAAAGATTTTTGCATTCTTAATTTCTGAAGACCAGGCCTTTTCTGGCACTTTTTGTTTATAAGTTTAAATCAGTGTTTTTTGCTAGAAAATTACTTATAACCCCCAAACATTATACTTTTTATTTTTTTATTTTAGCAAGACCCTAGGGAATAAAATGGCGATCTTTGCAATTTTTTTTTTTAAAGATTTTTTTTTTTAATGAATAATAATTTTAAAAAAAACAATATTTACCCTAATTTTTTGTGTAATATGAAAGATGTTACGCCGACTAAATATATACCTAACATGTCACGCTTTAAATGCCTTTACAGGTTACCTGTTTAGAGTTACAGAGGAGGTTTAGCATTAGAAATATTGCTCTTGCTCTAACGTTCGTGACGATACTTCACATGCAAACACTGTTTACATATGCGGGCGCTACTTGCATACATAGGTTAGCTTCTGTGCACGAGCATGGAGGGATGTGGGCAGTTTCATTTTTTATTTTTATTTTTTTTATTTTTCTTATTTATATAATTTTTTTATATTTTTTTTTACATTGTCCCTTTTTACATATTTTTTTTTTTTTTTTTTTGATCACTTTTATTCCTGTTACAAAGAATGCAAGCATCCCTTGTAATAGAAATTAGGATAACCTCTTTAAGCTTTAAACACAAAAGATCAAAAAAAATAATTGTTTACTTCCACCCTGTCACAACATTGCTCCAGTCCTCCAAGGCCATAGAGGCAATCTAGTCTTTTATTGGCGCTGTGACCAACCAGCCACACCATAGAATTGTTTCTGGGGCAAGCCGGCAAGCTTAGAAGACACGGCAGGGTGGGGTCCCCTGTCCCCGTGGGTGGGAGTGATGTTCCCTCCCACTGTTTCTGAAAGTGTTCCAGCGGCACATGAGCCTATTGAAATGCTTTTTAGAGTAAACCAGCCAACGGCTGAGAAAAAACAATACCGGGTTTATGGCTGATATCTTCAGCCATTATCCGGTAAACCACTTGCAAAGCGCAATGTTATAAGTATGTATTATGGTCAGCAAGTGGTTAAAATGCAGAAATAACACTCTCCTACAGGTTTATAAATTAATAATGCTGTCATATAGCCACAGGTTTGTCTGGCAAATACCCCCATATATAGAACTTGGTAAAGATATACTATTATATTTATACATATACAGCTTGGTGAAACCCTTGTTGCCTCTATTGATTCCAATCACTCTGTTGAATAGCTAGAGGTCTTTAGAATCTGACATTTTCTGGGGTTGTCCGATTCCTACATCTCCTTGCTGATCACTTTCTTTCCAGGTGCATTACTTTTTCCCATTTGAGCCACAGGGGCACAGAGTGCCTCTAGCGCTCCAAGATAATGGTAAGTATTAAAAATGTTTTTGTTTTTTTTCAAATGCTCTGTTTAAACAATTTTAAAATAACCACAATGCATCATTAATCATTTATGTGCCTTAATTTGATTTTAAAAACAGTCATATGTAACTTGTATAGGCCTTTTTTTATGTTAAGTAAACACAAAATTCTTATCTTTGCGTTCCTTTTGCCAACAAAATTTGTAAAACTATTTGTTACTCTGGTCTAAGGTTCCTGATTTAGGTGGACTGTTGAACTTCATGTTCCTGGACCTTAATGAACATCCCCAGAAGGTGGAAGGTTTGGGGCAGCTGCTATTTGAGATGTGCAAGGGGGTCAGACATATGTTTCACTCATGTGCCAAAAAGGTAATGAACTATGTATTATTAGATGCAATGTATGAATACATTCTGTGCATGCAAGACACAAGCATAAAATAACTGCTATTTAACCATTGTAACATATATTTGTCACACGAAGGTGACATATAACAGGTAGGCCAAAAGAACAATTTTTTCTGTTTAGATAGCATATAAATGTTGCAAACTGGGTGATCATCTTTATTATTTTTTTTTCTTTTTTTTTTTTTTTTTTTATAAATGCACACTTACAACTTAATGCACAAGTACAACTTAAGTGGTGTACACACTATGAGAAAATCTGAAGAAAAATTCTGTACGAAGCACTTTTTTTTCCATTTTTGAATAGTGTGTACACAACTTTCAACATCTGATTCTCACTTTGCAAATTCAATTTGGACAAACTCCAAAAATTTTCTCCTACGTGAACAGAACTTACAATTTTCATTTGATGTGTACTGTTTTCGTCCGATTTTTTTTTTCCATATGAGAGAAATCGGATACAAAAGACTGCTCATGATCAGAAACAATAAACAACGGAAAAAAAAAGCCTTTGTCGTACGGCAGTATTTGTACATTATGTCCTTCTTCGATTCCAACTGGCTATTAAATATAGAAAAACGGATGATCGTTCACCCAGTTTTCTTATACTGTGTACTAGGAATCGACCGATTATTGGTGCAGCCGATGTTCGCTTTTTTAGAAGTATCGGTATCTGTTGAAAAACTGACCGATAATACCGATATTGCTTCAATGGGTTTTACCAAGGTGATGAATGCATCACCCTGGTTCCGTTCTTTAGAGCGGACGGTCAGCTTTATTGTAATAACAACCGATGCGGCTCAGCAGCCGCTCGCTGTTATTATAAGCAGCGACAGGGGACCACCCACCCCACCACCACCTCCTGACGCTCGCTCAGGCTCTCCTGCCCCACTGGGAGGCCCAAGCAACCTGGCCAAAGACCCAAACAAAGTTGATTCTTTGTTCGCGTCTCGGATCTAGTAATCTGGAAGCAATGTCATGACATCACTTTACGGATTACTGGCATCTTAAAGGCACCATTTAAAAAAAAAAGAAAGTATTCAATAATGCAGATCTTGACGTTTTGAATACTTTGAAGTGCAGAGGAGGGGTTTTGGGGGTCTTATAGACCCCCGCCCTCTCCATAAAGAGTACCTGTCATTGATTGTTACTGTCACAAGGGATGTTTACATTCCTTGTGACAGCAATAACAGTGATAAAAATCAAAAAATTTAAATGACAATGTAAAATGTATTTTTTTGTTTTAAATGTACAAAATATTGGCAGGAGAGGTAGCCAAAATATCGGTATCGTATCGGCACCGAAAAAACAATATCGATCAATCCCTACTGTGTACCAGCCATAATATCTTTAATTTTGTAGAGCTTTGTAAGTAAAAAGGATCATGTTGTTTGTTTTTTTTAACTGTAAAACGTATGTATGTTTTCTCTCAGTACAATGGTACACATTTGTCTTTGGGTTTTGTTTTTTTTTGCTGCTTCATGGCTTGTTAATTGTAAAAATTACATGCTTACTTTCATATAGCTTAAATAGTTTCTGTTTGGCAGGTTTTGCAACTGGTTTTACAGAAAGTTGGACCAGTGACAGAAACTGAAGAACAGTTGCCCTGGACTTTAGTAGGCGAGACACTGAAACATTTTGTGGAGTCTGCTACTTCTTACATTAATGGCGAACACATGGAACCACTTTTTAGTAATATTCAGGTATGGTTGTATATGTGAAGACAACAATCTCTTTGTTGTGCTGTTTTTGGGGTGTGGCAGAATAATAGCACCTTCAGGGTTGTCAAAAGCTCCCACTAATTACTTACAAGGAAATCCTTTCAATTATTTAAAATGACTGTTCTCACAGGGTCATTTTGTATATTGACTCATACTCGAAATTAATAAGCAATATACTTAACATTCCGGAGGCCTGTTTGTTGAAATTGCACCTCTTCGCTGTTCCCTGACTCCTACAAGTAGTCCACATTTCCAAGTATGTGAAATACCTGCTCCTCTATTGTATGTTGGGATTTTTCCTGTTAGCTTTTAAGCTACTGTAAGACAAATAAGCCGGTGGGAAAGAACACTGTGTGCTGTGAAGGTATTAATCCCATCTAACCTTTACTTAGTATCTTGGGAGCAGTAAATAGGCAATGTTTCATAAATGGGCATTCGTAAAGTTAAGTATATTATCCATTACAAGCATAACTTTTCATACCATCAGGGTTATGTTAAAGCTGAAGTTTTGGTATGCCAATTTTACATGTAGTAGACAACACTACTACTACAGTGATCTCCACTAGCTTCGGAGCCCCATATCAAGCAGCTGCCCTGCTGTATTGAGAAAACAAAAGGTCGGTTGCACAGCACAAGTGCTATTCAGGGACTACTTTGTATTTTCCTCAGTGCCTACAAAGTGTTCTCTGATCAAGGTAGAGATCATGACGTCCTCACCCTATCCAATCAGAGAATGCTTTGCATTCATTGAGAAAATGCAAAATGTTCCTTGAATGGTGCCTGCACTGAGCCATTCTGCACGGGACCCAGAAGTTAGGGGAAATAATCCATAGTAGCGGTGCCTACTACAGTGATTTCCAGATTCCACGGGGATAAAACGGGTAGGGCACATACGTACTTACTTTGGTCAAAACTGTACCAATGTAACTATTAAAAAATTCACATACCTAGACTTCAGCTTTAAAGACTTCTGATCACTAATTTCCTGCTCTCCTCACATTCAACCCTTTATAAAGAAACCACTAAGTTTGCATTCCAATCAAATGATATCTGTATATAGCCTATCACAATTCACAGTTGAAAGCTTATATGTAAAAATTGTGGCTACAAATGCAACAAGCCATGTCCTCTAATGCAGTGATCGTCAACCCTGTCCTCAGGGCCCACTAACAGGCCAGGTTTGTAAGATAACTGAAATGCATCACAGGTGATATCATTTGCTGCTCAGTGATTGCAGTACTCTAGTCTGCATCTCCCCAAGGCAATACCTAAAACCTGGCCTGTTAGTGGGTCCTGAGGACAGGGTTGATGACCACCGCTCTAATGCACAGCTTTGAGTCAGATATTCATATTTACATGTATGTTACAGTTAAAGGACACAAAATATTGATGCACGCATGGCAGTTAGAAAACTAGCATTTGCAGAATGTGAAGTGGCAGTGGCAGCCCACATGTCTCTGTCAGAAAATAATTCCTTTAAAGCGTTTGTTAACCCAAAAAAATTAAATAAAGATCCTGTTCATTTAAAGCATGTAATACAGCACAGTGCTTGTGTTGTATCATTTGGCCCCTTGTATCACCTAAAAAAACTGGCTGATCCTGCCTGGTTTTGCCCTCCTCCCTGTAAACTAACCACGGTATATAATGGCTGCTGAACCCTGACAACATGGTCAGTTTACATGCCTCCTTCATCTGCAGCCCTGCTCTCTGTCTCCTCTGTCCTCATCCCCCCCCCCTTCTGTCTGTGAGTTCTGTGACCATGACTGCCCCCTCCCCTCCCCTCCCCTTCTCTTCTGCTGCTCAAATTGGGGTACAATTTACATTATCCTCTTGGTTGATGAGTCTAATGTCCCCCCCCGTGACTGTGCTTTATAAAAAAATGCAGCTACATACCTTTTTTACAGAACACAGATTCGTGGTCACATGACCTGCCATCTTTTTCCTCTGTCGCATGACAGATGCAGTCGGCAGGGCCGCCTCTCTCCTCCTCCCCTTCTGAAAGTTCTAGTTCATTTATGAAACAACTAGGCTTGCTTAAATAACATTATTAGAGGAGTATATGTCCAAGAATGTAAAATATGTTTAATGGAAAGAAAATATTTGAAACTGAAATTATGTTTGATATTGAAACCGTGGGGCTGATTTACTAAAGCGAGAGAGTGCAAAATCTGGTACGACTCTGCACAGAGACCAATCCGCTTCCAGGTTTTATCGTCAAAGCCTAACTGAACAAGCTGAAGTTAAAAGCTGATTGGCTACTATGCACAGCTGAACCAGATTCTAAGCGCACCAGTTTTAGTAAATCTCCCCCAATGTGTTTTTGGATATATGGGAGTGACACCGTACAGTAGGGCTATGTAGTTAGCATTTGTTAGAACTGTTTTTGTAGCTAGAAAATTGTTAATTTCCATCAGTTATGGAGCGGAATGAGGAATCATATAATAAACATGTAAAATAAGGTATTCAAATGGGCTGTTTGTACAAATTTATAAAACGCATGAGTTTGATTCAGTTTCAACTGTGACATGACAAGCTGTCTGTGTGATTGGATTATTATTGTATAACTCTCAATTGGGGTTATTTTTATGTTCATTGTGTTCTTTTTCTTTTTAAAACTAAGGTAATTTTGAATAGGAATTGTAAGTGGCTTGGGCACAGAGGAAAAGGAACCTGGGGAGGGAAGTTGGGGTAGACCTAATTATAAAAAAAAAAAAAAAAAAAATATGTAAATTCACAAATGTTTTTCTTGATTTGTTTGTCATTTTTTTTTAGCAATCTCTGCTGGAGCTTTCAGGTAAAACAGATGCTAATCAGGGTACACAATGCTCAGATCAGATAGAAAGATTACTAGAAGCTTATTCTATCCTAGTGGAGTATGGTCAAGGGTCAAAGATTCCTCATCCAGAACAGGTGTCTAAGGTAAGTTAATTTGTCTCATTCTAACCGTTACCCTTCTCAAAACATCACAAAATCTCTTTTAATCTCTTTTTGTTTTTTCCTAGACATTGACAAAATTGTTACAAGTTCCCAACACTTCATCATCTTGTTGTCACAGACTTCTCAGTATTGTCTCTACCTTACTTCTCAATGAGAATGCATCTTTGCCAGTGTCAGAGATTAAAGAGACAGTAAATAAGGTAATTTATATTCTGCATTCAAGATGTGTTTACTCTCCATGGCACACGTGAAAAATGATGAATACATTAAAGATGAAACTCATAGAAAGTGAATGAGCAGCTTTCAATGGTTAAGCAGGTATCAGACTGTTGTAAAATATTTTTCTCTATGCTAGGAACAGCTTGCACAGATATCCTGAAAGCCCTCGGGAGTTTCACACTACAGACAATGGTGCAGCTGTTTTAGGGCGGATTTCAGGCACTATTTCTAACGCTTATAGCGCCTGCAAAATGCCCTTGGTGTGAAAGGGGTCTTAATGTAGCCAGGTGTAATTAAACTAATTTTATTAGCTATGTTAAGTGATATTATTGCATTGTGGTGTGACATAATGTAAATGAACTGTTTCAAATGTAATTTAAAACTAGGATTCAGTCTGTCTGATGTTAGCACTTTTCATGGCCAGGTTTTATTACCTGAGTGCGGTGGAACTGATAAAAGGCATAGCTGAATGTAGTTTGCGTGTTGCTTTTTTCTAATCTTTGCATTTTGATTGAAAGAATGGGACTGAATGGTTGACAAAAATTACCAGATTTTTTTAGTAGTAATATTTTGTAAAGGTCGTTTGTGTACATGTTAAACAAATGCACGTTTTTTGTAAGGTTTTTGAGAGTGGATTTTCAAGAAGATCACTGATGGACTTCTCAGAAGGGCTATTCAAAATGGAGAAGTTTGAGCAGGCAAGTACCTAATTGCTTTAGAAAATAGGCATTATCACTCTGCACTATTTTTGTATTAGTTATGAAAGTAAATAGTAAAGTATAAAATGTAAATCTCTGTAAGTGATGCCACCAGCTATGGAAAAGTTTCAGCAGTTCACCTAATCCACCCTCTTCTGTCTGCTTTTCATCCCCACAGCAAAGAGATCCTGTAAGTTTAAAGGATCCTCCTCCCGGCCCATTTTTTTTTTTTTTGACAGGTACCCGTTCCCCCACTTCTAGTCAGATTGCCGTGACAATCCAAGCAGGAGTTCACCCCCCTCCTTTCCCCCACAGCCTTCTGGGATCCCAGGTCCCAGAAGACTGCAGGACCATTCACAAAGCGCAGAATGGCCTGCGTATGTGCAGTGGGAAGCCGGCTGTCAAACGGCAAGGCTTTACTGATGGTTTCCCTTAGTCAAAATGCTGGTTACCTGCACCCTTAGCCGATTGAGGAATCCTCTCGGGCGAGGGGACAGCTCTGGATTCTGGGACAGGTAAGTGTCCTTATATGAAAAGTCAGCAGCTACAGTATTTGTAACTGTTGATGTGTTTTTTTTTTTGGGGGGGGGGGGGGGGGAGAGACTGGAGCTTCTCTTGAATCTAAAAGGAAAAAAATTAATTCAAATTTTTATGTTAAGAAAAAGCCTAAAACAATTCAATGTGGTCCTGTCCTATTATTAACTTGTTAGCATTGCAAAGATCTTCCTGAATGAATGCAGTTATTCTAAGTCCACGTTTCTGTTAAATTTAAACATCTCATCATATATTAATTACATTTTATTTTATTTTTCAGCATTTTCTTCCAAGCTTCCTGCAGTATACCCTGCTGTGTTTTACAGACAAGAACCCCTCCGCTAGGAGCGAGGCCCTGGCAATTTTAACTAAGCTCATTTTGGAAAAAGCTGAACCCCCAACAGTTGGTTCTATGGCATTTGAAAAATATCCCCTTGTATTTGTGGAAAAATCTAACTGGTAAAATAATTTGTTGAAATTGCTAAAAATGTAATGAAGGGAAACCTTTTCTTTATTTTCCTCCTGCAATAAGAAATCACATTGCCCTTAAAAAGAATATATTTCACCACCAGGGTTTTTTTAACCACTTCAGACTCATGCTATAGCTGAAAGACCGCTACAGCGCAGCTCTCTGATTTTGGGAGGGTGTTTATGGACATCCTCTCAGAACAGTGCCCCATGGGGCATTTTATAAGATCACTGTGTCCTTCAGACAAAGATCACAATAAAGGGCCAATCACAGCAGCCCCTTAACACATGATAAGCTGTGTCCAATCACAGCTGATCACATGTAAACAAACTTGTCAGTTATCAGCATTCCCTTCCTCATGCACTGTCGCAGTGCGAGAAGAATAGAGCCAGTAACATGCAAGTCTGACAGGAGACATTTACACAGCTAATCGGGGCATTGATTATCAGTGCAGCCCCATCAGTGGCAATCATGCCTATCAGTGCAGCCTCATCAGCGCCCATCAGTGAAGGAGAAAAATTACTTATTTGCAAAATGTTGTAACAGAAACTAAAAAAACTTGTTTTGTATTTGTTTAGGAAAAAAAAAAAATCCCAGAGGTGATTAAATACCGCCAAAAGAAAGCTCTGTTTCTCAAAAAAAATTCATATGGGCTATACAGTGTTGCATGACGGCGCAATTGTCCTTCAAAGTGTGAAAGCACTGAGAGCTTAAAATTGGCTTGTGCAGGCAGGGGGTGAAAGTTTATTGAAGTGGTTAACGCTATTTTATTTTATAGTGCACACATTTTTCTGATATGTGAGAGATTATTTAGTCCAGTTAATATGACTGGGGCCAAATGAAAATACAAGTAGTACTTAAAGTGTTACTAAACCCACAACAGTAAAATCAGTCTGTATATGCAGTAAAGCATACTGGTTATACTCCCTGTTGAACCTAAGGGGTTAATCATCTGCATTGTGTAAAAAGCCTGTTCAAGCCTGTTTTTTCTAATCCTCCTTCCACTGTCCCCTATGGAGTCAGGCTGCACATGCTAAGTTCAGTGTGTATTGCTAGAGAGAGTTTTTTTTTTCTTGGGAGGATGCATGTGATCAGCACACGGCCAACTGGCACTGTCCAGACAGAGGGTCAGGAGTTCTGGCTGCAGCCTTATAGGACAGTCAGAAATCTCCTCCTACAAGCTTTAACCGGTGCTTGGCTGGACACTGATAGAAGTCACAAGACTGTTATATACTGCTGATGAGAAAATGTATTTAGCAGTTTATATTTACTAACATAATTACATTTCCGTGTTCTGTGGGAGACCAGATATAGTGAATGCAGGCTCCTGGGTTTAGTAACACTTTAATAATTTCTCGTGTGATAATGTTAACTGTTCTTATGTGCCATGTCTTGTTTTTTTTTCTTAGTTCAAAGTTGAAAGGTGGTCAGAGTAGGGGATCTGCAGTGCTGGACTACATACTGTCTCTGATTCATCTGTCACCTGACCTGGATGCCTGTGAAGTGTCACACTGTTGGGCTGCACTTACTGTTCTGCCTCATTTGAGGTAATTATACATATAGATTATGAGCAGTCTGAAGTTATTAAATTTTTTAGCATTGCATATTCTTAGAAGGTTGTAATAAGGCTTTATGATCTGTGTAATTTGTGTGTCTGATACAAACATTGGTTGAAAGGATTTTTAGAGATTTCCTGTGGGGAAGATATAATGGGCATTTTCAGCCACTAGAAATACTTGTTATATCTCACACAAATTGTGCCAGCAGATTGAAGTATGTGCCATTTATTGCCTTTTCAGTGGTAGGCACAGCGGGTACTGCTAATACCTGATTTGACATCCTGATTAGAGGTCGACCGATATGGGTTTTTCTCTGGCCGATGCCGATATTTAGAAATCGGGGCGGCCGATGGCCGATATATGATGCCGATTTTTGTGGCCGATTTTTTTTTATTTTTCCTTCATTAAATCTAACAGTTTAGGCGGCTGTGGAGGAGGTGGGGATACAGAGAGGCGGCTGTGGAGGTGGGGGGGTACAGAGAGGCTGCTGTGGAGGTGGGGGGGTACAGAGAGGCTGCTGTGGAGGAGGGGGGGTACAGAGAGGCGACTGTGGAGGAGGGGGGGTACAGAGAGGCGACTGTGGAGGAGGGGAGGTACAGAGAGGCGACTGTGGAGGAGGGGGTACAGAGAGGCGACTGTGGAGGAGGGGGGGGTACAGAGGCGACTGTGGAGGAGGGGGGGTACAGAGAGGCGACTGTGGAGGAGGGGGGGTACAGAGAGGCGACTGTGGAGGGAGGGTACAGAGAGGCGACTGTGGAGGGGGGGTACAGAGAGGCGACTGTGGAGGAGGGGGGGTACAGAGAGGCGACTGTGGAGGAGGGGGGGTACAGAGAGGCGACTGTGGAGGAGGGGGGGTACAGAGAGGCGACTGTGGAGGAGGGGGGTACAGAGAGGCGACTGTGGAGGAGGGGGGTACAGAGAGGCGACTGTGGAGGAGGGGGGGTACAGAGAGGCGACTGTGGAGGAGGGGGGGTACAGAGAGGCGACTGTGGAGGGGGGGTACAGAGAGGCGACTGTGGAGGGGGGGTACAGAGAGGCGACTGTGGAGGGGGGGTACAGAGAGGCGACTGTGGAGGGGGGGTACAGAGAGGCGACTGTGGAGGGGGGGTACAGAGAGGCGACTGTGGAGGGGGGGTACAGAGAGGCGACTGTGGAGGGGGGTACAGAGAGGCGACTGTGGAGGGGGGTACAGAGAGGCGACTGTGGAGGGGGGGTACTGAGAGGCGACTGTGGAGGGGGGGTACAGAGAGGCGACTGTGGAGGAGGGGGGGTACAGAGAGGCGACTGTGGAGGAGGGGGGTACAGAGAGGCGACTGTGGAGGAGGGGGGTACAGAGGCGACTGTGGAGGAGGGGGGTACAGAGGCGACTGTGGAGGAGGGGGGGTACAGAGAGGCGACTGTGGAGGAGGGGGGGTACAGAGAGGCGACTGTGGAGGGGGGTACAGAGAGGCGACTGTGGAGGGGGGTACAGAGAGGCGACTGTGGAGGGGGGGTACAGAGAGGCGACTGTGGAGGGGGGTACAGAGAGGCGACTGTGGAGGGGGGGTACTGAGAGGCGACTGTGGAGGGGGGGTACAGAGAGGCGACTGTGGAGGGGGGTACTGAGAGGCGACTGTGGAGGGGGGGTACAGAGAGGCGACTGTGGAGGGGGGGTACAGAGAGGCGACTGTGGAGGGGGGGTACAGAAAGGTGACTGTGGAGGGGGGGTACAGAAAGGTGACTGTGGAGGGGGGGTACAGAAAGGTGACTGTGGAGGGGGGGTACAGAAAGGTGACTGTGGAGGGGGGGGTACAGAAAGGTGACTGTGGAGGGGGGGGTACAGAAAGGTGACTGTGGAGGGGGGTACTGAGAGGTGAATGTAGAGGGGTGGTATATAGAGGTGACTGTGGAGGAGGATCATCCATTTTCTAAATGGCAGGTTTCACTTTAAAAGGATATTAATTTATACAGTAGCATACTCCATTTTTTTGACTCGCCGTGCATACAAGCTGGCATCTATCTGTATGCACGTGACCCAATAGCATGCACCTAGCCCTGCTGAGCTGACCAGCCAATCACAGTGAGATAGAAACAGGCTCCGCCTCCGCAGGGAAGGAAGAGGATCTTAGCTAGTGCTGGCTACGATCTCTTGCGGAGGCTTGTGATATGTTAATGATGTTCCTCTGCTACTGCCTGGGGAAGGGAGGGGCGGGGCAGTGCAGTGCCAGTGAAACTTTCTCCTTCCACCCTATAGTGGCCAGCCGCACGGGTGAAGGATGGAGGATCAATTGTACATGCTGCTGCAGCGGGGACACAGGTCTGTACTGCAGGCGGCCGGGTATAGTGTTACCCGCAAATCGGCGTGGTATGCACAATAATCGGCCGATGCCGATTTCTTAAAAACGGCCAAATATCGGCCGATATATCGGCCGACCGATATATCGGTCGACCTCTAATCCTGATTTGAATGATAATGTGATCAAAGATGGACAGTTGTTGCAATACCTATTTTCTTAGCTTTCATTAGTTCAGCCATAGATGAACATAGAAAAGTAAAGTTAGCTCTATATGTTGTGAAGGAAAAAAAAACACAGGAAGAGAGCTTCATCACGGTTTAATTCACCCCCACCAAAAGCTTGCAATACCTGTTGCATCACTTGCTTTTATAAAGGTGTGGTCATTAGATAATAACTAGGTGGTGTTTGGACTACCCAATGCCAGGTCTCGGGAGAAACTGTTGGACTGTTTTGTTAGATAATTGCCTTCTCTCCCTCTTTCTGATATAATAAAGTGATCTGCTTTATCTGCTGTTAAACACTTTCCGACCGTCTCCTGTGCATATACGTCGGCACTTTCAAGAGGGATTTCTCGGTAACGGCAGCAGCTGTTGCCACACCCGAGATATACATCTTTTCAGGAGCCGGTCGTGTTTACGATAATGGTGAGCTCTGCAGCGGATTCGCCCCCCCCCCCCCCCCCCCCGCCGCCGCTCACCTGCGTCCTCCGCTCTTACCGAAGCCGTCGGCAGCAGCGGAGGCAATCGGGTCCTCTCGGTGCCTGGGTATGGAGACGAGTAAGGCTAAATGGCCCCCACCCGTCTCCATACCGTAGCCGGGCAGAAGCGATGTCAAAACATCACTTTCGCCCATAGATCTTAAAGACACATTTTTTTTTTCAATATCATTTTTTCAAATGACAATTTTTTTTTATTTTTTTTTTATTGCATTTTAGTCCAAATATGAGATCTGAGGACTTTTTGACCCCAGATCTCATATTTAAGAGGATCTGCCAGACAAGTGAGGGGAAGATGGCCCCCACCGGTCTCCATACCATTGCTGGGCGGAACCAACATAAAAACGCCACTTCTGCCCATAGCTCTAAAAGGGCCTTTTTTTTTTATTGCGTTTTAGTGTAAATATCTTTTTGACCCCAGATCTCATATTTAAGAGGACCTGTCGTGCTTTTTTCTTTTACAAGGGATGTTTACATTCCTTGTAATAGGAATAAAAGTGATCCAGTTTTTTAAAAAAAATGGTGCAAAAAATTAATTAAAATAAATAAGAAAAACATTTTATATATATATATATATATATATATATATATATATATATATATATATATATATATATATATATATATATATATATATATATATATATATATATATATATATATAATTTTTTTTTTTAAAGCGATCTGTCCCGATGAGCTCGCATATGAAAACAGTGGTCAAACCACACATGTGAGGTATCGGTAGAGCGAAAGTAATAATTCTACCTGTAGAATTTTAAAATGTTGCCTATGGAGATTTTTGAGGGTAAACGTTTGATGCCATTCCACAAGCGGGTGCAATTTTGAAGCGTGACCTGTTGGGTATCAATTTACTTGGCGTAACATTAACTTTCACAATATAAGAAAAATTGGACTAACTTTGCTGTTGTCTTATTTTTTTTTATTCAAAAAAGTGCTCTTGTAAGAACACTGCGCAAATATGTTGAGAAAAAGTATTGCAATGACTGCCGTTTTATTCTCTAGGGTGTTAGAAAAAACCCAATATATAACGTTTGGGGGTTCTAAGTCATTTTCTAGCAAAAAAAAACTGTTTTAAACATGTAAACACCTAAATTCCAAAACGAGGCTGGTCCTTAAGTGGTTAATAAAGACGTGTTTGTTGGAGACACAGGCAAGCCTATGATTTTTTTTTTTTTTTTTTGGCAGTAGAAACATTGTATAGTAATTGGTTTTTTGAAATGTCCCAAAGCATACAATATATAGTTTTCACGGATTGAAGGGTTGGAGCAATCAGACATGCTGGAAAGCATGTCTGATTTTTAAAGTTTATTTTAGCTTTTTTTTTTTTCTCTATTTTTTACCTGGTGATCCAGCCAGTAACACACTTCTTGTTTTATTGCTCATTTGCATGTGAACTTGGGAGCAGTAAAACCCTGTAGAGCCTCACTTTTACAGCGGCCAGGGGTGTACACACGTGACAGCCGCTTTGATTTGCAGTCTATGCAGAAAATATTGCCCCTAGCGCTTTGGTGATTGTTGCACCTTCTGAACATGACCCATTCAAGTGAAGGCCGCTCTGCAAGCAACTTTAAGCATGTACAATACACATGGTTGTGGGGTGCTAGTACAACATTCAACAGGTTAAAGCAGGCAGTGAGGAGGTGATAAAATCACCTGTCAAATGCTTTCTGAAGAGCGATCTGAATGCGGATCACTCCTCGGAGATCAAAACACATTTGCACAAGCCCTTAGATTGTCTGAATTCTGGATGGAGAAGCAACTGAGATAACTTTTAAACAGCAACATTGTCGATTTGGAGAGAAGGTGGTGTTAGATGCACTAGCAGATTTAGATGAACTTGACTAAAAAATTAAAGCTGAACTCCAGCTAATCTTTTTTCAGCAGTTACAGCAGCAGTTTTTTTTTCCTGTTGGTATAAAGGTTTTACATAATTGAATAAAAACTGACCACGTTGCTTTGCCTTAAGAGGGCATGGAATTTAAAAACCAACACAAACCTGATGATTTTTCAAGTACACTGGGGTGTTTGAAACTTGAGGCATTCTGATATACAGATAACACCTTTGTTTGACAAAGCTATTGGCTGGCCAGCCTCCTTGTGCCTAGCTTTGCCTGTCATGTTTAAGGATCCATAGCTATGCATAGTAGGTGGGCCAGGCTTTGACTTCATGAAATAAAGTTGGTATGTGCATACCTGAGAGCTACAGATTTCACCTGTGAATATTTAATTTTAAAGTTTTTTTTTAATCGTACCCTATTATTTACTTTACTTATTTTTTATTTCTTGTGGACAGAATGGAAAATTTGCGGATTGTAATGTAGATTATACCCGTATTGTATGTACAATCATTAACTTTTAATTTTCTGTTTCAGACCTATGGATAAAGAGAGAATCATGCCAATTTTATCAGACATTATAGGAAGCATTTTTTCTTTTATAAATCAAATACAGCTTACACGGGGTAAGTTATGAAAGATGAAAAACATTTTGATAGTTTGGATGAGCAGAACTTTGAAGACCGTTTACATCTGTGTGCTCATTATATAAACGGTGAAAGCAGCAAATTGTAGTAACTCTTAGCTGAATCTCTTTACTGAAGTCATACTAGTACAAGGTTATGATTGTTTGCTCTGGCAACTTAGTTTTCACCAATTCTTTTACTGTTTTATTGAATAACCTATTGGTCTTTTTCTGTACTTAAATCATATGTCAAGGTAAAATAAAGAAACACATATGTAGTACTTCTCTGCTATACCCTACAAGTACAGAAAAATACCTGTTGATCTGCTAGAAATGTGCTCAGCTCTAAGAGTAATATTAAAGGATTTTTAAAGAATAACAAACATGTTATACCTACATGCTTTGTGCAGTGGTTTTGCACAGAGCAGTCCCAATCCTCCTCCTCTGGGGTCCCCCACCAGTGTTTCTGGCTCCTCTTGCATTTAAATGCCTCCTTAGCAAGCCACTATGTCTATTGACGCACATAGTTCAGCTCAGCCCCATCCCCCACTCCCTCGTCACTGGATTTGATTGACAGCAGCAGGAGCCTATGTCTGAGCGCTGGATCAAGTATGGGTTTAGGTAAGTATTTAGGAGGACACGTGGGGGAGCTGCACCCAAAAGGTTTTTTTTTTTTACCTTAATGCAGAGAGCTAAGGTAAAATAAATAAATAAACATTTAGCCTTTAGAACCACTTTAATTTCCTGTTGTAAGCTGAGAGGACACATCGTTGACTGAGTGGTCAATCAGCCGGCTTGTTGTCTTTTGATAAACTACTCAACCACTCTTAGGGGTGGATTTACTAAAGACAAATAGACTGTGGCTTTTGCAAGTGCAGTTGCACTCATTTTCCCCAGAGCTTAGTAAATATGGGAAAGCTCTTTGGCTTTCCAATATCCAATCGTGTGCAAGCAAAACTGTTTTTTTTTTTTGTTTTTTTTCTTGCTTGCACCTGATTGGGTATTCTTTACAAATTGATGCTTTAGCACACTTACTAAGGAAAATGAGTACAACTGCACCTAGAAAGTGCACCATTTATTTGCCCTTAGTAAATCAACCCCTTAGTGTTTTCTTGTTCACAGAATATATACTTTACTTACATTAGTAGTCCAAGAGAAGAACAGGGAGAGCTAATAGTCTTTTAAATTAACACAGGCATTGAGTACCGGACATAGGATAGCTCGGAATTTCTGCCAAGATCAACTGTTTTTTTCTTTTCTTTTTAAATATATATAACAAAACATTTTCAGTTATGTATTTAACAAAAAAAGCAAATAAGAGAAGTTCATTTTTATGTTTTGCATACATTTTGTTCTTAGTGGAGATGAAAATATAAATTCTTTACCGAGTATCAAAATGCACATTGGATTGCAGTGCCGGTAAATATGGCACAATCTTGGGAAAACTCAGGAGTCAGTGACTTAATCCTTTTATTTATAGACTAGAATTATTTTATATGGACTTTATGATTCCTTTGCACATCAACAGTCTTTCTTATTTTTTAGGAGTCTTGTGGATAGCTTGCCAGGCAGTGAGTACTCTTCTCAGTCTGGATGATTCTGCTGAAATTCTTCATGTGCTTCCAATGGAAAACATAAAAGACCTTCTGCTGTAAGTTACATGCATATTCTGCAAACACAACCAGCCTTCTGGTCCTGGGGGAATTTGTGCTTTACTGAGCTGATCTTTTATCACATATACTTGTAAGGGGTAGGAAAAGTATGTAATTTTTTTCTCTGTCCACATGGGATTGTTAAAATCTGATCTGGACTAAGACATTTCTGATATGAATACTGTAACAGCAGTGCTGAAGTGCAGCCACTTTGTAATGCCTGCAGGTACCCGTGGAAGTCCTAAAATTAAAATCCCCCTTGGATCCTATTCTCAGGCTGTACACAAGGCCCTAACTTCTACCCAAGTTGCAATTAACCCTGCCCTGTGCCTGGGCTAAGCCATGCTCCTGTCATTCAACTGTGAGGCTTATACATGATTTGGTTAGAAGTCAGGGCCTAGGACCCAAGAGGCTTCATTGGCAGGCAATGATCTATTTAATGGTTGTTATGGACAATACATATAGTTTTTGGGCACATGTTATTAGATACGCTTGCTAACATTCACTGATATGAAATGGAGGGATGGGAATATCTTTATAATATTCTGATTAGGCAGTGGTAAAATAATGCACAACATACTTGTATTGAGAAAAGCCCAATAAATATCCCATAGAATAAATATCCCATAGAGAAAATGTTATTTGACTGCTATTTACTATATCATAGATGCCAATCAGTGATGTTTCGATCTGTTATGTAGCTTTGGTAATGAAATGTTGATGTCTGATCTTTTGTTTTACTTTGTATTTTTTCAGCTTATTCCCTGATGATCCAAGTGCCTTGCTCTTGGCAGATCTTTATTTCACTAGATTAGTGTTCTGTGGTTGCCAACAGCAGCTTTCACAGGATATCCAAATGGAGATATTTTCAAAGTTGCAGTATAATATATCGGGCAACTTGTCAAAGGTATATCCTTGCGAAATAAATGCAAAGCTTTTTGAGATATTGATCCTGCCCTGTCATCCTTTTCAGATTTATTTGTTTATATGTATGATGCTTACCAGTTTAATGCCACCATAACTCGTTATTCTTTACATATTAAAGGAAAAACAATTCTATATTAACTTGCAAAGCCAGCATAGTGACCATTTAACATCTTTATCTTATATTCTCTCATTCCAGAGTTCACATTCTAAAAAAAAAATGTTGTTCGTATGTATTTGGGGGTCAGTTCTTCCTATATATTACACAACAGCTGCTAGCATGCTAGTCTAATGTGCTTAACAGTAGAAATTCTTACCCTTTTGGTAACGGGTGGGGTTGGTGGGCTGTGGCTAGTAGTTTCCAAGGGAATGAATTGTGGTTTTGTGCATATTTTATTTCTGTATTATTATGGTCAGGTCACTACTAAAAGCATTTTTAAAATTCTCTTTTAACCAAGTAAATATGAAAGATTGCATGTTAATTTCATGTAGGCTTCTACCCAGCCAGCGTATGCAGCTATAATGCTGCCTTTACTATTCAGTCATTTCATCTTTTGGCTGCTGAAAGAAACCCATTGTTTAAAGCATTCAATGAGTCCTCACCAATGTGATCCGTCCTTTACTGGAGGAAACATTGGGAGGTGTTAATCAGACAAAGGGAGCTGTACAGCATGCAGCTTTGTTGTGTTAATCCATAGTATGTTTGGAATCGTGTATTACATTTTTTAAATCTGTAAATGAAAAGATGTTATGTATATAAATGTATAGTATTTGAGCTGTGAATTATTGCATATAAAGAAGATTTATCTCTCTATATGGAGCCCCAGTGTGTGACGTTTCGGCCTCCTTTTCATATTTTTTATTTCTCCTTTTCTCCTGTTTAAATACCCAGTAGTTTAAGGGATCTATGGATCAAGCCGAAAAAATAAAACAAGCAAGTGAATGAGTGAGAGCACTTGCACTCCTGCTTGTGTACGGCTCGGTTGGCTCCCTTGAAGACGGTGGGGTTTTCTAAAACTGGAGAGTGCAAAATCTGGTGCAGCTCTGCAAAGAAAACCAATGACTTCCAGTGTTTTTTTTTTTTTTTGTCAAAGCTTTATTGAACAAGGTGAAGTTAGAAGCTGGCTACCATGCACAGTTGCACTAGATCAACGCCATTGTGTCAGAAAGGAGACAACTTCTACTGTCTCTTCTTTCTCACATTCCCAACAGGTCACAGCTAAAGGTCATTAAAACATGTCCCTTAGTGTGTGTAATTTTTTTTTTATTTTTTTTAGGTGCGACTTCTTACTATAAGGATACTAAATCACTTTTCTGCCCAACCAAATATATGTCTGGAGGTAAGCATTCACATAAGTGGACTGTCAAATAGAATGAATATAAAGTAAAGTCTAACCAAACCGTTTTTCTCTAGGAGTCCAAAGAAGGAGAAAACCTTCATGTGTTTTCTATTCTACTGCAAGCTGAGCTTGTCCCAGCCACTGTCCATGAATACCGGGATAAACTTATTCATCTTCGAAAACTGAGGCATGATCTTGTGCACTCAGTTGCAAAGGAAGACTTCAAGGAGGTTGGTGTAGAATTGATATTTTTATCATATGACCTGTGGAGTACACATTATGTCATATACATGAGAAATGGGTAAAAAAACAAGTGTAAATCGATGTAATCCTATACTAGTTAACCTACCAAGCTGACATTTAATGTGGATCTGAAGCTTTGTTAACCACTTTCAGACCGGACCATTTTGCTGGTAGATGACCAGAGGTCTTTTTACACTTTGGCACTGCGCTGCTTTAACTGGTAATTGCGCGGTCATGCAATGTTGTACCCAAACAAAATTTGCGTCCTTTTCTTCCCACAAATAGAGCTTTCTTTTGATGGTATTTGATTGCCTCTGCGATTTTTATTTTTTGCGATATAAACGTAAAAAGACCGCAAATTTTGAAAAAAAATGATATTTTCTACTTTTTGTTATTAGAAAAATCCAATAAACTCAATTTTAGTCATACATTTAGGCCAAAATGTATTCAGCCACATGTCTTTGGTAAAAAAAAAGTCAATAATTGTATATTTATTGGTTTGCGCAAAAGTTGTCACATCTACAAACTAAGGTACGTTTTCTGGAATTTACGCAGCTTTTAGTTTACGACTGCCTATCTCATTTCTTGAGGTGCTAAAATGGCAGGGCAGTACAAAACCCCCCCAAATGACCCCATTTTGGAAAGTAGACCCCCTAAGGAAATTGATAAGAGGCATGTTGAGCCCATTGAATATTTTATTTTTTTGCCTCAAGCGATTGAATAATGACAAAAAAAAAAAATTTTTTTTTTTTTTTACACAAAGTTGTCACTAAATGATATATTGCTCACACATGCTATGGGCGTATGTGAAATGACACCCCAAAATAAATTCTGCTGCTTCTCCTGAGTACGGGGATACCACATATGTGGGACTTTTTGGGAGCCTAGCCGCGTACGGGGCCCCGAAAACCAAGCACCGCCTTCAGGCTTTCTAAGGGCGTACATTTTTGAGTTCACTTCTCACTACCTATTACAGTTTTGAAGGCCATAAAATGCCAAGATGGCACAAAACCCCCACAAATGACCCCATTTTAGAAAGTAGACACCCCAAGCTATTTGCTGAGAGGCATGTTGAGTTCATGGAATATTTTATATTTTGCCACAAGTTGCGGGAAAATTACAAACTTTTTTTTTTTTTTTTTTTTTTAACAAAGTTGTCACTAAATGATATATTGCTCATGCATGCCATGGGCATATGTGAAATGACACCCCAAAATAAATTTTGCTGCTTCTCCTGAGTACGGGGATACCACATATGTGGGACTTTTTGGGAGCCTAGCCGCGTACGGGGCCCCGAAAACCAAGCACCGCCTTCAGGCTTTCTAAGGGCTTAAATTTTTGAGTTCACTTCTCACTACCTATTACAGTTTTGAAGGCCATAAAATGCCAAGATGGCACAAAACCCCCACAAATGACCCCATTTTAGAAAGTAGACACCCCAAGCTATTTGCTGAGAGGCATGTTGAGTTCATGGAATATTTTATATTTTGCCACAAGTTGCGGGAAAATTACAAACTTTTTTTTTTTTTTTTTTTTCACAAAGTTGTCACTAAATGATATATTGCTCACGCATGCCATGGGCATATGTGAAATGACACCCCAAAATAAATTCTGCTGCTTCTCCTGAGTACGGGGATACCACATATGTGGGACTTTTTGGGAGCCTAGCCGCGTACGGGGCCCCGAAAACCAAGCACCACCTTCAGGCTTTCTAAGGGCGTTACAGTTTTGAAGGCCATAAAATGCCAAGATGGCACAAACCCCCCCCCAAATGACCCCATTTTGGAAAGTAGACACCCCTAAATTTAGGGGTACACTAGTGAGACTAGGTAATAAATGGCGGGTGCCCTGAAACTATAAAAAAAAACTAACCAACCAGCGTCACCTGTAACAGTTATATGGTGATCACTGGTGAAAGGGTTAACTAGGGGGCAATCAGGGGGCTTTATGCGGTAGTATATGGGGGTCCCTGGCGCTATAAAAAGCTGCAGCGAACCTAAATACCTACCTGCCTAACTAGCGTCACCTGTGACACTAATACAGCGATCAGAAAAACGATCGCTTATTAGGCTGGGTTCACACTGGAGCGATGAGGGAACGCCACGAATGCGCGGCGGGTTCCCGCATCGCATGCCTCCCGGCGGCAGTTCACACTGCCCTATGCGAACTGCTGGGAGTGTCAGTGAAATGTTACTGACACCCCCAGATCAGTTCGCATATCGCAGTGCGATCTGCAAACTCGGATCGCATGGTGTGAACACCCATGCGATCCGATTCTGCTGCGGGCCAAAAAAAGGGTCCCGTGCGAATTTGCGGCGGGTGCGGCGAATGGCTGAACTCGAATCGCACAGAGATCGGATGTGATTTGCACTGCAGTGCGGTGCGAATCACATTCGTTCTCATAAACCGCTGCAATGTGAACCCAGCCTTAGTGACACTGGCGACGGGGGGTGATCACGGGGTTAAACCTTTATTGGGGGGGTTAGGGGGGTACATTAGAACTAAAGGGGGCTAACTCTAACTGCCCTAACAGTTATTACAGTCACAAATGACACCAATGCAAAAAAAAAAAAAAAAATGACATTGGTGTCACTGTGACTGGGGGGCAGGGGTAATTGGGGGGGTGATCGGGGGGTAAAGGGGGGGTGTGAGTGTGCCTGGCATGTTCTACTGTGTGTGTAGAGTGTTGGTGCAACTCACCGATCCGCTCTCCTCCGTGTCGGAACGAAAAATACCGACACGGAGGAGAGAATACATCACTTCCTCTCCTGTGTTTACATTACAGGAGAGGAAGTGATGTCACCGGGGATTTCTATTCGTCGGGAGCGATCGCGAGGGGGTGGCCATGAATGAATGGCCGCCCCCTCGTCCCGGATCGCTCCCGGACGAAAACCGACCGCCGCAGGCACCGGGCGGGGGCCCGATCGGGCCCCCGACCCGCGGGAGGCAAGGGACGTACATGTAAGTCCTTATGCCTGCCCGTGCCATTCTACCGACGTACATCGGCGTGCGGCGGTCGGCAACTGGTTAAGAAAAACAACAAATGCCCCAGCTCAAATTTTTTACATTTCAATGATTTTAGGAAACCTAATTTTCATTTTTTTTCAAATATGGTTCTGTAATTAATGAACCTTGACATTTACATTTTCTGAAATTGTGTGGGAGGTTCAATATACCCACATGTCTTATCTCAGAATTGTATAATATTGAAGCACCAGCATTCTTTTTTATATGAGATTGAAGCAACAGCATTCTTTTTTGCAGTTAAAGTAGTTGTAGTTGTCTCCACAAGAAACTCCTAATATCCTCTCTCTTTTTGTGCCACAGTAATTGCAGTGTTTGTTTTTTTAATAGTGCTGCTGTGTGGCCACGTGGTTTTCTTTGCTTTCATTCCAATCAGCAGGGAGTCCAGTGGGAGGGGCTGTTTTTCCCCACTAATGTATGTAAGATAAGTCAGACGAGGACTGAGGAGCAGGGCAGGGAGGTCATCTGCTTCACGCAGACCACGGAAATAGCAGGGTTAGAGAGAGATACAGACACCCTGCACAGAGAGCAAGATGACGGAAGGATGTAAACTGACCACACTATCATGGATCGGCAGCCTACAAAACATAGCAAGATCATTATACAGTTTATCAAGGCTTAAAGAGACAAGAACATTTTTTATTTATTTTAGATTTGAAAACACTTTTAACACTTTTAACATTTTTAATGAGCTCAAGTTGTCTAATATATATTAATATAAATATATATATATATATATATATATATATATATATATATATATATATATATATATATAAATAAATAAAAAGCAGCTTGGCTTTAGCAGAGGTAATTCATGGAACCACTTAAACTCTTTGCTTAGCCAAAACTTTTTTATGTTTTGGATATAACGTAGAAGGGTTATAACCTCTATTTGGTTGTTATTGCTGTCTGTGTCCCCACTGGAGAGATTCGCCCTCTCTGTTTGCCCTGGTGACCAGTGTCTGCGGTACAGAAAAATCTTTCATTGGGTCAAACTTTTCTAGTTGAAGCGGGACTTAAAGTGTTTAAGCCACTTTCAGCGATAAGATGACTTCAGGCTGCCTGCTCTCCCTGAGTGATATCTCCAGTGGGCAGGGCCGAGATTCCCCCGCTGATGTCAGCCAGGGAGGTAGGGAGGAGATGAGCTGAGAGCCTGGAGAGTCATGTGATCCCTGAAAGACATTGTTTTTAATAAAGCACAGGCACTTGGACACAGCTTTTTATCTGACCGAGGGGATGGTATACAGATCAGTTAGTTTTGAAGCAGTGGGAAGAGGAGCAGATCAGCGATAGTGAGAGATGACAGGCAGGGGTGGGAGGGGGAAGGAGGACAGAGGAGACACAGGGAGAGCTGCAGATAGCAGCGTATGACGAGAGGCACGTACTGACTCCGGTGTCGGTTTTCTGCAACCCTGATAGATTGGAGTCAGCACAGAGAGGGGAGGGTAGAAACAGGCAGGATCAGCCAGGTATTTTAGAGGATAGAAGGGGCCAAAATACACAGCACAAGCACTGTGCTGTATAAAATGCTTTAAAGGAACAGGATCTTTTTTTTTTTGTGGATTAACAAACGCTTTAATTGCCTTTTCCCTTTTATACATCCCTTTACCTGTTTTCCTGGATTCTCTTAAAGGCATATTCACCTGCCCAGTGTTGTCCTGCAGCGATCCGGTGTTCTGGTGTCAAATCCTCTGTCCCCCAAATTTCTCTTCAGCCAGGTGTTTTTTTTCTAGGTTTAGGCAACCCGGCCTCCCTAACCCGGTAGCTCTGCCCCTCTGTTTGCTTTGTGAATGGGCTTCCTTTTTGAGATATGTGAAAGGTTTTCCCTGGGGGCTGCAAAAGCATGACGTATCGTTCTGGCTTAAACCAGAAAGATGGTGGTGGGTGGGGCTACCATAAACAAAATAAAAGCACAAGAAATGGCCCCCCTCCAACAAAAACTCAGTTCTTAGTACTGTGCAGGTGAGGGAGGAACCAGAACCAGAGATTCCAAGTAATTTTACAGAGTCAATTGTCACTTTAAAACTTAGAGGCTATGTCCTCTCTTTGGACAGATCTCCTCTTGCGTTTCGCTGTGTCTCTGTAATAGAAAATGAAGGGACATCTCCTCCATGGTAAAAAAAAAACCCAGAGTCTTAACCAATTCTTACTCAATCCTACACTTAAAAAATAAATAAATAAAAGATATTGACTCTACATATACTTAACTGCACTGAGACTCAGTTCACAGGTAAATTCATGTGGAGTAATCAATACGTTATGCAGTAGTCATTTGACCTGTTTGCATGATATACATATATATATATATATTTTTTTTGCACTACATATTTCCTTTGAATAATTGTTTGTGATATAATATGTTATGTTGAAGCACACATCATCCTTGGAGTATAGACCTTGGTGTTTGCTATGTACTGATATGAGAGGAGTAACATTCCTGCTGTACGCTCTCAGCTTCTGCTCTTTAGTTCAGTTCTGATTCAGACATACCCTAGGCTCTTGCAACATTGACATGCACATTTTATAGGCATTGTTGTCAAGAATTGGGGTTGTCCATTTGTTGACCTTTGAATGGCAGTGGCAAGCTGATGTGAGACAGCCACATCAACAGTCAAACAGTGTTTGCTTTTTGATAAGCCCAATCCTAATTTCTTTGATAGTTGAGTGTCTTTATTGCAAGTCTGGGTACAACTAAAGGAAATTAACATATCCCTCTTATGGAAAGGTGATTCATGCACCAGACAAATGTAATGCTTGTACTTTTCAGTAGCTGGTTCTAATACTCGTCATTTTGTGTATTTTTTAACAATTTAGCATTCATTCCTTTCCCTTTTCACAGGTACCGTTGAGGTATTTACTAGCAATGCTGTATATTAACTTCACCCCTCTGTGGGATCCGGTTATTGAGCTTATTGCGTAAGTAAATTATATTCATTCTGGCAATAACTGCCTATGACGTGACTATGTAATATGTTTTTTTTACCTTCAACTATTGATGTTTTAATAAATAATCCAATTGTGAACATAGCACTTCCTGCTTGACACATTCTTGTGGGAAATGTTCCATTAATGTAACATTATGTGCTAGATGGCTCAGCCTGAGAAAAATGAAGAATACATTCACTGGCTGTGTTCTCTGAGAGTAAACTTAATCCCATATTTTTTTCTAGGTCTCATGCAAATGAAATGGAAAATAAAGCTTTTTGGAAGGTGTTCTACGAGCAATTGGAAAAGTCTGCTGTTCATGCTGGTAATGTTTTACTCATGTGTGAAGTAACATTCATATCTGATTATAACTGCGTAGGAAAAATATTTTAATATGCAAGTGCTGTGGTAATTCCAAAGTTTAAATGTGTCAAAGTTGAATGACTTATAAGATCCACTTGGCTGGTCCGTCAGGAACTAATACTATACTTATTGATGAGTGGTCAGAGAGACCTCTGTTTGACATGTTAAATGGGTTAGGACTGTGCCCACACTGTTCCAAAAGGAAATCACTGGTAAAGTATAAGTAAAGTAAAAACTTTTTCAATTAGTATTTTCGATACCCCCGTAAGGTTTTGTCTTGCCCCTTTGGGGAGATTTCTCTTTACTTCTTGTTCCATAACCAAACAGTAAGTAAACGAAAATCCTTCTAAAGCAAGGTAATCCTTGGTTATCACCAAAACTATTGTGCCCTATGGAATATGTTCCCACCATTTCCAAAAATTAGGATTTTCATTTACTTTCATTTATAATGGTTAATGGGCCAAAAAGAGAGGGTGAATCTCCAACAAGTCCATAGACAGCAATAAAAACCTAACTTGTTATGAGTTCTAATCCCTCTCCACTCTGACAAAAACTAAAGAAGAGCATTTAGTTATACTTTAAGCAATTGGTCTTACTGTTCTTCCTAAAGCCTAGTAGCATACGAGCCGAATGTAAGGCAACATCGGCCAGTTCAATAAAAAACCAGCCAACATTTGGCCCATGTGTATGGCAGCTGGTCCGACAGAAGCCGGCCGTCTGGCTGACTTCTGTCATACAAACCTCCTGGAAAACCAGTACCCAACCGGCTCCCGATCGGCGGTCTCAGCCAATGGCTGAGAGCACTCACCTGCGTATTCTGACAGGGGACCCCCTCTGTCCCCCTGTCAGAACACAATAATAACATAATATCATTGTTAGTACAGTGGTTCTGACCCGAGCTGTCAGGGTTTTTTTTTGTTAAAAACAAAAAAAAAAATAGTGCTGTTTACTAGGCTTAACTCTGTAATTGGGTATCTTTCAACTGATACCTTTACTGCACCAAACAAAATAAACACCGAACGCAATATATGATTACTTTTTTTTTTTTTGTTTCTTTTTATTTGAATCTATGGGTTCATTTCATGTATAAACTAAACTGCTAAATGCTTCACCAGATACTATTAGTACAAGCAGAACTCTATTCATTTTTGTATACTCTGTACATTCTATGACATTGAGCTTGATAGTAGGCGCACCCCTAACTGATCTTGCTTCACTCCTTGGCTTATCTACAGTTGTGCTCATAAGTTTACATACCCTGGCAGAATTTGATTTCTTGGCCATTTTTCAGAGAATATGAATGATAAAACAAAAACTTTTCTTTCACTCATGGTTAGTGTTTGGCTGAAGCCATTTATTATCAATCAACTGTGGCTACAGCAGAATAAAGTGAAGGTTCTGGAGTGGCCATCTCCATCTCCTGACCTCAATATCATTGAGCCACTCTGCGGAGATCTCAAACGTGCAGTACATGCAAGATAGCCTGGAGGCTTTTTGCCAAGAGGAATGGGCACCTGTGCCATCTGAGAAGATAAAGAGCCTTATCCACAAATACCACAAGAGACTTCAAGCTGTCATTGATGTTAAAGGGGGCAATATACAGTATTAAGAACTGGGGTATGGGTCATTTGGGTAGTTTCTGTTGCCATTATGATTTAAAAAGAGTAAACGCAGTTGACCGATAATAAATGGCTTCAGCCAATTACTAACCATGAGTGAAAGACAAGTTTTTTTTATCATTCATAGTCTCTGAAAAATGGCCAACAAATCATAATTTCTGCCAGGGTATGTAAACTTATGAGCACAACTGTATAAATCGATGAGAAAAAGGAGCAAAGCGGAGTGGTTTCCCAGTGCTTTAGAAATGATTACTACACCTGATTGCCCTTTTCCTTTGCTCAGTCTTTCATAAATGGGCACTATTGGTTAGTGTCATTAGTCAAACCATCAAAAAATTTAATTTATTATATTGCAGCCTACCAATTCTTAGATATGGTGATTGCATTAGTATCTTTTTTTAGCCTCTAATCCCTTCCTCTCGCAAGTAAGTCTGTTATTTTTTAACTTTCTTTGACAGACCAAGCTGTGCTTAAAATGGTCAGGTTTTTTTTTTATTTTATTTTTTTTAATGTCCAGCCAACACTCAAAGTGTTGGCTGGAGTTCGACTTTAATTTATTAGTCAAGTCCTACTAAATCTGCTAGTGCATCTAACACTATCCTCTCCCCAAATTGACAATGCTGCTGTCCAAGGTAGCTCTGTTTCTCCATCATATAGTGGAGCCCACCCTAAGACCTGTGATGTGTAACTGGCTGGATTACCAGGTGAAAAAAAAAAGCCCTAAACATTTTTTAAAAATAATGTAGCCACCGCATATAGGCATTGGTAAGTGGCAATATATTACATTTTGATTTCTGGGTTTAATTTTGCTTGAGTGCTAACATGGAAATCATTTTTCAGAGCTGTGGTCATAAATGTTCTTTGGAGACATGTTCCCTTTCTTTTTATAGAGAAGGAACTTAAGGATGAGCAGCTAAATGAGGAATCAACAAACAGTCAGAACCACGGAATTGATGTTTCTAATGCTGGAGACGTCGGAATCTTATATGTTGATATGCTGAAAAGCAAAACCAATATAAATGACAGGACTGATTACACCAATTTTCGTTTCCTGCTTTGGAAAGCAATGTCACTGTTTCCAGACCGGGTGGAGCCGAGGTCCAGGGAACTTTCCCCTCTCCTGCTCAGGTTCATAAGGTAAGACTGTATGCTATAAAAAGAGCCATGTATCACTACCTCACACTTAGTGACAGTAGCTGTATTCTGCATTTCTGCAAATATTCTGATTTTGATATCTCTCAAAGGGAACAGTATTCATTTACCAAAAATATTGTGAAGAAATCATACGTATTGATTTATCCATTCATGGTTGGGATGGTTAATCAGCAAGAGAACAAGTAGAAAGGGTGGAAAATTGCAGCGTGTACGTTTCCGTTGTTAATTTGTCTTGTTTCCAGCACTATGGTAATTTAAGGGGGTTGTTGGTTGATGTCAGCGATACGCAGATCCCTTGAGAACGTGCATGTACACAAAATGCGTCAGTAGGGGCATATGCGCTGATGTCCTCATTCTGGGAGCAGCCGACATTACTGTGAGTTTGGCCAATATGTTTTTTTTTTTGCTGCAGCATTTGTATCTGCTTTTAGCTATATGATAAAATACTACACTCTATTAGTACCAGATGGGCTCCTGATGGTGAGCTTTTTTTACACAGCTTATGGCCTTTTTGGATTCCTCCATCTAATCGCTAAACAAAGCTGGGATACCACTTTGCTCCATATGAGCAGTTCAAGGCATACTTTTGTCTGGCTACTGGTGAGTGTTTACATGGTGGAGGCGCACGGCTGTTAAGGTTATTTTCACTATACCGGGTGGAGTGCAATGACAATTTAATGCTGCAATTTCACTTGTTTCTGGTGAGCGGTTAGATACACTACACCACTGGAGGATTCTTAAAGTGGAGGGCCACCCTAAAAAAATAAATAAATAAATAAATAAATACATTAATATTCTTAAAAAAATATAAAAAAAATTTTTTGGGGGAAAAATCAATATATATATAATTTTTTTTACTTACCAGAATGGACAGGTAAGTGTCCTTATGACTTTTAGAAAAAAAAAAAAACGGCCAGAACGCCCCTTTTAAGTCACGTCAAGAATTGTTTTGGCATTAATATTTTGAGACTGTACCAAAATATTTTGGATCAAATTTTATTATATTTTGTAGTTTGTGTATTTATAGTGGACCACTGCACACCATTTATATGTTTCTTGTCAAGTAGAAAGGGCAGCAACACAATGGGGTTGTATGATACTTTTAAATATGTGAGAAGGTGATAGCAGTTTGCCTATGGCTTCATGCACACAGGTGTATTAAAATATTCCTAGCTATGCTGGTTATTTCAGAAAAATCCAGCTTTAAACATGCATGTTTTGACAAGTGCTGCCTGTTTATAAGCATATGTGCATAAACACATTCTGTTGGATAGAATATTTATTCTGCCAACTGTAATCACAATTATGCCAGCAAGCTCCTCTCTAAATGCATGGGGCATTTTAATGCCCCTGCATGCTAATCTACAATACGAAGCTAAATGCCACAGTGCCATGGGCATTGGCTGAAAAAAAAATGCATGATGCCATTAAAAGCATGTTCATGAACCTAGTTCTTGAGCACCCAGAAGTCCTCTGATATCCATCAAAAATCTTTGTTCAATAAGGCTGTATTAAGTTCAATCACTAGTAGCAACCATTCATCTTGTATCTGGACTCCAATGTCCTATAGTCTGATTAGATGCTGCAATTTACTTCACTTAAAATTGTTACCAAAAAATTGTGAGATTGTATTAACTGTCAACTACAACCACCAGTTTCAAACTCACTTGGACCAATTTAAGAATGCATATGCCCTACCTGTGGGTTCCCCATGGAAGCTGGCGCTCTAGTAGGCATTTTAAAGTTGATCCAGGGAGAATCCAATTGCCTCTTGGGGGGGGGGGGGGGTTAGGAAGGAATTTTTTCCCCTGCTGTAGCAAATTGGAGCATGCTCTCCTGGGGGGTTTTTTTTTTGCCTTCCTCTGGATCAACTGTGGGCATAAAATTGGGTATATTGGATTGTACGATATTTTTTATTTTTTTATTTATTGTTTTTAAGGTTGAATTGGATGGACTTGTGTCTTTTTTTCAACCTGACTAACTATGTAACTATGCATTGCTACTACAATTATTGCCGCTAACTGCTAACGGCTAAAAAAAAAAAAAAACAACTAACTCCAGCCAAATGGCTGCCCTGCTACATTATGAAAACAGTGGGTATCTCCCTCAGCATGGGCGCCACTTACAGAACACTTTGCATTTTCTCAATTAATGTAGAGCATTCTCTGATTGGATGAGGTGGGTGATGACATCACAGGCTCCATTTTATCCAATGAGAGACTCCTTTGCCTTCATTGAGAAAATGCACAGTGTTCTCTGTATGGTATCTGTGCCATGCGGACTCTGGAAGCTAGCAGCAATCACTTTAGTAGCAGTGCCTACTACAGTGAGTTCAAGCTTTCACAGTGATTGGCCAGATATGGCACATGCATGCTTACACTGGTCCAAGATGCAAATATATCCATACCTAAACCTTTGATTTAAAACTTATCATCATTACAGGGGTTGGGTAGAAGTGCCGTTGCCACCACACTGCTAGGAATTAGGTTGTGATAAACCATTGACTACTTTCTCTAGTCATTGGTTAGAATGGCTGCCAAGGAAGACTAAGTAATAGATATTATAAAAAGAACTTTCTTGGAAATCAGAATGTTACACAACAAGCAGTTAAAAGCTCCTTTGCAGACCTCGTTCAGTTGTAAAATAGAGATATGTAATCACATATAACTATCTCCATATGAATTTTTATGATTCATGGTCGAACTCTTGCATTGTAAGTCTTGACATTGCCATACAAATATATAGTGACAAAAGTAATTGAGTGCAATGAAATGCCTTTATTTGTTTTGTTGTATATAGTAGTGGTTACAGGAATGACCTTTACAAGGTTTGAGTTGGGTTTGGCTGCTTTGGAGGAAGGTCTGTGCTTACTGTTTGAGGATCTTTGTGGCTCTCTGTGATTTGAAGTGTAGGAACGCTAAATGTAAATCATCTGAAGAAAATAAGTTTAACTTTATTTGCACAAAAGTCTGATTTGAAAAAAAAAAGATTTTTAGCAAATAGAAATGTAAACATCTTGTCTTCAGATCAGTTAATTTGGCACATTACAATTTATACATGACACTTTTGTTGATTTTTTTTTTGTAGGCTAGTTGATGTCTCTTTTATGTTATCTGCTGCTTTTGTTTACTTTTAGACTGTTGTTACTTGAGCTCTCAAGCTCTATTCATTATTCCCACCTTCTTAATTGGCTGTGGGGTAATGGGTGCACTGATATCTTAATGTCATTTCGTTTTTAAGGAAATATAGCTAGTTTTCTTTGTATGTGTCAGATACAAAGACAGCTTTGTATATTGATTGCAAAAAGGTAAATTATAGCCAGGAGTCTTGCAGTCATTTTCATATGATATGTAAACACTGTGTGTTACAATGCTCCTTTTCAGCAATGAATATTACCCAGCAGACTTTCTAGTAGCTCCTTCCCAGGATCTTCGCAAAAAGGGTATAGACAATGCAAAGAGCGGAGTTGAGGCAAAAAGTGGAGCTGAAGAAAATGCCACGCTAGATGAGGATACAGTTATGGAAGAGGAAGACAATGCAGAGTCTGACGAACCCAGCAATACAGGGTTGCAAACAAAAAAAACAAGAAGAGCTGCCTCAAAGTGAGTCTGAATAAGCCAAATATGTGAAGGCTTTGTAATAAAGGAAAATAAATTATGTTTGTAGAAAAATGTTTTACTGACATCTTTAAAGGCAAAGTTCAGATTTTACAAAAAATAACAAACGCTTATGTTTTTCCAGGTAAAAAGAAAATGTGCATTTATTATTTTTATTTCTCAGGAGCTTCAGTACAGGCTTTCTGTTTGAAAGCTCTAGGAAGTGTCGAACTATGAGAGCGCTCACCAGTGCCCCTGCATTTTATATTCTATATTCACAAGTTTCCCCCTTTTAAAATAGAATTGAAAGTATAATAAAAATTTGGCCTGTCATTTATTGTGTAACTGTGTTTTCATATTTAGCTTACAGACCTCTACGCGGTCAATTTTTCTAATTGAGTATGATAGTTTTAGAAACTATTGCCATTTTTTATTATAAGCCGTTTTAAATATTCCTTTATATCCCTTTTGCTAGCTCTGCTGTAAGTTGGATATCAGGTGAAACTTTTTGAAATGCATACTTGACTGGAAATTTGTTAAAGAAAGAAACACCATATTTTATTCCCTTTTTATGTTTGCAAGAATGCAAACTCAAGGACTAATCGATTTAAAATTAGCTTTAAAAGGACAGATTTGTCTAGTTGAAGATAAAATATTACTTGCATTATTATTACTGTCTATATAGACACTTTTTTTATTTGCTGTGAAATCTTTATGCATAAGGTTCTGTCAGAGTAGCGTTCCATTATCCTTTAGGCCCCTTTCACACTGACGTCCCGTTCAGGCCCCCCTGTCAGTTTTTCAGGTGGACCTGAACGGGTGCTCCATAGAGCTCTATGGAGCGTCGGATGTCAGCGGTGACATGTCCGCTGACATCCGACCCGCTCCGATCCGAAAAAGTGTGACGGAGGAAAAAGCTATTTTTCCATCCGTCTGCGGATCGGATCGGGTGACGACGGGCACTGCGGTCCGTCGTCATCCGATCTCCCATAGGGGAGAGCGGCACTGTGACAGGTCCGTCCCTGCGCAGTGTGCAGAGACAGACCTGTCATCTCCCTGCTCAGCGGGGATCGGCGGAGTGATCCCCACTGAGCAAACGGATATCCACGGGGCGGATCAGAACTGATCCGCCCCGTGTGAAAGGACCCTTACTGCCTTTTGACCATTTTCACATTCAGAATATCAGTCTTTTTATTTAGAGCAGGTACATAACACCTTTTTTGGGCCACATCCCACCTTCTCATTCCTTTCTTGTGGCCCTCAGCCAGTTCATAGTTAATATGGCTCCAAGCTATGGAGTCTTTATTTCCTCAAAACTAAATGCTTCCCTAATCCTCTTTCTCGAGGATAGACATTGTAAATTACACTTATCACTATATTCATTTTGAAAGTGTTATTTTTCTCTGAATTTAAGAAGGTGCAGCCCTCAATAGAAATCAATTACCGTATATACTCGATTATAAGCTGACCCGAATATAAGCCGAGGCATCTAATTTTACCACAAAAAACTGGGAAAAACTTATTGACTCAAGTATAAGCCTAGGGTGGGAAATGCAGCAGCTACTGTAAGTGGAAAAGAGGGTCAAAAATGCCCATCTGCATGCCCCCACTGTGGCCACCTGCATGCCCCCACTGTGGCCACCTGCATGCATGCCCCCACTGTGGCCACCTGCATGCATGCCCCCACTGTGGCCACCTGCATGAATGCCCCCACTGTGGCCACCTGCATGCATGCCCCCACTGTGGCCACCTGCAGCCTCTTGTACCTGATCTCCGATCTACAGAACACAGGTGCTGTGACATGCAGTCTAGTCGGCAGCCGTGCAGTGTAACAAAGCCCCCGCCTCCTCCTTGTCCTCGTTCATGATGTACTGATTCAGATTCCCAGCAGTGAGTCAGTGTTCCGCCTATCAGGATGAGGAGAAGGCGGGGCTTTGTTATGCTTCCCAGCCGCCGACTAGACTGCATGTCACAGTACCTGGAGATCAGGCGCATGAGGCTGCAGATGGGCAGAGTGACTCGAGTATAAGCCGAGGGGGGTGTTTTCAGCACAATCAAATGTGCTGAAAAAATCTGTTTATACTCGAGTATATATACGATTCTACTTAGGTCAGTCCACTGCTTCCTGTACCTTTTTGACATGTCTGATTTCAAGCATATTCCTGTCTCCCCTTCTTTATCTTTGGGTCTTTACTTAAGATATCTTAATCAGTATAAAGTATACATACAGACATTTATAATTTGCTAAATGCATCAGTCTGTTTACCAGCCCACATTACTGGTGGCCATAACTTGATTACTGCAAATGTAAAAACTAAGGCAGCCATACTCTTGTAGCTTATCTGTGCTAGTGCTGTGTCACACACATACATGAATCTTATGAACCCACATCATAGGGATTTACACATACTGATATTGATTTTCTTAGTCAAAAAGTAAAAAATGTAAGTTCGGTGCAATATAAAAAACAATCCTAAAAGTGGCGGATCATGTAAACTAACTTTTAGCCAAATTCTGTTTATATATTTACAAACTGACTTTTTATTTACAGACAGCTCATTGAACACCTAAAAGTGTTTTCAAAGTTTTCCAATCCACGTGCTTTGTTCTTGGAGCCCAAGTTACATGACCTCTATACTCAGGTAATCAGTTTGGCAAGTTCTAATTGAAAACATATGGATTTGTTGTTGTTCAGAGTGAGGGGGAGGCTGATCAGTAACCTTGCAGACATGCAGGCATACATTTCTGGAAGACACTGGCTGGCCAGCATTGCATGTACCTGTGCAGCACTCCCCACAATCTTGTTTCCATTTAGCCAGAGATTTGTGCTCAGTGCTGGAGGATTCATTTTGCTGTGGTCATACCTTCTGCTATGTCCTCGGGCTTAAGGTACTGCCTGTCTCCTTCCCGGCACCCCATTCAGCACCCCTGTACAATCAGATGTGGCGGGCTGGAGACGGGGAGGGTTACACTCTGCTACATGATATAGCCACTTGCTCCTCCAGCTCCCCCCCCCCCCCCCCCCCCCCGCTAGACATTTCCTCAGCCAGCCCCTCCTCCTGTTCGCCACTTCTCTCTCAGCTGTTCCTTTTAAAACGAAAAAAGTTCCAAAGCGCCTAGCAGCTGACAGCGGTCCCCTGAGTGACAGGCTCGGCCGGGAGATTGCCTGGTGCTCGCAGGTGTCCCGGAGCCCGCAGTCAAATGCGGGAGACTTGAGATGTCTGCCAAAAACAACACCTGCTTCTATAACTCGCCCCTTCCTTTTGCTCTTTGAAGACCGGATGTATCGCACTATATGCAGCTGTTAGCCGATGTGTAAAGCACGTAGATATGCAAATTAGGAAAACCGCAAGGAAGCTCTGAAGGGCAAAGAGGTGTTTTTGCAAAAAGGTGTTGGTGTTTTTAAGAGTTAATTTCTGTAAGAGGAAATATAGCTTGTGACATATTTGCTAATATGTACACACTGAAAAAGCTCTTGGGCGACACATTTGGCTCCGGCACGAGTCGGGCTGAGTGACACGCCAATGTAAAATAAGTCTCTTTTCCTAAGAAGTCTGTTGTCTGGTTTGCTGTTCCTGGTTTTCCCAAAAAGGGGATTTTTCCAGCTTCAGTACCAGGAAGTCCCTGTAAGCAGGCACACCGTTGTCTATGAAAGAGAGGGGGGATTGCCGACTGTCTAGATTAGACTGCTTTTTCTAATCAGACATTCAGCAATTTCAACAATGCATAATATAAAAGTCAGTATTGATGGGAAATCCCTCCCGCAGAGCTATTCGGTTCTCCCAGGGAGCCAGCCCTGCTGGTAAAACACAGCGATTATTGTTGAGGGGGTTACTTGAGGACGTCATATGTTTTGGATCTGACTGGAATGCAGTGCAACTCCTCCAACCCACCTGGCTAGAGGAGGAAGTACATAACTTCCAAAAGTTACATCCCTGTGCCCAAGTAGCATTCTGGTTGCATGACAGCAAGGGAATGCAAACAAAAAATGTACAAATATGGTGCTTTTAATACAAGCCTTTCCTTCCACTTTAAAGCAGAGTTCCACCCATTTTTTAGTTTTATTAAAAGTCGGTCGCTACAAAAAGCATAGCTGCTGACTTTTAATAAACCGACGTTCGCCTGCCCCATGGTCTAGCGATGTGGCTGCCTGGAGGCTAGCTCCTCACCCCCTCCTCTCCTCTGTGCCATCATGGTAACTGTGGGCACCTGGCTGTGACAGCTTATGGCTTCAGGGCCTGTCGTGCACTGCGCATGCACAAGTCGCACTGCACTCTCCTATTGGCCAGCCGATCTTCTGGGACCTGAGTTGTGTCCCAGAAGATTGCTGGCAGGGAGGGACCACCTAGAGCCAGAGGAGGCGTCGCTTAGGACGGCTGAAGATAGGAAGCAGGATGTGGGACTGAAAGTCCCACGAAAAAAAGTGTACCCCCCCCCCCCCCCCCCAAAAAAAAACAAAATGACATGCCAAATGTGGCATGTTAGGGGGAGAGGAGTGCTTAAAGCAGAATTTACACTTCTGGGTGGAACTCCGCATTAAAGCTGAACTCCAGGAAAAATTTTAAATACACAGATGAATAATGTATAACGGAGCAATTTTACACGTCGGGGGATTTGCATTATTGTCCATTCAGCCCTGACATTTACACAGCCCCGCCAAACACACAGCCAGCAGACACTGCTCTTATGGAATACAGTGATGGCACTTCCATGCCTTTCTTTATTGCAGTTGCTCCTTCACTGTCCAAAATGATAAGGTTAATTCTTTTGTTAACTTTGCTCTCTCTTCCTGTCAGCTTGTTCCTCATCCCTTTTGGCCTGGTTGCTGCTGCACATAGGATTGCAAAAGAAACAAATTGAAGTCAAATTCATGTGCACAAGTTACATTTAAAAAATACATATACCATTTTATTATTGACTGTATACTTCTTAACTGGTGCCAGCTTAAACACTTGCAATTGTGTGAACATGTACATATACATGGAGATAAACACATGCCCTTTCAGGTGAAATAAGTCAATATCAGTTTAGACATTGCTATAAACAAGTCTCTTTTGTGCGCTCATTAAAAATGGATATTAACTCTCTTAATATAATATCCATATCAAACATAGTTTTGTCACACTTCTAAATTAACCTAGTCTTTCTTAGTGCTGGACCTCAGGAGAGCCTGACAAGGTTATAGCTTGTTGTTGAGTTAATTAGCCACATCTTAAAATAAGCAAACTTTTTACCTGAATTTTTTATCTGTTGTGAAGAATTGAAAAACATTGCCTTTTAACATACTCTGAAGATTGGTTTAGGAAAGGCTGAGTTAATGTATATGTATTTCTGCAATAGTTTAGGTTGTATAACTTTATAATCCATACTACTGTTTGTCTTGTAACTAAACTGCCCTATAAACCTAATGACATCTGCACAATTTTCTGGCCCTGCTGTTTTCTAGTTTAATGACTTTTTGGAATGTCTGTCTTTGTTGTACCTTGTTACATATATTACACTTCTACAGTTATTTATTTAGCATAGGTTAACCTGGTAAAATACTTTTAATACAAATATAAATAAGTTAATAAAAAACAAGAGGGTTAAGAAAAAAATATTGCTATATACTGCATGTAAGCCATGAAAAATGTAAAAATGCATTCATTTAAAGCGAGATGCCAAGTACATCACGCTTCTACAGTTGTTTATGTAGCATAGGTTAACCTGGTAAAATAGATTTAATTATAATATAAATCAGTTAAAAAACAAGAGGGTTGAGAAAAATTAATGCTAAATACATGTAAGCCAGGAAAAATGTAAAAAATGCATTCATTTAAAAGGAGATCCCACTGTAGTGTAATAGTGTTTTTATTCATATATATTTTAAACCTTTCTGCAAATTTAAAGGAAGTAAAAAGTTTGCATTTCTAGGTTGCATGGTCTATAGCAGGGATATGCAATCAGCGGACCTCCAGCTGTTGCAAAACTACAAGTCCCATCATGCCTCTGCCTCTGGGTGTCGTGCTTGTGGCTGTCAGAGTCTTGCTATGCCTCATGGGACTTGTAGTTCTGCAACAGCTGGAGGTCCGCTAATTGCATATCCCTGGTCTATAGCAAGACCCAATAGACAGACAAATTACAAATCTTGTATCGTCATTGGCATTGTATTCAATGGATGGCATTTTATAGAGCATTGTGGCAAATGCTGTTACTTTATTATTGTATTAATAAGGTTGTTTCTGTATGCACATTTGATATGGTCAGTGAGAGTAAATACATCATAAATTGGTGACTTCCTATATTTAGAACTACAGTAAGTAACATGTTTTACATTTGAAATTAGTTTATCCAGATATAATGTAGGAAATGCATATGTAATTTTAGCCTGAATATTGTCTTTCTCGCTTTCAGTTATTGTGTCATCAAGATCAGAATGTACAGAAAGTTGCGTTGGATTGTATACTGAGCTACAAACACCCTCATATACTTCCCTATAAGTAAGTAACTTTTTTTATGAGTTATATAATACATTAATTTCAACAAATTGTCTCTGTTGCTTTAAAGAAATCTATATTGAGATACATGTAGTGGCTGCCTTGGCTAACCTCCTAAGAATACTAGTTGTCCATCTTGGGCATTGATATTTTTTGCTAGACTAATTCAGAATGAAGTTAGGACTCCCAGTCTGCAGTGTGCCTCAGATATTTTTGCAGCCAATGGATCAGCATGAGAGCCAGAATCAATATTCTTGTCCCTTTAAAGATCAGTTAAGATTGCCATAGATCCAAAAGTGAAGATCTGATCACCTCTTTCCATTGAAAGCTTGGCTGACCTTGCATGTGAAGGGATTGTATTTGCACTTTAAAGTATCAAGTAAAAGTTGAAGTAGGGAATCGTTAAAACCTTTTTTGTTTTATCATTCATCTGTGTCCCATTGGGAAGCTTCACCTCTTCTACTCTAGACATAGTAGGAATTGTGGGGATATCTCTCCAAAGTAAGGGGAAATTCTCTCTTAGACACATTATGGGGAACAGATGTCCCAACTGAAAGGTCTACATTCTGTTCCAGTTATGGCAAAACTCAATATTTTGGAATTACCCATACTTTTTATCAAATGGTCCCCAGAACACAGTGATTCATTCTACCCTGCGGACAGACAGACAGACAATAGATACCTGACAGGGATTTTAACCCAACACCACTATGTCCAAAACTTAAAATAGTGGCTTTAGATACACCTTAAGGATGTTAAAAATAACCATACTATATTGTTTTGTTTGTTTTTCAACAATTTGTAGGGAAAATTTACAACGGCTTCTGGAAGACAAAAGCTTTAAGGAGGAAATTGTAAATTTCAGTATTTCAGAGGAGAATGCAATTGTAAAGCCATTCCACAGAACTGATCTAATGCCTGTGCTTATGAGGTATGTATTAATTCCATGAAGATCTCATACTTTTGACAAATAGTAGCCATTTACTCACCTGGATAATGCTAACCTGTTTTGAATAATCAGGAATATTTGTATCCTTTGTTAACGTGGTTGTAACCCCTCTCTTATACCCAGTGAAGTAAACAGCCTCACATGAAACACTGAGATGAATCAAATCTCCCTACATAAATTTTACATGTATATCTGGTTTCTTCTTGTCTCTACACTCTTTAGAAAGTGCAGATCTGTTACAAATCTTGTTTCCTCTTTAAACAGTACGTATGGGTGGGTGTGGAGTCTGGGTTTACACTGTGTATGAGCTGATTAGAGGAAAGACACGCATCCCCACTCCACATAGGCAGAGGAACAAAGGAACATGCAGAGCTGTACTTTGAAGAGACAAGCTCTCTGCTGTTCTACCTATAAGCTACCTCCTCCGACAAAAATGTTCAGCTGCTGTTTATCTTCTGTGTCTGAGAACTTGTCAGAAGTGTGTCTGCTGATAACAGAGGAACAGAACAGCAGAAAGACACGGCACTTAGAGCTTTGGAGAGAGATAAGTAAAGACTACAGATATATGTGGTCATATTTCATGAATGGGGTTTGCAACCACTTTAGGTAAAGACTTAAATGCTTTTAGCTGTATCCAAAATCTTAATTATTGTATAAGCGCCATTGGGACTGGAAGATTGTGTTGTAACTGTAAATGTTTTTGTTTCCATTTTTTTAAGAATATTGTATGGCCGTATGAGAAGCAAAACTGGCAGTAAAACACAAGGCAGGTCAGCTGCAGGAACCCGTATGTCTATAGTTCTTCGATTCCTAGCAGGCTCGCTGCCTGATGAGATCCGAATGTTCCTAGATCTTCTGTATGAGCCAGTGAAGCATCTGAAGGATGGTATGTCAGTCTGTAATTAATACTCTTTTAGTGCTTATATTAACACACAGTTGGGAAAGGAAACCACTTAGTTGTTCATTAGAGGCCAAACTGCAGTCTCTCCTTCAAAAAACTTTATTCAAGATAATTTTAATCAAATCAACACATACAATAGATTTTAAACACAACCGTGAGGATAATTTTAGTGCTTATGCCTTTATGTTTGCGATAGAAGAAAGAAAGTCAGCCAGCAAGATGACATTTCAAATGTTTATAGGTATAGATGTATTAAAGCTGAACTCTGGAAATAAAACATTATTTTAAAGCGGTTATATAGTTAATTTTATAACTTTACCCTACAGGTAAGCCTATAATAAGGCTTACCTCTAGGTAAAAATAAAATCTCCTAAACCTGTATGGTTTAGGAGATATTTCCCTCGCAATGAGCCGCTGACTTCAGCGGCACATGCACACAGGAGATTCTTGGCTGAAAGCCTGGCAGATGCCGGATTTTGCCGGAAAGAAGTCTCCCGCACGCATGCACGGGAGTGAAGACATCATGGCTCCAGCCACTCACAGCGTTGGAGCCGTGATACCCCGAAGACATGCCGAGGCAACATGTCAGCTACCTCGGCGTGGACCAGGTGAGTTACCGACGCCTCGTTCTAAGGTAAGTATTTCATAATGAGCCAGTATGCAGTGCATACTAGCTCATTATGCCTTTTGCCTTACAGGTGTAGAAAAAAACATTTTTGGGGGGTATACAACCGCTTTAAATATATTCCTTAATACCCATGAATAAAAATGATCCACTTTATGTGAACTAAATGCCCTTGCTAACCCAGTTATTACCTTGTAAAAGATCCGTCCACTCACTACAGGCTGCTTGCTAAAAACTACAGGAAGGAGTGGAAACAACCATTCACCCTGCACAAGATGAGAGTGCAGCAGTAGCTAGTCTTAAAGTACAACTAAAGGCAATACCTTTTTTTTTTTTTTTTTGTTTTGCACAGGGTGAAGAAACGTGTCCCCATTTGTATTGCTTTCTATGCCTCCATTGGTGAGATTACCCCTCCCTATTTGTCCTGTTTACCATTATCCTTGAAAGTGAAAATAAAAGAAAATCTCACATTTTGAACTGTCCCCAGAAAGTAGTAGAAGGGAAATCTTCCAATGGGGACACTAGTTCTGGTGACATGGGATTCCCTTTTATTTGCAGGAATTTTCTCTCATTTCCTGTTTTGACTACGGGACAGGATTTTGAAGGAAAATCTCCCCAATGGAACACAGGTGGCTAAAAATAAACTGGTCAGGAGGACCCTTACTCTATTCAAAATGAAAAAAAAAAAGTTTTGCCTATAGTTCTGCTTTAATACAGGAAGCAAAATTTCACACTGGATTACTTGCCAGATCTGAAAGAAAATACACAAAACACATCAAGATTAAAGTAAGAATACACGTTTCTTATATTTTAGATTTTTAATTGTTTACCCTAGAGTTTTGCTTTAAGCTAGCTATTCAGCTGCAATCAGTTTCTATAAATGGCTGAATTTTAATACAATTTGGCTGCTTACTTATCTGGCAAACCTACAAACAATAGGTGGTTAACAACTATAAACTTCATAGGATTTTGTCACTATTTGTTGTGTCATACAGTACAATTCCAGTGTCTAATTGCCATTAATTTAACAGGTGGTTGCTATGCTGCAGTGCAACAGGCTGTGGAACAAGTAGACCTTTCAAAAGTCCTGCCCCTTGGGCGCCAGCATGCCTTGCTTAACAGTTTGGAAGTGGTTCTGAAAAATCTTGGTAATCTGATCAGCCCCTACTTACCTGAGATGCTCCAGATTTTACTCTGCATGACTGCCACCGTGTCACAGATTTTAGAACAGAAAGAAAAGGTAATCTGCTGATAGTTACTGGATTTTCTGTTATTTCAATCAATAATGCTATCAAACCTGTAAAGAATGTTAGTATAAAAAATATTGTTGAAGTATGAAGTCAAAATACAGGAAAAAGAGGTAAATCTGATTGACCTGTATTAGCATTAAGAAATAGTTGAGGGGGACTGTGGAATAGATCCTTGAATAAGGATGAGCTCCAGCGTGTTCGCACACCCCAGGTGCAGACCCCGCCAGGTAGTCGGCGCTGCGCTAATCACAGGCAGTGAGACATTTTCTGATCTCTGCAGCCACGCATTGGGACAATGTCTCACTGCCTGTGATCAGCGCAGTGCCAACTTCCTGGGGGGCTCTACACGTGGGTTGTGTGAACTTAGCTTAGGCTCATCCTTAATCTTGAATAAGAGAAGTACACAACACCGCTTGGTTTTAGTCTGAACATGCTACATCTTTAGCTGGTTTGGCTGTGCATGCATATGACAAAATCGGTACAATCTGGTTCTTCAAAACACTATAGCTACATATACAGTACATGCCAATGTGGTTATAGCGTGATAAAATTTTCCATCCAATCCAAAAAATATCAGAACGCACGATTTGAACTGGACAGGCATTGCTGGCCCATTTAAATATGCATTTTCAAAATAGGTCTAGAAATTACCTTTTGTTAATAGTTGACTCATACAAGGCTACATTTATATTTTTGAGAAAGGCCATTTGTACAGGTTACCAGAGCTAACATTTTGTACTTAAATTTGAAGACTAACTGTAATCTACAAAATTTGTGAGAAAAGCTGTTAGATTAAGCTAGCAATGTTGGACCTTTCTGATCTGATTTGATAATAGTAGCATGTATACATATTTTAAAGGGTTTGAGTCCGCAATTGCATACATTGTGTGTGGGGGGGGGGGGGGGGGGGGAGTCCGCAATTGCATACATTGTGTGTGTGTGGGGGGGGGGGGGGGGAAATGGGACGTAGATGAAGGGATTGCCTTTGGCAGTTCTAATATCAATCTTAAAAATCCAGTAAACTTCCCTCTTGCTCAAGAGAGATACGTGGTCTTCCCCACCCCTCTTCCCCTTTGAACCTTAAAGGAGGTTAAGCCAACATGATGACAATCTACAAATGTTTCTTAGTATTAATTGTTTCCAAAAATAGTGTTGTGCTATCACGTGATCATAAATTCATAAAGCGTGCATACATTATCAAACTAGAGTCCAGTAAAAAAATTCAAACCCAGGCAGTTCACCATGAATACAAACTCTTCACACCAAAGTGCACCAGCCACCTTATACAAATAAAGAAGCTTATCAAACATTTAGACCCCACTTCTCAAGATGTCTTGCAGCATTTTAGAATGATAGATCCTGCTGGTATTGATGGATGGCTCCCGCTCCTCTCTCACAGTTGGATGTGCTTCAAGCCTGTCACACTTAACAGGCATGCCCCACACAGCCACTGGATCGCTTCACATAAATTTGCCTGAGCAGCATTAACACACAGGCAGAAAGAAGCAAGGAAATCCCATAGTGAAGTACAATTAAAATCAATCTATTAATAAAATTGATGGGTACTCATGAGCAAAACAATATTAAAGAGCATTTTGCACAGCCGTCCGCTTTACAAACGTCCTGACGTCACCACTGAGCTCTGCCTTATGTACGTTGTCTGACGGGACACCTTCCAGGGGCAGCATAGTGACTTTTTTTTGCCCCTGGAAGACGGATGAGACATATGTGAGAGAGGGAGCTGTAGAAATCCCTCTAGGCCAGATCTATTGTTCTAAAGTGCTGTTGCACCTTTTGAGATTTGGGGTCTGAATGTTTGGAAAGCTGCTTTGTTTGTATAAGGTGGCTGGTGCACATTGCTTTGTTTTAAGGTGGCTGGTGCCCTTTAGTGCCACCTCTTGGTGCACATCAGCATACATCAACGAAGGAGAAAAATTACCTGTTTGAAATATGTAATAATAAAATATAAAACGGTTTTGTATTAAAAAAAAAAAAAAAAAAAAAAAAAAATCGGTCTTTTTACATTATTTTAACAAAAAAACAAAAACAAAAAAAACCCAGAGGTGATTAAATATCACCAAAAGAAAGCTCTATTTGTGGGAAAAATTATAAAAATGTAATTTGGGTACAGTGTTGTATGACCGAGTAATAGCCGTTCAAAGAGTGTCAGTGCTAAAAGCTGAAAATTGGTCTGGGCAAGAGGGGGCTTTAAGTGCCCAGTAAGTAAGTGGTTAATAACCTCACGACTGTATCTGCATTGCAAGAACAACTTTTCCATTGTAACTGCTCTGCTTCTTGTTCAAATTCCTCTAGGGTGGAACAGTTAGGACCCCTATTAAATTGGCACCTAGGAATGGCTCTGATGACATTTTCTAGATGGCAGTTGTCTGCATGGAGCAGAGTTTCTTGGAAATTTTGGCTTCCTACATACTAGTACATGTATTGTCTACTTCTCAATTGAGACACATATTTTTATATCTAAATAGTTAATGTGTGACTGCTGTTCTATCTTCCCCAGGAAATATGAGGTTGTAGTCATTCTTATTTAGATAGTCTAAAAATATTCCTAGGTGCAGACATTGTATCATAAACAAGAGGTCATCAATATAATGAGCAAAGAAGCTTATCTCATCCCTATTTGGCTTTGTATCTCCAAAGATGTGGTGCTCCTCCCACCAAGGTGCAAAGCAGTAATAAGTTTGTGTTTTTTTTTTCTCTTTTGTTTTGTTTTTTTAAGTAATTAGTGAACTTCAGACCCTGTTACATGTTGACATAAACTTTCCAAACATTTATTATAAACAATTTTACATTGTACTGCATGTAATTTCCACTTGCTGAGTTGTTCAACTTATTTTTACAGCAGGTTTTCAGAGTCAGTAACTCTTAGATATGCGTGTCAATTGTGGAGTTAATTTATCGCTTCATTAAACACCAAGGTGTTAAAAAGTTCAAAAAGTTAAATCGCACAGGCTTCTTTCTGGATAATGATTATGAACCTGTGAATGAATCACTTTAGAAATATGCTGGCATTACTGAATTGGGGCTGCTACGGCAGGATCAGTTTGGAAAAAAAACAAAGCAAAAGCACAAATTCCACATATCCCAAGGCTGTGCTCCTTCAGACAATGAGAAACTAAAGTATCTGATTTTAAACTTTGTGTTTGTGACTTTAGTGCTAGAACTGATTTACACCAGTGAAGCCTTTTAAAATTCATGGCTCAGTAGAGGAGTCAAAGGTTTAGCTACTTGACCAGAAGCATATGCTGATAGCTGGTAGGGAGCAATGCTGCAGCTGCTATTGTGCCATTTTCAAATAAAATGGTAATCTTTAGCTTGTAACTTGTGCTGGAATTTCTATAGTGAAAAAACATGGTTTCCCCCCTTGAAATGGGACTTTAAAGGCACAAGATTGTAACTCGTATTTAAAATTTTAAAGTTTTAATTTTATCAAAAAGATTAGCATGAAGTAGACAACATTATATATGAAATAATCGTAAAAAAAAATCCAATATAAAGATAAAAAGCATAGGGTACAAATTATCATTTTTATACATAACACCTGAACAGTGTATATAGAGGCGTTACATCAAACATTGCATAACAAATGGAATTACTACAACCTTATATTTATGTACACAAAAGAACTGGCATTTTAAGCACAAAGAAAAGCTCTGTACACCACCACGCCCAGCTATTGCCTATCAGGTTGAGTTATCAGATTCAAACATAGATGTTTTGTAAAATTCTGACAGGTAGCGATGTTTGTGGAATTAAAGAATCAAAGTGTATTAAACAATATAGACAAAAATAAAATAGATGATAGATGAGCACACCAGATCGCACATGTGAATGGAATCGGGGCAGAGGAACACTGCAGCAAGGAGCCCATTCTGAGTTGACCTCAAGTACGGCTACGAATCTGAGAGACACTTAGGGGGCTGTCAGCTACATGTTCCGGATCCTGTGTGGGTCCAGCGGTCATCACCACAAGCGAAAGGCCGTGGTTGGGTACAACTAAACTCCCTTTTTGCTTGCCATTTGATAATCAGGCCTTTTGTATGGTGGTCGGACACATATTTCTCTGTGTGTGGAGTCACTGTGGTATCACTGGAAAACTGGATTACATGGACTATTATTTTTATCTTTCTTTTAATTATTGTTTTTATTAATGTTTTTAACATTGGTGCAGCTCTCCTCCATTTTTTAAAAATAAAATACACTCTGAATTTTCCAGTGGGAGATACTGCCCCCTGGGGGATGATGGAACAATCCAGGGGGATGGTAGTAGCCTGGAAAAAAGTTAGTCCTTACATTAGGGCAGGGGTTGACAAATTTGCTTGGAATCTAGGAGCCAGCTAAAAAAGTTAGGAGCCAGGTCTGTGATGGCGATCTGGACCTGTCCCTGGCCTGACATGGAGACGAGTGAGGGGAAGATAGCCCCCAGCCCCCCACCTGTCTCCAAGTCATTACCCATAGCTCTTAGAGGGACATTTTGTTTTATTTTTTTCAAATGACGATTTTTTTTTAAATTGCATTTTAGTGTAAATATGAGATGTGAGGTCTCTCTGACCCCAGATCTCATATATAAGAGGACCTGTCATGCTTTTTTCTATTACAAGGGATTTTTACATTCCTTGTAATAGGAATAAAAATGACACACATTTTTTTTTAAAAGAACAGTGAAAAAAATAAAAATAAAAGTTAAAATGAAGAAAAAAAAAGTTTTTAAATGCGCCCTGTCCCGCCAAGCTTGCGTGCAGAAGCATACGCATATATGAAAGCGGTGTTCAAACCACACATGTGAGGTATCGCTGCGATCGGTAGAGTAAGAGCAATAATTCTAGCCCTAGACCTTCTCTGTAACTCAAAACGTGCAACCTGTAGAATTTTTTTTAAACGTCGCCTATGGAGATTTTAAAGGGTAAAAGTTTGTCGCCATTCCATGAGCGGGCGCAATTTTGAAGCATGACATGTTGGGTATCAATTTACTCGACGTAACATTATCTTTCATAATATAAAAAAAAATTGGGCTGACTTTACTGTTTTATTTATTTTTTATTAAATAAATTATTTTTCCCCCAAAAAAGTGCGCTTGTAAGTCCGCTGTGCAAATATGGTGTGACAGACATTATTGCAACGACCACCATTTTACTCTCTAGGGTGTTAGAATAAAAAAAGTGTGTGTGTAATATATATATATATATATATATATATATATATATATATGTATGTATGTTTAGGTGTTCTAAGTAAATGGAAGGAGATATCTCCATTAGCATTGCTGGTTGTAATTCCAACGGCCACCACAAGAGGGCACCAGATCACAGAAGGGAATAGGATCACAGAAGGCCTCAAAGCCGGGTGCTCAATTACCGGCGGCGCGGCCCGACGCAACCACGCCGGGGGGGTCCACGGAGACAGGATACCCCCAGCTGTGCTGCCCCAGGCGCCAGGTCGCTAATTCTAGTCACCAATGCGACCTGGCGCTCGGGTTTTGTCGAGCCCTGCATTAGGGCTGCATCTGCACTGCAAGGGTTAAGTGCTCGTTTTGTCTAGGGGTGAGGAGAAACCCTTAAATTTACCCCTCCTGGCAAGCAGTGCTCCACTATGCAACCGTGCACATTTCCTAGCATCCTTGCCCTGTTCTGGATGCTGCTCGGGGCTTGGTGACGTCCGAAATCAAGAAATTAGCATGCAGGAACCGATCATAGGATCGCTTAAGTATTCCTCTTTTCATCTTCTCCCTAGGACATAGGTACCTGTGCTTTAAACAATTTAGCTCAGTGTTCAGCAAGAACTTGACAAAGTAAATCTGGGTATATGTGGATCGAAATTTGTCCCGTTCGATCTGTGTGTGGGCCAACCCCCCCCATTCTAACTGTCGACTTCTGTCAATCGTAGTGGAAAACAAATTAATCTGCGGCTGCAGCTGCTGATCAGTGAATTCTGACAACAAAAATGACTGCTGTCAGAGTACAATGTCCTGTCGGGGGGATTCCTTTATCCACCTTGTTTGTGTGGATAGGGGCATCTGGTTGTTTGTTTGTTTTTTGTTTTTTTCATTCAGCCTGCCAGCTGAATAAAGAAACACTAAAGCCCTGTACACATTGGCAGAATGTCAGGAGATATTTGCCGGTACAAAATTTGCCGGCTGACATTCTGTCTGTGTGTAAGTCAGTCTGTCTGACGGAAGCCAGACATGCATGCTGGAAAACCAGCAGCTGACTGACTCCCGGTCAGCGCTCTCAGCCAGTGCCAGAGAATGCTGATCAAATTGTTCTGGTGGGGGAGGGCTGTCCCCATGTCAGAACACAACAGCTCGGCGGGGCAGATCGCTGAACTAATCTCGCATGGTTAGTACAGTGGCTCTCAACTGGAGCTGGCAGTTTGCTGCAGGTTGCACAAAAAAAAAACCTGTAGTGTGTATCAGGCTTACCTGTTTATACCCAGCCTAATCCCTGATGCCATGATTGCATGCCAATTCAATACTGTTCTGTCTTTGTAAAGCATATTATTTACTTTTCATTTATGTCCAGGGAATTGTATCTAAAGGCCTTTAGTGCCACACCCCAATTATGGTAATGCCAAAAGACTATAGAGGATGAAACCCCAATTATGGTAGGATTTTTAAGGCACAACATACAGAATTTTTTAAAATTATAAAAAAATGTATTACAAAATTGTTTCCATAAAAGCAGCAAACAGTTTAAAAACATATATCTAGACGCCATACAAAAATCTTTCCACAGAACTATACGATTGGATGTTCAATCTACATATGAATATACAGTGATGATAGTAGCAGTACAGCCAATTTACAAGAAGCTCCCACAACCTTGATGAGTTTCTTGGATAAAAACAACTTCATCAGTAGTTCATTGATGGAGCATATATGAGTACACTAAATGAAAGGATGTGTATATATACATATGAAAATTAATAACTTATTATTTCAAATAACAGATAAGACAGTTTATTTGTTAAAAATCTGGATCAAAGTGCATATCTTTTTATGCAAGGAGCTGTACCAGCCTCAAACTCCAGTATCTGGAACAGATCACCCTCCCGCAATTTTCAGTGGCTGATGGGAGGAGATTGCAACAGCTATTGCCTCCTTCCGCAACTATAAGGCCCCTGCAGAGGGCGGACTCTCCATTGAGGTATACAAACTCTACTCTGACCTTCTATGTCCTCAGCTGCTGAGAGTGTATAGAGTGACATTGGAGAGGGTTCCTTGCCTGAATCTATGACCAAAGCATATATTGTACTGCTGCTAAAGCAGGGTAAGTCACCTACTGACCCCAGTTCGTATAGGGCCATATCGCTGTTATCAGTAGATGTTAAGATTTTGACCAAAATACTAGCCATGCGTCTTAACAAATGTATCGCCACAATTATACACTCGGACCAGTCTGGCTTTATGCCACTTAATTCCACAGCTCAGAAGGCTCTACCTTATATGTATCTACCTAATATGCAGACTAAGGCAGACAGTGCCGGGCATTGTTATCCTTAGATGCCAAAAAGGCCTTTGATAGCGTGGAATGGCCTTACCTATGGCAGACTCTGAAACATTTTGTCTTTGGAGATGTTTTTATCGCCTGTGTTCAACTCCTGTATAGTTCCCCTCGTAGCCTCAATTAGAGAGGGCAGCAGAGTTTTGCGGCCATTCAATCTAAGTAGGGGGACAACACAGAGCTGTCCCCCTTACTTTTTGCTCTTGCTATTGAGCCTTTGGTGGCCATAGTGAGGGCGAATACTAGGATTAAAGGTTTTCATTATGGTGAGCTCTATGCAGATGACATGTTATTTCTTATCGTACATCACGGGACACGGAGCCATAGTAGTTTCTATGTCGGTTATAGGCCACCTTCAGGTGATGGACACTACCATGCCCTAAGACAAAAAGTGGATTTCCTATATAACTCCCTGCTGAGAGTTCCTCAGTTTTTTTTTGCCAGTGTCTAAGGTGTTGGTCACGAGTGAAGATGTGCTGTGCTGAGCTCCATTCCACTGGCTAGCCCCAGCTTCAATCCTTGCTGGGGCTAGCCATGCAGCCGGATCGATTCAAAGTGTATTTTTGGTCGAATTGAATGGAACCCGGGCCTCGTATCCGAAGAAACAAGGTCTTGCCTGTAACGCTTCTCTTTAGAGAGCTGGACCCCAGGATCCAGTACTTTTTGGTATTAAGGCCATAAAGTTTTTTACTGGTAGTGGTGCTATTACAGGTCCAGGATTGTGGGTTTCCTCGTATCCGAAGCTCCTGAAGGTTTAACGGAACCCAGTGTGAAGGGTGAAGATTGGGTCTGTTGGTTTACCACAGAAAACCCTGTGGCGAGAAAGGTAAGGAGTTTTCTAAGAAATTTTTTAAATTTTCTTATAAATGTCTCCTTTAAATTTAGTAAGTGTTGTCATGCCTATGTTTCACCACTGAGGGCTGTATTGATCACTTACCATCTCATGCTTCTCAGAGAGCCCACGTTGTGTCCAGGAAGCAGCAGGTTTCTCTTCCTCTGGCCAGCAGCAAGACCTCTGGTAAGTCTGGGGTGGTTCCCTCTCCCTAGCAGACGCCCCCTGTGCTGTTTTTTCTTCCCCTCTTCTCGGGGAAAGAGAGCTACAAGAAATTGAAAAAAAAATGGTGCGAACGGCACGCAGCTTGGCGGCTTCTAGACTGCCCCTCACCACTCCTTCCCTCTCTGTGGATCCTATGTGATCAGAGGGGAAGGGCTAATAGGCGACTTAACACGGTGTTGGCATCCTCCAATGCCCATCGTGGGAAGGATTGTGTTAAAAGGCACCATTTTTGCTGTTGCAGACTGCGGTGACACAGGCATTCCTTTTGACACATTTACTGCTGCATCAGGCTGGGCATTAATAGCAGTAACGGAGCTGGACTATTGCTCAAGCAAGTGAATGCATTCCTTCTGGTAGCACCTCTGCTTTGTGCATCGGGCTATGTTCAGAAGGAGTGGTAAAGCACCTCAAAAGGGGCTCTAAAAAGACTTCTACAGTCACACGGAAGCCTAGAACCATCTCAGTAAAAATGGCATCCTCCCCTGAGAGTAATATGGCTGGTCAGAGTGAGCCATCAGGAGGGGCAAGTGTTGAAGCTGCTCTTAACCCTGCAGCCCCTGTGTATATTACTAAGGAGTTTTTTTCTTCAACCATTTTAGTTTTAAGCAAAAAATTGCTGCTTAATCGCATCCCAGAGTGGGACTAAGCATAACAAGTTCCCGTCCATTTGCTCAGGTCCCTCATGCTGAGGAACAAGGGGTGAGAGATGGTAAAGGTACAATCTCTCACTGAATTGGTCCACTCCACATTTTTACTGCCAGCAGCGCAGTCAGTCGATGAGCCCACTTTTGGTTTGGGTTCACTAAAGCCTCCCCAATCGGTTCATGCTTTTCCTATCCATTTATAGTTTAGAAAAGCTTATATATTCTGAGTGGGAACACCCAGATAAACAGTTTTATTCCTCCGAAAAAGTTTTCAATACTTTATTCTATGGAGCAAGAGTTTTATAAGAAAATGGGGAATTCCAGCAATTGACGCTGCTATGTCCTCTGTAAATAAAAACCTGACTTGTCCAGTAGACAATGCTCATATGCTAAAGGGTCCAACAGATAAGACGTTGGAATTCCTTTTTTTTTTTTTTTTAACAATATTTTGCTCAGAGGTTCAGCCTGCGCTAGCAGTGATCGGAGTATCTCAGTCAGTCATATGGAGGTACTCAAGATTATTCCTGATCAGCAGGCCCAAGATTTGGCTGGGATATCAGAAGCGTTGTGTTTTACAGTAGACACTATGAAAGATTCTATTCTCCAGGTCTCATGCTAGGGCTAGTACATGTGTGTAGAATCCTATGGTTGAAAAATTTGTCAGCCAAAGCGCCATGCAAAGCTCTTGGCCAGTTTCCCAATTCATGGTGAACGGTTATTTGGAGACAATCTGGATAAGTATATCCAAAGAATTTCTAATGGGAAAAGTTAAATTTTTACTGGTTAAAAAGAAGTTTAAGCATTTTTCTTTTAAATGTGCTTCTTTCCAGTGCCAGGGGCATCAGCCTCCAGGCAGTCACGACGGCCTTCTCTGTCAAGTGCAAGAGGTAAATCTCTGGATCAGTCCCAGGGTCAAAAGTGGACCTGGGGGAGGAAACCTACAAAAAAAAATATTAAAGCCTCCTTATGAAGGGACACCCCCGCACACTCAAGTGGGGGAAGGCTTCTACAGTTTTCAAGACTTAGGCAGGAACAATGTCAATACAGATGGATAGCTTCCTCAATATCTCTAGGTTACAAACTAGAGTTCAGAGAGTTCCCGTCTCCTCGTTTTCTCCGGTCAAGCGTTCCCAGAAATCCAGTGAAAAAGAAGTCTCTCTTTCTAGCTTTGGATCATCTCTTGTCTCAAAGAATGATATCGGTGGTCCCTTGGAAGAGCAAGGATTAGGTTTTATTCAAACCTTCTCCAAAACCAAATGGTGATGTCAGACCCATTTGAGGTCTCAAAGATCTAAACCGATTTTTGAATATCCGTTCTTTTCGCATGGAGTCAATCCGATTAGTAGTCTCCATCCTACAAGGCGGAGAATGTCTGGCGTCAACCGACATCAAGGATGCTTATCTTCGTGTGCCGATTTTCCCCACTCACCATAATATTCTACGCTTCAAGGTAGAAAATCTTAATTTTCAGTTTGTAGTTCTGCCGCACCTCGAGTGTTTACAAAGGTCCTGGCTCTTTCTTTAGCCAGGCTAAGGGCTCAAGGTATAACAATACTAGCCTACTTAGATCTACTATTGATAGTTTAGCCAAGGGGGCGCGAGAAGTCATGCGGACCAGAGAGAGGTGAATCATATCCTTTCTTGGGCATAAAACAACATTCCTTGCTTATCAGCAATTTTTATTCTGGGGATAGAGAATTGGCATTGTTCCCGGCTTGATGTCGGGTCCCTTTGCTCCCGACATCTTTCTGTCAATTTGTCAAAAATGGGGAGTCCTGGACGTGGATCTGTTTGCATCCAGGTTCAACAACACATCTTTGTGTCAAGGACAAGGGATCCAATGGCATTCAGATCAGATGCCTTGGTTTTTTCCATGGGATCAGTTTTCACTGATCTATGCGTTCCCTCCTGTTCCGCTGCTTCTGCGCCTTCTTCGCAGGATCAAGCAAGAACGAAAGGAAGTGATTCTTTTGGCCCAGGAAGGAGATCTTGGTTTGGAACTTGAATTTAGTCCTGTTGACATTACAGAAACAGCCTTTTGAGCCAATACACGTTATTCTCTTGGTCCTCTTGACAAGGAAAATTAATTGTCTTGGTTGCCATATCTTCTGCTAGAAGAGTATCAGAGTTGGCTACTCTTTTTTTTGTAAAGAGCCATATTTGATTATTCATTAGGATGAGGTTGTATTGCAGACTCATCCTAATTGCCTGCCGAAGGTAGTGTCCAGTTTTCATTTGAACCAGGATATTGTTCTGCCTTCATTTTTTCCAGAACCTCATTCTGTGAAAGAATGGTCGCTAAATTCACTTGATGTGGTGAGAGCAGTCAAGGTCTATTTGAAAGTGACCACTCAGATTCCTAAAACAGATGTTTTGTTTGTGTTGCCAGACAGTCCTAAATGAGGACAGGCAGTGTCAAAATCTACTATTATTAAATGGATTTGTTAAGCTTATGGTTTAAAGAGGAAAATTCCTCCTTTTCCATGTTAAAGCGCACTCCACCAGGGCTGCTGGTGCTACTTGGGCAGTGCATCACCAAGCCTCCATGGCTCAGATATACAAGGCCGCAACTTGGTCTTCAGTCTATACATTTACCAGATTCTAACAGGTAGATGTAAAGGTCACGAGGATATCGCCTCTGGGCGCAGTGTACTGCAGGCTGCAGTATGAGTCCTCTGGTCTCTTAATGTCCTTCTTTTTTGTGTCTCCCTCCCTTCAGTTGGCATTGCTGTAGGACATCCCATGTACGATAGAAAATAGGATTTTATAACAGCTTACCTGTAAGATCCTTTTTTGGTATATACGTGTATTGCTTTGCTACAAAACTGAGGAACTCCCAGCAATGGGATGCGTTACATAGGGAGTGCACTTTTTGTCTTGGGGGCATGCCAGTGTCCATCTGAAGGTGGCCTATAACCCACATAGTAACTACTATGGCTCTGTGTCCCGTGATGTACTTCAAAGAAAAGGATTTTACAGGTAAGCTCTTGGGAACACTGATGGCTCACTTACAAAAGTTATGGAGGTAATGTCCACTTCTTTGGTTCATACTCAGGCTTAACGATTAACTGGGCCAAGTCTGCTCTTCTTCCCCTTGATGAAGAGGTCTCTCTGTTTTCCTTCCACGTACTGTCCTGTCCCCGTGGTGCAGTCGTTTAAATATCTGGGAGTGCACATATCGCCTGTCATAACAGACTATTGTACACTCAACATCATCCCTCTCTTGCTTAAATTTAAAGCTGAAATTACTATTTGGAATAAATTGTGGCTCTCTATGATGGGGAGAACTAATCTTATAAAAATGATCCTTATGCCCTAGCTCTTGTACTTACTGCACAATTCCCCAGTAGTGGTCCCACTTTATATTTTATGGTTTAGTACTATCTTTTAATTATTTGGCCTCCCAAATGCAGCACCTTATTGGGGCCTTTATGGCCGGACCTAGCTCAATTAGCTCGCTGTTCCCCACTACACACTCAATTATGAGGCATCATATGAAGGTTCATGACATACCTGGGGGTCTGGAAGCCCCCTGCTTTGCCACCTCGAAGAGGACCTATCCTACTTACTCTTTGATTCAAATTTTTTTTTGAAGGTACGTGCCCTGCAGGGACTACAGTGGTAACTCTGTTTATGGAAAATTGATGAAATTGCCTTATGTGTAGCGGTGGAAGAAATGGGGCATCACTCATTTGCGGCAGGTCTTTAGAAATGGTAACCTTTGCTCATTCGAAGAGCTGCTCAGACATGCTGTCCATGCTCAAGGACTGGCTCCCTCCCAATTGTGCTGGGTGGAAACACTTGGACCCAGTTCCAGTACACTCAGCTTACACCAGGTGTACCAAAATGGCTAGCACTCATGTGCGAATGGCCAGGCGTGGCCATCATGTCAGGAGCATAGCAATGAGGGCTCTTGTGGCCGGAGGTGCGCGAACGGGCCGAGACCCGTGCATGTGCCTCAGCCTGGGGATAGCACCAACCTTTATGTCCAGTGTCCTGCCTGGGTGTGCTTTCGGCATCCAAGGCTATGATCATTCTGTCAAACATTCTGCATAGTGGATATTTCTCAATGCATACATAACTCTTTGTAATAAATTAGGACATTGTACTGAATGTTTGTTTATTTGAGGCTGTATTGCATTTTAGCCTGATAATTCAGATCATGCAGGAATAGTTTTTACCTAATAACTGTTTTATCTCTTTTAAACAGATCCAGTTAAAATGTATAAATCCATTAAAGAATCTGAGGCGTCTGGGAATGAGACGTATGGTGGACTTTTTCACTGATTTTGAGACGTACCCCTATTCTGCTGAAGAAATCGATGCTTTATTTGTTGCTAGCATATGGCCACAGGTATAGAAAATCATAATTTGCTACTTTTTGTTCTTCTAAAATAAAATGTTTTTCCAATCTAAGTGAACCTATAAGGATGCCTAACTGCACCCATCAGTAATATATTGTCTTTTACTGAATTACTGTATTAATAAGTCATTTTTTTGTTAAACACATTTTTTGATTGTGTTCTCAATTTAGGTTAACCTAGAAGGCAGAGGAAAATAACTTTATTTTCTCTATTACAGATCGGCAGATTGGCTTTGGAAAGTCAACATTCTCCTTCACTAGTGTTAAAGCTTATCCATATTTGGAGTCAGAATGCTAGGTGATCTTAACTTTTAACTTGGAGTCAGTGATTTTGTAAATAATTCATGTTATAATAAAGAAAAATAATTCCTTCTTATATCTATAACAATTTGTTATTAATGTTATATATATGGATGTTGTTTGTTTTGTTTACAGATATTTTCCTTTACTTGCTAAACAAAAACCCGGACAGCCAGAATATGATGTCTTGGCTAATACATTTGCCCTTCTTGCCAAAAAAGGTTTATCTCAGTCAACAGCAAGTATTGTTATAGATGTAGCTTCTAATCTGCTCAACACTCCGGACTATGAAGAGTCAGAAAGTCTTCCTCCCTTAGTGGTAAATGATTGTGTTGTTGCTGACACCCCTAATAATGAAGAAGGTAGGAAACAAGCAAAAGGGTTGTTTTCACTGAGCATATTCTATAACTTTTTTGTTGATATATTCATCTTTAATTACTTTCAGAGTCTCCGAGCATTGGTGCGAAGCTGGTGTTAGTACATGTCCCTGCAATTCTCGGGTATTTGAGTAAAAGCATGCTGAATTCAGAGAAGATGCGTAAGAAGAAATATAGTGCCCAAGTTAGCAAGGAACTCAATATCCTCTCAAAGTAAGTCAGAATTCTGTTCTACAGTTTCAACAAATGAAAATCTGAAAGTGCAGAATCCGGTAGAGTACACTCTCAAGCAAATTCTATACCTCTGTCTCTTATCAACTCTTAAAATTTGGGACCGTCAACCTATACATATACCTTCTTACATAAGTCCATAAATGCCATTTACTGGTATTCCGGAAACCACCCATTCTCCCCCCCCCCCCCACACCTCTCGTACTACGATTTAAGTCTACTTTTTTTTACTTCCAAAATGTGTTTTTTAATGACTGATGTTACTGACTCAACCGGTCTGAATCTCTTGACGCAATTGAATGAGCTTTTACCGTGTCATTCAAGTAGGTGGCTATTGTATTTCCAACTCTGTGATTTTTATAGGTGACCCCCATCATCCTCTTACCACCTTTGAGTGTTTATGTATACAACTTGATCCCCCCCATGCATACTCTTTCTTTTTTTTATAACCTTCTTCTAATCAAGATTTTTTTTTTGGGCAAACCTTCTTCTTTTGTGGAATGGGAAAGGGAGCTAGGTGTTACTTTCACAGAAGAAGAAGTTGTTTGTAAATCTTGTATATAGACTCATAAATTCTCTGTTGCAGATAACGGACAGAAGAGAAACTATAAAATTATTATGAGATGGTACCATTGTCCTTGGATATTACATAAAATATTCCTAAGTACATCAGACCAGTGTTGGCAATGTTTATGCCATGTAGGCACCATGTAACGCATTCGGTGGAATTGCCCCATTTTGCATCCATTCTGTGATTATACACAACAGAAGCCAATCTGTGGGTGCTGGGCACTTCATGTAAATGAGGCAGGGTTCCGTTCTGACAGGAGGGAGGGGATAGATTCTGTGTCCCCAAAGCAGGCACTCAAATCCATCTCTTCCCCTAGTAAAAGCTGCACTCATTGTAAATCCAAACATTGGCTAGTCACACAATTAACCCTTTGATCGTCCTAGATGTTTAACCCCTTTCCAGCCAGTCATTAGTACAGTGCATATTTTTTAGAACTAATCACTGTATTCATGTCACGGGTTCCCCTAAAGTGTCAAAAATGTTAGATTGTCCATCGCAGCCCCACTATAAATCGCCGATCTCCTCCATTACTAGTATAAAAAATAAAGAAATACAAATTCTAGTATATATCCCATAGTTTGTAGAGCCTATAAAGTTTGCATAAACCAATCAACATACGCTTATTTTTTTTTTTAACAAAAACGTAGCAGAATACACATTGGCCTAAATTTATGAAGAAATTAGATTTTATTGGGCTTGTTTTATAGCAGAAAGTAAAAAAAATTATTTTTACCTTAATTGTCAGTTTTTTTTTTATGTTTTTGTATTTGTATTTTTTGTATATTTTGTATTTTTTGTTTTATAGTGCAAAAAAATTTAAAACTGCAGAGGTGTTCAAATAGAGCTCTATTTGTGGGGAAAAATGTAATAACCTTTATTTGGATACTGTGTCCATTAAAATAACACGGTGCTGTATTGCAAAAAGTGGCCTGGTCATGAAGGGGGGTAAAACTTCCAGAGGTCAAGTGGTTAAAATGCAAATAACGTTGAGCACAGCTGTTCTTTAATGGACACTATTACTGGAAAACCTTCACAAAGCAAAGAATAATATCCCTTTTTATCATTTTTAATCATAATGATATGTGTTCATTCTTCTTGATTTTCAGGATTAGCAAATTTATTCAGGACAAAGAACAAAGCAATGTGCTCATTGGGTTACTTATATCCTATTTACATAAAAGTAACGTAGCTGAGGTAAGGATTACTTTATTTGTTTAAATCATATGAGATGGAATCACACGGGGTTCGTTTTACTCTTAAAGTTTTACTAAACCCAGAACCCTGCATTCACAGTATCTGGTCTCCAACAGTACACAGAACATGGAAATACAATTATTTTAGTAAATATAAACTGCTAAATAAATTTTTTCATCAGCAGTTATGTGACTTGTATCAGTGCCTGGTTAAAGATTGTAGGAGGAGTTTTCATACTGCTCTGGCTTTCCTGAGGATGCAGGACCCATGACCCTCTGTCTGGACAGTGCTGATTGGCCTTGTGCTGATCACATGTACTCTCCCAAGAAAAGAAAACACTCTAGCAATACACACCAAATTGAGCATTTGCAGACTGACTACTACCTCTGTCTTATTTGGAGATGTTTTTGGGACAATGCAAGAAGGGGAGGATCTGTGCATATAGAAACAGGCTTTTTACACAATGCAGAGGATTAATCCCTTAGGTTCAATAGTGAGTGCTATACTGCATATACAGACTGATTTTACTGTTGTGGGTTTAGTAACACTTTAAGCATTCTATAGACTATAGGCAGTGGTTGTTGGTCAACAAACAGCCCAGTCACACACACTGTTTGTAGAATAGTTACAACATAATTAAACAAGAAAATGTTGCTTTGCTTCATAAGGATTTCAGTTTTACATTAACCCGTGGACTGCTGTTGCTGATATCCTGAGGATGTCAGTTGCCTGGCTGTCTCTGGCTTCAGTACCTGTTTTTTACTGGCTCCAGGCAAACATACACTTTAGAAAGTGAAGTCAGAAGTCCTAATGTGATCTAATCAGGACAGTTGGGCAACTAGAATTTTATAGGAAGATGGGTCAGCAAAGGTTGTTTCCGCATTTTCTTCAGGTTCTCTTTTAAGCACAACAATCATGCATATGCATTTGCAATATGCATAGGTAACAATCATTACAAAGTACTAAAATACTAAATTAAATGAAAAAGTTGTAAGATATAATTATTTGCTGTTATTAATATAGGACACAGAGGTTGACATCTTGGAAACGGTACAGAATCTACTCAGACAGTCTTTGAATCCTGCAAGCTTCCTGAAGCCATTGGGCAAATTATTTGCTGTAATCAAGAACAAGCTTTCCCGGCAGACACTTTGCACAACATTTCAGGTACAGTATGTGTTTAATCATGTGCCAATACAGTCACTTTCACACATGAAAAGACAGTAAATGTGTTGCATTATTGATGCTAATGTTTTTTGTTGGTTTCAGGTCCTGTCTGAATTAGCTCCTGAGTTGGAGTATATCACTGATGTTGCTGTTAAGGTTTGTAATATATTATAATTTTTTGAACCATTCTCCTAAATTAGGCAAAGCAAACTTTGAACATCTTCTGTTTTTTTTTCACCCACAGTTAAACGCATTTGATCGAAGGCATTTGGATGATATTCACTTTGATGTGCGACTGACAGCTTTTCAAAAAGCTAATTCTTTTATTAAAGAGATGAAGACAGTCGATATGAACTATATTCTTCCACTCATGCACAACTGTTTCTACACCATCCATGTGAGTGTACTATTTTCCTATATTATTTTTATGATCATCTGTTTTTAGCACTTGATAATTTATTACAAATACTCCCATCAACTTCCATTTTATTTCAATACATTTTAATAGATTTTTTTTAAAGGTACAAAGAAATATAAGGGTGGCAATGCAAAAGATACAAAGAAAGGAGAACAGTACTTACTATACAGCCAATACGTCACAGTAAATTAGCAGTATAACATATATAATACATTTAATAGTACAATGAAACACCAAAAGTAGTCATTTTAAATCAGCTTTATCGTTATTACACCAGTCTACCCAGGGTTGCCATAATTTCAGAAAGATAACATGGGAGTTGGAGCTCAAAAAAAGTTTTCTTGTATGCAAAATTGGTTCTCATTAGAAAAATGGCTTTCCACGTGTTGTTTTTTCTTTTTTTTTTTTTTTTTTTTTCTTTCTGGCTGCCAGTAGAATATGGGTAATAATATAATATATATTGATGGACAGCTTTTGATCCCTAAGTTCAGAAGTGCCAAGGCTGGATTAATGGGCAGTAGAACACCTGTAATGACTGAGAAAATTCAGAAAATAGTTTGTATTTTAAAAGCAAGTCTTTGCAAGCTCTGTCCTAAATAGACTTTACCAATTATCTGACATTGATATGAGAAACCATGCCCTTTTGCTCGAAATCTTACCCTACCAATGAATATGCATAGACATGCAGGTAGTATAGCAATAGTTTTAATTTTCTGTGATACTTGGATGTAACAATTTTGCTCTGTACAGTCACAGCAAGAATAATACCAAAGTCTCAAGAAGCTGCAATAGGACATTAAAAAGCATGTTTTTTTTCCCATACCACTAGGGAAATTGATCTCTGTATTTGAATTTGTGCAGCTGCACTAAAATTGTTGTCTATAGGTCAAAACATGTCCTGCGTTGCAAGTATGGCAATAAAACAAAATGAAAATGTTCTTTTTTTTTTTTTTTTTCAGCTTGGTGATATGTCCCTATGTGACAATGCAGGCCTGTGTCTCACTAGTATTATGAAACTTCTGGCAACAGTCAAACACAGTGAAGGAGAATATCGCGAGATCATACAACGTACCCTGCTAGAAAGCATGAAAAGTGGACTCAGAAGTAAAGTGGAGGTATGGTAATGCAAACAGACACTTGAAGTACTGCTACCCAGAAAAAGTAAAATATCATGTTTTTAAGTGGAATTAAACTTGTGAAGTAAAATTTACTGTTACAGGGAACATTTAGATATGGTAATTGTGCCTAGGCAGAACCCTGAAAAACTTCCTTCCTTCCTTCCTTCCTTCGTCTTTAATTACTCATGATAAATAGCACTTCCTGATATGCAAGCGTGTCTAGAAACTCCTGTGCCCTACAGCCTCATAGGTGTATGTCTGCAGTGTGATATCACTGCTGCTTTTGATTGCATGTCTCACAAGATGTGGAGTGAGATTTTATGATGGTACTACCGCATTACTCACTCTTCATCTTGCTGAAAGCTCTAAGATGAGGAAGCTTACTTTTGCCAAAATGGCTGCCTCTACACAGAGAAACAATGCAAAACAAAGCATAATAAGACAGTATTGTGGAAAAGTTTAGCTTTGGTGGGGGTTTGGATTCCATAGGATTTATAGGGATGCAGGAACATTATGAGAACTACTATATTTTTGAACAAGTCCTAAGTGGGATCTAAAAAACAAAACTATGTCTAAGAGCAACTTCATTAGAAGACAGAACATTACTAAACCTAAGTTTTAACCGGCATTTATTTATATTGGCTTTTCTTTAATAGACAGAAACTTGTTAAATAGATTTTTTCTCAATCTGAAAATTTTAAAAGTAAACATTCTGCTTAATGATGAACTCTACACAAGGCTTACTGTATCTTTATTACACAGAAAATCCTATTTTGTGCCCTACTTTTCACATTGATACCGGTGCCTGACTTTACTTAATAGCCAAGTTCCTCGAAATGCCACCTCCTTATATGCCCAATGAGAATACCTTTGCCTGCCACTGAGATGCTTTCATTGGGCAATAGCTGGCGCCTAGGAAAATTCCTGCTGGCTCCTGTTTTGGACATTCTGGTTCCTGAACTCCATATGAATTTGTCCATGCCTGTGTAAATTTATTTTGCCTGATTTGTGAAATGCAGAAGACCACATGTCAACATAAGATTTTATGACTAATAAGCTTTCTCTTTATATACAGAGTGTTCAGCAAGACTATACTTCTTTACTCTCCAATTTGATACGGACCTTCCCAGAGCATCCTGAATTCTCAGACTTGGTTCAGCTCACAGATTACAATGATCCTGAGATGGACTTCTTTGAGAACATGAAACACATCCAGGTAATTCTAATGTATTGATGTATTTTCGGCAAAGGATGTGATCTCTGTGAATGAAAAACAAGCAGAAGTAATGTCTAGCTATTGAAAAAACAATGTTTGTATGTTTATTTCCTTAGATCCACAGGAGAGCCAGGGCATTGCGGAAATTAGCCAAACATATCACAGAAGGAAATATGACGCTCTCTTCCAAATCTCTCCAGAATTATATTATGCCATATGCCACCAGCACTATATTTGATGAAAAAATGCTCAAGGTAGGTTGTCATGGATACCTGTACCCTAGATAATTGATTTGTTTTTGCTTTTCAGTGAGAACTCTAATGTTTTGGGCTCAATTTTATTTTCATTATTTTTCGTTTCAATATATTTATTAAGATTTTCAGTTCAGATATTAAAGTAGCAATACAGATAATTCCCACTCCTACAGGCCAACATAGCCTGACGACAATGTCAAACATGTAAGGGTCAAATATTGAACATTAAATTCTTGGCATATAACTGTGTGTACATCTCTATGTGTACCTCAGTAATCGTATATGTGCTATCCGTATAATGTTTTGCGTTATCATCTCAGTTTCAATATTTTCTATTGGAAACCTGTACAGTAATAACCTGTTGTCATATAACATGGAGCTCCCATGGGGGGGCCAGAAGCTCCTATACCATTTTGGCAGGTAACATGTATTTGGTTTGGCTAGAAGATTTGGCTCACCTGTCCTTAGGATTGTCAATTATCTAAGTATAGTGTGTTTATCTAGACCTTTATAACCACTGCATACTTAAGTAAGCTGGTTGATCAGATCCACTGTGGAGAGTGGTCCCAGGGTATCAGAATTGGTTAGGGTCACATTGTGCTGGGGCCTTCAGGGTAATCACTCCAGCTCAATGGGTTTACACTTTGGAGTAACAGAGCCCGTGGTCCCAGCCCGAAGACGAGCCCCATCCATTACCTCACTCCCCTCCAAGGGGATGCTTGTCCCGGCAGTCTCCTGGGTCACAACAGTCCGCAGAATAGGGAGGAGGGGGTTGTTTTACTTTGAGTCAGGTTAATCTCAATCTAAAGCATAGCTATCAATCTTCTGCTTGTGACAATCCAGTTTGAGTGGTAAATTGCCTTGTGAAGAGCTAAGTGCTAAGCCCGCAACATGCTGACAACAAGTCTGGTGATATGTACCGTGAAAAAGAGTTAAGAGAGAAAGTGGGGGAGATTGGGAGGAAAGAAAAGAGATAGGGGAGGGGGGTAAGGGTATGTGGTCCCTCTGGAAATTCCTTCATGTATGTAGGTGACCCGGGTAAAGCGCAATCTTAATATGTATGGCCCATGGTTCCAGACCCTCTCAAAGCATTGGACCATGTCCAGCAGCTTTGCAACTGTTCCTGGGTCATTATCCAAGATATTTTCCTCTTGGCAGCCAAGACTGATACTGCCAGTTTTCCCAGGCTTTTACCAAGGTAAACTTGGCTCCCTAGCACATGAATAAGATAAGTTGTGTGCACTTAGGGGTGTTATGCACCCTGCGGTTCAAGAGAATGTATGTGGGGTCTTGAGGAACTTAGAGCTCTGTTATCTTTCGTAATACATGGAGGAATTTATTCCAGTAGCTTATTATACGGGGGCAAGTCCATCATATATGGAGCATCGTGACTACATGCCCGCATCCTCTATAGCAGAGAGGGGAGGCGTCTGGATATATGTTGGATAGTCTAGCGAGAACATAGTAACATCTCGTGAACACTTTAATGTTAGCTTATATCAGTGAGATGTTTAAGATACTTTTAGATGATCTGCGGAAGGCTTGAAACCACTTGTCAGGGTCCAGCTGGATTTCCAGATCTGCTTCCCAGGATCGAGCATATGCCGGGGAGTCCGCCTTGTCTGCCAGGGAGGTGTATATAATGGAGATGCCGCCCTTTTGAGATCCTATGCTGGAACACCATTGTTCGTACACAGTTGCTTTGGGAGGGCCCTACTTGTCCGTCTAAAGTGTGTGGAGGAAGTGCCTGATCGGGGAAAGTCTGAACTTTTTGGAAACTGGCATGTCCAGTTTGTTCAGGCAGTGCCCTAATGATAGAGGGACATTTGGTGTAAAGAAGTGTCCTATCCTGAAAAGCGTCTTGTTCAGCCACCAGCGAAATGCATATATATTTATCCCTGGGGGAAAATCAGGGTTGTGAAGTAGGTGTGAGAGGGGTCTCGGGGGGGGGGGGGGGGGGGGGGAGGGATATCCGTTGTGTGTGTGTTTTATGTATTGTATCACATAGTGCTAGGGAGTGGGATAACGTGGGAGCTAGGATAGCCAGTCTGTGTTTTGCTGGTCTCCAGAGTAGAAAGTCGAGCATATGATGGGGGACTGCCTGCCTTTCTAGGGAGACCCAGTTGAGTTTGTGGCCCCTGGAATATATGATGGAAAATTGGGCCAGTTGTGCTGCTTGATAGTTAAGCCAAAGGTTTGGGATTCCCAGTCCGCCTTGGGTTTCAAGTCGGAGTAGGATCTCTTTCATAAATCGGTGACCCCAGTCTTCCCAGACGAGGCTGGCAATCTTGGATTGAAGCTTAGTCAAAGTGCATTTTTTTTAAAAGGGATGGTGAGGGAACAAAAGAGGTATAGTAGATGGGTTAGTAATGTCATCTTTATGGCATTCAACCTGCCCAGCCAGGATAGGCCACCCTTTGACCACATTATCAGCTCTGCTTCAAGAGAGTGGAACATGTGTGGATAGTTGGCTGTGTATAGGGTACTAACACTTTTTGTCAGTTTGATTCCGAGATGGGAGATCGCTTCTTCTGCCCAGGAAAGGGAAAAGTGTTGTTTGAGTTGGTCTATTCGTTTCGGTTGGACAGATATGTTTAGGGTTATTGATTTGGTTTACTTGGAGACCTGAAATATACCCAAATTCCTTAAGTAGCCGGAAAACATTGGGGGTACAGATTAGCAGTGACGTTAGGAATAATATGTCATCTGCGAAGTGGGCACACTTATGTTCCTCTTAGCTGCATTTAACTCCCTTTTATATCAGGATTTGTCCTGTTAGCTACAGTGATTGAATCACTGGCCAAGATCAAGGGCGATAGAGGGCATCCCTGCCTCGTTCCTCTGTTGATATCGGAGTAATGACCCATTAAATGCACTTGGGCATTCGGGTTAGAGTAAAAGGTGTGTAAAAGTCTAAGGAATTTGACTCCAAACCCCCCACATTCCAGGATGTCAAAGAAGTAAGGCCAGGACACTGAGTCGAAGGCCTTCTGTAGATCTAACAATAACAGGTAGCCTTCCTGACGTTCCCCCCCCCCCCCCCCCGTCCCATTGGGATTGTAGGTTGGAGATCAGGTCAACTGTCCGACGGATTTGGTCAGATCCCTGTCTCCCCGGGATGAAGCCCACCTGATTTTTGTAGATGTATCCAACAATAAAGCTAGACAGTCTTGTTCCTGGGATTTTTGTCATGATCTTAAGGTCGTTATTTATATGCGAAATAGGACAATAATTACCGATCTCGCTCGTGTTTTTGCCTGGTTTGGATATGACTGATATAAAAGCGGTATTCAGGTCGCTAGGTAGTGTGGCTTCATAGCGGAGAAAGTTAAAGAAACAAGCCATGTAGGGTGCTAGACAGGAGCTGAATTTTTTATAGTAGCAGACCAAGAAGCCATCTGGTCCTGCAGCAGAGGCTAATTTCCGAGATTTTATAACTTCCACTATTTCGTCTGAGGTGAAAGGTTTATCTAATGGTTCCTGGTGGGTTTGCTTCAGGGTGGGGTAAGTTGAGGTCTTGGAGAAAACGCCTCTCTTGTCTTGGGGTGCGTATGAGGTAGATCTTTATATAGGTTTGAGTAGAAGTTATGGAAGGAGACTATGATTCCCACTGTAGTTTGGGTGAAATTTGCCATCTTGGTGCGAATTTTGGGGAAGGCCAGGGTACGGGACTTTGAACTTGGTTTAGCTGCCAGTTTAGAGCCTATCCTGTCTTTTTGGTAGTAAAAGCTAGCCCCTGTCCATCTTAAATGTTTCTTGGCTGAGTTGGTGAGGGAAAAGTTTAATCTGACCCGGGCTGTCCGGATGGGGTTGCTTTTGTGGCGTTTACTGAGCGAACAAAAGTCTTCCTTCAACTGCTTTATTTCTGCCCTTCGTTCTCATTTAATTTTGGATGCAAGCTGGATGAGTCTACCTCTCATCACTGCTTTATGCGCAGCCCCCTGGGTGCCTGGCGAGACCGACTTTGTGTCATTTTTCAAAAAGTAATTTAATGTTTTTTCCAGGACTGTACAATGTGTGGGATTGCTCAATAGAGCTTTATTGAGATGCCATTTGAAGGGGGGCCCCTCTCCCCAAATCCGCCCCTGAGGGTAAGAGTCATTATGGAGTGATCAGATAAAGGGGTGTCATATTTTGGAGGCCTCTACTCTTGGGATTGCATGTGAAGAAATTAACATGTGGTCTATCCTAGAGTGTGTTTTGTGTGGGATGGAATAGTGTGTGTAATCCTTGATTTGGGGGTTCATTTCCCTCCAGATGTCAATGCAGACTTTGGGGGGGGGGGGGTCTCTTGACTTTTGGGGTCTGGGGGTTGGACTTGTCTGAAGAGAGGTCAAATGGAGTGTTATGCCCCATACACACGGTCGGACATTCCGACCACAAAATCCATCTGATTTTTTTCCAACGGATTTTGGCCGAAACTTGTGTTGCATACACACAGTCGCAGCAAAATTGTCGGAAAATCCGATCATTCAGACCGAGGTGACGTCAAACACATACGTCGGGACTATAAACGGGCAAGTAGCCAATAGCTTTCATCTCTTAGTTTATTCTGAGCATGCGTGGCACTTTGACGGTCGGTATTGTCTACATATGATTGGAATTTATGCGATCGGATTTTGTTGTGGGAAAATTTTAGATCCTGCTCTCAAACATTGTGCATCTGAAAATCCGATGGAACCCACACACGATCACATTTTCTGACAACATGATCCGATCGCACATTTTCTGTTGGAAAATTCAACTGTGTGTACAGGGCATTAGAGTCGCAGCCCAGGATTACTATGCCTAGGAAGTGAGACTTCAGGGTCTGTAGAACGGTTTCGAAGAATTTGTCTTGGTGTGTGTTAGGGGCGTAGTAAGAAACAAATGTGTATGCCCCCCCCCTCCGTTAATTGTGCCAGTTACTAGAACGTTGCGGCCTTCAGGGTCTTTAATTATTTTAGTAGGCGGGAAGTGAACCCTGTTCGAAAAACATACTGCGACTCCTCTTGTCTTGTTGACCCCATTTGCTAGATGCAATTGAATGACATTTTTGTGAAGGAATGAGGTATTATAGGTAGCCGGGAAGTGTGTCTCTTGAAGCAGTCTGCTTTTAGTGTGTGGTGCTGTTGCATTATTTTGTGTCTTTTTACTGGGGAGTTGAGTCCCTGCACATTGTGGGAGAAGATCTGGAGTTTTTGGTCTGTTGGTGGAGTTTCAGTCATGGCTTAGTTTTTTAGTAGGGTGCTATGTGTAAGGTACTCTTACCAGTCGCAGATGATTTCCATGGCAGATGGAAGTCTTCCTGGGCTCCATGGCAATCTGATCCCGTGTACGGAGAGGTAGGAATTCCAGCGAGACCCTGTAACTGATTGGGGAGGAAGGGAGGATAAAGCATAGAAAGAAATGGAAAAAGAGAGAGAGAAGAGGCATTAGATAATACAGTGTACAATAAGATCCCAGTCCCACTAGAGCTGGGGAGGGACCCATCCCTGCCCAGCCCTTTACCCAAAGCAAACCCAATTCATCCCAGAAAGGACATGGGAATCTGACTCCGACAGGGGAAAAAGGTGAAGTTCTCCTATCGGCGTCAGACGGGGTGCACTGTAACCGCTCCAGTCACCCCCACCATAAGAGTTATCTTTAACAGTGTAATAAACTTAAAGTCTGAGCCCTGTTGACACAAAAATAGAGCATAGTCGGGTCTGCTTGGTCTATCTCCCACTCCCCCACTCGCGTTACCACTGAGCGTAATGGGTCTGGGTGATAGGTGTCATAATGACGCCTGCCATCGGCCATGGGAGAGGACAAGATAGCTGCCTGTGACCATATGGCTGATCATCTGGGGAGTCGGCAAAAGTTCCAATTGGAAGGCCCCCACGAGAGAGCCACAGTGACCCTTTAAGCTCTGCATTTTCTAGAGTTCCACAGGAATGTTGCGATATCGGTGTAGAGCCAGGGACATAGATGTAAAAATGACGAATAAAAAATAAAACTAAATGAAAAAAAACTATTAGTAAGGCTCAAGTAACTTGTAGCAGGTAAAAGAAACCAGGGAACCGGGGGGTTGTGGGGGGAGCCGGTCTCCAGGAACAATCTTCCCTTGAGGAACTTGGGGTCGATCCCGAAGTTTACTCGGGGTAAAAGGAACGCCAGTCTAATGATCGTAGGTTGGCCTCAAATACAGTTCCAAAGGGAATCGAGAGACTGAAGAAGTGTTGGTAGAAGGTGGGCAATCTCATGAAGGGAAGGACTGCAGTGATCGTTTAGGGCGTTGTTTCTGCCACACTTGAAACAGCGGGCTAGTAGGCGATGGGCGTTTAGAAGAAGGTGCTCCTCTGTTGGCAGCAGGTGGCGGCAGTTCCTGGGTAATCAGCCCTAGATGTAGTAGGAGTCGTTCACCTTTAGGAAATGAGGAAAAGGTTGTATGGTTTGTTGCGATACAAGAAGTTCAGGCGAAGCGGGAAAGCCCATCTGTAATTGATGTCTTTGTGAGACAGAACTTGGAGCAATGGTTTCAGTGCTCGTCGCTTTTGTACCTTGTATGGTGAAAGATCCACAAAGATTTGGATCTGGTGTACCATGATCGCCAGTTTCCCCTCCAAGCAGGATAGCTTCATCACTACTTCTTTGACCACGTGCGGTTTCACTATGATGTCCCTAGGGAGGCCATCAGAACGTAGGGGCTGTAGTGCTCTGTCAAGCTCCAGGTAGTGAGACCGGATGTCAGATATTCGATTTTTGATGAATTCCTGAACCACCTGTTTTTGAGGTCATCAGTTTTGGAAGAAGCTGCCTCTAGTTGGTCCTGGAGTTCCTGGCAGTATTCTGGTTGATTCTCAGGGCTGCTTGGTCAGTTTTCTGTTCAATCACCTCTATTCTATTGCCTCTGTTCTCATGCCTATTTGCTGCTGATCAGCATGGATGGAGGCTATGATCTGGGCTGCAGTATGTGACAGGCCTCTGGTCAGCACTTGGAGGGGAAGCTATCATGGAGGGGAAGTCTGTGGGGATGAGAGAGGTGTCCCTGATCTCCTGTTCCCACGGGTCTGGGCTGTTCAGCAGCTCCTGTAATGGGGTATGGGCGAGTCCTCCCAGTGTTCTCCCTAAAAAGGATTCAGTGGATGCAGGTGAGGGGGCCGTTTGCTGTGGAGTACTCACTGTGGCTTCCAATTGATGAGAGGCAGAGCGATCAGTGTGGTTCCGGTCAGCAATGGAGTCTTCAGCGCTGACTGTGCCTCGTGTGGATGTCGCCGCCGTTTTGGTGTGTTCCTGGGATAAGTCCCTCCGTGCAGTACCTGTGGACATCGGGCAGTAGTTGGGGGTGTCTCTGGTCGGCTGGTGGTATCGCCGGACCGGAACGAGGGATCGGACGACAGCGGTGTGGGTTAGAAGGCTGGAGCAAGGCAGAGCTCCCGCACTAGGCGCCCATCTTTGACTCTGGCGCGCATGCGCCTCCTATTTTCATTATTTTTAAGCTGTTTTGTTTCTAAACTATCATTTTTATATCTGATTTTATTATTAGTATTTATTATTATTATCTTTCTCTTGAAATTAAGCAAATGTTTAACTTTCGATGGGAAACCTCCAACCTTCTCCTAGTAGTACACATTCCTAATTCCTATTACTCTGCACAGAGTAAACCTATCCCTCCCTTCTTCAGAAACTGAAGTCATTATTCTCCACTTGGATCACATTCTTGTTTCTCTTGGTTTGCCCGGATTGCTGTCATCAAGATGGCATTACTACGCAAGTCACTATACCTCTTTGGGGTCCTCCCAGTCTATGTTCCTTCTCATATTCTGCAAAGTATCCAAAGGAAAATGAGCAATTTTATCTGTGGCAAATTCAGGCCTAGACTTCTGCATTTTTTAGATTTGCAAATCATTGCATTCTGTTTTTATGTAGATTTTACACGACATTTCAACTTTTTGGGAATCTGGATTGTAACGGCACAATTTTTGTTCCTGCAAAAATATGTCCTTATATTATTTCTTTCCCCAAGAGATTAACTTGGCCTTTAATATCCAATATTTCATATTTACCAGTCTTAAAGTAAAAAAATGTAAATATATATATATATATATAATCATTATTTATTTATTTTTGTTCCTTTGTTCCTGACCATTTTGCCATTTTGAATAAAATCTCTGAAATATTAATTGTGGTGTTAACCTGTGTCAAGCGATCTATAAAAGTTTTCTCCCCTCCCTTTCAGCATGAAAATATGGTTAATGCATCAGTGGAAATGATTGGATCAGTATGTAAACATCTCCCTTGGTCTGCCTACATGTATCAATTAAAACATTTTATTCACGTGCTTCAGACAGGGCAGGTCGATCAAAAACTTGGTGTCAGGTACAGTCTATAGTAAATTCCTATTTATTTTAATTTATGTTTTGACTTCTTTTTGTCACAGTATGAACATGTATGCTGTGTTCTGCTTTTCCTGGAACCCAAAAATAAGGGCATATGCTGCTTATACTTGTTCAGCAAAATGGTAGCATTTTATCATTCTATGCATGTTATGGATGCAGAAGATGTTAATATGTATTAGATCGGTTTGTTTATTTTTGCCATTTGCAGTTTGTCTTTGAATTATTATTTACTCAGAAATAAATTTTTATAGCGTATTGATTTGTAATAGCTACTGGCTAGAGCTGCCACAATGAGTCGACGTAATCGATTACGTCGACTACAAAAATACGTCGACGTGCGTGCAGGGCATCGATGCGTCACAGTGCTTAGTATATCTCTCAGTATCTACGGCTCTCCTCCGTGCTGCCGTCCCTAGGGGTGCAACGGATCGTCACCGATCCGTGATCCGAACGGGTCACCCCGCTCAGATCGGCACATGCCACGATCCGTGGAGCGCTCCGCGGTCTCGGCCTTAGGAAAGGCCGCGGCGGCCATCTTTCTACACCCAGGCTGTTTACACTGTGATCGCTCCGACGGAGCGTTCACTTGTAAACAAACTGGCGTCCTGTCATGACGCCGGTTCCTCTCTCCCCTCTCTGTACTAATCTGTACAATGGAGGGGAGAGATCGGATGGAAGCAGCCATCCTTCCATACACTGAAGTACCCAGCAATACCCTGCCTGGCCATACTCTGCCGTCCCCCTGCCTAGCCGTACCCTGCCGACCCCCTGCCTAGCCGTACCCTGCCTAGCCGTCCCCTGCCGTCCCCCTGCCTAGCCGTCCCCTGCCGTCCCCCTGCCTAGCCGTACCCTGCCGTCCCCCTGCCTAGCCGTACCCTGCCGTACATATATATTCTTTTATCTTAACTTTACAAAAAATAAGTACATAAAAAAAAGGTAAGACTATAAGTACATACATACATACATATATATATATATATATATATATATATATATATATATATATATATAATGTATGTATGTACTAGTTATATTCTTTTATCTTGCTTTTTTTTTTTTTATGTACTTATTTTTTGTAATTTTATCCAAAGGATTAATTAGCTAATCAAAAAAACCCCACTAGATTCATTAAAAAAAAATAAAATAAAAAATAATCGGATAGTCGTTGACGAATCGAAAAGATAATCGATAGATTAGTCGATCGACAAATTAATCGTTAGTTGCAGCTCTACTACTGGCTGTAAGGTAGAAGTATTTTTTATTTTTTTTCATTGTGGAGTTAGGAAGGATTATAACCCTTGCTGTAAGTTTTTTTTTTTTTTTTTTGCCATCTTTGTTCCATTGGGAACGTTTCCTTCACTCCCTGTTACACAGTCAAAACAGGAAGTGAGAGGAAATCCCTCCAAACTTTGTGAATCTCTGATTGTCAACAGAACTAGTGTCCCCTTTGTAAGATTTCCCCTATATTCCTGTTCTGCTGTCAACACAGAATTTTTTTTTTTTTTTTTTAATTCTAACTTTTTCTCCATGATAACGGTAAACGGAAAAAAATTTAGAGGGTGAAATCTCGCTAACGGAGATACAGCAATAAAAATCTGAAGTAGAGTCAGTCTAAGTACACCATTACAAATTTATGGGGACTTCTGGTTGAAAAAAAAATACATTCTTATTTTGGTGGTTCTTCTGTGTTAAACTAACATAGTACACTTGTAACCAAAAATGGGGCTACTGCGCTACTTTTACATCAACAGGTGTTGCTGTAAATACTCTTCTGTTGCAGCTTCCTGTCCTGGTAAACCTTAGGTGGTGTAGGCAGGGTGGACCCAGCTTTGTTACTTCACTGATACTTTTCCTAAAGCAGGTCAGCTACTGTATCTGAGAACCTGCATTCAGTTGTCTGAAAGAGCATGTTGCTCTTGGCAGTGTACAAGCACAAATCTTTGGGATAGTCGAACATAGATCCTTATGACTGTCTTGAAGTAAAGCAAATTTTGGTGAGTGTTAGGAAAAAAAGATGTGTATAATGAATGGTTCAAATACAAGATACCAGGTTCATTATTATAAACAAAGTCTAGTACTATTGTAAGGTTGGGGCTACAATGTTTATTTCTAGTAGCTGGGAAATTTTACTTGGCAGCTACTTCATTAGCTGGATACTCTAATCAATGCACAGATAACTGCATGGTGGCCAACACCTAGGTTAAATATCCCTTCTGCAGAAGAATAGATTTTCGCCAATTTAGCTATAGTATAAAACCGCACACTTTTTATATATGAACTATTTCTTTCTCCTGCTTAAATAGAATGCTGGTGACTGTACTTGATGCATTCCACTTTGATTATGCCACCTTGGAGAAGCAGCTTCAAGAAGCCAAGAATAGTGAAAGTGAGTAGACAAGTCTTGTATCCTCCTTTTTTAAGCCGTTGGATTTTGGGGCTGCCTATAATAAAGAACTGCATGCTGATAAAACTTTTAAAGAAAGCAGTGTAAGTACCTGAATTTGACCCAGTGTCAGCATTTTTCAGTCCCTGTACAGCAGAGCCATAGTATAAGAAGAAACCGCAACCAACTTGTTCATGTGCTGATAAGCATGCTGATAGGAAGATGAATCAGAGTAGCAGAGTTGGGCACATCACTGCTACTTCTTACACTGTCCAGTAACAGGTTTGGGTAGATCCAGGATGACCTCAGCTCAGAAGTGGGTTGAGTGGTACTGGCCATCAGACTGAGGACGTGTAGTAGAAGAAAAAAGTACCGGGGGAGGGGATATCACTAGATTGAAAGTGAATATTGCAGAAGAGACTGGAATTTTTTGTCTGGAGTTCTGCTTTAAGCTACTTTGCATGCTTTTTACCTGTAAACATCCCTCTTGTGTAGCCATCTAAAAGCCATAAGACTGCTGCTAGGCACCAACGTCTTGGAGTTGATATCAATAGCCTCAGCAGAATTATATTGGGAGTTGAGGGGAGGGGCAGAGATGCTGGGCCACAACAGAGTGTATTTGGAGACACTCAAGAGTAAAGGGCTATGATGTCCAGGGAGGGAGGGAGATGGGCTAGGGAACTGACTCTCTGGAGAAGTTAAATCCTTTAGTAAATGTAGCAGTACACTACATAGATACACAATGGGGGTTATTTACTAAAGGAAAATCCACTTTGCACTGCAAGTGCACTTGGAAGTGCAGTTGCTGTAGATCCGAGGGGGACATGCAAGGAAAATGAAAAACATTTTAGCTTGCACATGATTGGATGATATAATCAGCAGAGCTTTCCCTCATTTCAGATCTACCCCTTAGATTTAGAGCGACTGCGCTTCCAAGTGCACTCGCAGTGCAAAGTGGATTTGCCTTTCGTAAATACAGTATGTCTCTTCAGATATGTTTTGTATCCTGATAGGAAATGAGGGTAAGTTATTCTACAAGTGTCCATAAGTGTCCATTCAATTCTGACAGATATTTTAAACTTGCTCGGCACTATCCAACACTTAATAAAACGTTTTGAATTGTAAATACGTATGCATGTAGAAATGTATTCCTTCGCTTGTATTTTCCAAGGCCAACTCCATCTAAACAGCAAAACAAATGCAGTTATAGGATTTACCTACTTTTTATGATCCACCCCCTCTGCTGTGATTTGTGACTGGGTGGTAGAACATTTCTGAACCTGCTATTCATGCAGAATTAATGGACTGCCTTTAAAGTGTAGTTTTAAGGCAGTCGAATTTGAGAAAGCCCCACTATATGTTGTATATGTTCCCATTCACACAGCAGACCTAAAAATTATTTTAAGAAAAATATTTATTTTTTGCGGTTTGTGTGGATTATACACAGGACACTGTAGGCAGCATATATTGCTTTGTATCGATGGCAATGTACAGATAGGAGTCAAAAGGGAGGGGCCATTTGTTTTTATTGTTCATTAACATACAGCCATTCGCCGGCTTGTGATGATGGTGCATGACTAAAAAAGGTTGGCCAATGACTGAGTGCTGACGGGAGTCTTCTGGTGGGGGGCCGTCCCCCTGTCAGAACACAAGAGCACAGCAGGGGAGATTGCTTTACTAACATTGCATGGTTAGTACAGCGGCTCCTACGGAGCTGTCAGTTTTGTTTTTTGTTTTCAGCCCTGATGGGTTGAGCGTAAAAAAATACTAGTGTGTGCTAGGCTTTTACACAACTGTCTTGTATTGTTCTAAAGGTACAAAGAATGCTGAGGAAAATATGGAGGATGAAGTGATGGATTTAGATCCAGAGGATGAGCAGATGGACACTGAAGACAATGAGAATTCCACCCATCAAGACCCATCCGGAAAGGCTGATGATAGTTTAAAACAAAAAATGCCATCAAATTCCCTCCCAAAAAATAAGGAAGAGTTGACATCTTTAATAAGTCACATTCAGGAGACAGTGAACAGCAACATCCTGCCTAAGCTGCAGAGGTGCCTAGATGCCAAGGTTGGTATTCTCTGTTTTAAATTCAAACCCAAAGGCTTAAAGACTTAGAAGAATAGATTAGTATAAAAAAGTTAAATGCTCATTAACTGTGAGGAAATTTAAAAAAGAAACAAAAAAAACTGTAAGACATTTATTTTTGTGACTTGATGATTTTGATGTGAAAAAAATTGCTATGATAAAAAATAAGAAACCTTTTGTAAAATGTGGTTTTGTGAATTAAAGAGGACATTTGGGCTCATAAAAAATATACATACGTACTTAAATCTGCTCCACTTCAGCTGTTATATACGGGCTGTAAGAGCGATAGCTGATCATCATGTGACTACTGATCGGGCAGCTCTCTGTCTCTGCATCCAGAGATGGCTTTCCCCCTCTGCTCTGTGCTGTTCCAGTGCTGACTGGAGTGACGGGGGAAACAATGGGTTCTGCTGATTCTGGCTCTCAGCCACACATTAAGCGTTAAAGCCAGCTGTCAATCAGACAGCTTTTGGCTCATCTCTTTCCTTTCAGCTGCTAGTGGGTAATAGCCCACCATTAACTGACTTTAGTAAATGTAATCCTGTGACTAAAATAAGAAATATAAAAATGTTTGGCTTTATTTCTCTTTTTTTAATGCTAATAATTCTTTAGTATATTTGAAATTGTTACATTGTGCCTGCCAGTCTTCTCACAGAAATATAACACAGGTATTTTATTGGTATATTGCAGCTTTTATATTAATGAACTATGAACTGTTCAGTTAAAGAGAAAAAAAATGCCATAGTGCCCATGAATCTTAACAGTCGTCACAGCTTACAACATTCTTCTTACTATTAAAGAATAGTGATTTTTTTTTTTACTCATTTAAAACTTGTCACTTTCGAATAGAAAATTGTTAACTAGTCATTTTGTGTTTTAATATCTTCCTTGTGGTAAGACACTGTTAAAAGCTCCCATTAAAATTTCAGAAACGCACTTTGTCATGTATATTTTATTCATTGTGTGCGCAGGTAAAGAGCGAGGAAGAGCACAAGCTGGTGAAAACCAAAGCTGTGAGTGAAGAGGAAGTGGTCCGTGTCCCTATAGCATTTGCCATGGTGAAGCTAATGCAGACACTTCCACAAGAGGTGATGGAAGTCAATCTGCCCAGGTATCAAAAAAAATCTTTATTTGCAGGGCATGCTGAGTTGCTTGGACCAATCAGTCTTGTTGTTGTTTCAGGTTAGCTGAATATTTCATAGTGCAGAGACTTTAGAATCTCAGTTGTATTTATAGTGTACTGTATGTCAGGGCACAGAAATGCACTCAACTCCTAAGTTCTGTTCTTAGCAGAACCGACAGCATTTTTGTAGAGTGACATTGGTCCTACCCAGTGTTCTTTTACTAAACTGCTTAAACCCTTTCACTCTCCCATCTCCAGAACATAATGTGTTTTCCTAAAAATAAGACCTGGTCTTATATTAATTTTGACAATAGACACCATAGGGATTTTTTTTCGGGGTAGGTCTTACCATGTAATGTGCTGTGTTCTCTCACCCGCTCCCTCCCTGCCTGTCAGGAATCTGCATTGTGAACCAAGGTAAAATGCTTGTAAATTCCTATAATCCACTCTATTACAGTAGTATATATTGTACAACATGTGTGTTTCTGTAATAGAATTGTGCCAAATGCCTGTGTTATAGCACCAGAGCTCTCTTCCCCGCTCCGAGCACTCCAGGGTGGGGCGGGCGTCCTGATCCCCCGCTGGTAGAAGGGGAGGAGAGCAGCGGGAGGTCAGCTGAGCGCCAAGCAGCACTGTTCCAGAAGGTATTTGCCACAATTCTATTACAGCTACTAATGTAATAGAGTGGATTATATGATTTTACAAGCATTTTAAACTAGGGCTTATTTTCTGGGTAAGCCTTACATTGCAGCCCTCCTGAAAAATAACAGTTGGTCTTATTTTCAGGGTAGGTCCTATTTTTGGAGAAACATGGTAGAAACGCGAATTGTTCTGTTGTAAAAAAAAAGAGCTAATTAGAGATGACACAGGACGTGTGCACAGGACAAGCATATTTGAACAGATAAAACACACTTTATGGTAAATTTAACAAATCAAAAGGGAAAAAATGCAATAGAAGTTTGTTGTCAGGGTTTAAATACACTTTTTTTTTTTTTCAAAGGGGGCGGAGAAAAAGAAAAAAAGATTTTGTTGTTAGCGTTGTGAATTCAGCCTATATTAACATAGACTCTAATAATTTATACTTTTTCCTTTCCCTATTACTTTGCCAGTATCCTGTTAAAGGTATGTGTCCTCCTGAGAAACCGATTTCAAGAAATCCGTGATCTTGCAAGAAACACTCTAATTAAGATTCTGGAAACCCTTGGGCCTCGTTATCTGCACTATGTTTTAAAGGAGATGCAAACTGTTTTAGTTAAAGGATACCAGGTAATGTTAATTTAATATTAATTCATTCTAATATCAAAATGTTAAGTTATTACTGCTATTTCCATATCTATATCTTTTGTCTTTTTTTTTTTTTATCCAATGCTAGGTTCATGTGCTGACGTTTTCTGTGAACCTGTTTTTAAAAGGACTTACCGCCAATCTTAAAAGTGGTGACCTTGATGGCTGTATAGAAACTTTGATCCAGGTAAATAAAACTAATCTAAGAATGAGGCTGTAGCAGAGAAGCTAAACTCCTCTGTGTCGGATTTTAAACCACCCACTGAAAGTGGTGAGGTGTGTTTTTTTTTTTTTGGCAAGTTTTCCAGGAACGTTGTGGCCTTTATAATTTGAATAAACAAGATGTCAGAGTACCTTATATAAAAAATAAAAAAAAACACATTTATTGAATATACCTGGGTAAGGCAATCGCAAATAAGTGTTAAAGGATAAGTTCACCTTTACAAAAAAAATAATAAATGCATATTTTATTTTTGCAGGTTAAAAAATGCGCATTTATATATTTTTTTCCTTAGGAGCCTGTAAAGCATTGCACATTGTAATGTAATGGTCCTGCAAGACTGTGCATCAGTCTGCCCGTATCTCTGATACAGGCAAGCAGTTACTGAATGACAGGAAGCTCAGTGAACTACCTCTCATCAGCGCCCTGGTAGTTTAATGAGAACTACAAGCCGTCAACCGCAAAGGCTGTTGATTCACAGGGATCTGTGAATTAATGATGCGTCTGTGTGGGCGGAGCCTCATACGGCCACGCACTTTCAATTGGGGGATGGGGATGGATTTTGGGGAGGATGTCAGATGCTGAACATGTTACACCCTAAATATGGGAGTAGCATGTGGCATCTTCAGAGAGGTGAATTTATCCTATAAGGAGCCCTGCCCTGGTAGCAGTCGACGAGTGAACATCTGATGGTCTTTTTTTTTATCAAGTATGATTTCTTTCAGTCATCCTGGCTGAGGTTAACAAATCAAGATAGGTCCCTTTTAAATACCAGTAGGTTGTACTAATAAACCTAACTGATGGGTAAAACACACTTTATTAATTACATTGTGGTTAAACACAATTGGCTACACCTATAATGATGACCACAACATACAAGGATATACAATGTAATACTCACATAAAATCACACATATAGGTTGGACTTGTGTCTTTTTTTTTCAACCTCGCCTACTAATGATGTCAGTGCATGGTGAAAGTGTGATGAAAATATATTATCTTCAACAAAGGAACAGCACATGTCTTTAGATGTCAGTGAGTCCCGTTATGAAGAGTACATTCCACAGACAACCCAGAGACTGAAAAAAACAATATTACAAGCCACAGATGATACATTACAAGGAAGTCAGTAAGGACCAGTATCCAAAAAGTCAGACTTTTTACCAAATTCATGTCTGCGAGGACAACACTGAAAAGATATAAAGGATGCTTTTTTGTAAAAATATATTTAGAACATCTGTATAGAAATAAAATGTAATATTCAATAGTTGCATATTTTATCAATGGTATCAACTTAGACATGTCAGATGTTTACCATGCATGTTTTGTGTTCCCTGAAGATTTTCAACAATGAGCTGTTTGGAAACATTGCAGAGGAAAAAGAAGTGAAAGGGATAGTCTCTAAAGTAATGGAAGCTCGAAGCAGCAAAAGCTTTGATTCATATGAACTGCTTGCTCAGTTTATTGGAAAAGACCAGGTTGTAAAATTGATCCTGCCCTTAAAAGAGGTAAGATGTGTGTAACTGGAAAAGCATGCATGTTTTAATCTTTCAACAGAATTGTAGCTATGCCGTATTCATTTCCTGTTGTACTGTAGACATGTTGTAAACAATATTGTAGTATTTCTGTGACATTCAGAAAATGATGATTTAAAGCGTTGCCTCACCAGTATTTTAACCGTACAAACAAATGGCCACTGGCCTTTATAGCAAGGAGCACTGGAAGGCCGATGCATGTCAAACAGCACCATAGAGATTTCCAAGGTCAACTTGACAACCAGCCTGCAACCAAGCGAATTATCTTGTCTAACAATATGCGTTAAAAAGAGAGGTTTAGTCTGCACACATTTGCAAATACATGTGTAAGCTACAGGCCCCATCTAGGCACCCCAAGTACTTGGATTTGACCTGGTATCAGCCTCTGGAATTCCCTGTACAGGGAGAGGAACAAACGGCACAAGGAACAAATGAATTGTGCTGCAATACTTATGTAATAACAAGAAGAGAGATCAGGGAGATGAGATTATTAGTCTGCTGATTCTCATTTAGTCCTCATGCACACTTCAAAAACGCCACATTTAAGGGTGTTAAAATGCCCCTTTACCTTTAGCCTATGTGTCCATAGGCATGTAGAGGCAGAAAGAAAAACATCACTTGCGTGTAGAGTAGTAGTGTTTCAGAAGAAAAAAAACGCTGAACACATATAAAGTTGTGTAAAGCACGTTTAAATGTGCCTAAGCACTAGGTGCATTAAATAAACGTATAAACCCATGACATGCCTAAACGTGTTTTTAACGCTGATTTTCTCCTGCCGGGAGAAAAGGGGTTCAGAAATGCTGGGCAAACGGGGTGCTTGAGGCCTTACTGTCCAGTCACAGACTGGGGGTGAGGAGGAGCAAAACCCTTAATTACTACTTAACTGGAGCTGAAAAAAGGACTGTGCTGTGTGGCAGACCTTTATCAATCTCATTATAAATCTCAGAACTGGATGAACAGAAATACAAATCCTTTGAGAGGTAAAACCACGCAATGTGTGTTCACCTTTTCAGCCCAAAGGCCAGCTTTAAGATTGATGTAAGCCGATGTATGACTTTTTAGCCTTGTTGTGTTTACCTTCCTTAAATACTGCTATAAGATGTGTTTATAGACATTTCATTGGCTGAACTATATGGTTCCTAATGTTTTGCAGGTTTTAGAGAAGACAGCAAGTTTGAAGATTGCGCGCAAAGTACATGAAGCTTTCCGTAGAATTGTGTTTGGTTTAGTAGCCAATGAAGATATGTCTGCAGAATCCATTCTTTTACTGAGTTTTGGTCTGATTAGTGAGAACCTTCCACTCCTAACAGAGAAAGACAAGTATGTTATATTAAAGGAGTTTTGTACTTTGCTTGCTAATGGAGGTAACTCCAGCGTTAACATCTTTCATGCATGTTGTTGGATGTTCAGGTTTGCAGAGGAGTTTTTGTGTCTTTATTCCTCAGTTTAGCATGAGACACACATTGATTAGCATAATATAATCTCTTATAGACTAGTATATTATTATCAGTGGTTTTAGTAACTTTTTTACTTTTTATATTATAAAATGGTAGCTTGGCTCTTTTATGTTATTTAAAAACAATATAGTGCAAGCTGGAATCGTCTTAATGTTGACATGGTAAACGTGTAACAGGGTTGAGTTTAGTGCATAAAAGTGACTTCAACTTCACCAACAGTTTATAAAAATAAGAATAGTGAGACTTGTAGACAAGTACTGTATCGTTAAAAACCTTTCCTGAGATAAATACATAGGGCTGCCATTGTTGGGCTCTTTTTGAAATTTTTAGTTGCTTGGCGGCTATGGTGACCCACTTGCCTCAGTACTTCAAATCATTGTTCTCAAACAGGCTTGCTTATTTGTAAAGTTAGGGTAAAGTCTCAAGTCCTGATCTTCATATTTGTTCTGGGTCAATTGACCTAAACTGTTGAAGCAATTGTGTCAGCATGACAGTCGGGTAACTAGAGTTTGCTGAAATAATATCTAGCCACCCGTTGGGCTGCTTAAGCAGATACCTCATTGACTTATAAACACGTTTAACATTGTAAGTTGTAGTAAGCGTGGACTCTGTACTTTATCATACCCTTTTCTTTCACTTTTTTTTTTTTAATTAAATTTTGTAAATTAATTTAAAGTAACATAATGTATGATTCTAATTAAAGGCAAACTTTTGTGGTTGACTTAATTAGACTCTTTGTTTCCCTTACCTCTACAAATAATATGTGGATGGTAACACTGATATACTAAATATAATGTGATGTATATTGCTTGGGTCAGTTGAACCTGGGCATTGAATATCCTGCTCATGCGTACCAATAACTCTTCTATTCCCAAGCTCCTGGCATACATTGACCACAATTTATATGCTGCCTCTCACCTGTATCTTTTTGGGGAGATGAGGAGATGGGAAGGAGGTTCTAATATTATACTGACATTCTTAGCTTTTCCTTTCAGGGATAAAAACTCAGAGATGCTCCCTCCAGATCCACGCCTCAAGCCTCAGAGCTGTTTGATAATTCAGCCGCCTCTTCCTCGTGGAGGGCGCAAAGCAGCTGTTAGCACGAAGACCAACATGCATATTCTTGTAGATACTGGACTCAAGGTTAGTGACAACAGACAGTACAAACATGCTGCTGATCTTTTTGTTTCTCTTTAACTGAGATCTTTGAAACATACATGGAAAAAATATTTAATTTGTTAGTGTTCATCCAGTTTTGTGCCTGGTTAAGCAACTTACATAGCAGCCTTAATGACAAGTGAGCCAGTAACAAAAACTGTGATTTACTATTTTATTAAAAGGCATACATCTATTTATTTATAACATTTGTTTCTTCATTATAACATGCAAAACCAGATTCTTGTTGAAATGATTCAGAATTAATAGATCCCTATGAGGAAGCCCTTTAGCGTACGCTTCAAAGCAATAAGATGACAAGCAGGTTCGACTTATTTTGTGGGCCTGCATAATATGAGCAGGTCCAAGTTGCTTACTTATCCTTCTAATGTGGTAAATATTTTGGCTGGAAGTAGATATTTTCAGTGTTATTTAGATCTTGTGCCAATTTATTTGTGTGTTTCCATGGTACAGCTGCTTCACGTGAGTTTGAAAAAATCCAAAGTAAACTCTTCTGAGGAACATGCCTTGGAAATGCTGGATCCCTTTGTGCAGATACTGATTGGCTGCCTACAGTCTATGGATGTAAAGGTGAGGATATGAGTTGATATATCTAGAATATCACGTGTGTTTTAATAAGTGGAATCAATGTGTGCTTTAAACTGAAACTGCAGGATCAACTAAAGGTGTAGGTGAGTCACATACTATATACTCTGTATGAGCTGCATTACCTTCCCAAGGTTTTGTAATTGCGTTAAACCCATCTTGTAATTTTGTACTCGTTCACATTGCACTTACAGGGTCACTTTACTGTTCCCTGTTTCAGCTTCACAGCTTCCTATATTTATTCATGCGTATTGTGCATTTTATCTGCGTGCCTGGTGGTCCACTTTAACTCTGGTATCAAACTCATTGATAAAATATAAAAATCTTTGTACAAGGGATGGGTACAGAAAAACAGTGTATGAAAGAAGATTATAGTGTTTGTAAAGGTTCAATACTTTTTTAATTAAATAACACACAGGTTATAGTTACCTGCTCTGTGCAGTGGTTTTGCACAGAGTGGTCCCTATCCCCCTCTTCACGGGTCCCCTTCTGATACTCTTGGCTCCTCCCCTCCTGCTCAGTGTTCCCATAGCAAGCTGCTTACTCTGGGGGCACTTGAGCATGCTCATTTCCGAGCCGCATCTGTGTCTGAGACACACAGAGCATCCTTTCTCACCCGCTCCCTTCTCACTGGCTGTGATTGACTATCACTGCTGTGTCTCAGCCAATGAAGACCCGGGAGAGCTGCTGCTCTCGTGCACATCGATAAATCAATATCGGGCTTAGGTAAGTATTGGAGAGAGCTGCACACTGAAGGTTTTTAGCCTTCATGCATAGAATGCATGAAGGTAAAGAAACCTTCAGCCTATTCAACCACTTTAATGTGCATTTCCTGCATTGGTTCATAAACTCGGGAAACAGCAGAAGTTTCCTTAGTACAGGCCCCATATTGACATTGTAGTGTTTTATGCATCTACTTTTAAAACTGCACTACCTATTTTATTTTATGATCTATGAAAAATACATTACTAAAGTAATTAATGTAGCCTTAAAACAATGTTCATATAAGAGAGTTAAGGCTTCACATATAGCAGTTACTTTGAACATTTTTAAAAAGCCATAATAGAGTATAAGAGGTCAAAAGGAAAAAAAATCTGCTTTAAAGTTTAGCTTCTATACTTTGGTTGATATGAATACCATGAATGATCATTTTTTGCTTCCATTTTCTTGTGATACTGTCTGGTAGCCTAATATTTATTGATACATTATCAAGCTGCAGTATTACTACATACATAAAAAGGCATATCAATCGTTATAATAATGTTGATTAATTTATCGAATAGAGAAACGTTTGTTACCTTATTTTATAAATGCCAGTTTCCCTTTTATTTTGGTCCCTGATTCACAAAATCTTTATGTGAAAGCAACTCTTCTAGTTTGCAATGCAGAGGTTAGCAACCTATCCAGGCTTTCATGAACCCTGGTTCATTAATTATCCTCATGTCCTGAGACCTTTTAGCGTTAGAGAGCACAATGCTATTTTTGTAATTCCTCTCAATGCTGAAGGACACATAGGCTGGTATGAGCGTGATGATCTCTTGCTTTGGAGAACCAAATAATTTGCTTTGTTTGCAGGATAGTGTGGATAAAGTGTGTCTTGTTGTCTCTAAAAATTGTGGTACATGTTAACCCTCACTGCATTTGCATGCAAAATGAAAGATGTGAAGGATTCATGTATTGAACAAACAGAAGCAGACTTCAGTTATGAAACTGGAAGCTAAAAGGCCCTAGTTGGCCAAATCTGTGAGAAAAATGTCTTTGCCCACACAGCTGTCCAGTGGTTTGAAATCCCTGCTCTTCTTCCTCTTCCTTGTGCAGCTCTTCCGGGACAGATCAGAGTAATGCTGCTTTGTCAGCACCATCACATAGCATAGCTCTGGTCCCTCTTGGAAGCCCAAGATGTCCTCATTCCTAACTAAGCAAAATATCTGTTTTGTGCAAATGGCAACATGTTGAATATTTATCTTCCTATATAGGTCATCACTGGAGCTCTGCAGTCCCTCATCTGGATTCTTAAGTTTCCATTACCCTCTATAGAGAAGAACACAGAGGAGCTGATTAAACAGCTTTTCCTGTTGTTAAAGGATTATGCAAAAGCAGGTGCTGCCAGAGGTCAGAATTTTCATCTGGTGGTTAGCTGTTTCAAGGTAAGGACATTATTTTTTTTTTTTAGAGCACACTCCATACAAGTATCACATGATTATATAATTGTATAACTACTTTTCTTCTTTGTATTTTTACAGTGTGTTACTATACTGGTTCGAAACATGAGGGGAACCATTACAGAGAAACAGCTGCAAGTGTTGCTGGGTTATGCTGAAGAGGATCTGTATGATTCTTCACGACAAGCCACTGCGTTTGGTTTGTTAAAGGTTAGTTCTCCTACCAGCATTATTGGCCAGCACAAGGGGTCCACTCTCAATCTGTGTTTAACATAACGTAAACCAGCCTGCTTTAAGTTATGATGGGTCCTATAATAATTCAGCAGCCATTGTGTAACTGTGTGATGATTTCTAATATTAAAGCAAAGTGTCCTTTTATAAAGCGTAAATCCAAGTAAAATGGGCGGCGTAGTGGTGTAGTGGTTAGCACTCTCGCGTACCAGTAAAAAGTACGACGACAATACCTGCCTGGAGTTTGCATGTTCTCCCTGTGCCTGCGTGGGTTTCCTCCCACACTCCAAAGACATGCAGGTAGGTTAATTGGCTTCTGTCCAAAATTGGCCCTAGTATATGAATGGGGGCCTTGGATTGTGGGCTCCTTGAGGGTAGGGACTGATGTGAGTGTGCAATGTACAGGGATAGGGACAATTGTAGACACTCAGGTTGAACTGGATGGACTGGTGTCTTTGTTCAACCTTACTAGCTATGCAACTATGAAATTGTGATCTGGTAATTCTGAACAGGAAAAAACAATGCTAATGATAGGGAGTCCAGATGATTTGCATTTTTTTTTTTTTTTTTAAATAATCCTTGAAACCAGATTCCTCAGACTTTCCATACTGTTTATGTATAGAAATTGTGCCACTCATCACGTAGTTCTGTGCTGCGGTGCTTCTAATCCTGCTTCAATGTGAATTGGTGAGGTTCAACTGGGCTCAAAGAGAGGTTAATGTTGGCCTGTGTTTTTTTGCAGGTATAAGGCCCCTCAGAGGGTGACAAAAACTGATTTATAGTGATCTTTCCTGCAAGTTAGTCAGATATTAATGATGAATGCTAGGATAACTCAGCAGTTTACATTAAGCACAATCTTGATGCCTGTAATATTTCTACAGTTGAGTGCTTTTGGTTTCCTTTAATACATTTGTTCCAGTGTTACTATGCTGTTTATATCCACAATATTAAATGTAATCATTTTGTTTTGTTATTTTAAAGGCTATTGTATCTAGAAAGCTGATTGTTCCTGAGATTGACGATGTCATGCAGAAGGTAGCAAAGTTAGCAGTGACTTCTCAGAGTGAGCAAGTGAGAGTTCAGTGCCGACAGGTGAGGAGACTGGCTAGAACTGTATACATCAAATTAATGTATGTTCTTGTTGCATGTTAGAAAAAAAACAAAGAAATGCATTTACAAAAAATCTCTCAAAACTAAAACACTTTCAAATGAAAGTAGCCAACACAAATGAATGATCCTAATTATACAGTTTCACATCAACATGTATTATTGTGTGCATTCTCAAATTAACCTGCTCCAGCTAAGGGAGCCTATGGTATTTAAGCATTGTGTTCCCAATCCTTCATTCTCCCATGTCATTTACATGAGGTATAATTCTTTGTTACACTGTTTTTTTTTACTTGCTTACACTACCAACTTGGTTGTCCTTTGAATGTCTTTCCAGATATTCCTGAAGTATTTGCTAGACTATCCTCTGGGTGACAAACTGAAGCAAAGCTTAGAGTTTATAATTGCACAACTAAAGTAAGTTGAATTGTTTTATTCCAGCCAACTATTCTTATTTTGATCAGATTTCTCGCAACCCTTGATTTGTGCATAGACATGAATACTCCTATCATAGCAGTGTGCATGTCTCAGCACTTTGCAGTTGCACCCAGTTTTGGCATTATTCTGGCAAGTACCATATTTATCGGCGTATAACATGCACCCCAAGTTTAGGAGGGAATTTTAAGGGAAAAACTTTTAGGAGGGAAGTTTAAGGGAAAAAAAAAACCTTACATTTAAATGCCCATTAATGCAGCCTTATCAGTGTCCATCTGCAGCCTTGTCCATCATTGCACCCTTGTCAGTGTCATATGCAGCTTTGTCATGCAGCCTTGTCCATCGTTGCACCCTTGTCAGTGTCATTTGCAGCCTTGTCCATCATTTTCAGCCTTGTCAGTTTCATTTGCAGCTTTGCCTTTTAAAAATGGCGCTGCCGAGATACAGAGCCGGATGTCCTGTGTATCTCGGCGGCGCTCGGTAGCTTTTGGCGGCTTTCTGCCGGCGAGAACGGCCAAAGGCGGCTGAAAGCCACCCACAGGCTCACAACAGCGGGGGATCGGTGTATAACACACACTCACGATTTTATACGCCGATAAATACAGTAATTGTCAGGCTGAATGCTTAATAGACCAATTTCCAATACTGAGATTAATCTGAGTGCCTACTGAAGAGTGCCCATAGAGAATCTGCATAACTGGGCAACTGTTAACTTTTGCAAATCCCACTGATTGAGCATAGGCATTTATCATTGTTTTATTTATTGAAAGGATCGAATCTTATGCTGTGTTTTAGCTTTAGTAGTGGATAAATCTTCCACTTTTCTGAATTATACCGCCAAAGGCATTGTTCATTTTTTGATGCCTAAAAGCAAATCTGTTGGGAAGTGCGGGGGACATTGGAGGAATCTGGCCTTCCAATCAACATTTTGAAATTTTGGCTGATGTGGTACTCTGGCCTAAGCATACTCTTTGGCTTTCCACCTCAACCAGAACATTGATCATCTGTCCCTCTATCTTGCTCCAGTTCACTGTAAAGAGATCACTCTCTTGGATGCTTGCTTGGATGTAGTTTGTGCGGTGTTTCTCTAGTTCATCTTTAATGGCTTTTATATTTTAACATTTTATAGATTTGCATCTTGACTGTTTTCACACATCCAAACACATTTAAACACTTTAAAGTGAGTGAACAAACAGCATTTTTATAGATCAGCCATATGCCCTCTTTTATTAGACCACTTAGCACTATTTTTCACATATTTAGTTGCTAAGCAGAGTGGTACATTTCTTCATGGTTATTCACAGGATCAATTCACTGCATTTTTTACTATTAAGGTATATTATGTGTAGCATGAGGAAGCAATTAGAATACATTTCCTGTTCTTTATTTTTACTATGCAAACATATAATGCCTAAAAAAGGTGTTAATGGTGTGTGTGCACTTCAGCTACTGATATGGTTCTTTCATGGACATGAAGCTTTCTTTCTTGATCATACATCACGGGACACAGGAGCTCATTACATAGTGGGTTATATAGGCACCTCTGGTGATTGGACACTGGTTAACCCCAATTAAGGAGAATTCCTCCCCTATATAACCCCTCCCATATGGGAGGCACCTCAGTTTTTTCACCAGTGTCTATGGTGGTTGGTCACGTAAAACATGTGCTATGAAGAAAGCTCTGTGCAGGTCCCTGCGGGGGCCTAAGGGCTACAACAAACCGGATCCATATCTCGGGCCGATATTTGACTCCCAAGATGGTATGGTACTCGGGCCTCGTCATCCGAAGAAACGAGGTTTGGCCTGTAAGTCCACTCTTATTGGAAGACTGGGCTCTGGGAAAACCAGACTTGGTGTACTGTTTACATAGTGGCACGAAAGTTTCTGGCAGAGTCTTTTACAAGGTCCAGGTAGGAGGTTCTTCTGAGAAAGAACCCCAAAAAAACCTGAAGGTTGGCACAATTCCGCCCGCCGTGATGGGTGAAGGCTGGAATCTGTCTGTTTTCAGCAATTCCTGCGGCGAGGACAGGTAAGGAAAGTTAATCCTATATATAATTATATTATGGATTTCTTCATTTGAGTAGTAGTATGTCTTACCTGGTTTCCACCACTAGAGGGAGTAAGAGCAGCCTGATGCATACTTACATGCCTTTTCAGTACACACTCTCAGTGAAGCCTGGTTCTCCAGAGGTCTCACGTCTCCACTGCAGTCCCTGCCACAATAAGGTAATACAGGGGTCCCACGTAGTCTAGGGGACCCACGCAGCTCTGATGGAGATTCCTCCCCCCCCCTGGATTCCGGCGGTCCTAGTGCATGCGCACGAGCCGAGCGCGCTCCTGGGCTAATGGAGGGGGGGAGAGTGTGGTTGTGAGCCGTGCACGTTGGTGTGCACGGCGCTGTACTGCGCAGGCGCCAGTTTTAAAAGCCCAGAGCGTCAGGGGGCTGTAAGTGAGAGACACAGGAGCTGTGGGCAGTAAGCATCCCAGGGGATTGGATCCAGGCAAACCTAAGACACCTACTCGGCATCAGGTTGTGCAGTATTAAGCATATATATTTTATTGTGAGACTTTTAACACAACAGTGATTGCACTTTTTACTAGTACCTCTGCTTTGTAGCTTAGGACTATGTCTCCTCGTAAGAGGGTTTCAGGGTGAGGTAACAAGGGCACTGGTAAATCACCGCCTAGGTCCAGGGGTTCTAAAAATGCCTATAAGTTACCATCCCCCCCTGCAAGAGTCAGTGCCCCTGTCAGGTTTTGCTGCCTCTCCTAATGTCTCAGCCCCGGTATATGTCACTGAGGACTCCCTTAGGGCTACATTGGAGGGTTTTGAAGGGAGAATCATGAATTTTATTTCTGCTTCCCTGAAAGATAGCAGGAAAAGGGGTAGATCCCCTCCCTCTGCTGAGATTCCTCTTTCAGATGATTCTTCCGACAATGAGGAGAGATCCCTATCTTGGGACAGGGATCTTGAGCAGTCGGAGGAATCGGAGGAAGAGGAGAGAGTCCCCTCCTCCCAGGCGCTCAGAAAACAGGTGCAGTATTATACTGAATTGGTGCGTACCACATTCAGAATGCCTGCTTCTGAAGTCGCTACGTCCTCTGCTTCTTCCCTGGCAGTCAGGAAAGTCCCACAGACTGCTTTTTCCTTTCCAATTCATCCCTTAATGGATACATTGATGTATGAGGATTGAGGACATCCTGATAAACTGTTTGCTCCTCCTAAAAGGTTTTCTATGCATTATCCTCTGGAGGAAAGTTTCACCAAGAAATGGGGGGTCCCATCTGTCGATGCAGCTGTTTCTTGCGTGAATAAAAACCTGACCTTTCTGTTGGATAATGCTTAGGTATTTAAAGATCCAACTGATAAGAGGTTGGAAACATTATTAAAAGCCTCCTTTTCCATGACTGGCGCTGTGGTGCAACCTACAGTCGCAGCAGTGGGGTTGTGTCAGTTCCTCAAGGAAGAGGTTAAGCAGATGCTTGGCCTCCTTCCCAGTAAGGAAGTGGAGAATTATGCAGAAATACCTCAAATTCTGTGTTTTATAAATGATGCGATTTTGGATTCTGTCCAACAAGCATCTTGTTTGTCTCTCCTGTTGGTACACATGCGAAGGGCCCTATGGCTAAAGAATTGGGCAGCTGAGCTATCATGCAAGAAGCATTTGATTGGGTTCCCGTTTGTTTGGAGAAGAATTAGACAAATTCGTCCAAAAAATTTCAGGGGGTAAATCTACTCTCCTTCCAGTCAAAAGAAGCAAACGTCCATCATTTAGGCCTTCTCTCTCTCCCGGAGCATCAAGCTCTAAGCAGTGGCAACGGCCTTCTCAACCCTCCTCTACAGGAAAGCTTCAGGGCCGGGCCCAGGGGCAGAAAAAGACTTGGGGGCGAAAGCCTACCAAGCAGAGCCCAAAAGCTTCCTTGTGAAGGAGCGCCCCCGCTCGGCCGAGTGAGGGGAAGGCTTCGGCAGTTTGCGGAAGCCTGGCGGGAAGAGACCTGGGACAAGTGGGTGATCTCTTCGGTATCTCTGGGCTACAACTAGAGTTTCAGGAGATTCCACCTTCTCGCTTTCTAAGGTCAAGGATCCCCAGGGACCCAGTAAAGCAAAAACCGCTATTTCTGGCCTTAGATCACTTACTATCCCAGGGGGTGATAGTAGAAGTGGACCCAAAGGAACAGGGTTCAGGGTTTTACTCAAATCTCTTCACCGTTCCAAAGCCAAATGGAAGTGTCAGACCTATCCTAGATCTGAAGGATCTGAACCGGTTTTTACGCATCCGGTCCTTCCGAATGCAGTCAATTCGCACTGTGGTCTCCTCCCTGCAAGGGGGAGAATTTACGGCATCAATAGACATCAAGGATGCATATCTCCATGTGCCAATTTTTCCTGCACACCAAAAGTATCTAAGGTTCGCGGTAGAGCGGCACTATTTTCAATTTGTGGCCTTGCCGTTCGGGCTCGCTAGGGCCCCTCGAGTCTTCACAAAGATTCCGGACCCTCTCTTGGCAAACCTAAGAGCTCAGGGTATAGCCGTCATGGCTTATCTAGACGACTTGCTTCTCATGGAGGAAACGGTAGCGTTCCTGAACCTCAGTGTTTCCAGAACACTAGAACACCTGGAGCGCCTAGGTTGGATTATAAACCTAGAAAAGTCGTCCTTACAGCCTGCTACCAGGTTGGAATACCTGGGTATGTTTATCGACACCACTCAGGGCAAGGTGTTTCTTCCAAGGCCAAAAGCCTTGGCCATCGGGGATCTGGTGTGTCTAATTCTGGGCAGGAGATCTTCCCCCATTCGCTTGTGCATGAGACTGTTAGGGAAAATGGTCGCCTCCGTCGAGGCCGTTCCATTTGCCCAGTTCCACTCAAGGCCTCTGCAAAGATGCATCCTTGCGGCTTGGAACAGGAAGCCCCAATCCTTGGATCTTCCTATGCGTCTATCCCCAGGGACACGCAAGAGTCTCGTCTGGTGGTTCCAAACCGAGAATTTTTCTGAAAGGCAAAACTTTTCTTCCTCTTCCATGGAAGGTTATTACAACAGATGCCAGCCTGACAGACTGGGAAGCAGTGTTAGAGGAGACGTGCTCGCAGGGGAGATGGTCTGCGATTGAGAAGCTATTGCCCATAAATGTCTTGGAGATCCGGGCAGTTTACATGGCTCTCATAAAGTGGTCTTCCAGACTACGGGGTCTCCCTGTTCGGGTTCAGTCCGACAGCGCCACAGCTGTGGCCTATATCAATCACCAGGGCGGTACCAGGAGTCTGGTTGCACAAAAAGAGGTGAATTGCATACTTGTCTGGGCAGAAAAGCATGTTCCATGCCTTTCTGCAGTCTTCATTCCAGGAGTGGAAAATTGGCAGGCGGATTTTTTGAGCTGCCAGCGGTTGTGCCCAGGGGAATGGGCTCTGCACCCCGACGTGTTTTTGGACATATGTCGCAGGTGGGGTACTCCAGACGTAGATCTGTTTGCGTCCAGGTTCAACAGAAAACTGGACAAATTTGTGTCAAGAACAAGAGCTACACTTGCTCAGGGGTCAGATGCTCTGACAGTTCCCTGGGATCAGTACAATCTGATTTATGCCTTCCCCCCGTGCCCGCTTCTGTCGCGATTCCTGGGAAGAGTCAAGAGGGAATCAGTTCTTTTGGTAGCCCCGGCTTGGCCCAGGCGACCGTGGTATGCAGAGATCATGAAGTTGGCAGTAGGCAGGCCATGGATCCTCCCTCTCCGGCCAGATCTGCTCTCACAGGGTCCGATTTACCATCCTGCTTTACACAGTCTGAATTTGACGGTTTGGCTGCTGAGACCCACATTCTGAGAGACCGTGGGCTTTCGGGGCCAGTCCTTTCTATTCTGGTTAATGCCAGAAAGCCGGCCTCCAGCTTATTTACTACAAAATCTGGAGGGCATATGTTTCCTGGTGTGAACTCAGGAAATGGCATCCTAGAAAGTATGTCATTAGCAGGATCTTGGCCTTCCTCCAGTCAGGCCTAGAGATGAATTTGGCCGTAAGCACTATCAAGGTGCAGATTTCGGCCTTGTCAGTGTTTTATCAGAAGCCACTTGCATCGCATTCCCTGGTGCAGGCTTTCATCCAGGGGGCTATGCGGATAAGGCCGCCAGTCAAACCTCCGGTATGCCCATGGGATCTGAATTTGGTTCTCTCGGCTTTGCAGGGGCAACCTTTTGAACCTTTGCATCTGGCTTCATTGGTTCTTTTGACCAAAAAATTGATCTTCTTGGTAGCCATATCCACGGCTAGAGTGTCAGAACTCTCTCCAGCAAAGAGCCGTATCTAATTGTTCATAAGGACCGGGTGGTCATGCGCCCCAACAGGTCCTTTCTACCTAAGGTGGTTTCGGGATTCCATTTGAATCAAGATGTAATCCTACCATACTTTTTTCCGGACCCACAGTCCGCAGAAGAAGAATCTTTGCACACTTTGGATGTGGTTAGGGCAATCAGTATCTATCTTCAAGCAACTGCTCAGATAAGGAAAACTGATTGCTTATTTATTTTGCCAGAAGGCCCTAGGAAGGGCCAGGCGGCATCAAAATCCACACTCTCAAGGTGGATTAGACAGATTATTTCTCAGGCCTATAGTGTTAAAGGGATAATCCCTCCTTTTCAAGTGAAAGCGCACTCTACTAGGGCTGTAAGTGCTTCTTGGGCAGTGCATCACCAGGCCTCCCTGGCTCAGATCTGTAAGGCTGCAACTTGGTCACCAGTCCACACATTCACCAGATTCTATTAGGTGGATGTCAGAGGGCAAGAGGATATCGCCTTTGGGTGCAGTGTACTGCAGGCTGCAGTTTAGGTCCTCCGGCCCATGACGGTCTATAATTATGATGTGTCTCCCTCCCCTCAATCTGAGCATTGCTTTGGGACATCCCACTATGTAATGAGCTCCTGTGTCCCGTGATGTATGATCAAGAAAATAGGATTTTTATATACAGCTTACCTGTAAAATCCTTTTCTTGAGCGTACATCACGGGACACAGGGCTCCCGCCCCTCTTGGGTTTGACGTGGTTTCCTATTGCTTTGCTACAAAACTGAGGTGCCTTCCATATGGGAGGGGTTATATAGGGGAGGAATTCTCCTTAATTGGGGTTAACCAGTGTCCAATCACCAGAGGTGCCTATATAACCCACTATGTAATGAACCTCCTGTGTCCCGTGATGTACTCTCAAGAAAAGGATTTTACAGGTAAGCTGTATATAAAAATCCGATTTTACAAGTCATGAAAATCGTTTGAGGGAATGGGGTCTATTAGTTTTGATAATGAAAGTGGTATTTTGTTCAAGAAAGTCCATTCGTTCCACAATCAAATGTTAAAAACAAATGGCATTTTAAAGTATTTTTAAATTACATTTGTCATCAGATTATTTTGTTGATTGGTACTGAGAATTTTTGTACTAATGTTTGAAAATTTACTAGTTATTGGCTAGTTAGTTTCTCCAGTTCTTACTAGGGGGTTTAGCAAATTACTGGAGCTAAAATCCTGCCTGTAAGGCCGCGTACACACGCGCGGACTGTTCGCCCAACTTTGTCCGTCCAACAGTTTCAGCAAACAGTCCGCTCAAAATTAGCATGGACGGACATGGCCACACACGACGAACGAACAGTTTGCTGAAACCGTGCGCGATGACGTGAACGGCACGTACGACGGGACGCAAAATACGACGTCCTATACACTGCATTATAGCTTTCGGCGTGAAAATCCTTTCTGAGCATGCGCGCAACTTTGTTTGACGAACAAGCCTACACACGAGCGGGCTGTTCGCTGAAACAAGGTTTCAGCGGACAGTTTTTCGGAAATTCCGAAAAACCTTGTCCGTCCAACTGTCCGCTGAAACTGTCCGCTGAAAGCCCACACACGAGCGGACTGTCCGCCCAAACACTGTTCAGCGGACAAAGTTGGGCGAACAGTCCGCTCGTGTGTACGCGGCCTAAGAGGCTGGATACAAAGTTAAATGTTTGCTTCACTACTGGCATTACTGCAGTATAAGAAGTATAAGATTAATATTGGCTACCTAACTGCTTTGGGAGAAACATTAATTATTTTTTCTATTTAAAAAGAAAAAAAAAACTGTTACATTTGTATATAGTGTAAGTTCAAATCTCCTGGCTATATATGCTGGATTGTTACGTGGATCTGTAGTATAACGGACATTGTATCCTTTATCCTACAAGACATTCTGCATCGCTAAGCCTTTGAAAGGCGCAGGTTATGGAGTAAACAATGCTGGGTTTTTTATTTTATTTTTCCCCTAGCTTTATTGTAACATTTAACTATTTCGATTTGGTGGTCTTTTCACCTCATTACCGGAAGCTGCTCCCTTTCTAATGAAGTAGTGGTTATAAGACTCCTAACTGCACACTTCTGGCTGCCATTTTTTTAAATAAAGATGCAGGCTGATCATTTGCTATGTCTCCTGTTGACTGATACTTCAGAGGCACACTCTACATTTATTTTGATTCCTTTAAACCAAACACACGGAAACCTCTTCAGTTCAGTTCACATCTGTTCTGTGAGTACCATGCAGTGGAAGATCCTCGTCTAGCAATAATGGATTACAGGCGCTTGGGAGCAGGAACACTTGGGACTACAACAGGGATTCTGCTGCAGGTCCAGAAGAAACTCCAAGGACCTCTCAGGTCTTACACTGACATCCCTCGAACTCCCAGATTTGGGCTCCCTCAAAGACGTGCAACAAACAGCCTGTCTGACTAAAACAGAATTCTCTGGCACTATGTCTGATCTATTCCAAAGGTTATCTCCACTTCTACAATCTGTGGGTTCTAACATCCATAAACGCTCTTCTGCTTCCCCTGATTATTTTTATGCGGTAAAGTCTAAACTGCCTGGAACACTTCCATTTATTGGAGGCAAGGGGGATGCTAATATTTTAGTTGAGGCTGCGGAAAATTTTTAACCACCACAATTGTGTGACGTTGCTACAACAACTTTTCACCACGTGCTGGGTACTGTGGGTTCATTAATTGAGATTGTGCGTACTAGTCTCTGCCTGGACACACTTACTCTGCTTTTGTGACTCCCTTATCATGCACATCTGAAGATCAACCCCTTTACCTGTGTGTGTGAGACCAGAACATTAACCCCTTCACCTCCTCCTTCCTCTGTATGACCAGTGCATTAATGTATCTGATGCACCACTCTCAAGCTCCATGTTTAACCCCCTCCATACTAGTCTGTTTTCCAATTTTTTTTAAGTGGCAGCAAAAAAGATTACCTTGGGGCATCATCTTTTGAAAATGGGGTCATCTCAGGGGTTTTCATACCCCTGACATTTTTATTTTAACAGAAAATATAAGAAAGTTATTTTCTTGCTTTCCAATGAATCAAACTTCCAGACATCACCTCGGTTGTATCAGAATCTGTAGTATTTGTTCAAAATAATAAAATAAATTAAAAAGCATTTTTTAACAATAAAGAATTACATTGTCCAGTATTAGTTTTGCAATATCACAGCAATATTAAACTACCACTTTTTTTTTTTTTTTTACAAAAAAATTTTTTTTATTAAATTGTTTTTCTCACACAGTTATGAATATGAAACAGGACGGGATTCTGCCTTGGAAATGACAGCATTTCTTTTCCAGACATTTCCAAAGGTAAGATCTGTATTTCAGGTTTGTGATGTTTTTGTTGACCTCTATTTAGCCCCATTGAAGAAACCTTTTCCCTACTGGAGCAAAATGCTTTCACTGCGTTTGGCCTTCATCTGTTCTCACAGTTTGTTAAATCAAATAAATTTACTATTTATTAGATGGAGCTATAACTCAGTTTATGTTCAGTCTAATATTACTGAAAACGTTTTAACATACAAATAGCAAAACACGAGACATGCACCCCAAGAATCTGGGGCCAGTACAAAATATAAAGAAAAACTGAAAAAAATATATAGAACAAAAAACTAAGTGGATTGTGCAAAACCCAAACAATAATTAATAAGAAAAAATACAGCAATATTTAAAAACAGGGACATTTTTCCAAGGGGCCAGTAGGATTAATATAAAAGATAAATGGGCAAGCGTACAGGAACTTGAACAGGAACACAATGATAAGTGTCAGAATACGACTTGTGTGGTCATGACCAGTAGCAATAGATAAACAGTCCATAGACTATGTTGAAGCCCCCATATCTCCATCCGCAGAATATAACTCATTTTAAAGAAGCTTTAAAATGTACAGTTTAAATAATTACAGCAAAGGTTCATAGTATGCACAGTTAGTTTTCAGTGTGGCAAGTCTCTTTGCTTTCAGAGGGCAGTGAGCAAAGCATGATGTTGTAAGGTATTACTTGTGACCATGTACAGCCATCACTATAAAACATGTTCTTTGTTTCTTTTTTTTAGGGAATACTTAACCAGTTCTGTGGTCTTATGTTTGTCCCACTGGCTTTGATGATGGTCAACGATGATTCTACAAAGTGTAAGAAAATGGCTGCCCTGGCAGCAAAATCTCTTCTTGGCAAAGTTGAGACAAAGCAGAAGGACTTGATGTTCTCATTGGCTAACCAGTGGCTCAACAATGAAAAGGTGAGAAAATTATATACCCAAATGTTGGATACTGACTAATGCTAGCTCTTTTTAGTGATACACATTTCCTTTATAACGCTATCTCTAAGACCAGCCATACAATTGCATATTTTGTCAGTTAACAGCAGAAAATGCTGCACGCGGTGGTGTATTTCTGCACGCGGTGTTGTATTTCTGCACAGTTGTGTTGGGCTTTTGCGTGTGTATTTTGCCTTTGGCCCAGCTTTCTGTGCCTGGAGTTAATGCCCGATGAGTGCTCTATTTTTGTCACATATTGTATGAAGCTGTAAGCCCTTGTACACACGGTCGGACATTCCGATGGAAAATGTCCGATCGGACCGTGTTGTCGGATAACCCGACCGTGCGTGGGCTCCATTGGACTGTTACCATCGGAATATCCGACCGACAACGTTTTAGAGCTGGGCTATAAAATTTTCCGACAACATGATCCGATCGAACTTTGATCGTTTGTAGAGAATTCCGTTCGGACAAAGTGACACACATGCTCAGATCAAATTCTTAGACCAAAGCTATTGGCTACTAGCCTGAACTTAGTCCCGTCATAACTAAATTACGTCATCACGTTGTGAACAATCGGATTTTCCGACAACTTTGTCCGACCGTGTGTATGGAACACCAGTTTCAGACAAAATCCGACGGATTTTGTTGTCGGAATGTCCGACCGTGTGTACAAGGGCTTAGAATTATAATTGGGTCCAACCAAACCACATCAGCTTTGAAAACCGTTTACTAATTTGAAAAATCTTCCCATCAATCTTATCTGAAAAGCCACAATTGCTCTTTATAGGACTTTAAAGGCAACTTCTAACCAAAAAAAAAAATAAGATATAATAAAATGTATTTACTCAATATAAACGTGTTGAACCATATATATTACATCACATGTTACATAGTATAAAATATTGTACAACATTGGGTTACAACATCAAGAAGTGTAATCCAAATGGTATCCCCCCACAGCTGATGATTTAACTTGCAGTTATTGGATTACTGGTTGGCCCACTTAGTTTAGGGACTCCAACTCCAATTCATGCATAATAGTTCAACCATAATAATACCAAAAGAAAACAGGCTGTTAAGGCATATACAATAATAATAAATTATAATGTCTCCCATTTTATTTCCATGGCATAACAATGGTACTATGTTTATGGGGGGGGGTGACATACCCAGACCAACTCCTCTAGTTGAAATCCTAAACCTTGTGCCATAGGGTCATATAATCCCACATCTGACCGCTGGGACTTAGATCTAATGTCCTAAAAAGTCAGACGTAGTTACCACATTGAATGTACTCAAAAGTTCTCTATTTAAAATATAATTGGAATGTGTAATGGTGTAGTATAATACTTCTAAATGCATCCCCAACACAGGGGGGAAAAGAGAGAGCTAAATAGAAATACAGATTAAAAAAAATAGTACTATATAGACAATGATTAGATGTTCCAATTCTACTTACATAAAAGCATGAAATACTGTAATATGGTTCCATCTATGTTGGACATCCACCCTCCAGTATGTCAGATAGATAGGGTTATAGATAAGTTAATTAGCTGCAATATGTTGGCTACAATCCCCCCCCCCCTTTCCCAGACACCTTGGAGGGAGGGGATCTGAATCACCATGTCCCTGTTAGCCGAGTAGAAAAATGACATCCACCTCTCTATTCAAAATGTCATTTAAATATATAATAGTATAGTATATTATAATATAATACATATACATCCCCAACACAGAGGGGAAAAAGAGAGGGCTGAATATAGATTTTAGTGCATTGACCAGGAAATTAACCCGGGTCAACTGCTTGGAAGGCAGCTATGCTCACCACTATACCACATACAGTAGATTTAAAGAATAGTATTAGGCAATAATTAGATGTTCCAATGCTGCTTACATAAAAGCATGAAATACTGTGATTCAAACATGGTTCCATCTGTGCTGGACATCCATCCACCAGTATGTCAGATAGATTTGTGAGATCTTGATCCAGAATGGTCATGGGAGATTTTATAGAGATTATAGTTGTTAATAAAGTGCAATATATGTTGGCTGCAATATCTTAACCCCTCCTTTCCCAGAAACCTGGAAGGGAGGGGATCTGAATCGCCATGTTCCCATTATCTGAATGGGAAAATTGTGTCCACCATGTTATCCCCTATTATCGCACATACGTGGCCATAAACTGCAGCTGAATCGTATCTGGCTCCGGTTAGATGCCATTTTCAGCATCGGAAATATATCACTTCCAGAGACCAGACGGGGCACCATGTTAGAGGATACCATCAATCTTTTACTGAACCACTGCTTTTAAACCATGGTTATCTGTTTAAAATTTTCAAAGCAATTGCATCCCTACAAATACAGAAATTTCATAATGTACAGTCTCCTACCTTTCCTGCTAAAAGCAGCGTAGGGCACGGTTCACCCACTTAGTATGTACTTACCAGTCTCTGGGAATTGAACTGGAATATTCCCTTTACAGAACAGCTTTAATAGGAGTCTGTCACAAAGCAAATACTGTGTGATAAGACTCTGTTGTAATCATTATTTTCTTAAAGTAGTAGGAAAGGCTAATGAAACTCAGGGTTTAAAAAATAGTTTCCCCCTATCATACACATGCTGCATACCAATTGTAAAATAGCTCAGTGGTAATACTTTTTTTTTTTTTCAATCTCCTTTGGTATGGTCATGTGCTCGCTAAGCTCCATTTCCTGGTGAATGGCTGATGCAGCTGTTAGAGTTCTGAAAATGGGGTAGCAATGGAAGCTGGGAACATCACAAAATTTAGGTAATTTTTTTTTACTATCAATGAAAACAGGACAAATAGAGATCATAAATCTCCTTAGCGGGCACACAGACCACAGTAAAAACTGACAAGAGTTCGAATCCCTCTCCACTCTATCCAAAACTAAAAGTTTTGCCTTGAGTTACAGTATACTTTAATGACAAAGAATCACACTTATGAAAGATTCCCCTTAAAGCCAACAGGCAAATATTGGGAAAAAAAAGCAATGCCATATCTTCCTTAAATCACTTAACTTCTTTATGGTTCTGCCGCTTCTGGTGCCCTCCTACCCAGATTTACCATTTTGATTTGTATCCCTCCAAACCAACGACCCCCCTATCCATGATCCTACTCAATGTTACTCAAACAATGGGACTCAGTCAAGTTTTCTGGCTGGCTGATCTCATCCCACCTTCTCTTCTAAGGCATTCCTTACAGCCATATATCTGTCTAATACCCCCACAAATTATTGCTAAAGCTTGGAGACTGCCCCACTTCCATAAAGTTTAAGGATGGATGGCTGACGATCATGGGTACCACGGTTCAGGAAAAACATACCTCTATATTAAACTATACTCATTTAAAATTTCTGTAAACATAATCCCCATGGTTGGACCACAATTGTAAATCACAACCTTGATCATTCATTGCTTTCCCTCTAATGAGATGTGTAGTACGCACTTGCGCTGCCCAACCAAAGGCCCCCTCTCCCGTTTCCACTTCTTCCCATTCTTCATGACCCCTCTTTTTCTCACTTACGCTTTTCCTCACCATGGTGACAAGATTTATCCATATGCTTAGTCGAATGCTGATAGTCTTACGTCCCTTTCTCATTTGCAAATGTAATGTTACAATCTGCCTTGCTTATATCTCTGCAACTTATTTGTTAAGTCACCCTCCATCCAATGTCCACACGGAAAAACTATATTGCCTCGTATCCAAGCTTATACTCCATGCTTGAAAAATCGAATAAAATTATTAGTAACAGAAAAACAACCAATGCAGTAGTGTATTTATTAGAGAATCATTAAATATATTTTTAAATGTACATGGTGTACTTACTATTGGAATCCCCTTTTCGACCTCTGCTCAGACACGGTGTGGACTGGCTTCACTCTGTTTCAGCCAGGCTAACGCATGCTAGCAGTGAATATGATGAGAGATGTAGTGATCAAAAGACCTCATTGGTGTGCTGCTTCTTCTTTTTTTTTTTTTTTTTTTGTCTGCCAACCAGTTGGGAGTGGTTCTATGTCGTGTTTTAGCGGCAATGTAGGTCCCAGACCTGTCTATGCTTATTGGCAGGGTGCCTGGATCCAGAGCTGGGACAAGGGGTGGGCAGGAGGGACGGCTGCCCAGGACGTAGTTGTATACTGCGGGGATGGGGGTACCGCCATTCTGATTATATGTCTGACAGGAGTTGCATTAGTACCCCTGGCAGCCAAGCAGTGGGACCAGTGAGGAGAGTAGTAGAGAGCCAGGAGGATGTGCTCTCGATCTTCTATCTGCCACAGGGGTCTACCACAATGCACAGTCTCAGATCTTGTGATGACTGCACTGGTAATAACGATCCTCCTATTGACATGTGGATTACTTCTGGGGGTAGGATAGCCTAAGCTTGCATAAAATGGAGGGGGCGCAATTCGGCATCTTTGCCCTTGGTGAGTGTTGGATGACCTTGTCCCCAGCATAGCTTGAATTGGATTGTTAAACTAGTTGATGGATTATCCATACACTACAAGGTATAGGTTTGCTAGTTTACTTTCTCAGACACATAGGCTGCATCTGTCCAAGCCTTAGTGCTCTTTTTAATCATATCAAATGTATTTGTTTATATATGACTCTTTTTACATTTCAGTCTTCTCACAAGAGGTTGGGTGTGCTGGCCTGTGGCTTGTTTGTTGACGTTGAAGGAGTTGAGTTTGAGAGCAGACTGGAAACTACCCTTGGGATTATTGAACAGGAAATTGACCCCTTAAAGTTTGAAGATGTGAGTATCTTAAAATCTTCACACGGTTTCAAGAGATCTCTTGCAGATTGTTGTGCAATACTGAGTTTTGGTGTGTTTATTGTAGTTGAAAGAAGAGACAGAAGAAAAGGCAGCTGACAGACTGCTATTCAGCTTACTAACCCTGGTTGCCAAGCTCATCAAGGAGTGCAATATTACACAGCTCGCAAAGCACAGAGAGATTGTACATAAAATATGTGGTAAGACATTTCTTCTACAGTGGCAAGGCAGTAATGAGCCCATCACACTTGGCTTTACAACCTAACTCAGAATGAAAAAGTTTAAAAGTTTGGGGCAAAAGTTGGGATTAAAATAATATTTAAAGGTAAGAAACTGTGGCTACACATTTTTCATATCCAAGTAATTCCCAGAAAGTACATTTTGATGTGACATTTTACATGCTTGCAGTTTAATGGTTTCCTAATTATATTTCATATACAGCTTGCGGTTTCCCCTTCTCTTTATTAGCAATAACAGTCAGCAACACTTCAGAACAATTGTGATTAAAAATAAAGTTTCCTTGATAAGCCACATAAAGGTCATTCTATGTATGATTAGATTAAAGTGGTATTAAAGGTTCAGCTTTAAAAAGAAAAAAAAAAAACATGTATACTTACCTCTGTGTAGTAGTTTTGCACAGCACAGCCCCCCGATGCTCTTCTTCTCAGGTCCCGTGCTGGCACTCATGGCTCCTCCCCCTTGGTCAGTGCCCCCAATAGCCACTTGCCATGGGGGGCACTGGTGCGTGCGTGCTCCCAAGACCTTCTCTGTTTCCATGACACACATAGAGTCGTGGTTCGGCCTCGCTCTCTCCTCATTGACTCACTGACTGTGATTGACAGCCAATGGCTCCCACTGCTGCCTCAGCCAATGAGGAGAGTGAGTTCGGGGACAGCCAAGACTTTCGTGCACATCGCTGGATTGAAACCCCTTTAATATCATATTATCAGAATTCTCTGATTATTTTTGTGTTCAATTCAAAAACATAAAAATCATCAAGTGTGTATTATTTGTTATATCTTAATTTTATAGCACAGGGTTTGTATTCATAAACCATGGATTATATATGCAGGCTACCTTCAGGTGATTGGACACTAGGGAAAAAGTTTGCTAGACCCACATCTACTGCACATTTCTATAACCCCACCCACTCCATTAGAGAGTTGTTTTGCTCAGGTGATGGACCTTTTTTCCTTTTCCCTTTTTTGACCATTTCTATCAAGATAGGACTCCTTATTTCCCTGGGCTGTCTGCCAGATTCCATTTCGGTACCCCTCAGTGTACAGTACCTTGGGAACCAGACCCCACCCAGGCCATACACTATTTGATTTTTTTTTTCCTGTGGACGGAGTGAAAAAAGGTTCCTCCATCTCCATGCTACAAAGCGTGGATGCATAAATATCTTGCTGAGGTAATTGTAGTATGGCAACCACAACTGCATATTATTGTATGGCCATCTTGATTTGCTCCAACATGCTTTCGTTGAATCTGGATATACAGATTTAGCTCAAATACACATATAGAGGAACACAGAGGATTTACAGTGCACTTTTTAAAACCGCATCTAAAAGAAAGGGGTTAATATGAAGCAACTTAAGCAGGGAAGAACATCCAATAACAGTAGCTAGTACTGTATCTTTCTCCAATTTGTGGGGTATTCGTGTTCTAGTCGAGCATAGATGATGGCACATAAGCCAGTGGGTAACTGTTTATAATGTAATGTCTCCTGAATACGTTTGATCTTTTTATTTATTTTTCTAGCTCATACTCAGGCACATTTGAGGTACCCCCACAGTTGGGTCTGGCTGACAGCATCCCAGATTTTTGGATTGTTGTTTTCTCTTCAAAAACCTGAAGACCTTGTGAATAAATGGATGGCCCAAAAGGCAAAGAAGGCTCGGACAGAGGCCTCTGAAGTCTACCTAGTGGAAAATCTGGAGAGCAAGGTGATCAGATACATGGTTCTTTCTCACACACATCTTTTAAAACCGAATTATAGCTAGTTGAAGAGGTTGTAACCCTTAAAAAAAATAAATAAATCCTGGTCCCTTATAGCAGTTTACACAGCACAGTGCTTGTTCTGTCTAATCTGTCCCTGTCTATGCTGTAAAAATCTGGTTGATCCTGCCTGTTCCTGTGTCCTGCCCACAGTAATCATGGCTGCTGATCCATGATACCATGGTCATTATACCTGCCTCTGTCATTCCACTGCTCTCCTCTCTCCCTCCCCTCCCGCTACTATTAATAGCTGGCAGTAAAGTCAGTAAAAGATTCCTGCCAGCCCCTCTGTTGTACTAAGCTGTACTACACTTTGTACATGTTTATATGAAATTATGGCTCTAAATACCTTTTTTTTTTCAGATCTTTTCTGGTCGGTCAAGTGACCTCTGGCCGCTCTCCTCCCCTGATCTAATGGCTAAAGCAGGTGGGACTGAATGGATAGCACAGCAGTCACGTGACCTCCCTGGTGACATCAGAGGGGGATCTCAGCCCCTCCCGCTGTAGCCCTTAGATCGGGGGAGGAGAGCGGCCAAAGGTTATGTGACCAACTACAAAAGCCACATTTTTTTATAAACATTTTTTTCAATGTGTGCAACAAATGCAAAAACGGGTCTGGCAGAGAAAGGGTTAAACCCAAAAGCAAATATTTTTTATATTGAAGCTTACCAATTCTTCAATGTGATTGTTCTATTGGTTTCCTTTTTTAGACTTTCTTTCCTCCATTTTCTTTTGGTGATCCGAAAAGTACATGGATGACTCAAACCACTTAACACTGCCAGGGGTGATTTAAAATTATCATCTTTTATTTATTTTTGGAAAACCTTTATCCCAAATGCATAAAAATTGTTTGCTGTAACTGATTATAAAGTGTGAGCTGGAGTTTAGTTACAATTTGTTAGTGGATCTAAATCTGCTAATACATTTAACACTCCCTCCCCCCCAGACTGACAGTGCTGGTGTGTGTGTCCTATGCTCATTCCTCCAGATTTGTGTCTCCCTGATACAGGAGGTGTTATGGACCAGGTAAAAAAAAGAGAGAAAAAAGCCAAAGGAATGAAAACTGATGCAGCCACCATGGCTAATGATTTTTAAGCTGCAATAAAACACTTTTTTTTTAGGGTTTAATATCTCTTTAAAGACACCGCTGTTGGTTAATTTTTGCCATATTTACAAAAAGATGACCCAAAAAAACTGCCAGCATTTTGCTGCATTGAAAATGTATATGTAGTGCTGCTCTCCAAACAAGCTTAATACAATGCTATCAATATTCTGAATGCTGCATTTTATTGTGCCTTGCATTATGTGTTTGTACTGTTGTGTTGTTATACCTATTGTTTAATCATTCCATTGTATTCACAGATGAAAGATCTTGCTTTCGCTTTTTGCCATCAGCTGCAGTCAAAATTTCTTGACCAGACCCTGGGAGAACAGGTATGTGGAAGAAGGCTTCTACTTTCATAAAGTAGATCTGTTATGAGATAAACATTGTCGTTGATGGCATCTTCCTCTTAAAATGCTAGATGCTTGGCTCTTATATTCACCTTGTTGCTTCATTACAATCACAGACCTGGGCTTATGACATTTCTCTAAATTTCTTAGTTTTGCATACTTGCTGCAAGTCAGAAACTTCAACAATATTGAAGCCACTGCATCAGCATAACAGCCATGTAACTAACATTTCAAAAAGGAGGTTATCAATTGTATCGCCCCTTCTTTCTGTCTCTAATGGTTTTCCTTGTAGTAAAGCAAAAAGTTTATCCTTGTTAGGTATTGTGGTACAGTGGTTATCGGGAGGTTTTTATGCATCTCAGTCTGTTCCGGAACCAGCAATGCATTGATTTGACAAGTCTGGTCTGACTTTTGGTAAAGGTCCCAGGACCATTATTTAGAACCACCAATACTCTAAATGAGAGATCCTAAAGCTCTTTAACCACTTTCAGACCGGACCATTTTGCTGGTAAATGACCAGAGGTCTTTTTACAATTTGGCACTGCGCTGCTTTAACTGGTAATTGCGCGGTCATGCAATGTTGTACCCAAACAAAATTTGCGTCCTTTTCTTCCCACAAATAGAGCTTTCTTTTGATGGTATTTGATTGCCTCTGCGATTTTTTTTTTTTTGCGATATAAACGTAGAAAGACCGAAAATTTTGAAAAAAAATGATATTTTCTAATTTTTGTTATTAGAAAAATCCAATAAACTCAATTTTAGTCATACATTTAGGCCAAATTGTATTCAGCCACATGTCTTTGGTAAAAAAAAAAAGTCAATAATTGTATATTTATTGGTTTGTGCAAAAGTTGTCACATCTACAAACTAAGGTACGTTTTCTGGAATTTACGCAGCTTTTAGTTTACGACTGCCTATCTCATTTCTTGAGGTGCTAAAATGGCAAGGCAGTACAAAACCCCCCCAAATGACCCTATTTTGGAAAGTAGACACCCTAAGGAAATTGATAAGTGGCATGTTGAGCCCATTGAATATTTTATTTTTTTGCCTCAAGCGATTGAATAATGACAAAAAAAATTTTTTTTTTTTTTTTTTTTACACAAAGTTGTCACTAAATGATATATTGCTCACACATGCTATGGGCATATGTGAAATGACACCCCAAAATAAATTCTGCTGCTTCTCCTGAGTACGGGGATACCACATATGTGGGACTTTTTGGGAGCCTAGCCGCGTACGGGGCCCCGAAAACCAAGCACCGCCTTCAGGCTTTCTAAGGGCGTACATTTTTGATTTCACTTCTCACTACCTATTACAGTTTTGAAGGCCATAAAATGCCAAGATGGCACAAAACCCCCACAAATGACCCCATTTTAGAAAGTAGACACCCCAAGCTATTTGCTGAGAGGCATGTTGAGTCCATGGAATATTTTATATTTTGCCACAAGTTGCGGGAAAATTACAAACTTTTTTTTTTTTTCACAAAGTTGTCACTAAATGATATATTGCTCACGCATGCCATGGGCATATGTGAAATGACACCCCAAAATAAATTCTGCTGCTTCTCCTGAGTACGGGGATACCACATATGTGGGACTTTTTGGGAGCCTAGCCGCGTACGGGGCCCCGAAAACCAAGCACCGCCTTCAGGCTTTCTAAGGGCGTAAATTTTTGATTTCACTTCTCACTACCTATTACAGTTTTGAAGGCCATAAAATGCCAAGATGGCACAAAACCCCCACAAATGACCCCATTTTAGAAAGTAGACACCCCAAGCTATTTGCTGAGAGGCATGTTGAGTCCATGGAATATTTTATATTTTGCCACAAGTTGCGGGAAAATGACAAACTTTTTTTTTTTTTTTTTTTTTCACAAAGTTGTCACTAAATGATATATTGCTCACGCATGCCATGGGCATATGTGAAATGACACCCCAAAATAAATTCTGCTGTTTCTCCTGAGTACGGGGATACCACATATGTGGGACTTTTTGGGAGCCTAGCCGCGTACGGGGCCCCGAAAACCAAGCACCGCCTTCAGGCTTTCTAAGGGCGTTACAGTTTTGAAGGCCATAAAATGCCAAGATGGCACAAACCCCCCCCCCAAATGACCCCATTTTGGAAAGTAGACACCCCTAAATTTAGGGGTACACTAGTGAGACTAGGTAATAAATGGCGGGTGCCCTGAAACTATAAAAAAATAACTAACCAACCAGCGTCACCTGTAACAGTTATATGGTGATCACTGGTGAAAGGATTAACTAGGGGGCAATCAGGGGGCTTTATGCGGTAGTATATGGGGGTCCCTGGCGCTATAAAAAGCTGCGGCGAACCTAAATACCTACCTGCCTAACTAGCGTCACCTGTGACACTTAATACAGCGATCAGAAAAACGATCGCTTATTAGGCTGGGTTCACACTGGAGCGATGCGGGAACGCCACGAATCCGCGGCGGGTTCCCGCATCACATGCCTCCCGGCGGCAGTTCACACTGCCCTATGCGAACTGCTGGGAGTGTCAGTGAAATGTTAATGACACCCCCAGATCAGTTCGCATATCGCAGTGCGATCTGCAAACTCGGATCGCATGGTGTGAACACCCATGCGATCCGATTCTGCTGCGGACCAAAAAAAGGGTCCCGTGCGAGTTTGCGGCGGGTGCGACACGAATTCAGCCATACTATCTGTATGGCTGAACTCAAATCGCACAGAGATCGGATGTGATTTGCACTGCAGTGCGGTGCGAATCACATCCGTTCTCATAAACCGCTGCAATGTGAACCCAGCCTTAATGACACTGGCGACGGGGGGTGATCACGGGGTTAAACCTTTATTGGGGGGGTTAGGGGGTACCTTAGAACTAAAGGGGGCTAACCCTAACTGCCCTAACAGTTATTACAGTCACAAATGACACCCGCCGGGTGATCAGGGGGTTAAACCTTTATTAGGTAATAAATGGCGGGTGCCCTGAAACTATAAAAAAATAACTAACCAACCAGCGTCACCTGTAACAGTTATATGGTGATCACTGGTGAAAGGGTTAACTAGGGGGCAATCAGGGGGCTTTATGCGGTAGTATATGGGGGTCCCTGGCGCTATAAAAAGCTGCAGCAAACCTAAATACCTACCTGCCTAACTAGCGTCACCTGTGACACTAATACAGGGATCAGAAAAACGATCGCTTATTAGGCTGGGTTCACACTGGAGCGATGCGGGAACGCCACGAATCCGCGGCGGGTTCCCGCATCGCATGCCTCCCGGCAGCAGTTCACACTGCCCTATGCGAACTGCTGGGAGTGTCAGTGAAATGTTAATGACACCCCCAGATCAGTTCGCATATCGCAGTGCGATCTGCAAACTCGGATCGCATGGTGTGAACACCCATGCGATCCGATTCTGCTGCGGGCCAAAAAAAGGGTCCCGTGCGAATTTGCGGCGGGTGCGATGCGAATTCAGCCATACTATCTGTATGGCTGAACTCGAATCGCACAGAGATCGGATGTGATTTGCACTGCAGTGCTGTGCGAATCACATTCGTTCTCATAAACCGCTGCAATGTGAACCCAGCCTTAGTGACACTGGCGACGGGGGGTGATCACGGGGTTAAACCTTTATTGGGGGGGTTAGGGGGGTACATTAGAACTAAAGGGGGCTAACCCTAACTGCCCTAACAGTTATTACAGTCACAAATGACACCAATGCAAAAAAAAAAAAAAAATGACATTGGTGTCACTGTGACTGGGGGGGCAGGGGTAATTGGGGGGGTGATCGGGGGGGTGTGAGTGTGCCTGGCATGTTCTACTGTGTAGTGTCGTGTTGGTGCAACTCACCGATCCTCTCTCCTCGGTGTCGGAACGAAAAATACCGACACGGAGGAGAGATTACATCACTTCATCTCCTGTGTTTACATTACAGGAGAGGAAGTGATGTCACGGAGCATTTTCATTCGTCGGGAGCGATCGCGAGGGGGTGGCCATGAATGAATGGCCGTCCCCTCGTCCGGGATCGCTCCCGAACGAATACTGATCGCCGCAGGCACCGGGCGGGGGCCCGATCGGGCCCCCGACCCGCGGGCAGGCAAGGACGTACATGTAAGCCCTTATGCCTGCCCGTGCCATTCTGTCGACGTACATCGTCGTGCGGCGGTCGGGAAGTGGTTAATGACCATATTGTAGTCATTGCTGTTTCAGGGATTTTCTCTTTGCAATGGTATAGATGCTACTGTATGTTCATAGTTTCTGTGTATTAGAAAATATATATGTATGAGAGAAAAGAACTATGCGAGCTCAGGGAGTGTGTCTAGGTTAAAATGGCTAAACAGAGATTTATTAGACTCATGGTGATATCACCCAGTGTGCATTGAAACATATCTAACAAATCTAAACAAAATGTAACATATATTAATTTCTATATTATATTTCAACAATATCTAACTTACTCTGATTACATCTGAGTGACCTTGAAGTTTGTAAACTTACTATGTGGAGAATCCCACACATTTACTTTTCTTCAATTCTGTGACACACATATACTATGCCCTATGAGTAGGCACTGATGTGTCATATAACTCACAGAGCCTGCCTCCTGAACTACAGAGGTGCTGAGAGGAGAAGATTCAAGAGGCAGAGTCAGTAGAAGAATCACAGCTTGAATCCAGCATGGTACCATGGGATATGTAGTCCATAGAAATTAAAAGTAAACACAGCAAAGGGGAAGCTGCAAGGTATGTAGGGGATCCAGGAAGTTGAGGAAAACGAAGGACATTAGACCAGCAGGACTCAAAACATGAAAGGAGATTTTGTTATTACAATGCTGATGTTGTAAAATAAACATGTAAGCTGTGTCCATAGGACTCCTTTAAGTGGCAGCACATTCCTACAGTCATGTGAAAGATATTCTTGGTTTAGATGATCAGTCTAGATCTACTCATGGTAGGTTTGAGCTCGCTGTAAGTATAGACCTATTGCTGTCTGATCACAGGTAAATGACAAAACCAAGCCAGTAAAAATAACTGTTAGGCTGTTTTACATAATTAAAAAGATTACTAGTTGCAATTTCTAACATCAAACTTAAACCATCCTGTTTTCTGCCTTGAAGGTGGTAAAGAATTTGCTGTTTGTAGCCAAAGTTATTTACCTCCTCCACCCAGAGGAGGAGAATACAGAAAACCACCAGGAGGAGAAAGATAATGAAAGTGTTCAGCAGGAAGCTTCTGGAGGAGAAGAGGATAATGCTGACACACAGATGGAAGAAAAGAGTGCCACTCTCATGTGGCTTGTGAGAAAATTGTCAATACTAGCCAAGAAAGAAGCTGCTCATACTCCTAAAAATCCTCTAAAAGTGAGTCTGACTCTTTTTATTTTTAGATATATACACATATTTATAAAGAAATAGAAAAACGTGCATAATTTGAAGTATGGATTCTATATAAAATGTACTGTCAGGATAGGCAGGGCCTGCTCAGTCAATGGTCAAAACAATTTGTTGAAAATAGTTGCTTGGATGAACAAAGTGCAGGATTCCGCAATAACCAACCACAAAGTTTGTCTTAGGTAACCTCACTACAGTAAGTTTAAAACTGATTACTTTCTATGCGTTAGCACACTTTGGACATCCTAATTGTTCTTTGCATTGCTTTACATTATGGCCTTTAAAGCACTATTTATCAACTGATCGGGTATAGAGAACCTCAACTGTGACCCTTTAAACCACCAGAGGGCCAGGCATAGTATTTAGTATATGTAATTCTACAGAAGATTGTTAGAGATTACAGAAAAAGGAAATAGTCACAGACTGTGGACATGCTACTGGTATTTTTGTAGACCAGTTTCAGAAGACGGTCAGAGATTATGGACATGTTACATGAGACTGATGGAGATCACTGACCTTACAGCTCTTTTACAAATCAGTGCTTCCACCATTGAATACTGAGGATGCAAAGTCCAAAGGTCCAAAAGCAGTACCAAAAGGTCATAGGTTAGACACTAGGGTTTTAAAGTAGAGGCGATTCCGTTCGCATTGTGCGCTATAGAAGTATTTCATTCATTCATTCAAAGTGTCTAAAGGGAAGAACATTTCAGACTGTTTCTCGATAGTGTCCAGTAATTTATATTCCTGCTGTCACAGCTATTACAGCACAATTGAGTCTGGTTTGTTACTGTGAGTCAGCACTTACAGTGAAACTGCTTACAATGAAAGTGTGATAAGGAGACCAGTGTTCTAGGATGCTATAATGTTGTTTAGTTTTATTGTATGAAAGAATCCTGATCATATACATAAGGGTATTTATGAACCATATTCACATATTATAAGGGTATGTGACAACACAGTGTGATAGAGACACAGGGAACCAGTATTGTCAGTTCCCTGTGACTTATGGTACAGAAGCATGAGTCTCCTAGTCTCTAAGTAACTGAAGAGGAACAGAATTCCCAACCCTCTCTACCATATTCTGTTTCTAATAAGACTTCTAAGGCTCATACTAGATATGGAAAACATGCTTCACTATCAAAACCCTAATATTCAAATGGAGAAAATACTTTTAATATATGCATTTTGTATAGGGTACTTTATTTGCTTTTCAGCTGAATTTATTTTATATATTTACCTTATACCTCTAAATGTGGCTAAGCACTACACCTACTAAGCTTTACCCACTCCTTCGTCCCCACCTTGTTACTGTAAATAAATACAACCACCCTACCTTAATTGAAATTTTGTCATAATAGAAATATATATACCAAAATTGCTGATGTTTTTCTGGAAAGAGTTGCCTGGCTGTCACTGATCTGGAACAATTATGCAGATAAAAAGTTCTGATTTCACTGTTTCAGGTTAGCTACAGATAGACATGTTAGTAGAGCTTTGGACCCAAAAGTAGAAAAAAGATAGGGAGTCCAATAAGCCTTTATTGCACATGACAAGAAGTCAGAAGAGCAAGTCAGAACATATATTTGCTGAAAATGCCGCCCCCCCCCCCCCCCACCCCCCTTCATCAGGGCTTAAAAATAAGATAACATTAGGTAACGGAAAAAAAGAGGATCTAAAAGAGCACATTTTAAAATATCCTAATGTATAATATAAATATGTATGTAATATATATCATGGACATCAATACGACAGATGATGATATTATGATTGCAAAGAGTGGTAAAATAATTAGGAGTCATCAAATATAATGGAATAGTAGGAACAAAATTATAATTATATAATTCTAAGCATTAAAATATACACTGTAAACCAGTATCATATATTATATATCATATACATACAGTATAATTATGTACTTAGAGTAATGGTTTGATAAAAGGTATCCAAAAATAGTTATTCTTAACAGAAGCCATAAAATAGAATATCCATCTTATAATAAAATAATTTATCCCAGTTCATAACATAATAAAATAATTAATGGCGTGACCAGATACATTGGTAAAAAAAAAAATTAACAGCAAGACCTGATGCATCAAAGTATGATGGGTACAGTGATTGCAAAATGATAATGGCATGTCTTAAAAATAGTATTTATGCTATAACCAATGGTGTGTATATATATATATATATATATATATATATATGTGTGTGTGTGTGTGTGTGTGTGTGTGTGTATGTATGTGTATATATATATATATATAGTATATGCTCTGTATTCTAAATGCTGGAGTATTTGTAAAAGATCCTGGACAACCAATTAAAAAATAAAAGTATCTGATATTACTACTTTTATAATATTTGTTAAAAAAGAAAAGCCGCACTGAGAGATACACAATGGCTGTCATTGTTGATCTTTCCTCCTACAAATACTAGTTGTCTGGCTGTAACAGTGGCTTCAGTAGCTTTTGGGTCGGGGACCCAAAGTAAGCAGATCAGAATTCCAGCTTTGCTGGCCGCATAACTGCTCTGGGTCACAGAGTCGCACTCTCTTGAATGTCTCTGGTTTTTGGACGTTGCCCAAAGTCAGTTGTCATACATGTAGCTGTTACTAATTCAGTTTTTTTTTGCCCTGTTCATTCTTACAGAGAACATGTGTGTTTAAATTCCTGGGAGCCATTGCAGTGGATCTGGGAAAAGAGAGAGTGAAGCCTTTTCTGCCATCTATCATTGCTCCGCTCTTCAGAGAACTGAACAGTACCTATTCAGATAACGGTAAAACGCTGGACAAAAAAGATATTCCTGTCTGCCACACCAGATTTACCATGGAGGCTTCTATTGCTGATCTCTTCTTTAGCCTAGGTTCATACTGATGCTGGTTAAAAATCGTGTGAGTTTAGGTGAACTAGCACGATTTCAAACCAGCAATGCAGTCCGACTTCGGGGGCGATTTGACGGACACCTGTGCGGGTTCATGCACAGATGTCTTTTCAAATCACCCCCTAAGTCACCAAAAGTAGTAAAGGAACTACTGTGGGAATTGGTATGGTGTCACACCGATTCGGACAGTGCTATTGCTGGGAATAACCACTGATTTGGCATGCGATTTGACATGTCACATCGCATGCCAAATTGGCCCAATGTGAACGTGGGCTTAAGATTCAGGAGTTCAATCTTTAGCTGGATGCACCTGAGATTACCAGGGGTTATTTATAGACTAATTTGGTTCTAAGATCTGGTGCTTGTTTGTTAAAAGTGGGTCAAATCCAACCCATTGCTGCACAACATACCATACTGAAATATACTCTTATGTAGCACCGTATCAGTATGTATCAGGGTCACTCATTTTTTTTGAAAAAATTTAAATGGAGAAATGAGAATTTCGTTCTATGCACACTGGGCTTAAAAAATGCTGCTTTTACAGGAGTTTTGCTATTTACCAGTAGAAGAAGCTGAATGTTATCCTGTGTCCATGGACATTACGACATTACGGCTCAGCGCAGTACTGAACAGGGTAGTCCAGCACCCAGAACAAGTATCCACATTTTTTCCCCCTCCCCCACCGTTGATACATGCCATAGAATGCGTGTACCACCCTACGTCCGTTTTTTACCCCTTTGCTTCACTGCATCGGGGGCAGCTGTGCCTTCTGCCCACCCCTTGTCCCGTCCTTGTCTCGTCCTTGTGTCAGCATTTAGAGGCAAAAAAAAAAACCTGCTGGTTTGCATTTTTGAGGAGTTTTCTGGCAGAAAAAAAAGCGCTAAACACTCCTATAGGCCTGTACAAAATCACTTTACAACAACTGGCGTTTTTAAGCCCAGTGTGCATGGACCCTAACCCATTGCTAATGCCGTTAATAATAACATCATCTCGAATGCTTTTGTTATAAGATTTAAAATCTTTAATACTTTCATTTATACTGTTAACATGCAGTGACTAGAGTAATAAAATACATAATTACCTTGTTATACCAATAAATTAACATAAATGGAGTAATATGAAAAGATGGCCAATACAATCACATGGTGAACAAAATGCCTGTAGCTGATGTATAAATGAGAAAATATTGTTATGTAAAGTTCATTGTCTTGACTGAAAACTCTGGGTAGCGTCCTATTCTTCTCCACTGAGTGATACAGTATTATAGGAGAAGATGCACTGTGAATTCAAACTAATACAAACACATGTAAGTCAATGGGGGAAATGTATTAAAACCGGAACACGCATAATATGTAGCCTGTTTAGTTAAAGTGTAATTCCAGTCACTAGCTTGGCAACCAATCAGCTTCTATCTTTTATTTCAAAGTTTAAAGCTGTGTTACACCTGAGGAAAAAAAAATAAAAATGAAGTCAGCAGCTACAAATACTGCAGCTGCTGACTTTTAATAAATGGACACTTACCTGTCCAGGTAACCTGCAATGTCGGCACCTTAGCCAGTTTTCAGATCGGCTGTCGGGTGCTGCCGCCTCTGCTATTCGTCATAAGGGAATGCTTTCTAATAGGCCCGATGGAGGGGGAAGGAGGAGGGGGGGGGCTGAACCTCCGAGGGACGATGCCCCTGTGCTATCTCCCACAAGTGGGGAAGGTTACCTGTCAAAAACAGGTGTCTGTCCCTGTGGCACCGGAGGGAGGGAGGAAGCAGATCAGAAGTTCCACTTTTGGGTAGAACTTTGCTTTAAAGTGCAAGTTTAGTCAAACTTATTCTCTGCCACATTCTAAGCCTAATCTATTTAGCCCTGTAAATAAAAAAAATGACTGTACTTAGCTGTTCTACAGCCAATCCGGTCCGGTCCCACGCTGAGCTGTCAGCAGCAGCTTCAGTGTGTAAGTGTGTGCAGGAGGGGCAGCTGACAACAGAAGCCTCATAGTAAGTCTATGGGTGACGTCACTTCCCAGCCATTTCACAGCTGTTGTCGGTTCTCTCCTGCCCACAGCGTCCACTGCTGGAGACCGGACCAGAGCAGCTTCAGAACAGATAAGTATTTATTTTTTGCTGTACAGGGCTAGATCGATTAGGATTAGAATGTGACTGAGAGCAGGTTTAGCGTTAGTTAGGTTTTGACTAAACTTCCACTTTAAGCTATAAATAAACAATAGAAGCAGATTGGTTGCCATGCACAGCTTCACCTGATTCTGTCTGCTCCAGTTGTCATAAATATCTAATAAATATTTAATAAAATATCTCCCAATAAATGCAATAAATGGTCGTTGTTGCCAATGGTAGACAATTCCAGTGGCCATTGAAGGTTAGTCTACACCGGCTACATTTCCTTACATGTTTCTAGTAAAGGAGCATTTCATGCAATACACTAAAAGAGTATCATGAATTTATTTGTAAGTTGCTGTTCAAGTTGGAAATCCTATTTACCTCTGCTTTGTTTGTTTTTTTGTTTTTAGATCCAACATTGAAAAATCTCTCTCAAGAAATCATTGACCTTCTGAAGGGTTTGGTTGGCTTAGAGTGTTTCTCATTGTGTTTTTCTGGTGTACAGAAACAAGCCAATCAGAAGAGAGCCATGAGGAAAAAGCAAAAAGCTCTGCAGGTAATGTTGAATATTGCTAGCTTTTTACCTTACCAGATATACCAGAACATGAAGGCTTATTGGGCTTACATGTATTGTTTCTCATAATTTATGTAAATTATATCCAGAACACAGATTCATTAGAACTGAACACCAGCAGCAGCACCCAGTGTAAATAGACATTTAAGGGAAAACTTCACCCAAAAGGGGAAGTTCCGTTGTTCCGTCTTCTTCCTGTCACTTTTGGACATTCATTTTTTTTTGTGGGGGGAGGGGGCCGATACCTAGTTTTGACAACGTACCTACTCCCACTTCCACTCGGATCTCCTAGGTCAGTGATGGCGAACCTTGGCACCCCAGATGTTTTGGAACTACATGTCCCATGATGCTCAGGCACTCTGCAGTGTAGTGGAGCATCATGGGAAATGTAGTTCCAAAACATCTGGGGTGCCAAGGTTCGCCATCACTGTCCTAGGTGATCCAAACAGAGGTTTGCACCCCACTTTGCTCACAGCCTTCTGGGACATATCACAGGTGGCATGTACCCGGCGGATCACTCACAGCACAGCACAGCACAGCACAGTGCAGCTCGCTCATGTGCAGTGAGAAGCCAGCTGTGAAGTGCAAGCAGTCAGAGCCAGTTTCTTTTAGCAAACATGCAGCCCAGGGGATGACAGCACTGGATCCCTGCACAGGTAAGTGTCGTTTTACTAAAAGACAGCAGCTACAGTATTTGTAGCTGCTGACTTCACATTTTTTTGGGGGGAGACTAAAGATCCTCTTTGGTTCAGCAGGGCCTGCCAAATTTTGATCAGTTGATCACGAGTGCAATGCACAGGCTCATGCAGACTCTTCCTTCAGTTCCTTGTTCGTACTAACTTTTAGTTGGAGAGCTGGAGGAAATCTCAATGAACAAAATCACATGTGGATGAAGCCCCACAGAGCTGTGCCAAATTTAGTCACAGCTGCTACTGGGAAAAGAACCGCCGCCCCACTCTGTCAGAGGAGGGGCAGTTTGGGAGTGGGGGAGTCAGCTTGCAAGCATTTTGCACCTTAAATATCAGTGTAATATACTCTAAAAGGTTGAGTTAGCTTTTACCTTTGGCTGGAGATGGTCTGTAATCTGGTCAAAGTAAGTAAAATCTTACACTTTTTTTTTTCTTAGCCAAACAAACCTGCATTTTATGGTTTGGAAAAATAGATTTATATAGCATATTCTTCACCATTGTTTGGGTAAGATTTTGGTAATAGCTAAAATACAACTTTGTGGAGTGCATGGGGAAACCAAAGCATTTGTTGAAGTACAACACTGGCACTGGAGTGGTCCCAGGTGCTGTAGTACTTGACTTGATTATTGCTGTAGATGTAATAGTATACATTTCTGTTGGTTTTAGGCTGTGGCCAACCCTGATGTGGCAGCCAGGAAGAAACTCAAGAAACACAAAAACAAAATTGAGGCAAAAAAGAGGAAGATTGAGTTTTTACGACCAGGATACAAAGCAAAGAAACCTCGCAGCCATGCTCTCAAAGACTTGGCAATGGTGGAATAAAACTGTATATGCTGTTTCATCATGTAACAATCATTGTTGTACAGTAGGGTGCAATACTCAATTTTTCGTGTACAGTTTAATGCATTGTCTTTTGTTTTCTAATTAAAGTGTTTTCTAATTAACTTGCATGTGTTAGTTACTTTTTGTCTTTCACCTTTAGAAAATGTTGTGACCAATTAGACTGAGTGGAAAAACTAAGGCATATTTTATATGAAATATTGTCAAGGCTACAGTTATGAAGATTAATTAGATAAACTGTATTCCATTTAAATTACCGGTAGCAGAATCGTTGTTTCAGTTATACCAATTCCACCTTTTTTTGGACCTGTTGCACTTGTATAGCCACATGGTCACTTGCTGTATTCATTCTCAATATAGCTTCTGCAAAGTGACCGTTAAGATAGCAGTTATATGGATATCCATGGCAATGGTGGTCATTACATTTTATAAAGAATCTGGAGCAGGGTGGGAAACTGTGGCCTTCCAGCTGTTGCAGAACTGCAAATTCCATCCTGCCTCTGCGAGTCATGCTTTTGTAACTGTCAGTTTTGCAGTGCCTCATGGGACATGTAGTTCCACAACAGCTGGGGAGCTGCAGTTGCCCACCCCTCATCTAGAACCACATCTGTCAAATTAAATACAGTGCATCTGGAAAGTATTCACAGTGCTTCAATTTCTTTATCGTACATCACGGGACACAGAGTCATAGTAGTTACTATGTGGGTTATAGGCCACCTTCAGGTGATGGACACTGGCACACCCTAAGACAAGAAGTCCACTCCCTATATAACCCCTCCCACTACTAGGAGCACCTCAGTTTTTTCACCAGTGTCTTAGGTGTTGGTCATGAGTAAAGATGTGCTCTGCTGAGCTCCACTTGAATATTCCTTGCTTGGGCAGGCTATGCAACCGGATCCATTCAAAGTGTCTTTTCAGGCCGAATTGAATGGTACCCGGGCCTCGTGGTGAAAGAAACTAGCTTTAGCTCGTAACACTTCTCTTTTTAGAGAGCTGGACCCCGGGATCCAGTGCTTTGGTTTTTTAGCCATAACGTTTTCCTGGTGGGTGCTTTATAGGACCAGGAGTATGGATCCCCCGATAAAAAGGGGACCCTGTTCCTGAAGGTTTTTTAACGGAGCCCACTGTGAGGGGTGAAGATTGGGTCTGTTGGTTTTACTGCAGAATCCCTGGGGGGCGGGAAAGGTAAGTGGAGATTTCTAAGGAATTTTTAATTCTCTTATGAATTGTCTCCTTTAAAATGTAAATGTTGTCATGCCTAAAAGTCACCACTGGGAGGTGTATAGAAGCATGTACCTTTTCATGCTTTCTTCAAATCACTCAGTAATCAGCAGAGGCCACAGACTTCCCTCCAGCGAGTAGTCCCAGGCCTCTGGTAAGGCGTTGGGGGGAATTTTTTCCTAAAAACACCCCCACCTGGACAGAGGCTCTCCCCCTCTATCCAGAGAGAGAAGCCAGAAATGATCGGCGGGTGTTGCTCCGTTTTCACTACCTCTCGTCTCATGTCAGCGGTTTGTCTGCCTCCTCGCCGCCTCCCCCCAATACACACGCCGATCCCATCGGATCAGAGGCCTGCACAGGATGCGCTCTTTTTTAAAAAAAATAAAAAAAAATAAAGGAGGGGGCGCGGTATACGGGAGGGGGCATGGCTTAGCGCGGCGTTGGCGTGCAGCAACGTCCAGCGTGGGAGAACTTTTATAAAGCTCCATTATGCTGGCTGCAAGCTGTCGGAGAGACACGAGAGCAAAAGGGGGGCATGTAAGTGGTGCCACAGGCATTTCCTTGGCACATTTACTAAAGCACCAGGCTGAGCACTAATAGCAGTGGCAGTTGCTGGACTATTTGCTCAAGCAATGGGTGTGATTTCTTCTGGTAGTACCTCTGCATTTGTGCATCAGGCTATGGTCAGAAGGGGAGGTAGAAACACCCCAAAAAAGGGCTCAAGAGGGATTTCAAGCTCTAAAAAGCCTAAACTTATCTCTACAATGGCATCCTCCCCTGAGAGATCTGAGATGGCTGGTCAGAGTGAGCCATCAGGGCTGTGAAACGTTACAACTGTTTCCAACACTGCAGCCCCTGTGTGTATATTATTGAAGAGGATTTTTCTGCAGCCATGATAGGTTGAATGAATGTGGGACAAAATGCAACAGGTCCCCTTCTATTACCCAGGACCCTCAAACTGAGGATCTCGGGGTGGGGGAAGATGAATTTCCTTTAGGGGACCATGAAGAGGCTGATGACTCTTCTGAGGGGTCAAATGCGGAAGGATCAGCTTCACGATCTGATCACGATAGATCTCTTACCAAGATGGTCTGTTCCACATTTTTACTACCCTTAACGGAGTCGGTTGATAAGCCCACTTCTTTTTTGGGTTTGCTCAAGCCATGCATACCTTTCCTGTCCATTCATTGCTGGAAAAGCTTATGTATTCTGAGTGGAATCACCCAGATAAGCATTTTTTTCCTCCTAAAAAGTTTTCAACACTTTATCCTATGGAGGAAAAATTAAATAAGAAGTGGGAGATACCAGCAGTTGACGCTGCTATATCCTCTGTGAATAAAAAGTTTGACTTGTCCGGTAGACAATGCTCAAATGCTTAGGGATCCAACAGACAAAAAGTAGGAATTCCTATTAAAAAACACTTTTTCTCTGGCAGGTTCAGTGACTGTGCTGACAGCAATTGGTGTATGTCAGTCCTTGACTCCGGATTCGCACTTCGGGTTAGGTGGTGTCGCTCAGTAAAGTGATGTCAAAGGGTGCTTCCGGTTCCGAGAACCGGAAGCGCCCTTTGACGTCACTTTACTGAGCGACACCACCTAACCCGAAAGTGCAATGTGTCCCACGGGCGATTGTTGTGGAACACTGAGGGGGGCTCGCACTCTTGCCTTCCCCCTAGTCTCTTACCGATCCTCCTCTACGTAACCGGCTACTGCTGCCTCAGGAGAAATGGGCATGTAACCAAGGAAGGCGAATCCAGATGCGCACATGGAAAATGTGCTTGGCTTGAAAAAAATACAAGTAATGCTGCCACCACATCTGAGTACAGAATTAAAGACGAATATTTAACCATATTGGTCCAGGAAACAGCCATCCCAGGTGTATGTATGTATGTATGTATGTATGTATGTATGTATATATATATCTATATATATATATATATATATATATATATATATATATGCATGCGATTACCTCATTGCCGCAAGGTAAGAGGCCACTTTTATTGGTGTGCATCTTTGCACGAAGAGGAAATGTGTACTTTTCCAGCAAGTTTTTTGCACATTTGAATGCTTATTTGCACAAAGGAAGAAAATTATCAATTGTATTACTGGGTTTTTAATTTTCTGCACATTTGGAACCAGGTTGGACTTTATGATAGACTTGCAACTTACACAATTGAAGATTTGCGCTTATGTGTTTGTTTTTTGCACAGGCTATTTGCACATAAAGTTTCTATATTTTTTTTATTGCACATTTGCTATTTTGCACATTTGTTTTGCACTACTGCGTATTGTATATTTTACAGAGGTATTAGCAATTTATTTACGCCCTTTGCACTACTCTGACATACTGTTTGGAATTCTTCTTTTTATATTTATTTTATTTTATGATTATTATTCACATTGTTGATTTACCCCTATTGAAATTTCCTATGTACTGCTACCTTTAGCATTGACATGTTTTCACTTTGTTGGGAACAGCGCTGCACCACCTTTCTTTGATTCTATTTATTTATGGGTAGGGTTTGACTCTTATTCGGTGCCTGCAGCAGTTCCATCACCCCCTTTTTATGGTAGGGCAGGAATAACTATACACTTCAGTGCATCACCAGGCCTCCATGGCTCAAATCTGCAAGGCCGCAACTTGGTCTTCAGTCCATACATTTACCAGATTCTATCAGGTGGATGTAAAAAAGCTTGAGGATATTGGCTTTGGGCGTAGTGTGCTGCAGGCAGCAGTATAAGTCCTCTAGTCTTATGGTGCCCTTCTTTTGTTGTGTCTCCCTCCCCTCAGTTGGCATTGCTCTGAGACATCCCACATAGTAACTACTATGGCTCTGTGTCCCGTTATGTACAATAAAGAAAATATAATTTTTATAACAGCTTACCTGTAAAATCCTTTTCTTGGAGTACATCATGGGACACAGAGGTCCCTCTCCTCTTCTAATACACGTAAATTGCTTTGATACAAAAACAGAGGTACTCCCAGTAGTGGGAGAGGTTACATAGGGAGTGGAATTTTTTTCTTAGGGTGTGCCAGTGTCCATCACCTGAAGGTGGCCTATAACCCATATAATAACTACTATGTGTCTGTGTCCCGTGATGTACTCCAAGAAAAGGACTTTACAGTTAAGCTGTTAACAAAATGTGGAAAAAGTAGGATTTCTATATGTTACAGCCTTATTCCAAAATAGATGAAATTCATGATTATCCTCAAAATTCTATAAACAATACCCCATAATGACAACGTGAAAAGTTTGTTTGCAAATATATATGTGTGTGTGTGTGTGTGTGTGTGTGTGTGTGTGTGTATATATATATATATATATATATATATATAAAAAACAAAATCACATGTACATAAGTATTAACAGCCTTTGCCATGACACTCAAAATTGAGCTCAGGTGGATCCTGTTTCCACTGATCATCTTTGAGATGTTTTTACTTTATTGGAGTCCACCTGTGGTTAATTCAGTTGATTGGACATGATTTGGAAAGGCACACCTGTCTATATAAGGTCCCACAGATAACAGTGAATGTCAGAGCACAAACCAAGTGATGAAGTCCAAGGAATTGCCTGTAGACCTCTGAGACAGGATTGTATCGAGGCACAAATCTGGGGAAGGGTACAGAAAAATTTCTGCAGCATTGAAAGTTCCAATGAGCTCAGTGGCCTCCAATCTCCGTAAAGTTTGGAACCACCAGGGCTCTTCCTAGAGCAGGCAGCCCGGTCAAACTGAGGGATCTTAGTCAGGGAGGTGACCAAGAACCTGAAGCTCACTCTTACAGTGCTCCAGCGTTTTTCTGCAGAGAGAGGAGAACCTCCCAGAAGAACAACCATCTCTGCAGTAAAAGACACATGACAGCTGCCTGGAGTTTGCCAAAATGCACCTGAAGGACTCTGACCATGAGAAAGAAAATTCACTAGTCTGATGAAACAAAGACTGAACTCTTTGACCTGTATGGAAAGCGGCATGTCTGGACGAAACCAGGCACCGCTCATCACCTGGCCAATACCATCCCTACAGTGAAGCATGGTGGTGGCAGCGTCATGCTGTGGGGATGTTTTTCAGTGGCAAGAACTGGGAGACTAGTCAGGATGGAGGGATAGATGAATGCAGCAATGTACAGAGACATCGTTGATTGAAATTCTGTTCCAGAGCGCTTTGGGCCTCAGACTGGGGAGAAGGTTCATCTTCCAACAGGACAACGACCCTAAGCACACAGCCAAGATAACAAAGGAGTGGCTATGGGGCAACTATGTGAATGTCCTCGAGTGGCCCAGACTTAAACCAGATTAAACATCTCTTGAGAGATCTGAAAATGGCTGTGCACCAACGCTCCCCCATCCAACCTGTCGAAGCTTGAGATCCTGCAAAGAAGAATGGGAGAAACTGCCCAAAAATAGGTGTGCAATGCTTGTAGCATCATACTCAAAAAGACTTGAGGCTGTAACTGGGCCCGAAGGTGCTTCTACAAAGTATTGAGCAAAGGCTGTGAATAATTATGTACGTGTGATGTTTTTCAATTTTTATTTTTAATAAATTTGCAAAAATTTCAAACTTATTTCATTTTGTCAGTATGGGGTATTGTTTGTAGAATTTTGAAGAAAATAATGAATTTAATCTATTTTGGAATTAGGCTGTAACAACAAAATGTGGAAAAAGTGAAGCGCTGTGAATACTTTTTGGATGCACTGTACATATTGTGTTTTAATTTAGAAAAAAATGACTAAGAGTACATCAAACCAAAATGTTTTTATTCATTTTGGATAGAACAGTTAAAATTCTTTTTCTTGGTACCATTAGGAAGATTGCCATTCATTTTCTGCCCCATCAGGAAGTGAAAAAAAAATCCCTCCAAATTTAGTGAAATGCTCTGACAGTTTTATAACCTGTTCCCATTGCAGATGACCCTCTCGCCTATTCCTGTTCTTGTGCCAACTCTTCATTTTGGATTCATATTTTCAGTCACAATGGTTTCTATTCACAAAAATAGAAATGTAACTCTGAGAATGACAGCAAATTCTCCTGCACTCTGGTTTCTTGGTCTTTGAAATGTGATATATACAGTTTGAAATGGTGTAGTCACTAGGTCTTGCAGCCCTCCTTTAGAACATTGGGTGTTCAAATACTAGAGAGAAACAATACAAAAGAGGAGAAGGCGCACTGACCTAGTGCATTACCATAAAACAGCAACAACCATTTAAAATTAAATCAAATAGCAAAATGGCTACTCACAAACGAGTATTGATCAAAGGCAAAATCAATAAATAGATCCATCGCACCAAACGTTTGGCGAATCCAGACCAGATGTCCGAGGAATTGGTAAATACCTCTACGGAAATGTCTAACGCGTTTCGGGAGTGACCCCCTTTCTTCAGAGCCAAAAAGGGCAAAGGTCTCTCGCTGGAGGCTACCAGTATATATATATGGAAGCCTCTAAACCCATGTGGTCGGAAAGGTCATGAAGCTCCACCCAAAAAAAAAAAACCCATTCACATATAGGGAAACATTTTCTAGTAACCACCTCCATGTAGAAGAGGAGGCGACTACAAGTGTCCCCTCTTTTACAAAAACACGCGTGTGCACATACACACACGTGTGTGGGTGTACATATGCACATAGTTCACTCTAATTTACTTATTATGCACCTATCTGTATACTCGTGCGGGAAAGAGGGTCAAGGCTTTACCTTATTTTATTCATTGATATATGAAAACCGCACCTGTATGTACAGGGAGGAAGTACTCGTTGATCGCTCTCATGCAGGCTGGAGCGCACCTGGTCCCGTATAACAGGAAGTGCGGGCAGATATGCGTTCCGGGTGCCCCAGCGTGGACACTTCCGCTCAGGCGCACATCGAGGACGTCCGAGCACAGGCGTCCATCAGCATGTCCCGCTCCACTCACGCTCCCGCGTGTAACCAGACCGCTGGAGCGCAAGCTGGAACCAGGACCCGGAAGCACGGGCGGAGAAGAACCCGCCCACAACTTTAGGCTATCGGACACAGCCCAACCTCCCATACGAACACCAGCCTAGTTACTGGGGGGCAGCCAAGGGACAAAATAAACTATGCAAAAATAGGGGAAAGGGGGCGGCTTTCAAAATAGATAATGGAAAAATAAAAAAACAAAAAGTTGTAGAGAATAAAAAATAAATAAAAAGGGGGTTATAGAAAACTTCCAAAGGTCACACCAGCTCTCCAGCGAGAAGACTGTGAGAATGACACATTCCTAGTCTATCCAAATTGTTAGATACATCTTAAAATGTTTGAAAAAAATCAAAAAATGTTTTACCTTAAAGCAGATGCATGCCCGCAAAAAAACGGTATAGCAAATAATGAAGTAGTGTGCTGTGCATACTAGCTCATTATGAAATACCTTAGAGCGAAGCGCCAGCATCACCTCCCGGTCACTGCTGCGGGAAGCTGACATGTTCCCTCTTAGTTTCTTCTGGCTTCGTGGCTCCAACGCTGTAAGTAGCCGGAGCCACGATGACGTCACTCCCTCGCATGCCTGCCGGAGTCCTCTTTCTGGCAGCATCCACTGGACCTTCAGAGCGCATGATGTGGCTGCATGCAGGGTGAATATAAAGCATAATAATGCATTCCTTGCATGAATGTAAAAAAGTTTTTGGTGTCTGCATTCCCCCCTCACCCCTTTTTACTTACCTGAGCCCTCATTCGAACCCTAGCGCCGTGCACGTCTGCAGATCTTTTCTCCCTTCAATTCTGAGTCTCGCTGGGGGACCGGGAACCATTGGCTGATGGGTGACTTGTGATGTTTTTGTCTATTAACCACTTCCCGACCGGCGCACACAATGTACGTCAGCAGAATGGCATGGGCAGGCAAATGGGCGTACCTGTAGGTCCCTTTTGCCGCCCTGCCATGGTGAGCGTGCCGGTCGGGACCTCCGTGAGTCCGGTCGCGGGTCCCGTGGACTTGATCGTCGCGGGCATACCCGCGATCGTCTCACGGGTTAAAAAACATCTCCCAGTTCTGCCTAGCAACAAGTGATGCTGATCTCTGCTCCATGTGATTGGAGCAGAGATCAGTGTTCACTAAAAGAAAGCACAGCCCCCAACAGTTAGTAACACGCCCCTAGGAACACTTAACCCCTACACTGCCAGTGTCATTTACACAGGAATCACTGCATTTGTATAGCAGTGATTTCTGTATAAATGACAATGGTTCCAAAAATGGGTCAAAAATGTCCGATGTGTCCGCCATAATGTCGCAGTCACAATAAAAATCGCTGATCGCCGCCATTACTAGTAAAAAAAAAAAAAAAAATTAATAAAAATGACATAAAACTATCCCCTATTTTGTAAACGCTATAACTTTTGCGCAAACCAATCAATAATCGCTTATTGCGATTTTCTTTACCAAAAATATGTAGAATACATAGCCTAAACTGAGGGGAAAAAAATGTTTTTTTATATATATTTTTGGGGGATATTATAACAAAAAGTAAAAAATGTGTTTTTTTCAAAATTGTCACTCTTTTGTTTATAGCGCAAAAAATAAAAACCGCGGGGGTGATCAAATACCAAAATAAAGCTCTATTTGTGGGAAAAAAGGATGTCAATTTTGTTTGGGAGCCACATCGCACGACCACACAATTGTCAGTTAAAGCGACGCAGTGCCGAATCGCAAAAAGTGGTCTGGTCTTAAGCCAGCAAAATGGTCCGGGGCTGAAGTGGTTAAAATACACACTATTCAGTAGAACTAACACAAATGTTATATACTTACTGTTAAATGAGTTTTCTCTCTCATCCACTGATCAAAAAAACATTTAAAAAAATAAAATTTTTCTGTGATAACATTTTGCAAATTATTAATTTTTCTTCATTTTGTCCACAATTTATACTGCTACATATTTTTGGTAAAAATTACCCAAATAGTGGATATTATTTGGTCCTTGTTAAAGGTAGAGAGTCTACAAGCTGTGGTGAAAATCATAAAAAATGTATCACACCTGATGTACTGGTGCCCTATCTAATTTTTTGCAACTTAAACAAGCCAGTAAAGTACAAATACCCCCTAAGTGACTCCTTTTTTTGAAAGTAGACATTCCAATGTATTTAGTAAGAGGCATAGTGAGGTTTTTGATGTCATTTTTTCCCCACAATTCTTTGCAAAATAAAGATTTTTTTTTTCCCCACAAAATTGTCATTGTAATAGGTAATTTCTCTCACATGGCATGTGTATACCACAAACGACGTCCCAAAATACATTCTGCTACTCCTCCTAAGTATGGCGATTCCACATGCGTGAGACTTTTTCACAGCCTAGCCACTTAGAGGCCCAACACACAGGGAGCGCCATCACATGTTCTAGGAGCATAAATTACACATCAAACTTGTTGAATACCTATTACACTTTTGAAGGCCCTGGAGCACCAGGACAATGACATGTGACACTGATGACAGATGTTCACTCACGCTGCAGCACAGGTTGCTCTCCCTCCTCACACGTGGTCTCTGTGTGAGGAGGGAGAGTCGGCAATGAGAGATGATCTCATGTTTACACTTGAGATCATCTCTCATTGGACATGCCGATCGAGTGCTAAATGGCCACTGTGATTGGCTGTGTCCAAGGTACACCGCCAACACAGATTTTCCCCAATGCGCGGGGAACGAGTATACAGGAGGACATCCTCCCGGCAATTGAGCGCTGCGCTGTAGCCGTCTTTCAGCTATAGCGTGGGCGTCTAGTGGTTAAAACAACAAACGTTATATTTACCTGATCTGTGCAGTGGTTTTCCACAAAGCAACTCTGGTCCTCTTTTGGGTCCCCCGCCTGGCGCTCCTGGCTCTTCCCCCTCAATCAGTGCCCAGAGTAAACCACTTGCCCTGGGGGCACTGCTGCGTCCCCGCTCCTGTTCTAGGCATCCATAAGAGACGTAGAGCTGTGGCTCACCCCCCCCCCCCCAATTGGCTGAGGGGGGGGGGGGCAGCAGTGGCAGCCAATGAGTTTTTTTTTACCTCCGTGCATAGAATGCACGAAGGTAAAAAGTCTTTAGAACCACTTTAAGTATAAGCCTTCAAGTCAGAACTCTTGATAAGCATGCACGTTCCACTGCAAGTACTAGAGACAAAGAGGACTTGCATAGCATCCAAGCAATTGCCATTTTCTGGAAAAGAGGTGATTAATGGAAGCCTGTGTCTTAAAATTCGAACTATAGTCAAAACCTCCACCCCCCCCCCATTTTGGATAGAGTAAAAGGAGTGTTAAAACCCATTGCCAAAACAGGAAGTGAGAAGAAATCCCTGCAAATTAAGGGAATTCCTTGGGAACCCCCATCTCACCAGGACTAGTGTCCTCATGGCAAACACCCCCCCCCCCCATTACTTTTCTGGGGTTAAGCCAAACTTTGGGCTACTTTCACTGAATGGTAAACAGGACAAAATATAGAGGGTGAATCTCCATAATGGGGACATAGACTGCAATAAAACTTAGGATTCCTGATCCCACAAACCCACAAATACTGATGGGCACATATAATGGGAATCAGTGACACACACCTATTATAAAATATAAACACCCAATGTGTGAACAATGAGTCCGTATAAAAAAAAAAAAAAAAAAAAAGGGGGGTAACGTAAGGCCCAGTAAGGGTCCCCTGAGTAAACACCACACTCTTCCTGGAAATCCAAATATGGGAGTAGTTGTATTCAATCCACCACCAACACACGATAAGATTTACTGCTTACCAGATATGAATGACCCCCCACTACAGAGGGTCACACGGGGCTTAATAGGAATGGACGTCACTTCCAACCACAAGATAAAAGAGGTTCCTCGATGTCTTCCTGGATTCACTCTTTTAGGAGCTCTTGGGAAGAAAACTCACTCCCGGACACTCAACTCAGTAGTCCAAACAGACTCAGAGTCAGGGACATCAAAACCATAGGGGAAAGATAAAACTCAAAATAGTGTAAAACCCTTTTTATTTTAAATTAAAAATATAAAAATACACTTACAAGCGTGTAAAAAAAGAAAGCGCCTTAAGTCCGTGGCGCCGGCCGGACGCACACGGACAGATTCTCCTCCCCCCTCTGCTTCCTCTCTTCATTCTACGGGCCTTTTTACGCCCCTGTTGTCCCTGGGAAAATCCAGATTTTGGCCACCCCTCCTATTAGGGGAGTCTGTAAATTGCGGGAACCTATAATCGTCCTGTCTCCATCCAAAACCTCCCCTCTCAAGAGAATCTGTGTGGTGGGGGGGTCCCCTACCTCTACCATCCTGTATATAGCCAGAATGGTGGTAAGTTCTGGAGTTATTGTTATACCCCCCTCCATTGTTTGGGCCATCGGTCTGTCTGGTATAGTCAGATATTTCTAGATCAGACAGAGGGAAAAAGCGATTTTGGGTGTTAATCCCTCCATCATAACCGTCATTCTCCCTATTGTGGAATGGCACCTGGGTCCGGTCGGAACCCTGTGTCATATTCCGTGGGGGGCGTCTATTCTGTGGAGCACCGCGCATCCACCTCGCATTGGGATGTTGGTATGGGTCAGAGCCATATGCCATATCCCTTCTCACACCTTGGGAAGGGGCACCGAAATGGCGTTGCCCCATCTCTCTATTGGGTGGCCTAGGTTCTGTGTTTGGTCTATTATGTATGTTACCCCTTCTAGGGGAATGACGGGGCCCTTGCTGTGCCCAAGATAATGTGGGATTAATCATTGGACCATTGAGGACTGTTCTTTGTGGCAAGGTATCCATCGTCATAGGAGAATCCAGTCAACTAAAAAGAAGGAGACCATAGGGTCTGGGATTTTCAATCTGAGCAAACAGGTATTGTCAGAACCTGAGGAAAGACTATTGGATAAAGGTTTAAAATTCGCCCCACCAAGGAATATAAGTAAATTTCAGACTTACATGGACATCCATAAATATGTTCGTAAACTCAATATTAAGAGGTACATGCTTACCAACCCAATCTCTGACGGAGGTAGAACTAGGTCTGAGTTTCAACACTCTAATCTTTCAAACGCCTCTCTTTTCAATCCCCCAGGCCCCATACCGCCCAACATTAGGGTCTTTAGGGATGTGGTTCTGCGTGACCTGGATTCCCTTAGAGTAAGAAAGGTCAGGATGCAGAGGGACCTCGAAGTTGGACTGGATTCATTGTGCACTAACAAATCTTTGGTCATCAGACCAGCAGATAAGGGGGGGGGGGATTGTGGTGTTAGATCGTGAAGATTATCTAAAGGAAATGCACCGCATCCTAGAGGATGATGAGACCTATACTATTTTAAACAGGAATCCTGTTCTACAGTACAAAAGAACCCTTGAAAACATCGTTGACCAAGGCTTCCGAAAAGGGATTCTTAATGAGAAAGAGAGGTTGTTTTTGGTGCCACGGGCTCCCCGTACGCCCGTTATTTATTACCTCCCCAAGATACATAAAAGCGTTACTTGCCCCCCGGGACGTCCGATAGTGAGCGGTATTGATTCCGTCACTTCCCGGGTGGGCAAGTACATTGATCATTTTTTGCAGCCATTGGTTCACACCATGCCGTCCTATATTAAAGACACAAAACAAGTCATCAACACTTTGGCCGGCCTGACCCCCAAGAGGGGTTTGTGGTTGGTAACAGCTGACGTTACGTCACTCTATACCATTATTCCACATCAATTAGGTCTGGAAGCGGTTAGATTATATCTAGAGAGGGGATCAGGCCTTGTACCCACACAGATAGAGTTCATTATGGAACTCCTAGAATATGCAGCAAGTCACAACTATTTTTGGTTCGATAACCAATTCTACCGACAAGATAGGGGGGTGGCTATGGGGGCTAAATATGCCCCCAGCCTGGCCAATCTGTTTATGGCCAAATGGGAGGAGGACGTCATCGATGCCCCTAGGAGACCAGAAGTGGCCCTATGGGCACGGTATATTGATGACGTCCTCCTCCTGTGGGACGGGACAGAGTTTGAACTACAATCCTTCATGGCCAGTCTTAATGTTAATGATAGGGGCATTAAGTTTAGTTTTGAGGCCAGCCAAACAGAGATTTCCTTTCTGGATCTCAAAATTAAGATCGAGAATAACCGTTTTATTACATCAACCCACTTTAAAACAACCGATCGAAATTCCTACATCCCCCTAGACAGCTGTCACCACGAATCTTGGTTGAGGGCTGTACCTAAGGGACAATTCATGCGCTTGAGACGCAACTGCACCGAAACGAGCGTTTTTGAAGAACAAGCAGCCCTCCTTTCCAAAAGATTTCTGGAAAAGGGATATAGTGGTGAGAACCTGTTGAAAACTCTCAAATGGGTTCGGGAAAAAGATAGGGTAGAACTGTTAGGGCAAGGCAGGCTTGCAGATCCAATGGTAGCCAATGGAATTCCTTTTGTTACCACTTTCTCAGTTCAACACCGTAACATTAAGCAACTGATACAAAAACATTGGCACCTGCTAACTAGTGACCCACTTCTAGGTGCTATCTTACCACCTAAACCACAAGTTATCTTTAAGGGAGCATCGTCCCTGGGGAGTCGCGTGGCACCAAGTGTACACGACCCACCAAGGGCGGCTAGATCTTTCTTTCAGGATATGAAAGGCTATTACAAGTGTGGGAACTGCCAGATTTGTACTTTGAATAGTTGTAAGGATAGGAGGATTTTTAAGTTTTTATCTACGAGCACATCAAGATCCTTTGATATTGAGTCATTCATCACTTGCGCATCTGAGGGAGTCGTGTATTTGATACAGTGCCCCTGCGGCCTCCAATATGTTGGGAGGACCAAAAGGGCACTGAAGACGAGACTCAATGAGCATGTTGGTAATATTAGGAGAGGCTTTGACAAGCATCCGGTGTCACGTCATTTTGACCAAGTGCACCATAGAGACCCCTCCAATACACTATATGTCGGTATCGATAAGTACAGACCCCACTGGAGGGGTGGTTCACTGGTCAGGGAGATTTCTAGACAAGAAATGGCCTGGATCCACAGGCTTAAAACTTATGTGCCTTTTGGTATGAATGTTGACACGGACGTGAACGCCTTCATAAATAATTCGTGAGGGCGCTCACGTCCTTGCCTCATTCTCCTGTCCACTCTATGGACATTCTTCAGGAAGTTAGGTGTCTTGCACAGCACAATTGTGCTAGATATACTCACGATACCTATAAAAATAATTTTACCAAGTTTTTTAATGCTTTTGTTTGTAATAATGTCGAATTTCTTTTTTGCCATCTGTTTACTATTGTCAGTTACTAAATGATTTGGTTTATTGTTTTACCATATCTTTTGTGAGCTCTTCTCATTGACCTGCGCTCTGGGCCGGCGGCTCTAAGACAATTTTGGGGCCATCTATAATGGGGTTCCTATAGCCATAATCTGACAAATATTTGAGATATCTTGAGTTTGCAGATGCATGTTGTTGCGATAATTTATAAAGGAAACACACCATACACTATTGAGTGACCTGTAGTGGAATACTGAACACTTTAAATTGCCCATCCAGTGTTATGGTCTGGATACCAACACAGACCAGCTATGTGAGTTCGGTGTATGGGGTGGATGTCGTTTTGCTATTAGTTCACTGGGGGCGCAGTTCTGGTTGTTGCCACTGCGAGCTATGGGTTGTGTTTTTACTCTGATTTTGTCAAATGACCTTGCACATGCGCAGGGAGTATGCGGACGGATTTAGGGAAACGTCGGGTCTCTCGTTACGCCGCGCCGTAGGCGGCGTGGAGCTATTAGGGCGGGAACATCATAGCCACACACTGGAAGTGACCTCACGCGACGCGAACGAGGCTTGGTTGGTGCAGGTACAACTTCCGATCGGGTGACCGGAAGTTACCGAAAACGGAAGTGGGGCATACGTCCGAGTACCAAAGACAGGAAGTGAGGCATGGATGATCCCGATGGGACGCCCTGCACACGTACCGGTCATTTTTCCTTTCTTCTTCTCCCAATCTGCAACACTGGACAAGGCTGGTGTCCTGTTTATACAAATGTTAGAGGGATATTTTGGGGAGTTCAGGTATTAAACATTACGAGTTGGACGATTGGGCGACGCAGGACCGGAAGTCATGTCAGAACGATAGTGAGGCTTGGACATCCGGGATGGTTACAAACCGGAAGTGGGGCTAACGACACGGTCTTGGTGTTCCATACACACTCCTTCTTCCCCCCCCCCCCTTCTGTCGTTCCTTTGGCCAGCATAAGGGGATGCATCTGCACAGTCGGTATGTATGGCCCATATGACATAGTGAGACACTGTTAGTGCCCAATTCAATTCAGCTGAGTAGTAGAACGGACATGACAGGTTATTATGAGGGTGGGGTGTGGGCGGGCTCAAGTTTGTGGATTGACCTCTTGAATCACTGCCTGACGAATCAGATGCTGATTTCAAGACGAGGCTTGGTTTTGGCGGGAAAAGCCAGGCGCCCAGAGTGAGGCTCAGATGATTAGAGACATTTAAATGGAGGTGACACAGCGTGCCGCTCGTGCCCCTGGATGACGCAATTTTGTTGCGAAACGCGTAGGGCTGAGCGGTGCGCTACTTATCACCTCGGTTTTGTGACGGGTTCCAGGAGAACGAGTCTGTCCGTGTGCGTCCGGCCGGCGCCACGGACTTAAGGCGCTTTCTTTTTTTACACGCTTGTAAGTGTATTTTTATATTTTTAATTTAAAATAAAAAGGGTTTTACACTATTTTGAGTTTTATCTTTCCCCTATGGTTTTGATGTCCCTGACTCTGAGTCTGTTTGGACTACTGAGTTGAGTGTCCGGGAGTGAGTTTTCTTCCCAAGAGCTCCTAAAAGAGTGAATCCAGGAAGACATCGAGGAACCTCTTTTATCTTGTGGTTGGAAGTGACGTCCATTCCTATTAAGCCCCGTGTGACCCTCTGTAGTGGGGGGTCATTCATATCTGGTAAGCAGTAAATCTTATCGTGTGTTGGTGGTGGATTGAATACAACTACTCCCATATTTGGATTTCCAGGAAGAGTGTGGTGTTTACTCAGGGGACCCTTACTGGGCCTTACGTTACCCCCCCTTTTTTTTTTTTTTTTTATACGGACTCATTGTTCACACATTGGGTGTTTATATTTTATAATAGGTGTGTGTCACTGATTCCCATTATATGTGCCCATCAGTATTTGTGGGTTTGTGGGATCAGGAATCCTAATACTTATATGTTCTGTATCACGTATATGTATACACACATATAGGGTTGCTATACCCTATACAATATTTGTTTTAATATTTATTTGTCTATTTTGCACAAGCAGTTGGTTGTATTTACCAATATTTATTTCAACATTCACTTTTATATCATTGCACAAATAGTTGGTTGTATTTGCCTTGGTATCTATTTAGCGCGGCTTATGGGTTTTTTCGTTTTTATTTGCATGTATGTGACATAGCGAAAGCCGCAGCTGAATATCCTCACAGGATTTTCTTTATACATTCATACATTCACACATTCACATTCTTAACCTTAGCGCAGTTTTTTTTCCTTTTTTCTTTAGCAATAAAACTTACAAGTGTTCTAATCCAGCTCCACTTTATCCAAAACAAAAAAAAAAAAAAAAGTAGTTTTGACTTTAGTTATACTAATGCCCCATACACACGAACGGATTTATTTTCTTGGATGGTTTTTCTGACAGAATTCCACTCAAGCTTGGCTTGCATACACATGGGCACACTAAAGTTCATAGAACTTTTTACCGCCAAGAACGCGGTGACGTACAACACTACGACAAGCCAAGAAAATGAAGTTCAATGCTTCCAAGCATGCGTAGGAATTTTGTGCATCGGAATTTGTACAGACGATCGGAATTTCAGATTGGAACTTTTTATGACTGAAAAATAGGAGAACATGCTTTCAATCTTTTGCTGGTGGGAATTCCGCCAGCAAAAGTCTGATGGAGCATACACAGTCGGAATTCCTGACCAAAAGCTCTCATCTGACTTTTGCTGGCAGAATTTCCGATTGTGTGTATGGTGCGTTAGTCTTACAATAGAACCAGACATCCCTAAACATTTAAAAATACACTTGGGAAAAATAACTACTTCACCATGATAAATGATTTATCCATCAAAAGTATAACTTTTAATAAGCATGAACAACTGTAAATCTTGTCAACAGTTAAAGCAATTGTTACCCCAATACTTCATATTCTTGATATGTATCTGCTTTACCATGTACTTGTATGAGAATGTATCCTGTTCTCTTTGTATTACTTCCTTTGTGTGAAATCCCTGGTGTTCCTGTCAGTCCCCAAGCTTAACTATTAAAAACTGACCACACTAAGCAGGATGACACATTGTGGTACGTTCTCTAGCTGTACTGGGAAGTCTGTGTGCTCTCCTCCAAATATCAGACTTGTCCTGACTCCCCTGCTGCACAGTCATTTACTGGGAAGCTAAATGTGGTTTAGTTACAGATACAGCCCAACTGGATACATTTTTTTTTCCTTCCCAAATACAGCAACAAAGTCAATCCAAATAAACACAAGTTCATTACAATGTATCACTTAGTCCTGTGTTTTTCCAGGAGCCATTTCATTTCCACAGCAGGTAATCTCAAAATCTGGAGGTACTGAAGAAAAATCTCAATATGGGTACCATTCTAAATGTGCTGAATACACATTGTAATGCCACACTATTTTAGGACATACATAAAACTATATAGTCACCAATTTATTTTCTAAACTTCAGAATTTAAATACTTTTTTCATAAGAATAGAGACTTCTAATTATAAATGTTTATTTATACATTTGGTCTTCATAATAGAGACAGTTCACAGCTATGGATCAGTGTTACAGGCCGAAATCTCAGCCGTCAAACTTTTTACAATTCGAAAAAAAAAAACTGTCAGTTAAGAGGGAAATAAGGGAAATAAGATCTCAGATACATACTATATGCATCTTCCAAATCACCATCATTAAAAAAAAGATATAAATAAGTTGAAACTACAATACATAACAGGCACATAGAGAGCAGTATCATACAGTACTGGAGAAGAGGACTCGTGGAATTTAATGAATACACCTTTTGCATTCAAGTGGATCAATGTCAGGTTGTCGCTGTGCAGATGTTGTATGTACATCCAGAGGCATTCTTCTGAGGAGTGGTGACATTTACAGTATAGCAGGGAAAGTAAAAAGGCGCTCACTGCCTGCTCTTTAGAGACTCCACCAACCTGCAACACAGAATAAAAGATGTAGACAAATTGTAATAGTAACTTTGTAAAGATATACGTTGATACACAAAATAATGTTCCTGCAAAGGATTTTCACAAAGCGTTGGTTCACCTTAAGAGTAGACGTTAACTTAAAAAAACAAAAAATCATCAATAAAATGTGCATTTAGTAGTTTTTTTTTTTTTTTTTTTTTTTTTTAAAGGAGGCTGGAAAGCATTGTGCCACTGATCACCAGATCTCGGATCTGACCATGCAGGTCTCCTGTAGACTGTCAGTCCCATTCATCATACAGCCAGGTGGCGTCACACTGACAGGAAGACTCAATGAACTACCAAAGCGCTGTGGTAGTTCATTGAGAACCACAAGCCGCCAGCCACAAAGCATGTTGTTCATTCACAGCCGCGCTGTTTTCAACTTCCCTCCTCTTCCTGGGACAGCAGTACGGGGAGAACGACAAGCAGCTGCAGCACTGGGAACATACAACATGTTCCCAAAAGGTGAACTTAGTCTTTAATCGCTTCCCACCCGACATATGATGTTACGGACTTTGAGCAGTGATATCTGAATGATGCCCGCAGTTACAGGCATCATTCAGAAATCTTTGTTTACCGCTGGCAATCCCCTACACCATAAGAACAATCAGAGCAGCTGTTCAGCCACTTGATTGTTCTTACAGGCGGCAGGACGGTGCTTCTCCCAGTTCGCCCCTACGATCGGGGAACCGTAGAAGGAACCAACCACTGCTGGATGTTGACCATAAAGATTTCCAGCGGGGTAGATGGTCCCCAAAAATCTCTGATCATTCGGAGGCTGGGTGCGATGTTGGAAAAAAAAAAATGCTGCAGCCTCGACTGGGAAGCCAAGATAGTTTTTTTATTTTAGGCTTCCCAGCCTAGATGTGAGATCTGGGGACTTAGTGACCCCAGATCTCATTGTAAAGAGGACCTGTCACGCACTAGTCCTATTGCAAAAAACCTTTACATTCCTTAATAGGAATAAAAGGGTATCAAAAAGGAAAAAATAAAATAATAATAGTAATGTAAAAAGCATCAAACTAGAAAAATAAAAGTAAAATTAACAATAAAATAAAAAATACATATTTAAATCGTCCCTGTCCCCGCGTGACGCATACGCAAGTCACGCCCACATACAGGTGGCCAAACCACACAACATGGGAGTTTATCGCCGCAAACGTTCGAGCCATAATTCTAGCCCAAGACCTCCTCTAACTCAAAACATGTAACCCGTAAAAAAAAAAAAAAAAAAAAAAAAAAGGCTAACTTTACTGTTTTGATTTAATGCATGAAAAATTGCTGCGCAAATACAGTGCAAAAGTTGCAAAGACTGCCATTTTATTCTCTAGGGTCTCTGCTGAAATAAGCATATATAATGTTTGAGGGTTCTGTGTAATTTTTTAGCAAAACAATTATGATTTTTACATGTAGGCAAGTGGTTAAGCAAGATTTACCCAAAATCCTGCTATGCAATTCCATATGCTCTGAATAAAACATATTAGTGCTCCTCCTGTTTTAAATGGTGCACATCCTCCTATTACATATGCAGCTGTTAGGAGTCTCTCCACAAAATATGCTGAATATGCAGCTTGAAAGAGCACTGTGCACATCTGCAGTTTGAACAGCCCAGAGCGCCTGCTACATAGCTCATCTGGAGCAGGGAAATCCTAGTGTGAATGACCCAGTTCGGCCACTAGGGGGCATGCAATTGTAAAGTCCAGACTGTCTTGCTTTAATTACATGCTGCTTTTTTTCCTATCTTGCCTGGTAAATTACCCTTACCTTAAAGTGATATTATAGGCAAGATTAAATATGGCCATACATGAAACACTGGTATTTACCCTTGTTGTCCTAAGGGTACAAACATTAATAATATATAAAAGGATGGTCAATTTTCCTGTTTTGGTACACCTACAATCTCTCAAAAAAAATAAAAGGGCTCGAAACTGCTGCTCACCATAGCCGATCTCAGTATGGATGTATACGTGTAAAAGCCTCAGTCAATGTTGCTCATTGGACCATGCCCCAATATGTTTCGCTCCTATGATTAGGCCTCATGGGTGGAGTTAAACATGCCAGGGCCATGGTTCAAGGAGCAATACTGACTATGGCATTGACATGTATACATCCATACTAGGATCGGCTATGGAAAGTGGCAGTTTCAAGCTAAAATGTTCATTGCTGACTGGAGGATGCGTTTTTATTTTTTATTTTTACAATGGCATCCCTAATATTCTGAGTGCCAATGGGGCTCTACACCCTGCCTGGAGCAGTACCACCAAGTACTTATGGCCTTATTCTAAAAAAAAAAAAGGAAGAGGAAGAGGAAGAGGAAGAAGAAGAGCTGCAATATGTTATGCAAAATATAAAAAAAAAACACTAGCCCAAATACATGTCTGCATCCATTAGTGTTCCCATATAATTTTTTAATTGTGTGCAGACACCACCTACCATTCCATAGCCTCATCAAGGCCTGTTCCTTTTGTAGCTGATGTCTTGAAAATCTGCCATTTGCGATCTTTTAAAGCTGGTAATCCCAGTGAGTTAGCCACTTCTGTGGGGGTCATTGCTTGATCCATGTCTTGCTTGTTTGCAAACACCACTAAGATAGCTTTTTTCAACTCCTCCTCCTAATATTAAGACAGTAGGTTATACTATTTAGAACACAGATATAGAAGGAAAAAAGTAATGAATCACAATTAGGGATTTTCTGCATATCAGTTAATTTTTCAGTGTCTTTTTTTTTTTTTTTTAAAGGTTTGCCTATCCAGGAGAACATTTTGCTAAAATGTTGAAATTATGCCGATTTAGAAGTTCATCACAAATATCACTTTTAAATGTATGGCATTTCTATCGTCCCTGCCTCATGCACTGCTTAGGTCTTTCAGTGTTCCCATAATGGCTAAGGGCCTGTGATATCAGTTGTACGTATCAGAAGCAACTTGGTTCATAACTGATCAGGCTACTTTTGATGGGGAGCCTTAAAGAATGGCCTTTTTGTGCACTGTATGCTGGTTTTTTTTTTTTTCCCTTTTTTACACATATACGAGGAGGACTTTAGCTGTAAAAGTCTCTCTCACTAAAGTTCCTCTAGTCTGACAGCAGAATATATTAGAGATAATTAATCCTTTTGGACTCTTTGTGGTCTAGACTCTGCTTTCAGAGGCTTCGTAAAATCCCAACAGCAGCTCACAAGGTCACTATGGGTGGACATCATGAAGTCTATGCCACATAGCTTCTTCTCTCTGCTCGTTATATCAGTAATGACTTAATTTCATACAAACTGCTGAACTTTTAACAGTCTTTCAACATGAGGCATAGCAAGAAGTTCACCAACAAAATTAATTTGGGTGAACTGGTGCAATGCCTCAATGAAACATTAAAGTAGCAGGTATGCTAGTGCTCCCTGTATGCATATGGAATAATTTCAACTAAGACTGGAGTGTATATTATATATATATATATATATATATATATATTAAATTGTAAAGCAAAACATTTGCATGTACTGCCTTTAAAATGATTTTGTGCTTATATATTACTACTCTACATAGTACTACTATAGGCATTAACAAATCTTTGATGGGGAATTCGTCAAGTTTTGTTTCTTGGTTCAGTTATGTAGCTTCCTTATATAAAATAAACATTTTTTTTTTTGAGACGCTGATACCAGGACTTTATATAAACTCTGTATATAACCATTGACCTCTTCTTTAATAACTAACATTTCATTTGATTATTTATTGAAATGTTTACCTCCAACATAGCAACCAGTTCAGACTTTGAGATGCCAATCCTGTCTCTGTCACAGCTGTCCACCACATAAATGACAGCATCTGTATTGGAATAGTAGCAACGCCAATAGGGTCTGAAATGGAACAAAAAGGATTGTATTATAGTTAAGCTGCTTAATGTACAACAGCACAGAAAAATAATATATTTGTTATATATAAAATATAACAAAAGTATACACAAAGAAAGCAAATTCAGATTGTTTTGTTTAATAAAATACAATACAGACAGACATTAAAAAAATGTGATGAGCTTTTGTGCATAAATGCAGCCTCTTTTCACATGATTCTGTAATATGCAGCCTCCGATTCAAGCTCAGATATATACGAACGAAGGTTGTGGTGGGCTCAGGGAGAAGGTGGTATTTGCCCCAGCAAACACACTCTGAAATGCAGTGCAGTTTTGCTTTATGGTGCAGAACAGGAGCACACTGCATCAGCTGAAGGCAAACACAAGGGTACTGTATCCACAGGCTGATGCTAGGATTTAGGATATTGTAAAGCAGAGGTTGAATTTTATATTTAGGATAATGCAACACACAGGTTGAAGGAAAGCTCTAGGCTATTTTAATAGTCAGGTTGAAGGTAAGCTTTAGGCTAACAAAGCCTCGTACACACGATCAGATTGCTGGCCAACAAAACCGTGGACTTTTGTCCGAAGGGCGTTGGCCCAAACTTGTCTTGCATACAAACGGCAAGGAATTGTCGGACAAAAAATACGAACATAGTGGCGTACTACGTTTTTCAGCTATTTAGCGCCACCCTTTGGGCTCCTTCTGCTAATTTCATGTTAATAGAAGTTTGGTGATTGTTGATTCGCACTTTTCAGTTAGTTTCTGAATGGCTGTTTGTCAACCAGCCATGTTGGCCTTGGAGTTATTGCTTTGACGTTATTTTTTTGGTTTAATAATGATTTGATTTGGTATATTTTCTATATTTTTGGATACATAGAATGCACAAGTTCCATTAGCAGATAGCATGTCTAAATTTTATTTGTTTTCTTTTTTTAATGCACAACAAAAACAAAAAAAAAAAAATTGTGGAGAATAATACTTGGCTATGTGTTTTACTTCAAATGACAGTTTGGGAGTAGGCAGTTACATTTAAATTCAATGTAAAATTGACAAGGTACAGCAACATAGTGATATCTTTGATCTTAAAAACTACAGGATAATGGTGTTGTGGTAACTTTCCCAAATAAAAAAAATAAAAAATAATAAAACAAAAAAAACATAATATTATTGAAATCACTAGAAAAAAAAAAAAAAAAAAGCCTTTGAAAATTAGTTTGCAATAACTCCATCAGTATCACCAGAAAAACAACTTTGTTGTCATCGCATTAAAGAAGAAGAGAATGTGCGCTGCATTCCGACATTTCATAATTTGCCACAAATGTTAATTCTCCATTATGAACACTAGTTTACAAGACCGACCGCTTCTGGCTTGTCCTTGCTTTCGAGCATGCGTGTTTGTACTTTTGACTTTTGTCCCACGGACTTGTGCACACACGCTCGGAAAATCCGACAACAGATATTTGTTCGCAGAAAATCCGACAATTGTCCGATGAAGCATACACACATTCAGATTTACTACCAACAGCCTGTCGTCAAACATTTCCTGTCGGAAAGTCTGATCGTGTGTAAGAGGCTTAAGGCATGGGTCTTTAAAGCAATATTAACCCTTTCATGACTAAGCCTATTTTTGGCATTTGGTGTTTACAAGTTAAAATCCATATTTTTTGCTAGAAAATTACTTGGAATCCCCAAACACACACACACGTGTGTGTGTCTGTCTGTGTGTCTGTCTGTGTGTCTGTCTGTGTGTCTGTCTGTGTGTCTGTCTGTGTGTCTGTCTGTGTGTCTGTCTGTGTGTCTGTCTGTGTGTCTGTCTGTGTGTCTGTCTGTGTGTCTGTCTGTGTGTCTGTCTGTGTGTCTGTCTGTGTGTCTGTCTGTGTGTCTGTCTGTGTGTCTGTCTGTGTGTCTGTCTGTGTGTCTGTCTGTGTGTCTGTCTGTGTGTCTGTCTGTGTGTGTATATACATCAGAGACTCTAGAAAATTAAACTGCGATTTTTGCAATATTTCATGTCACACGGTATTTGCGCAGTGGTGTTTTAAAGGCAACTTTTTGGGAAACGGGACACTTTCATGAATAAAAAAAAAAAAAAAAAAAAAAAAACGAAAACAGTAAAATTAGCCGAATTTTTTTGCATAATATGAAAGATAATGTTACGTCGAGTAAATAGATACCAAACATGTCACACTTTATAACTGCACGCACTCGTGGAATGACGACAAACTACGGTACCTAAAAATCTCAATAGGCGACGCTTGAAATTTATTTTTATTTTATTTTTTTTTACGGTTACCACGTTAGCGTTACAGAGGAGGTCTAGTGCTAGAATTATTGCTCTCGCTCTGAAAGTCACGGTGATACCTCACGTGTGATTTGAACACCATTTACATATGCGGGCGCGACTTCCGTATGCGCTTTCTTTGCTTCGCAAGCTTTTTATTTATTTTAAAATGAATAAATTGTTTTTTGTTTTTTAATTTGATCACTTTTATTGCTGTCACAAGGAATGTAAACATCCCTTGTGACAGTAATAGGTGGTGACAGGTACTCTTTATGGAGGGATCGGGGGTTAAAAGACCCCCGATCCCTCCTTTACACTTCAAAGTATTCAGATCGCCGAAAACGGCGATTCTGAATACTGTATATATATATTTTTTTTTTTAAACCGGCGCCATTGGCAGCCGAGTAAATGGGAAGTGACGTCATGACGTCTCTCCGTGTTTACTATTAGGAGGCTAGAATGAAGCCGCTTACGGCTTCATTCCAGTTCCTCCCCAGCAGCCGGAGGCATCGAATCGGTGCTCCCGATTGAGCGGGAGCACCGGTAACAGCGGCTGGAGGGGGGGGGGATGTCCCCTCCTGCTCCTCCGGCATAACAGCCGAGTGGCTTTTAGACGCTTCGGTTGTTATGGCTGGATAGCCAATCGCCCTGCCGATGCGGGCATCATCCCGGGGATTAACCCCCGGATACCGAGTATGCACATCTGCGTAGGCTCGCAGGGAAGGGGTTAAAGTCCAAAATAAAATAAAAATTGTTGACAGGCAGGGTTTTTATACCAGAAGAGACCCAAGTGGTCTCCTCTGTCGTAAATGTCTCTCCCCACTCATGAGCGGTAGTGTGATCTGAGCCATGCATGCAGACCACATTTACAGCACCCACTTAACACCATGATGAAGTGACGTCATTGGGGCCCGACCAAATAAGAGGCTGGAGAGAGCGAACCTGGAAGACGGTGTTAAGATGGAAGCACACAGGACCTACTGGAGGGGTGGTTTGACAGGTAGGTCTGTCATGTGTCAATATGTTGTGCTTAATAGCACATTATTGCACAAAACTTCTGGAGGCCCATAAAAAAAATAAAAATAAATAAATAAATAAATAAATAAATAAAAGGAAGGAGGTTAATACCGCATTAAAATGGGCATGCAGGCCACAGCAAGAACAAAACATCTATTATATATAAACAAACTTACAAAAATAGTGTAGCACAACTATATATAATAGCCAAAACTATTTTTTTTTATAAATCTGTCAGTCCAAAAAACTTTCACAATCTTCAATCACTGTGATGTAATACTCCATATCAGACTGAGGAAGCCCAATCACAGGGCGTAACGTGTATAGGAGGGAGGAGCCGAGCCTGTGATGTCACTTCCGCGACCATCATGAAGGCGGCGGGCCGATACTGACATACATTGAGACCTTGTATGGTTTTATATCCTATATGTGTTTTTAACTTTGGGGGAATATGAATAAAAGTATATAGAGAGCACTATGGTTCTGTTTGATGTGAACTGCAATCTGGGATATCTGTGTAGTTGGAGGAGAAAGGAATAAGGTGAAGTTAAAGCTCGTGGTGAATTGGAAACAGAAACTTCCTTCTGGAAGTGTGGAAAGTATTACAAGTGATTTCAGACCATATTTGAGGTCTTACAAGGAAATGAGCTGATTGTGTGGCCACAGGGTGCATGTTTTGGCACATTATAAAGAGGGATGATTATACATCACGTGTGCACAGTGGTGATGATTGTCAGAGTTATTGAAGATTGTGAAAGTTTTCTTTATGTGAACCCACTGTAAATAACTTGCAATTCTCTAGATACACAAAATATTTTTACATACGGTTACTCATTTCATCCCCCTTTTCACTGCGCAGAAAAAGATCAGCCCTATTTAGGAGACATATTTTAAACAAACCAGAAGGGCTCATTTTCAAATTCCTAGCATTGCCTGGGGATCACTTATAATTGTCAATTTGGGTTGCGATTGGGTCATCTATGGCTACTCTAAAGGCCAGTTCACACCACATGTGTTTTTTTTTTTTTTTTTTTTTTAGTTTTTTTTTAAGCATCAAAAATGCATGGAAAATAGGTTTTATGGTATTCAATGGCGTAGTTCACACCAGTGCTTGCAGTTCCAGTGCATTCCAGTTGCAGAAAAAGTTCCTGCACTGGAACGCTGTAAAACACATCAAAATCGCACTGGAATACGTCCTTTTTATGGTTAATAAAAAAAATTAAAAAAAAAAAAGAAGAAGAAGAGGGGGGAAAATGCACTGGACTGCATCAAAAATGCACATGCAGAAAAGCATCTGGATCAGGATAGATCCATAAAAACCATTATTAATAAATATTAAAAACAAGAACAACAAAGGCATACATAAGAAAAAAAAAAAAAAAAAAAAAACATGCTTTGAAGGAAGTTATGAAGAGCATAGTATTATGGAAAACGTCATTACTACCTGATACTTGTTTGTCCTCCCAAGTCCCATACTTGAAACTTTAGGTTCTTGTAAGTTACTGTCTCAACATTAAAACCGATTGCTGAAAAAATAAATAAAAAAATGGAGCTTATAAAAACAATTCATGGATATAAATATGGAAAAGACCTTTAATATATTTTTTTTTTACCTTACTATCACTAAATGACAAAGCTTACACCGACCCGACGACTCTCTCCTAATCAATAGCTCTTGAGCACACTTGTCTGGCTTCAAAGCAGAGACACAATATTGTAAAAATTGGCCTACAACTTTGGGGTTACAGTCAAAAGGTGTGCGTTTGGAATGTAACATAAAGCCATACAAATAATTAGCTGTATTAAGCAATATAGCATGGCTGATATCTCACACATGTGCTAAGAAAACCACTATTCATAATAATCTTAAAGGGGTGATTTCCAGTTTCCAGGGCGATCCCACAGGTATGGCACATGCATAGCTACATGTTTCCAAGCTGGACCAATGTAAAAATTACCATACTCAAAAAGGTAAGCTTCAAGAGGTTCTTCACTCTTGGGGGGGGGGATAAAAGGAGGAGGAGGAAAGTTAGCAGCTACAAATACTTCACCAGCCTTTGGGTTCCTGATGCCAGCATCTTACTCTGTGGGCAGCTGGCTGAAGACTGGGGGGGGGGAATAAGAGGAGAACTTCATTTAGGATTGTCTAGACCAGTGATGGCGAACCTTGGCACTCCAGATGTTTTGGAACTACATTTCCCATGATGCTCCACCACACTGCAGAGTCCTTGAGCATCATGGGAAATGTAGTTCCAAAACATCAGGGGTGCCAAGGTTCGCCATCACTGGTCTAGGTGAATGGAAGTGAGAGCAGGTACCTGTCAAAACTACCAGCTCCTTCAACTCCACCCCCCCACACATACACTTTTGGGTGAAGTTCTGCTTTCAGCTTCAAGTCTGCTGAACGAGCATACATTTTTCACTTAAACCTCCATAAAATTCCTTATATTTCCTCCTAATTGCACTTGAAACTGCCTGCTGCATAATGAATATGTTCAGCTTTCTGCACAGAAAAGGCTAACTTCTTGTCTTTATCCCAGCTAAAGAAGCAAACTGTGGGAAAAACAAACAAAAACAAAAAAAACAAAAAAAACAACAGCACATGTTCACTAAATGTTAGAAAAGTAATAAAGGCCATAATTACTTGGAATGGTAGTGACAACTTCTCCTACTTGTAACCTGTAAAGTATTGTGGTCTTTCCAGCTCCATCAAGACCCAGAATCAAAATTCTCATCTCTCGTGTTCCAAATAAGCTGGAAAAGATGCTTGAAAAGAAACCCCCTAAAACAGAAAAACGATTCATTGTAAGTAATCCAAGAAATCTCCTTTTTATACAAATAAGAGAAATGGAAACCTAGTACTAGACAGCTTAGCAACATAGAGGAGACTGGAGGGTCCGATCAGATCAGCCTAAGAAAACTGACAGGCGGACCCGATTGATCCGCTAGTGTGAAACGGGCCTAAATGTTTTTTGTTAAGTCCATACTTCTCTTTTTAAAAAAAGATGGACTGTCATGACTGGCTCTCAAAAACTGCGTACTAACATTCAGATTATCATACGATTGCTTTTAAATCTGTATTTTTCGTACGATTTTCTGATCATGCATATGGGCCAATAACGGTTGTGTGAATGAGCCCTAAGAGGGGTACTTCCCTCACTATGGAAAGATTTCTTTTTACCTCATGTCGTTCCCACAGGAAGTAAAGGGAAAGCTATTAACCGGGCCGACAGCAAAAGTAGACAGGGGTTTAATGCTTGAAAAAATTAGCTATAGACACATTTAACCACCTCAATACTGGGAACTTTCACCCCCTTCCTACCCAGGTAAATTTTCAGCGCTGTCACACTTTGAATGACAATTGCGCGATCATGCTACTCTGTACCCGTATTCAATTTTTATCATCAATTATTTCACACAAATAGAACTTTATTTGGGTGGTATTTAATCACCACTGTGTTTATTTTTTGTTATCCCACAATTTTGAAAACATTTAAAAAAAACTGTTTCTGTTATAAAATTTGATCTAATAAGTATTTTTTCTTCTTCACTGATGTGTGCTGATGAGGCTGCACTGACAAAGCTGCACTGACTATCAGTGTAAATGCTGTACTCATTGTACCCTGTCAGATCGGATCTAATTTCCTCACACACTACACTGTGAGGAGAGCCAATAATTGGCAATACTGTGACCAGCGGTGATTGGGCACAGCTGGTCACATGTAAAGGGTTAATGTGATTGGCCCTTTAGCCCAATCCTTTGGACAAAGGTGATCACAGACCCTCCTCAAAGTGTGCTCTTGGGAGGACGTCCTCCCAGAACTGGAGAGCTGTGCTGTAATTGGATATAGTGCGGTGTGCAAGTGGCTAAAGTGAAATTCCAGGATAAACTTAAAGCAGAGTTCCAAAAGGGGAAGTTCCATCCCTCCGCTCCTCTTGAAGAATTGCCACTTTTGAAGAGTGGGTACCCGATTTTGACAGGTACCCGCTCCCACTTCTGCTCTGACTGCATAGGCAGTTGGAAGCAGAAGTTCTCCTCCCTCTCCCACCCCTCTGCAGTCTTCTGGGATACGCGACAGGTGCGCAGTGGGCACCCGGCTGTGAAGCAGTAAGGCCTGTTTCACACTGGGGCACTTTTCAGGCGCTACAGCGCTAAAATTATTGCCTGCAAAGTGCCCGGAAAGAGCCGCTCCTGTGTCTCCAATGTGAAAGCCCCGAGGACTTTCACACTGGAGCAGTGTGCTGGCAGGATGCTAAAAAAAATCCTGCTAGCAGCATCTTTGGAGTGGTGTATATACCACTCCTGCCCATTGAAATCAATGGGCAGCATGGCTATACCGCTGGCAAAGCGCTGCTGCAGCAGTGGTTTTAACTCTTTCTCAGCCGCTAGTGGGGGGGGTAAAAGCATCCTGCTAACGGCTGAATAGCAGCGCAAAATGGACGGTAAAGGACCACTATTTTATTTATTTTTTTTAATAGCGGTGCTTTACCCCCGACACACCCACTGCCCCAGTGTGAAAGGGGCCTAAGCTGTCACAACTGAGTGCCCATAGTTGAGATGCCGGCGCTGAGGAAAGAAGACAGCGGATGAAACAGACTGGGATGAGCACACTGCTGGATACTGGGACAGGTGAGTGGCTGTTTTCTAAAAGTCAGCAGCTGCAGTTTTTGCACAGGAGACTGGAACTCCTCTTTAAAACCTCTTACACTGGGGCGTTTTGCAGGCGCTATATCGTTAAAAACAGCGCCTGCAAAACACCCTAAAACAGCTGCTCCATGCACTCCAGTGTGAAAGCCAGAGGGCTTTCACACTGGAGCTGTGCGCTGGCAGGACGTCAGAAAAAGTCCTGCCAGCAGCTTCTTTGGAGCAGTGAAGGAGCGGTGAACTCATCGCTCCTCCCCATTGAAATCAATGGGGCAGCACTGTAATACCGCCGGCAAAACACCGCTGCGTAGGCATTTTGTGGGCGGATTTAACCCCTTTTCGGCCGATAGCAGGGGGGGTTAAACCGGCCCGGTAGCGGCCGAATAGCTCAGCTAAAACGACGGTAAAGCTGCGCTAAAAATATTGCCGCTTTACCGCTCACGGCTGTGTGAAAGGGGTCTGACTACGCCTAAGAATGTCCCCTCCCATTTCCTAACACCTACTACTCTGTGTAAGAAGGATGCATATACTTACGTATTTTTGGTCTGCTCATGTGATCTCCCATGTCTGCCAGTGGTGGCTGCAAGGGAGAAGTGGTAGCACCCTCATAACAAATGGAGCACTATGGGCCATAGCAAGCCTATGGGTGACCGCCACCACTGCAGACTTTGCCGGTGTCTTGTCATATAACGTCCTCCATCCGATAGTGTCCGCTGCGTACTGCGTAGTACACAGCAAACAGATTCCGAAAATTGCCGAGGATGAACGGCGCCTGCGCCGTGAGTCCAGGTTCTATCCCCACCATCCAAGTGGACATAGAGTAGGAATAAGAAAAGAGCCGAGCGCAGCGAGGCCGAGCCCGAAGCGTGGCGAGCGAAGCTCGCCCGTGAGAGGCCCTCTAATATTCACAACACTATGTCCGCTTGGATGGCGGGGCTACCACCTCCACTCACGGCGCAGGCGCCGTTCGGCTTCGGAGATTTTCCGAAGCTTCGTCTGCTCCGTACTGCGCATGCGCAGTATGGGGCGGACACTATTTCATGGCCGGACACTATACAGACGAACACCGGACATTTGTTGAGTGTTCTCTCTTCTCCTCTGCAGCTGCTGCTGGCTGACACGGGAGATCACATGACCAGTGCAGCCTAAAAAATAGGGAAGTATACAGATCTAACACAGGTTAGTCAGTATAGGTCACGAGTTCTCAACTTGTGACCCTCCTGCTGTTTCAGAACTACAAATGCCATGAGGCTGACAGTTACAAGCATGACTCCCAAAAGGCAGAGGCATGATGGGACTTGTAGTTCGGCCACAGGTTGAGTGCCCCTGGTATAGGTGTTAGGAGTGGAGGTGTATTTTTAAGATTAGTTAGGTTTAAGGTGGAATTCTACTGTGAGTAAACATTACTCTGCATTGCCAAGCTCATACCCCTGTACACAGAAGATATAGAAGAGATTTTCCCGTATACCATCCCCTGAAGTGAAGGTGCCCCTTCCCATACTCTATGAGGCTGTCATGTCACACATCATGCTGAGTTGTGAATACTACATAGAAAACACATACAGAGTTGTGTACTAATAGTAGAAGACTAGCTCTATGTCTGGTAATGGTATCTCACCCATGGTAGACGGAGAAGCGGGCACTCCAGGCCTCGATCACTCTCCTTGCAGATGATGAAGTTTCCCCTTCTATCCCGGAAGCGAAGCTCAGAGTTCCACGTCACACCTCAGCGCTCTGCGCATTCCTTACACAACATTCCACACCAAGAAACCGTCCTTCACCCGGGAAAAATAATTGTACGATATGGAATACTTCTACTGCTAGAGGACTGCGAGAGACTGCCACAATCTATGGGCTCAACAGGTTTATTTATTTTCGCGTTTAACGAAACTGAAGATTAGAGAAAGCATGCCGTGTGCGCGTGCGCGGTGTAATGTACGGAAAGGGGACGTTGTGGGATGATGATGGACTGGTAGAGCTGGTTGTACTGGCTCCTGGGCTATGGTTACGTGACACAAACACGCTAAATTAACGTCCTGCTGTTATCAATCCAGATTAAATATTTAGGAGGGGTTCAAGGGGGCGAGGGATTACCACTGTGAAGGGGATAAACTCTGTCTCCAACATACATCCCCCCTCTCTTAACCATTTCTGACACTTCTCTCCTTTTTTTTTTTTGTGCTATAAAACTACTTAGAACCCCAAAGTTTTATTTATATATATATATATATATATATATATATATATATATATATATATATATATATATATATTTAACGACTTTAGCCCCGGACCATTTTGCTGGTCAAAGACAAGAGCACTTTTTGCGATTCGGAACTGCGTCGCTTTAACTGACAATTGCGCACTCTTACGGCGTGGCTCCCAAACAAAATTGACATCCTTTCTTTTCCCACAAATAGAGCTTTCTTTTGGTGGTATTTGATCACCCCTGCAGTTTTTATTTTTTGCGCTATAAACAAAAAAAGAGTGTCAATTTTGAAGAAAAACACATTATTTTTTACATTTTGCTATAATAAATATCCCCCAAAAATATATAAAAAAACATTTTTTTTCCTCAGTTTAGGCCGATATGTATTCTACATATTTTTAAGCAATAAGCGTTTATTGATTGGTTTAACCACTTGCCGACCGCCGCACGACGATGTACGTCGACAGAATGGCACGGGCAGGCATATGGGCGTACCTGTACGTCCCTGCCTTCCCGCGGGTGGGGGGCCCTATCGGGCCCCCCCCCCGGTGCCTGCGGCGGTCGGTATTCGTTCGGGAGCGATCCGGGATGAGGGGGCGGCCATTCATTCATGGCCACCCCCTCGCGATCGCTCCCGACGAATGAAAATGCTCCGTGACATCACTTCCTCTCCTGTAATGTAAACACAGGAGAGGAAGTGATGTAATCTCTCCTCCGTGTCGGTATTTTTCGTTCCGACACAGAGGAGAGAGGATCGGTGAGTTGCACCAACACGACACTACACAGTAGAACATGCCAGGCACACTCACACCCCCCCCCCCGATCACCCCCCAATTACCCCTGCCCCCCCAGTCACAGTGACACCAATGTCATTTTTTTTTTTTGCATTGGTGTCATTTGTGACTGTAATAACTGTTAGGGCAGTTAGGGTTAGCCCCCTTTAGTTCTAATGTACCCCCCTAACCCCCCCAATAAAGGTTTAACCCCGTGATCACCCCCCGTCGCCAGTGTCACTAAGGCTGGGTTCACATTGCAGCGGTTTATGAGAAAGAATGTGATTCGCACCGCACTGCAGTGCAAATCACATCCGATCTCTGTGCGATTCGAGTTCAGCCATTCGCCGCACCCGCCGCAAATTCGCACGGGACCCTTTTTTTGGTCCGCAGCAGAATCGGATCGCATGGGTGTTCACACCATGTGATCCGAGTTTGCAGATCGCACTGCGATATGCGAACTGATCTGGGGGTGTCATTAACATTTCACTGACACTCCCAGCAGTTCGCATAGGGCAGTGTGAACTGCCGCCGGGAGGCATGCGATGCGGGAACCCGCCGCGGATTCGTGGCGTTCCCGCATCGCTCCAGTGTGAACCCAGCCTAATAAGCGATCATTTTTCTGATCTCTGTATTAGTGTCACAGGTGACGCTAGTTAGGCAGGTAGGTATTTAGGTTCGCCGCAGCTTTTTATAGCGCCAGGGACCCCCATATACTACCGCATAAAGCCCCCTGATTGCCCCCTAGTTAACCCTTTCACCAGTGATCACCATATAACTGTTACAGGTGACGCTGGTTGGTTAGTTATTTTTTTATAGTTTCAGGGCACCCGCCATTTATTACCTAATAAAGGTTTAACCCCCTGATCACCCGGCGGGTGTCATTTGTGACTGTAATAACTGTTAGGGCAGTTAGGGTTAGCCCCCTTTAGTTCTAAGGTACCCCCCTAACCCCCCCAATAAAGGTTTAACCCCGTGATTACCCCCCGTCGCCAGTGTCACTAAGGCTGGGTTCACATTGCAGCGGTTTATGAGAACGGATGTGATACGCACCGCACTGCAGTGCAAATCACATCCGATCTCTGTGCGATTCGAGTTCAGCCATACAGATAGTATGGCTGAATTTGACCGCACCCGCCGCAAATTCGCACGGGACCCTTTTTTTGGTCCGCAGCAGAATCGGATCGCATGGGTGTTCACACCATGCGATCCGAGTTTGCAGATCGCACTGCGATATGCGAACTGACCTGGGGGTGTCATTAACATTTCACTGACACTCCCAGCAGTTCGCATAGGGCAGTGTGAACTGCCGCTGGGAGGCATGCGATGCGGGAACCCGCCGCGGATTCGTGGCGTTCCCGCATCGCTCCAGTGTGAACCCAGCCTAATAAGCAATCGTTTTTCTGATCGCTGTATTAGTGTCACAGGTGACGCTAGTTAGGCAGGTAGGTATTTAGGTTCGCTGCAGCTTTTTATAGCGCCAGGGACCCCCATATACTACCGCATAAAGCCCCCTGATTGCCCCCTAGTTAACCCTTTCACCAGTGATCACCATATAACTGTTACAGGTGACGCTGGTTGGTTAGTTATTTTTTTATAGTTTCAGGGCACCCGCCATTTATTACCTAGTCTCACTAGTGTACCCCTAAATTTAGGGGTGTCTACTTTCCAAAATGGGGTCATTTGGGGGGGTTTGTGCCATCTTGGCATTTTATGGCCTTCAAAACTGTAACGCCCTTAGAAAGCCTGAAGGCGGTGCTTGGTTTTCGGGGCCCCGTACGCGGCTAGGCTCCCAAAAAGTCCCACATATGTGGTATCCCCGTACTCAGGAGAAGCAGCAGAATTTATTTTGGGGTGTCATTTCACATATGCCCATGGCATGCGTGAGCAATATATCATTTAGTGACAACTTTGTGAAAAAAAAAAAAAAAAAAAAAGTTTGTAATTTTCCCGCAACTTGTGGCAAAATATAAAATATTCCATGGACTCAACATGCCTCTCAGCAAATAGCTTGGGGTGTCTACTTTCTAAAATGGGGTCATTTGTGGGGGTTTTGTGCCATCTTGGCATTTTATGGCCTTCAAAACTGTAATAGGTAGTGAGGAGTGAAGTCAAATATTTACGCCCTTAGAAAACCTGAAGGCGGTTCTTGGCTTTCGGGGCCCCGTACGCGGCTAGGCTCCCAAAAAGTCCCACATATGTGGTATCCCCGTACTCAGGAGAAGCAGAAGAATTTATTTTGGGGTGTCATTTCACATATGCCCATAGCATGTGTGAGCAATATATCATTTAGTGACAACTTTGTGTAAAAAAAAAAAAAAAATTTTTTTGTCATTATTCAATCGCTTGAGGCAAAAAAATAAAATATTCAATGGGCTCAACATGCCACTTATCAATTTCCTTAGGGGGTCTACTTTCCAAAATGGGGTCATTTGGGGGGGTTTTGTACTGCCCTGCCATTTTAGCACCTCAAGAAATGAGATAGGCATTCGTAAACTAAAAGCTGCGTAAATTCCAGAAAACGTACCTTAGTTTGTAGATGTGACAACTTTTGCGCAAACCAATAAATATACAGTTATTGACTTTTTTTTACCAAAGACATGTGGCTGAATACATTTTGGCCTAAATGTATGACTAAAATTGAGTTTATTGGATTTTTCTAATAACAAAAAGTAGAAAATATCATTTTTTTTCAAAATTTGCAGTCTTTTTACGTTTATATCGCAAAAAATAAAAATTGCAGAGGCAATCAAATACCATCAAAAGAAAGCTCTATTTGTGGGAAGAAAAGGACGCAAATTTTGTTTGGGTACAACATTGCATGACCGCGCAATTACCAGTTAAAGCAGCGCAGTGCCAAATTGTAAAAAGACCTCTGGTCATTGACCAGCAAAATGGTCCGGTCTGAAAGTGGTTAAGCAAAAGTTATAACGTTTGCAAAATAGGGGATAGTTTCATGGCATTTTTATTAATAATTTGTTTTTATTAGTAATGGCGGCGATCAGCGATTTTTATCATGACTGCGATATTATGGCGGACATATCGGACATTTTTGATACATTTTTGGGACCATTGTCATTTATACAGCAATCAGTGCTATACAAGTGCACTGATTCCTGTGTAAATCACACTGGCAGTGCATGGATTAACCACTAGGGGGCAGTGTAGGAGTTAAGTATGTCCTGGGAAGTGATTCTAACTGTAAAGGGGTGTGGCTCCATGTGGCACGTCACTAAGCTCTGCTCCCGAGGGCTTTCACACTACAGCGGTGCGCTGGCAGGACGTCAGGGAAAAGTCCTGCCAGCAGCTTCTTTGGAGCAGTGAAGGAGTGGTGTGTTGAAATCAATGGGGCAGCGCTGTAATACCGCCGGCAAAATGCTGCTATTGCGGCGTATTGCTTGTAGTTTTAACCCTTTCTCAGCCGCTAGCGGCCAAAATGCACCGCAAATCCAGTGGTAAAATGCCACTAAAAATAGCGGCGTTTTACCGCCAACGCTAAGGGCAGTGTGGTGTGAAAGGGGTCTAAGATTGCCCCTAGCAAATTAAAATGCAAGCTGGATATGAACCCTCTGTGTCTTATTCCACTCACGGGGATGTACAGGTGCAATAAGCCCCGGTGCAAAACCTGCCAATTTGTGAACCATGGCCAAAAAAACTTTACTCACAAAGGAATAACTTATATAGCTTTCTTTGTAGATAATAATGATATATATTTTTTATTAGTATTTTATAGGTCAAATTTTTAATACAAATTTTTTTGTTTGTTTTTTGTTTGTTTTTCTGAGAATAATTATTTATTATTATTCTTCATATTTTTTTTATTTTTATTATTATTATTATTATTATCTTTTTTTATATATATTTTTTATTATTATTATTTTTTATTATTATACTTCCCTTGGTATTTATAATTTAATATTATGATCGGCTCATCGTAATTTATCGGCATATAAATATAATCTGCTGTGTAAAAAACTTTGTACTGTCATGATCAGGTTGCGATTTTAGGTAACCTGTTTTGCTGATAGGGTTAATAGGCAAATCCTGCTTTGTATTGTCAGCTTTGCTTTCACCCTTTGTAGTCTAAATTGCACACCGTAGCTTTGCCCATTGAATCCAGGTATTTAAGAATTGGTAGTCTGTTTTCCCTGTATCTTTTACAGTTGAGAAAGGAGCGCGCTGGCTCTGTACGAGTCCCACGCATGCTCAGAAACACGTTGTGTTCCCCTTGCATCTCTGACGTCACACGCCGTCTCCTCGAGCCGCTCTGAAGTCCACCAGATGCGAGACCCAGCCGGGCTCTCCCCCAGCGTCCCGCAGTCATATTCACGGCCTCTATTGGCACTCCTGGATACGCCGATGACTACAGTATTTACTCCTGCGTGTGCCCAACTTTCTGCATGTCAGATGTAAGTGACAAATATATGTTTTATTGTGGATTAAAGCACCTTTTACTGAGTGGCGCTTTTCTATTTGTTTTTTTTTTTTCTTTATATGACTTGAGCTCGCTTCACTCCAGAGAAAAGCCCTTGTCCGTCCATCAAGACCCAGCATTTTGGACTGATTGTATACCTGTGAGCACCTTGTATGTGACTTTAAAACAATTTTTTGCTGGACAGTTGTCTTATTAAGACCTATTACTGAGATTTATCATATCTTATTCAATATATTCAGTTTAAATAAGCATGCGATTCGCATCGATTGACTGAGCGCCATTGTTCCTTTTTTCTTTTATAGATCTCTCCTCTGGCCTTCAAAGCAGCCAGTCAGGACACAGATCGGTCTGATCAGCTGCTTTACTGGCTGGCACCTGACCAATAAGCCCCTTTCACAATTGTGTGACTTGCCCTGCAACTTGGGACTGCAAAGTCAGATAACAAGTCGTACCTCTTGATTTCCAATGATTACCATTCATATCTGTGCAACTTCAAAGTAGTCCCTGCATTACTTTGGTTTGACTTATGCTACTTGAGGTCCATAGATCTCAAGAATACACAGGCATTGCTTCAAGTCGAGTAACTTTCACGTCGTACAAGAGTGCAAGGGGCCTTAACACAAAATCAAAACCAAAGGTGACAAAATACTTGTTGCGTCAGGTTTCTTAGACCATAGAGATCATCTGGGATCTTCCCTTAACCACGCTGTAGCCGTCATTCGGATTTCCTTTGCCGGGACTACGTCTATTGACGTCGTCCCGTGCACGAGCGGCCTGCACGCCTCCTGAGGGGCGCGCGCAGCGCGCTCTGTGATCGGCGAGTCTATGAGACTCACCTGATCACCGATCCGAGCAAGGGGTCGATCCCGACCCCTTATCACGTGATCAGCTGTCAGCCAATGACAGCTGATCATGTGATACAACGGAGCCGGTAATCGGCTATTATTCCTCCTCGCGCTGACAGCGCGAGGAGAAAAAAAAATAGCCGATCACCGGCGGCCGTGATCGGGACATCAGTCCCGATCACGGCCAGCCCTGCCAGTGCCCACCTGCCCCCTGCCAGTGCCACATCAATAAAAAATGTATCCCCCCTGTCAGTGCCACCCAACAGTGCCCACAGTGCCACCCAGCAGTGCCCACAATCTGCCTCAACAAAGGTGCTGCACCCCAGTGCCACATATCTGTGCCCATCAGTGTCATCTACCAGTGCCCAGCAGTGTTGCCCATCAGTGCCACCTATCAGAGCCACCTATCAGTGCCACCCATCAGTGCCCATCAGTCCCATCTATCAGTGGTACCCATCCGTGCCACCCATCCGTGCCACCCATCCGTGCCACCCATCCGTGCCACCTTATCTGTGCCCATCGGTGCCGCCTTATCTGTGCCCATCGGTGCCGCCTTATCTGTGCCTATCAGTGCCCACCAGTGTAGCCTACCAGTGCCGCCTCATCAGCGCACTTCAATGAAGGAGAAAAATGACCTGTTTGCAAAATTTTATAACAAACTATTAAACATGATTTTTTTTTTTTGCATCTTTTTTTGTTTGTTTAGCAAAAAATAAAACTCCCAGCTGTAATTAAATACCACCAAAAGAAAGCTCTATTTGTGGGAAAAAAATAATAAAAATTTCATTTGGGTACAGTGTTGTATGCCCGCGCAATTGTCATTCAAAGTGCATCAGCGCTGAAAGCTGAAAATTGGTCTGGGCATGAGGGGGGTTTAAGTGCCCAGTAAGCAAGTGGTTAAAACTGCACTAACCCGTGAAATGTAAAAGAATATGGTACCCAAAATTATCCATCAGCCACCGATTGGGCACCCCTGTGTTATATGTTCCACCTGTATTTAGGGGTTCCCTAAAAAACTTTTCAGAGAAGCCTATCCTGCCTCCACCTAACAACTGTACTTTAATTTTCTTCATCAGCTCATCCCCCACAGTTATTACCTTTTTGTATTACTTGTCCCTCCCTCTTAGATTGTAAGCTCTAACAAACAGGGCTCTCTGGTTCCTCCTGTATTGAATCTTATGGTAACTGTACTGTCTGCCCTAATGTTGTAATGAGCCACGCAAACTGTTGGCACTATATACATCCTTTATGATAATAATAATTTAAGGTGGAACATGTTACATGTTCCAGCTCCTGCCACCAGTTCCCCCAATTCCCCCCTCAGTGTGACAGTGGGTGGGGAATCTTCTCCCCATATCTGCACAGACACGTCACACACACAGACACGTCATTCATTCACAGTTTTCTGTGAATTATAGAACTATAGGTAATGTAATTCACCATGGCTGATGGCTTGTAGTTCTGAATGATCTATGAGACCGCTGATGAGCGCTAGGGATGAGCTTTATGTTTGGGTTGAACATGAGTTTGACTCGAACATTGGCTGTTCGGTCTTTCGTCAAAATACGAACATTATGGGGCGTTCGCGGAGCGTCACGCCCCATACTGCACTGTGACTTCGCAATGCATTGCTGTCTGATGATTGGCCACGCATGCACTATGACTCGCATGCTTTGGCCAATCACAGCACCATCAGCAAAGAGAGCCATAATTGGCCAAAGGCTCGGGGTTAAGTCCACGCCCCACACTATATAAGGCCGCCTACACGTCGGCCCTGTGTAGTGTGTTGCTTGTGTTGACCGAGAGAGTGTCAGTTCATTTAGATTGAGCAGGCAGGCGATTCAGTTAGCTGCAGTGTATTAAATAAATAAATAAATAAATATATATATATATATAATATGTGTGTGTGTATATGTATGTATGTGTATAAAAATAGTCTCCTACATATATATCTCCACTGCATTCCAGTCTAGCCAAGCCTATATCTGTCCATTCCTGGTGTACTTTTTCTAGTAAACTTCAGGCGGTGTTTTGCTAATAAAATTTTACAGCATGTCTGGAAGGCCACCAAGGAGAGGCAGATGCTCACAGGCCACTAAAAGAGGGCAAGCAGGCTCTGTGTCTACAGCCAACAGTGCTGGTCATGGACACGGTGCATCCTCAACAGCCGTGAGGCACACTTGTCCTTTTTTCGGCAGCTGGCCGTGTTGATCCAGAACATGCAGAAGAGTTGGTAGAGTGGATAACTAAGCTGTCCTTATCCTTCTCATCCTCTGTCACCCAGGCTCAGAGTAGTTTGCCTGCCAATACAGCTGCCAAAGCGGCCTAATCCATTGGCTCAGTGTCATCAGTCACACCTTCCCTAGCCGCACCATCATGCACAGAGGCGTCCCCTGAACATGCTGCAGGAAGATGCACAGCGTTTTGAAGGCTCCAATGATGGTACCCAGGTTGAGGAAGGCAGTAACGTGAGCCCAGAGAGAGGGGGTGCCCAAGAAGGACAAGAAACTGGCAGTCATTTTCCCCCAGCTGCAGCATACTGCCAGGTTTGCTCCAGTGACAAGGAGGGAGGGGACGATGAGGTCACTGACTCTACATGGGTGCCTGATAGAAGAGAGGAGGAGGAGTCACATCACCAAGGAGGCAGGATGCCCTCCAGGGGCCACCTTAAGGGCAGCCACCCGACTGCATCACACCGCAGAGCTCCGCATGTGCAGGGAGCTGCGGACTCCCCACGTATTTTGAAAAGTTCTTTGGTGTGGGCCTTTTTTGATATGTGTGCAACAGATCGCACTGTTGCTGTTTGCAACATATGTCTGAAGCGTATCAAGCTTGGCCAAAATAGCAGCCGCTTGGGCACCACATTCTTGACCAGACATATGTCGACCTCCCATGCAGTCCGTACTTAAAAGACCCACACCAAAGAACAAGGCGGACCTCTCCTTGAACCTCATCAGCTGGGATTTCCAACCCCACTATACCATCAGTCCTCTCTGAAACCTGCACTGAGAGGAATAAAGGTGTAGAATTAGGTATGCCAAGTACTTGTGGGCAATCTGCTATCGCTACACTAACATCCGATTGTAGCAGGCAAATTTCCCTACCCCAGTTGCTAAACCGTCGAAAGACATTCGGTCCTAGCCATCCACTTGCTCAGTGGCTGAATGCTAGCTTGGCTAAATTGCTAGCACTCCAACTGCTGGCTTTTCAGCTGTTAGTCATGAATTTGTGGAATGTGCGGTACCTCAGTGTCAGGTTCCCAAATGCCATTTCTTTTCATGGCTGTCAGTGGTAAGGTGAATATTACCACTGACTCATGGTCCAGCAGGCATGGACAGGGAGTTTCTTTCACGGCACACTGGGTAACTCAGCTGGCAGCTGGGAAGAATGCAGGACAGGGTGCAGTATTATTGGAGCTTTTTCCGCAACCACGTCTACAAAATGCTAGTAGTGGTGATTCTGCCACACCTCTCTCCTCCACCCCTCCTCTTCTGCTTCCTCTATGGCCTCTTCCTCTGCATATTTGTCCTCTGAACCAGCGGTGCTCCATAGGTGTTCAAGGGGCTACGCAAGCACTCAAGTAAAAAGATGCCATGCAGTGCTTGAGTTGGTCTGCTTAGGGAACAGGAGCCACACTGGGGCAGAGATTCTGTCAGCTCTGCAGGGGCAGACTCAGAGGTGGTTGACACCACGCCAGCTTCAGCCAGGAATGGTGGTTCGCAACACTGTCACCAACCTCCTCTCCACCCTCCGACAGGTACACTTGACCCATGTTCCCTGTTTGGCTCATGTCCTTACTTTGTGGTGCAGTGGTTCTTGTGCAGGTACCTGGGCTTACAGGATCTCCTGAGGCAGGCCAGGAAAGTCTGGGCATTTCCGACGGTCATATAATGCCAGTGTTCGGCTGGCTGACCTTCAAAAGGAATGCAACCTGCCCAAGAACCGCCTCATTTGTGACATGACTACCAGGTGTAACTCAACGTTGGCAATGCTGCAGCAGCTGCACACGCAGCAGAGGGCCATCGATGAGTACCTGTGTGACCATGGCACCAGGACAGGGTCAGGGGAGCTTGGCTTTTTTTTTCCCCACGCCAGTGGCTACTGATCAAGAATACATGCACTGTGCTGTCACCATTTGAGGAGGCCACGAGGATGGTTAGCAGTGACAGTGCATGCATTTGTCCATCTTGTCTTCCTGTTGGAGCACACATTTTGTGGAATAATGGACAGGGCACTTGAGGCAGAACAGAGGGAGGAAGAGGAGGACTTCCTTACCTCTCAAGGCCCCCTTTATCCAGACAGTATTCCTGCAGGCCTGCCGATCACACAGGAGGAGGACGAGAATTGTGTCAGCATGGAGGTGCAGCCTAGCAATCAGCATCTGCAGCAGTCTTCAGGTAATCGTTTTCAGTCCCCAGAAACCCAAGGACTTGTACATGGCTGGGAGGATGTGCCTGTGGATCATGTCATCCTTTTTTTTTTTTTTTTTTTATTGGAAAACCAACTTTATTGAAAAATATATGCATGATACATACATTGGTATAAGCCAGTATGGCCAAAACAGTAGTACATACATAAACACATTGAAATATATCTGTGTGACATAATGCAAAATACCCATCGGGGTGGAACCAGTACTTAATAAAGAAAAGGAGAGCGATGAGGGAGGAAAGGAAAAGGAGGGGGGAGGAGGGATTAACATATCAAGTACACGTTTCACTGTCTGCTAACCATCTGTTCCAGACCTTTTCATACTTAAGCAGGCACTCTCTATGTACATAGATCAGCTTCTTATATGGAAGAGTGTCATTAATCTCTTTTATTTTTTTTATTTTTTTTCCAGCACTGGATTGTAGGGGGCAGATCCTGCATCCAATTGCGAGCCAGAACTTTTCTCGCCATGAATAGCGTCTCATGTAGAAAGGTACGGAGGGGTTTGTCTGCGTCTAATTCCAGCAGCAGACCGAGCAGGCACATCTTTGGGTCTAGGGTAGCAGATCGTGCAGGAAATGAACCACCTGTATCCAGTATGCTTGTATAGTTGGACAGGACCATATAAGGCAGTGGTCATCAACCCTGTCCTCAAGGCCCACTAACAGAACAGGTTTTATGTATTACCTTGCAGAGTTGCAGACTAGAATACTGCAATCACTGAGCAGCAAATGATTTCACCTGTGATGTATTTCAGTTATCTTGCAAACCTGGCCTGTTAGTGGGCCTTGAGGACAGGGTTGATGACCACTGATATAAGGTGATAGAGGGAGCCTGGGGTGTGGTTGTATAGGCGGCACCCTGGGTTGTACGTGGGTTTGTAACGCACTATTGTCTGAGGAGTCAGATGCGTCCTATGTATAATATACAACTGTGTGAGGCGGTCTGACAGTTTGGGGGAAACTCTTTTCATATCCTGCAAAATATCGTTCCCAATCCTCATTCTCAATTATTCCAACATTCGCCTCCCATCTAGTCTTGGCAGTATAGGCCAATGCTGTGTTATTAGGAAGGTGGATGGCGGAGTATAGGGTAGAAATTAGCTTGGCTGGTTCAGTACCTGTGACTATGTCTACAATAGAGGGGACTGCCAAGGATGGGTTGGAGCCAGTAAACTGGGTTTGTATAGCGTGGCGGAGTTGTAGATACCTGAAGAGAAGGCAATTGGGGGGGGGGGGGGGGAATTCGTCCTATAGTGCTTGGAAAGTTTTAAGTCTCATAGGGGTCATGATCTGGTGTATATACATGATCCCATGGCGTATCCACGCCACCGGGTCTGGAATGGACAACAATTCGGGTAAGTGTGTGTTGAACCAAAGAGGGGTGTGAGAGTGGACCTGTGGGGTCCTGAGTTTTTGTAGTGCCATCCGCCACACCCTCTGGTGGTGTGTCAGCATGTCCGCTTTGTGTTGGGAGGGGCATCTTGTCAGTGGGGCTCTAAGTACTGATGGGAGTGGGGTATGGGCTGGGTCACCAGGGCGCTCACAGAGTAGTAGTTGGTATCTTGATAGCTCGTTTTTTATCAAAATGATAGAAATGGGATAGTTGGGAGGCAAGATAATAGTCCTGAAAGTCTGGAAGAGCAGATCCTCCCATTGTCACTGAGTTCTTCAGGATCCTCCAAGATAATTTGTGTCTGCCGTGGCCCCATATAAATGAATGCAGAATTTTTATGGTATATACAGGGGGGCATGCCACACCAAATAAAGTATCTTTGGGAGGAGTATCATTTTAACTAAACTGATGTGTCGCATAACACCCAGAGGTAATCTGGCCCAAGCCTGTGACTTGTACTCCAAGGTACTTGATCGGGGAGACCCTTGGGAGAGTCAGACGAGAGGATGTGGACGATGGGGGGGAAGTGGTCAATTGGAAGGATCTGAGATTTCGACCAGTTAATACTAAGACCCAAGTGGCTACCGATACGTTCTATGGAGTGTAGGGCTGCAACGAGAGAGGGACCCGAGTCCGCTAAGTATAGGAGCATGTCGTCGGCATACATTCCGATTATTTTTTTTTCTTCTTCCAGGCTCCCTATCTTAAGGTCTCAGATGCCAGTGTCTGCATGAATCATGATGGCCAATGGCTCCACAGCCAATGCATACAGAATGGGGGAAAGGGGGCAGCCTTGTCGAGTCCCTCTCTCTAGTGGGAATTGATCAGAGAGCCAGCCGCTCACGAACACCCTGGCCCTCGGGAATTGATCTAGGAGCTGAACCCAGTGAATAAAGTTGGGGCCAAATCCAAATCCCAAGAGTCACTCCCACAGGTAATTCCACTCCATGGAATCTAAGGCCTTGGCGGTATCCAGAACCACCATGACCCTTGAGCCGATTTCATCATGGGACCCCTGAATGCTCATGAATAGGCAGCGAATATTCATAGCTGTTTTTCCCTGGCATAAAACCTGTCTGGTGAGGGTGGATCAGTGACAGAATGACCTGGTTAAGGCGTAAAGCTAGAATCTTAGCTAGTATTTTGATATCTACCTGTAGTAAGGAGATGGGTCTATACGATTCTGGGCATTTAGGGTACTTATCGAATTTGGGGATTACTACAATTTGGGCTTCTCTCATGGAGGGGGGTAGGATTCCCAAATCAAATATGGATTTGTACAGGTCCTGGAGTTTAGGGGTTAGAATTTCAGAGTAGGTGGCATAGAATTCAAGTGATAGACCGTCCGATCTGGGGGCCTTAGATGTGCCCAGACAGTAGAGCCTCGGAAATGTCCTTCTTAATAATAGGGGCCTCCAGGAGCTCAAGCTGGTCATTGGTCAATCTAGAGAATTTAACTTCTGCTAAGTAGTCCCTGGTATCTTGGGGAGTGTGGGAGACACGGGAAGTGTAACGTGGTAGAGTCCCCATTAGCTGTAAAATAGTATTGCAGCTCTGCAGGGATGTCATTCTAGTCCTGCAGAGCAGTCATCCAAAAGGGGTTTAGACACCAAGAAGGAGCAGGGGAGACCCTCAGGAGCTGGATCGTGATCCAGTAGGGGGCATGAACAGAGAGTATTCTCAGAGCAAAGCCCACATCTCCCAGTTTAGGACAATTTGTGACATCTTGTTGTGACTGGCTGAGAAGCACGAGAAGACCTTAGTGTACGGATGTTTGTGACGCCAAGTGTCAACAAGAGTGAAATCAGTCAGTATGCGGCACAATCTGGTATGGGTCAGTGGATCAAGGGGGCGGTCCAGTGTGCCCATTCGGTCCAGAGCGGGGTTGAGGGTCATGTTAAAGTCCCCCATCCACACTGCTGGTACAGAGATATACTGTGTCATGTCATCCTTAGTGACTCAGAGGACTCCAGATCAAATGCCTCAGCAAACCTTTGCTGCATGGCCTCCCTGATCCTGCAAAGCCTGCAAAAGGACCCTCAGATTCGTGGTATTAAGGTGAGGGATCATTACTGGCTGGCAACCCTTCTTGATCTACGTTACAAGGGTAAGTTTGCGGAACTTATCCAGCCTTCGCGGAGGGAGCAGAGGATGAAACATCTTTGGCAGGCCTTGCAGAAAGGTTTGTGCAATGCGTTTCCAGATGCCTGGAAGGTTACAATTTTCTGGTCCTCCTGGACAACGTGTTGCTAGGGCTTCAGTCAGTCAACCGGTGCTGACAGCTTATGAGAGGTAGCGTAGTCAAGCTAGAAGTCGGAGAGGGGGTATATCAACTATTTGCTTAGTGCTAATAAATTGCCAGACCAAACTATCATCTATGACGATAAATAGAAACGGGAGCTGTGCTGTCAAATGACGTGTTAATCCAAATATGATAACAAACAAATATAAATGAATGAATGGTAAAAATAATGATGATAAGTCCCAAAACAATGAATCCTGTGACATATATAAAGTCCTCCAGTATCATACAAAATCTGTGAACAATTGACTCAATAAATGATCAAAAAAGAATAATTTTGTATGTTCATATATATTAAGAATATATATGTGTATGTGTGTGTGTATGTATATATATATATATATATATATATATATATATATATATATATATATATATATATATATATATATATATATATATATAATATTATGATGAAAATGGCAAAAAGTACTCAATAAGAGAATAAGTGATTGTAGCAACACAATATAGTGAAGTCCTCTGTGACATAGAGTGCAAGCTTACCAGCTGCACAAGTTGTTTGAACTTGTGGCTAATACCCAGCCAGGGCTTTTAATCCTCCCAACACCTCCAACAGCCGATGAAACGGGTGTTCCTGAATACTGTGGATGTGTTCAGCGGTCAGCTGAGTGTTCATAACGATCCAAAAAGAAAATAGAAAGGAATCACCATCGGTAAAACCAGGTGGCATTTTATTTGGATAAAAATGATGCTCACAAGCATGGAATAGAAATGTTTAAAAGCAATAAGAATGCCGGCAGGCAAGCAATATTGCAAAAACGCCTGTGCAAACGGTACGTGAAAACAGCACGGTGATGTCAGCTTGTCACTCCACCCGAGGCATTTTGTCACTAATCTGACGTCGTTCTGGGGCACAGGCGGCGTACTGACGCACCGCTTTATATAATAAACACATATTTGACGACTTGGAAACTGGACGTAGGTGTGGCCAACAATATTGATACTTGCCATTCTCGATGCTGTAAAGTTTTTGTGGTATTTTGAATGTATCTCCTATTGAAGTCAACTTTAGAGTTATGTTCAGATGATATTTGGTACCTACTAGGCTTGCTGAACTGTATCCAAGTTCTTCTCCCAACTGTTTCAGGGTATGTGAACTCCGGAGATCTATGATACACCTCCAGTGGAAATCAGAACATTTTAAAAATGTTGAATGTTATCTTTAAAGTCATTAATATATGGGTTAATAAACTAACAGAACATACTGCTTAATAATCCAGTCCAGGGTATATCCACACATTCTCAGCTCTTGACTTCACAGTAGCCAAACACAAAATAACATCAATCATGGCATATGAAAAATTAGCTAGCATCCTTAAGGATGAACAATGCTACCTTGAGAAGTTGTTGAACCCCTAGATTGAATTTATTACCAAGCCTTAAATGTTAATTTCTGTAACAACCTTGTGCTCTTCTCTTCTCCTTCTCTTCTCTTCTCCTTCTCTTCTCTTCTCTTCTCTTCTCTTCTCTTTTTTTTTTCTCTTTCACTTTCCTTTTCGCTTTTGCTTCCAATTTCACTTTCTCTTTTGCTTCCTGTCATCCTCCTCTAAGTATGTTTTATCTTTTTATTCAGTTTAGTATTAGTTACTTAGATAAATTAACCTGGTTTATTGAAATATATAGCAATAATAATATTTCAAATAAATGTGTTTCTGAGGGCATTATTGTCTCTATACCTGTACAAACTGTAAAGCACAATAAAAACTGCATGACTGCAATTCTTTATTTCATAAGCACACAAAAATTTGCACATACAAGTGAAAAGGTCACATCTACAGGAGAGAGAGGTGGGAGTAAAAGGGGGGAGAAAAGAGGGAGTGGAGGGAGAGTTGACGGTTGAAAGGGTATGCCGCATACACATGATCAGAATTTCTGACAACTAAACCATGGATTTATTTCCGACGGATGTTGGCTCAAACTTGTCTTGCATACACTTGGTCGCACAAATGTTGTCAGAAATTCCGATTGCCAAGAATGCGCTGATGTACAACACGTACAATGGCACTATAAAAGGGAAGTTCAATAGCCAGTGCGGCTCTTCTGCTTGATTCAGAGCATGCATGGAATTTTGTGCGTCAGAATTGTCTACACACGCTCGGAATTTACGACAATGGATTTTGTTGTCGAAAAATGTGAGATCCAGCTCTTAAACTTTTGTTGTCGGAAATTCCGACCGCAAAAAAGCTCACATCGAACACTTGTTGTCAGAAATTCTGGCCGTGTGTAGGTGCCAAAAGAGTGGTGTGGCTGGGAGGGGGGACAAGGAGACCACCTCACCTTCAGGGAACATCAGGCTAATTCATTGAAGAGTCCCCAGTTAGAATAGAGGAATGTGTAGAGTTGTGTTTGCGGTTGTCTTACATCTCCAACATAGATCTGAGGTATATGGGGAACTGAGTTTTGTAACACCTCATAAGGATCTTAAAATTGATTTTCTGAGTTCATGTGCAAATTGAAGATTTTTGGGCAAGGTAAAGAATCCTATGTCTTTTCTGTTGGGGAAAATGTAAAGTTAAGATCCTCTTCCCATTTAGTTAAGAGTGGAGGGCTGTAGTCATCTTCTGGTGGAGAGATGAGGGAATAGATGATTGATAGAGAGCATCAGGGTAGTCACCGTTTTTTGTACAAAGATTCAAATTGGGTGAGGGGTCTTTGGAAGACAGACAGGGCAGAGAGCTTGAGAAGGAAATTACACAGTTGGGAGGCTCTCCAAAAGTACATTCGGAAGGGGCCGTGTTACTTGGAGAGGGTTTCTAAGGAAGGGTGTCAGGTGTGAGAGAGAAAGAGGGAGGTGGGAGGCTTGGAAGAGATTTCAGTCCAGGAGATCCCTGAAGGGGCCAGGACCTGTGCCTGGGGAAAAACATGGGGATGCCGATGATCGGAATAGGGGAGATTGAGCCGAGCAAAGTCTATATTTCTGGAAAGATCTAGCTGAGTAAAAGTTTGTGGGGCCGATAACAGTGGTGTGACTTCAGGGGTGATGTGGGAAGTGCACCCCGGTAGGTGACATAACAGAAGGTTAGTTGTGGATTGTTCCAGGATGACCCACTCTTTCAACTTGCCATGTCTGTGCCAATCCACTAGTCTGGTGAGGTGTGCTGCGGCTTGGTACGTTTTGAATATCCGGGAACATCAGGCCTCCATATTTTTTACAGAGGGCTAGATAACTGCAATTCTTTTAGTTCTGTAATCGTATTCCCCTGTGTTAAAGGGGTTGTAAAGGCAGAAGTTTTTTGTTATCTGAATACATTCTATGCATTAAGATAAAAAGCCTTCTGTGTGCAGCAGCCCCGCTAATACTTACCTGAGCCCCATCTAAACCCAGCGATGTCCACAAGTCCCTCGGCCTTCCTCCTGATTGGTTGAGACACAGCAGCAGTACCATTGGCTCCCACTGCTGTCAATCAAAGTCAGCCAATCAGGAGAGAGAGAGATGCAGGGCCGACCTGCAGCTCCGTGTCTGAAAAGAAACAGGGAGCTGTGGCTCAGCTTGGGTGCCCCCCAGAGCAAGCTGCTTGCTGTGGGGGCACTCAACAGGAGGGAGGGGCCAGGAGCAGCGAATAGGGACCAGAGTAGTGGAGAATCCAGGCTGCCCTGTGCAAATCCACTGCACAGAGCAGGTAAGTATAACATGTTTGTTATTTAAAAAAATAAAATAAAAAAATAGACTTTATAAATTACTTTAAGGCAATAGGATCTGAGCTTGTGGGTGTATATAACTGAACTGATCACTGGGATCTGTACAGATCACTGCTAGGGCACTGGAATCTGTACTAATCAGTGCTGGGGACACTTAGATTTATACTGGTCACTGCTGGGGACACTGCTATATAGAGGTCACTGCTGGAAAAGCTCAGATATGTACTGTGTATGGCTTGAGATAATGAAATCAATACTGGTTATATAGGCTCAGACAGGATGAAATCTTTTTGTGTGCAGAAATGCAAATATAATAGAAGTTTTTTTTGTCCTGAGGTCTAGGTAGCACTATACAAGTCACTCATTCATTCATTCATTCATTCATTCATATGTGTATCTGTGAGACTATGACTTGTAGCACAGTAATTAGTGGTATTTTGTGGGTACAAGAACGATGACCTATGTGTGCAGTGTATATGTTGAAAAGGCTTATGTTCTGTTTAATCATCCCCCTTTAAGCCACTCCAACTGTTTTTTGCCAAACCACCCATTTGATGTGGGGCATGTACAGTAGCTCACCGCATCACATGTTTCTGCCTTTTCTTTAGAGAATTCATTATTTATAAAAGTTTTCAGGTATTGAATATATGTTCCCTTAAAATTTTAATCTTTACTCTAAATTTTACCTTTTCCTTTTTTTTTTTTCTTCTGAACTGGTTGCCCCTTTAAAATATTGAAATGTTCATTAGTTATGACTATAATATTTATATATTTTATTCTCCCCAGGTTGAAAAAAAGCCTGGGACCACCCCTGAGAAAGCTGATCATCAGGAATCTAGTAGCGTGCTTACAGATGAATGTGGAAAACACCCTTTAAGTGTCCTGCACTAGTCAGCTAAATAGTTTTTCATTTACAAAAAAAAAAACCTTAATGAGTATTGTGGGAACTGTACTTGTAAGTCAGGAAATGCTGACCCACAGATCTAAAGGAAATATTTCACTGCTGCAAGAATTTTTATTTCAATAATGACTTCTGAAATGTTGTGAGAGATGCTTACCACAGAGAGGAAGTACACATACATTCCTCGCTATGACACCTCATTGAGAAGAATTTTTATTTGCCACTCTGTGGTTTTCATGTAATCCTTCAGGATCTGTGCTTGTGGTTGACTTTTTGGAGATATTTTCATCAAGACTGAAAAGAGATTTAAATGTTTTAGAATTGCTTTTTTTTTATATACAAATTTTATTGTCATTTCTCTTTAGTATAAATACAGTACGTTATGTGTATGATATGTCTATATTCCACCAGGTGGCAAACTTTCTTCACCAAACTCCCAACTGACGTTTATACAGTAATAGCCATGGACCATGTATTGCATTGACTATTAACAACATGCTTAGGTTTACTCTATGCAGTCTGAATACATAACTTTGCATATTAGGCTGTATCAGAAAAAAAAGCCCATTGGTCACATGGGTTAAAAAATTGTCTGTATGAATGGTATGCTAGGCAGAACTTATATTTAGCCAATTTTTATATATCAAACATTAGTAATAAATAAACAATAAACCAATATGTGTGGAGTTAAACGGCCGCGGCCTTTTTATTATAGGTTTAAATATAAATCAATATATATCTATTTTATTCAGCATAAAATTGTCAAAAAACACAAATTAATATTTCAACAACATTAACATAGCTTAGCTATTAAAGCTCAAGCCATTTAATCACACAGAATAAACAGTCCCTTTTCAAAGAAAAGGACAAATAACCTCATAATACAGGCCGCGACATGGGAAGGGGGGGCGGGAACGTCTTCTTCTCTTCTTGTCCCGGTAACTGCCACTTGTAACACACTTTTCTCTACCCTTATAGGCAGCAACTCGTGCCAGGACCGTTGCTGCCTGATACCACCAATCATAGGCAAGCATTTCAACTGTTCAACGACAATTGGTCTGCCAGCATCCCATACATGGTGGGTGGGGACAATTCTTGCCCCTCCCACCATTTTCATGGTATGCTAGGCAGAACTTATATTTAGCCAATTTTTATATATCAAACATTAGTAATAAATAAACAATAAACCAATATGTGTGGAGTTAAACGGCCGCGGCCTTTTTATTATAGGTTTAAATATAAATCAATATATATCTATTTTATTCAGCATAAAATTGTCAAAAAACACAAATTAATATTTCAACAACATTAACATAGCTTAGCTATTAAAGCTCAAGCCATTTAATCACACAGAATAAACAGTCCCATAAGCCGAGCTTATGAAACATAAGCAAGGCACCCCACCCGGCCCACGGCCGACTCCACACTAGATTGGACATTCATATTAAGAATATCCAGAGCAATATCCGACAGGTGAATGCCGTCCGAGCGGTAAAAGCCTAGCACACCACCCTCCAGCTCCACGTGTCGGTAAGCAAAACCATTAATAACAGGCATGAACTTAGCAATAGACCGATTATTTTCTTTCTCATTTTTTCAAAATGCCTAAAAGGAGGAGAAAACCATTGCAAGCGAGGAATGACCTCGGAAAAAACAAAAACGCAACCAGGCATAAGATTATGAAAGAAAAGTAAATCAGCCTTCATATTAGCTAGTAAATCCAAAGTTCTAATACAACCGAGGTCATTCCCAGCCAAATGGAAAACCACAATATGCGGAATAGGCCATCTGGAAAGCAAGAAAGAAAACACACCTCTAAAATGATGCCATCTCATACCCCTTTGTCCATACCAATGTAACAAAATTTTTGACGAAGAGAAATCCAAATTAACACCATAGCATCTGGAAGCCGCTCTTTCATGGGCCCAATAGACAAAGGAATGACCGATGATCCACACGATGTATCGAGAATCTGAAGTTTAAACAGAATTATCAAGACGAACATAAGTACGAAAACAGTGAGATCGCCATCTACCAATACATTTAATATCACTGGCAGACATACCCAATTTAGCCGCAGCAGTAGCTGCACCAATACGAAAGGAATGGGAAGAAAAGGCCAGATGATCCAATTTCAGATAAACCAAACATCGTTTGAAAACGGCATTAAATTGAAAAACAGTCAATGGGGAACCATCGGAATGGATCAAGAACTGTTTGTTAAAAGAGGGCCTCAAGGCCAAATAAGAAAACGCTAGAGAAACAGCACAAATCCCGACATTCTCATGACAGCGAATAGTGATCCAATGACCACGACCCAATTGATCAGATTTACTCTTGGTCAAAAATAAACGGAGAACCCCAGCATCAAGGTGAACCGATGACATTGCCATGCCCAAACCAGAAGACTTATTCGGAGGAAGAAGCTCAGATATTCTCAAAGCCCCATAAAAACACAAACAAAAAGACACTCTAAACAATAAAGCTTCGAAAGAGGAAGAACACACTATGTCAGTGGCAGCGCAAAGCTTACCCAAAATATCAACAGATATAGGCAATCTTCTATCAGGCACTTTAAATCGTTTACGATACCCTTTAAGAGCCAATTGCACAGAAAAATAAGAAGTGCAAGAAGAACCGCCATTTAATTTACGAAAAAAGGAGACACCAGCCAAAGTCTTAACAATATAAGAATATGAGTAATTTTTTAACATTAAAGAATTAACAAAAGCTAAAACTACATCTTCGGAAATATAAGCACAATCAAGACCATACAGGGACAAAAAAGAACACCAAAACCCCCACGCGGCTTCGTAACATGCCCACGTGGAAGGGGCCAAAGATTGTTTAATAGCAGATTGTATGTGCATCAGACCAACGTCCACAAGTGAGGAGGACAAGGTTCTCCAATCGCCTCCGCATCCGGAACCAACTCTCGAAATTTGCCGATCTGTAGGCGAGATAAAGCATCAGCCACAACATTGTGAACACCACGCACATATTTAGCTTTCAACCAAATATTTAATCGCAGACATTGCAAAACTAAATAACGTAAAAGAGAAATAACAGGTAAAGATTTAGACACTAAACAATTAATAGCAAAAACAACTCCTTTATTATCAGAATGCAAAAGTATGCGTTTGTCCCGAAAATGAGGGCCCCACAATTCCAAAGCAACGACAACAGGAAAAAGCTCAAGAAGAACGATATTCCGAAGAAAACCTTGCTCAGACCAAGAAGGGTGCCACATTTCAGCCGACCACTTACCGCACCAAAAAGCACCATATCCAACACCACCCAAAGCATCAGTATAAAGATCGAGTGCAGAAGCCTCACAAAATGACGATTGCCAAAGGGAACATCCATTAAAAGAAACCAGGAACTCTTGCCAAACTAACAAATCCCCCCGAATATCACGAGTTATTCGAATATAGTGTTTTGGCGAGGAAACACCAGAAATCGCCCGATAAAGTCGTCTAGAGAAAATCCTCCCTACAGGAATAACCCTAGCAGAAAAGGCCAACAAACCTAATAAAGACTGAATAGTCTTTAACTGTACTTTTCTCTTAGACAAAATAAAATCTAACAAAAATCTAGTTTTAATAATTTTGTCCAGAGGAAGTCGGTACTCCATACGTACCGTATCTATCTGAACACCCAAAAATTCCAAACACGTACATGGCAGCACCGATTTTTCATCAGCCAACGGTACTCCAAAAAGGTCACAAATAAATCTGAATTGATTAAATAGATTCAGGCAATCAGAACTATTCGCACTCCCGACAAACAAAAAATCATCAAGGTAATGCAAGCAATTACTAGAATGAGAGTTGAAACGAAGTACCCATTCCAAAAAAGAAGAAAAAAGTTCAAAGTAAAAACAAGAAATTGAACAGCCCATAGGCAAACATTTATCAAAAAAGAACAAATCATCAAAAACAAATCCAAGGGAATTAAAGGCAGCAGGACGAATAGGCAGAAGCCTAAAAGCTGACTTTATATCAGCTTTCGCTAACAAAGCTGACTGACCAACACCTCTGATCAATATTAAAGCATCATCAAAAGAAGAATAAGATACCGCACACAATTCAGGGTCAATATCATCATTTAATGACATACCTTCAGGGTAAGATAAATGATGAATAAGTCGGAAAGTACCCTTTTCTTTTTTAGGAATAATTCCCAATGGAGAAATTCTAAAATTAATAAACGGAGGCGTTGAAAATTGACCAGAAACCCTCCCTGCCGCAATTTCTTTATAAATCTTGGTCCGAACAATCTCTGCATAAGTAGAAACAGATGCTAAATTCCTATGAATAGTACAACCTACCCCAGAAAAAACAGACAAAAGGAAGCCCAAACTAAAACCATCAAGCAAAATGTCCGCCTTCTTGCGATCTGGATACTGAAGCAGCCACGGTAGCATTTTTTCCAAAATCACCGGCGTTACCGCTTTTAAGAAAGGAATCCTTCACATTGGAAGTTGCATTATGAACTTGCGTCTTGAAACAACGGACCGCAGGGTGTAAACCAGCACAATGAGCACATTCATGCTTGTATTTACAATTTTGGAGCCATTTACAATGACCTTCATTAAATTGAAAACATAAACCTTTACGAAATTGTCCAATTACAGGCATCAAAGGTTTAGCCGCAGGTTTTTGGGGTAACAAAAGATTAAGCCAAAGACCCACATCCTTCATACCCCATTTCAAAGAGGTATGAATAGAAAGTTTTTGTCTAAATGCTTCATCATAAAAAAAACAAGACAAACCTGGAAAATTCTTATAGGCCTCCAAAATAATGTCAACGTGCTGGAACATACCGCAGCACAAATCTGAACGTCTCTCACCCATAACACTCGCATATATACAAAAAGCTTGCAACCAATTTTGAAAATTGCGAGGGCTCGACCGATGTCTCTCAATATCCAATTTGTCAAATTCCTTTTTTTCCGAACGATGTTCTTTAAAGGACGGCAAAAGCGTCATTAAATCAACATATTCACATCTCCATATTTTTTCTTTAAGAGCCATAGGTAAATGAAAACCCAATGGTGACAACTCACAAGAAAGCACCTCTTTTAAATACGGTTCAGGAACCGAACATACAGGAACATTGGAAGGAGACACAGACAAATCAACAGACGACAAATTGACATTATGTAATACATTAGCATTTCTAACCGTATGCACATTATCCTTCCACACTGACGCCAATTGAGACTGATCGTCAGATGCAGAAGAAGCTGGGTCATTTAAAATTCTTTTAAATAAAGCTGACATATTACAAACAAATTCACGTAGAACAGAGGCATCCAAAGACTCACCTCTCGATACAGTAGCAGGGGCATGATCTACAGCAGTGTCAACATCACGGACAATATCCAAAGGGACAGCCAGTTCAGCAGCTGTAGCAGAGTGACTTGGAATAGTAGCCATAGCAACCTCCTTAACAACATCAACTGCAGCAGCCCTAACAGTATTTTGAGCCATTACAGAGTTGCTAGGCCCTGAATTACCTTTGTCCATCATATTGCTATTTAAATGTTTTGTTTTCCTCTTCTTTTTCAAAGAAATCGCATCGGTACCTGCATCCGAACGAATCTGTACGACAGAAGATTCAAATCTTCGCGGCAGTCTTCTTGTCCTTTTTTTTCTAATAGCCGGATCCACTGCGCATGCGCCGTCTTCCGAGATCGGAGAATACGCAGATTCAGCGCGGAAATCTCCGAACGACGAACCTGGCATCACGGGGTCAATAGGAGGAGCCCATCGGGAGGAAAAGGAAGTCACAGGTGGCGGAACATCCGGAGACACAACGGCAGGAGCTGCAGCGAACACCGGAGGACCGTCCGAAACGATGGTCAGTTCTGGACGAAGGCAGGAAATCGGGGAATCGTTTCCAGGTATAGCCAAACAAGACCGCAACCACTGCTCGCCATCCTCGGTGCCAGCCCGCTCAAGAACTTGCCGCAACAACGACTCCATAACGCTAGTACCAGAGAGCAACGTCTTCTTCTCTTCTTGTCCCGGTAACTGCCACTTGTAACACACTTTTCTCTACCCTTATAGGCAGCAACTCGTGCCAGGACCGTTGCTGCCTGATACCACCAATCATAGGCAAGCATTTCAACTGTTCAACGACAATTGGTCTGCCAGCATCCCATACATGGTGGGTGGGGACAATTCTTGCCCCTCCCACCATTTTCATTCTTACTGTATATGAGGAATCAAACTTTATATATATTTTTTAATTTATTGATGTGGTAATGTATTCCTGCTTTCTGATTTAGAACAACACACAGGGGAGGGCTGGGCCAGGGGGCAGGGATGCAATTGCCCCCTGGGCTGCTCTGATATGCGGTGGCAAAGGCTGCTGTGTCGTCAGCTCAAAACCGCAACATGCACCGTTCTTGAGCTGGCCGAGTCCAGTACTGTGAGCCAGCGATGTCTTCATGTCAGGGCTGACAGTCTGTGTTACACAGCACAGCCCCGCCCAGCCCCTCCCTACTCCACACCATTGGCTGGCAGAGGCTGGACCTGCTCTCTGCTCAATCTGAGCAGTTGGCTGGAATCCAGTGAGGCTCCTGGGAGGCCGGGACCATCCAAGTAAGTGAGCTCCTCCTCTCTCCTCCTCTCTGCAGCCAAAGAGTTTTTTTCTAGCAGCCTGTGCCAGTACCTTGCCCTCCTAGGGCTAGGTGGTATGATGTGGGCTCTCACTGACATGCTGCAGTTTGGCTGCAGTGCTGGTGTACTGGCAGTCATCCTGCATGTTTCCCCTGGGACATAGAGGATGCACATTTTTACTGCATGTTCTGAAAGTGCACAAAACGTCCTGCATGCTGCATGTTTGGTGCACTTTCAGAACATGCAGCAACAATGAGTAACCTAAAAGAAGTCTGAGGGGGTGTGACACCAGCCAGTACACCCGCACTGCAGCCAAACCGCAGCACACCAGTGTGAGCCTAAATGCTTGTATTCACTTGCAGCAGCCACTGCCACTGATTCATGCTCAGGTCACTTTTCAGAGGCATTTGACAGGCAGTGAATAGTTGATATCACATTTCATCCCTGCCTGCTTTAACCCCCCTAAATGCCAATCCATGCAGGTAATGACACAGTTCACTTTGAACTCCGCCTTATTTCCATTACTCTCTGTAGGTATTAGATGTGGTCTCACCTTTTTGTTTGCACATCTAATACCAAAGGGTACTTTCACACTGGGGCGATGTGGGCGGTAGTGGTACAGCGCTGCTCGTTTTAGTGGCGCTTTACCATTGTTTTAGTGGCGCTAGCGGGGCACTTTTAACCCCCACTAGTGGCCAAAGAAAGTGTTAAAAACGGCCGTGTTGCATTCATTTCAATGGGCTGGGCACCTCTCCCAAACCGCCCCAATAATGCTGCTTGCTGGACTTTTCAGAATGTCCTTCAAGTGCACCGCCCCAGTGGGAAACCTGGGGTGGCATAAGAAGCGCTTTACAGGTGCTATTTTTTAGCACTAAAATGCCTGTACAGCGCCTTCAGTGTTAAAGGACCCTAAAGAGAGTTCTGGAAATAAGGTGAAGTTCAAAGTGAATTTCTACACCTAAGTGGAGCCCCCCTTTCAGAAGATTTGAGGATATTATTAAACCCAGAGACTGATGGACTTAGGCCACAATAGACAGATTGAAATTCTACCGGTTCAGCAGACATTTCAATCTATCTCTGTGCAGACTGGTTGTACAGAATTTGACTCCATCAACTGACAGTACAACCAGCGTGTCTTTATGTTTTTTAGTGATCAGTGCTGGCTGCTATAGCTGCCAGCAGTGATCACTGTATTCTGATTGCTTGGAAACTTTCACCTCAGAGCACACACTGACACACGGCTCTTACGGAAGCTTGGTAATTCAAGTTCTGGGCTTCCCTAACATTACAGCCCTGTGGGGCTGTGACCAAGTCTGGGCAAGAGCTGGGATATGACATTACTTACCTCATATCCCTGCCACTCCTAAACCTGCTCCACTGCAGCACCAGGCCCACAATGCCCTTAATCTGGCCGGTGCTCCGGCATGCGCCTGCATGTGCATTTCTTACTATCCGCAATTGAGACAGGAGGAACCTGCACCCTGGTGAATCTGGTGTTCATGCCGGGGAGACAGCAGGACGTGCGTGTTTAGCCTGCTGCGCTCACTGTGACTCTCAGCTACTCTGCTTGCTTGGCTTGCCTAGTGGTGTGGTGCTCACTCACCAGAGAAGCTCCGGACTCCACAGGTAGTGCTTAGTGTGGTGGCAGTGACAGCACAGTCTTTAGTCTTCATCTTCCTGCAGTCTCATTGGTCTGTGTACTGGGTGTGGGGAAGGGGCAAGCTTTTTTTCTCAGTCTTTCTGGGGGCAATCATGCAGTCTCTTTCTGAGAGACTGCTCCATTCTCTGAGAGACTGCTCCATTTCACACTGCCTGTACAGAGACTGACTGCTTCACAGTGCCTGCACAGAAAGTGACTGCTCTCTCTGTGCAGGCAGTGTGAAGCGGGGTCTGTGCAGGCAGTGTGAAGCGGGGTCTCTCTCCGTGGAGGCAGTGTGAAGCGGGGTCTCTCTCTGTGCAGGCAGTGTGAAGCGGTCTCTCTCTGTGGAGGCAGTGAGAAGCGGGTCTCTCTCTGTGCAGGCAGTGTGAAGCGGTCTCTCTCTGTGGAGGCAGTGGGAAGCAGTCTCTCTTTCTGTGCAGGCAGTGTCAAGCAGTCTCTCTCTCTTTGGGGCAATGTGGAGCAGTCTCCCTCTCTCTCTGTATGGGGAATGTGGTGTAGATGGGTGGTGAGCTGATTCAGTGGTTCAATGGGCCACTTGACTGGACTTGCCCCCCAGGCCTAAGGCTGCCAGCCCTCCCCTGACAACACATGTCATACAGTAACAGGTCAAGAGCTTTTTGTTTTGTTTTTTTGGCCTACCCAATTAAAACCTCTTAATGGTATTATAGATGTCTGAGCATCTCCAGCTTGAAAATATGTCATAATACTTATTTTTTTTCCCCTTAGCAAAAATGCTTACTTTTAGTAAAGCAAATTAAAAATTATCAAATTTCCTTTAAATTGCCAGGGTTTTACTAGAGACAAGTAAATAAAACTCAAACACTTACCTTAGTCGCCAGCCAAGCGTTGAAAATATATTGTACATGGCATATAGAAATGAAGTGTAATTTTAATAAAAACTTGTTGGATGAAACAAACACTGAAATTACTTGGGAGTAATAAAGCATATGGGAAAGATAAATTATCTTAAACACCTCATCTAATAATCAGTGGAGGAATTTTACCTCTTCACATCATCCTTAATCATACAGACAAAAAGGCAGCAAATACGGGAAGTTCATTGTTGGAGTTAAATTATATTGACCCTGTCGTGGCCAGAGATTTTTGAAGCTTAGATATTAACACAATGTTTAGCAGCATTGGTATACAATGGTAAAAAGGATGAGGCCTCAGTAAAGAACTAATGTGGGGTCAGCAGAGGGGCCCATTAAATAAAAAGGTGGTTACAAGTGGATTCTTGAGCAAGTGAATATTTATTGATCATTAACACGGGTTAAAAATCAATAAAGACCGACCTTCCTAAGGAATCCACTTGGAAGCAACTTTTTATTTAATGGACACCTCTGCTGACCACACATTGGTTTCATTTTGGGGCCTCATACTTTCTATCATTGTTCAATGGATCTGATTTCAAACATCTTAGCACAGTTCATTCATTTCCGGAAAACCCAGATGAACTTCAAGCACGATCACCCATACGCTGTGTGGAGACCATCATATTTTCCACATGTGCTAAAATAGGTTGCTTGACCCTACAACGGGTATCTAGAGACCTTATGAATGTCAGTATATACTCACTACACTTTTGGCCATACTTTATTATTATTATTACTGAATACTACCCTACTAGTTACATAGTTAGTCTGGTTTAAAAAAAAGAAACAAGTTCACCCAAAAAAGAAAACACACACACATAAATAGAAAACGTCCATATAAAAAAATCCTTCCTGATCCCCCAAGAGGCAATCCTATGTTCCCTGGCTCAATCTTACCTATAAATATTCGTATTCAGTTATATTTTTTGCATTTAGGAAAGAATCCAGGCCTTTTATTTTTTAAAACAATCTACTGAGCTGGCCAGAACCAGCTCTTGAGGGAGTCTATTCCACATTTTCACAGCTCTTACTGTGAGGAAGTATTTCTGTATTTGGAGATTAAATTTATTTTCCTCCATTCGTAAGGAGCGCCCCTTTGTCCTCTTTGATGACCATAAAGTGAAAAACTCTACACAAGTTCACTATATGCACTTATGTATTTATACATGTTAATCATATCCCCCTTAATCTCCTCTTCTCAAGAGAGAATACATTGAGGTCAGTTAATAGTTCCTCATAGCTGAGCTCCTCCATACCTCTTATCAGTTTGGTTGCTCTTCTCTGCACTTTCTCCAGTTCCTCTTTGTGAAGTGGTGCCCAAAACTGAACAGCATATTCCACATGAGGTCTTACTAATGATTTGTACAGGGGCAAAATTATGTATTGTATTTGTCTCTGCAGTCCATACCTCTCTTAAGACAAGAAAATAATTTGCTCTTTTTGCAAACTGCAGCTTGGCATTGCATGCTATCATTAAGCCTATGATCTACCACAACACCCAGATCCTTCTCCACTATTGACTTCCCCTTTTGTACTCCATCCCTACTACCCTTAGAAGGATCTCTCTTGTGGCTTTTTCTCCTTGTCTCTGTTCATCTGGAACACCACTGACCCATCAGCATTTGTATATGTCAGTAACTTTTTATTTTTGATTGACAGTGGAACTATAAGTTTGCTTGATTGACAGTGGGTCTATGAACTAGGAACACGCACAGCTGCACACTTATGGTTTTCTGCTGCAAGGTTAATTACCATTCTCATGGCTATAGGGCATTTTGCATTTTGACTTATAAGGTTGTATTGCCCTCAAAGGGATTAAATCATATTAAAAATCATATACAAAAACAAAAATGTAATATATTACAGCATTCCAGTGCAGCAATCATTTATTAATAACTTCAGCCCCGGAAGGATTTGCCCCCTTCCTGATGAGGCTGACAATTGCACGGTCGTGCGACGTTGTACCTAAACAAAATTATGTCAATTTTCCCCCACAAACAGAGTTTCTTTTGGTGGTATTTGATCACCTCTGCCATTTTAATTTTTTGCACTATAAACAAAAAAACAACAATTTTGAAAAAAACACAATATTTTGTACTTTTTGCTATAATAAATATCTACATTTAACCACTTTCAGACCGGATAAATTTGCTGGTCAAAGACCAGACCACTTTTTGCGATTCGGCACTGCGTCGCTTTAACTGACAATTCGTGCGACGTGGCTCCCAAACAAAATTAACGTCCTTTTTTCCCCACAAATAGAGCTTTCTTTTGGTGGTATTTGATCACCTCTGCGGTTTTTATTTTTTGCGCTATAAACAAAAATAGAGCGACAATTTTGAAAAAATCGCATTATTTTTTACTTTTTGTTATAATAAATATCCCCCAAAAATATATAAAAAAACATTTTTTCCCTCAGTTTAGGCCGATACGTATTCTTCTACATATTTTTGGTAAAAAAAATCGCAATAAGCGAATATTGATTGGTTTGCGCAAAAGTTATAGCGTTTACAAAATAGGGATAGTTTTATAGCATTTTTATTAATAATTTTTTATTATTTATTTTTTACTAGTAATGGCGGCGATCAGCAATTTTTATTGTGACTGCGACATTGTGGGGGACCCATCGGACATTTTTGACACATTTTTGGGACCATTGTCATTTATACAGTAATCACTGCTATATAAATGCAGTGATTCCTGTGTAAATGACACTGGCAGTGAAGGGGTTAACCAGGGGGTGGCAGTGTAGGGGTTAAGTGTTCCTAGGGGCGTGTTACTAACTGTGGGGGGGGCTGGGCTTTCATTTAGTGAACACTGATCTCTGCTCAAATCACATGGAGCAGAGATCAGTGTCACTAGTTGCTAGGCAGAATGGAGAAATGCTGTTTACTCAGCATTTCCTCCATTCGGCCGCTCCGTGAGACGATCGCGGGGATGCCCGCGGCGATCGAGTCCGGCAGGCCGGCATTGAATATTGGACGTACCTGTACGCCAATATGCCTGCCCGTGCCATTCTGTCGACGTACATCGTCGTGGTTAAAAGTGGTCGGGAAGTGGTTAAAAAAACTAATTTTTTTCCCCTCAGTTTAGGCTGATATGTATTCTTCTACATATCTTTGGTAAAATAAATCGCAATAAGTGTGTATTAATTGGTTTATCATCTACAAAATAGGGGATAGATTTATGGCATTTTTTTTTTTTTTACTAGTAATGTCGGTGATCAGCGATTTTTTTTTTATCGTGACTGCGACATTGCAGCTGACAGATCGGACACCTTTGACACTTTTTTGGCACTGATTACTGTATAAATGTCATTGGCAGTGATGGGATTAACACTAGGGGGCGATCAAGTGGTTAACTGTGTTCCCTAGGTGTGTTCTAACTGTGGGGGGGATGGGACTGACTGGGGTAGGAGACCGATCAGTGTTCCTACTTAGTATGAACACATGCTCTGTCTCCTCTACCCTGAGAGAACCGGGTTTGTGTGTTTGCACACAAAGATCCTGGTTCTCGCTCTGTCCCAAGTGATCGCGGGTGTCCGCGGTCATCGCATCCACTGGGCACGTGCATCGGCTCCGGGGACATGCTGTGGCCCGCGCGTGCCTGCTAGATTGTCTTAAAGAGACGACGTACAGCTACGATGGCTCGTGCAGGGGAGCCAAACTACCGCAGTATAACTGCGGGGGCTGGTCAGGAAGCGGTTAATCAGGCTAAGAACATTTTCAGGAAGTATAGAAAATTCTTGCTGATCTTGCAAGAAATGCTGTGTCCTTGTCACTTCCTGTGATCTGAAAAGAAAAGCATAAAGAAATGTATCCTTCTTGTGTAAACTACAAGTTCCATCAAGCCACCAGGTAATGGGGACGAGCAAAGGCAGAAGTCTATCCGTGGTAACCATGGCTCCTTCCATCAGTACAATAGAGAAAAGAGTGTAGACATGAAGGAACATGAAGTATGTTATCTTATCTGCAGGATTACCAGGTGAAAATTATGGGGGAAAAAGAACTAACACAGCCACCACATCTAATGACTGGTAAACTGCAATAGATTATATTTTTGTTTTGGGTTTTACAGTAGATACACTCTAAGGCAGGCATGTCCAAAGTCCGGCCCATGGGCCAATCGCGGCCCGCGGCCCAGTTTTGAACGGCCGGCCTGATTATTTGGACATATATATCTTTTGTGGCCCCTGACGATCTCTCAGCGCCGGGACCACAAAAGATGTATATGCTTCGCAAGGGACAGGGAGGAGGTGGGACGAGCGTCGTACACCAGAGAATTTCCTGTTTACGGACGGCCTCTGTAATAGGAATTCCCATCTCCGGTGCTGCCATTGGGCGACTGTTCTGTCCATCAAAGGAGTTGGGACTTTCTATTAAAGAGGCCACAATGTAAGCATGAGATTCTCCTTTGGCGCTCGTCAGTGCATTCCTGATAATGGTGCTGCATTCCTGATAATGGTGCTGCGTTCCTGACAATGGTGCTGCATTCCTGGCAATGGTGCTGCGTTCCTGGCAATGGTGCTGCGTTCCTGGCAATGGTGTTGAGTTCCTGGCAATGGTGAGGCATTCCTGGCTATTGTGGTACATCCCTGGCTAAGATGATTCATTCCTGGCTATGATGGTGCATTCCTGGCTATGGTGGTGCATTCCTTGCTATGGTGGGGGCATTCCTGGCAATGGTGGTGCATTCCTGGTAATGATGGGGGCATTTCTGGCTATGGTGAGTGCGTTCCTGGCTATGGTGAGTGCGTTCCTGGCTATGGTGCTGCGTTCCTGGCAATGGTGAGGCTACATTCATGGCAATGGTGGGTCTGCAGATGGGCACTGATTAGGCTGCATTGATGGGCACTAAGCATTATTTTGCTTCACAGTTCTTTATTTAAAATTCATTTTTTCCCCTGAAACTTCCCTCTTAAATTGAAGGTGCGTGTTATACGCCAATTAATATGGTATATCCAAATAATACACCCAAGCTCATCTCTTCCCCACACACAGCCACAAAGGCAAGATAATTCTGGCCTTCTGTACTGGCATTCGCACTTGTGTCACAGACACTAACTGAGTGGGCAAAACTGTTGCACCGCGAATTGGGAGAACAACAGGCTTCTCCTGTCTGCGTGGAACTAGCAGACCAACTAGTGCAAGGCCTTAAGTACGTTTGTGACGCGGCCCTGGATACCCTCCCTCTGTTATCCAGGGCTTCAGTGTCAGCAATGGTGCTGAGGTGCCTGAATTCGCTAAAATGCTGGTCTGCCGACCAGGCATCCAAAGAAGCCCTGATGGATCTTTGGAGCCTCTTTGGATGACATTATTAAAACTGCCATAGGTGGTAAGAGTACTCTACTCCCACAGGTCAGGAAGGCTAAGGAGCCACGCCGTAGGCAAGGGCCCCCTTTTTCCATTCACAAACAGCTTTTTCATCCGCCCGGGGCTTCGACCAAGCGTCCCCAGCCCAACAGAACGACTTCTGAAGGACCAAAGCGTCCCTGGAACTGCAAGCCTAACAAGCCTGCGAGCAAGAGTGCTACCGCATGAAAGTTTGCCCCCACTCGCCTTCAGGAGTTTGCAACTCGGTGGACCTCTCGGCTGTCCAATCAATGGGTCTGTGATCTGATTTCCTCTGGCTATAAGATAGAGTTTCTCTCTTGGCCGCAAAACAGATTCTTCCCCTCCAGCATACCCGTTCTCTCGGCTCGCCAGGAGGCCCTATTGGGGGCAGTAAGGGACCTGCTGAGTCACGGGGGATAGTACCTGTTCCGGTTTCGGAATGCTTCCAGGGGTTCTACTCAAACCTGTTTGTAGTTCCCAAAAAGAAAGGGGTACGTCCAATCTTGGACCTAAAAGCCCTCAACCACTTTGTGAAAGTGTAGAGATTCAGAATGGAATCAGTTCGCTCAGTCACTGCACTCCATCAAGGGGACTCACTTGCGTCCTTAGACATCCAGGATGCGTACCTGCACATACCCATATGCCTTCGGCATCAGAGGTTTCTGAAAGTTGCAGTCAGGGAAGCCCACTACCAGTTTCTGGCTCTCCCCTTTGGTTTGGCATCAGCCCTCAAGTCTTTACCAAGGTATTGGCTCCTGTTTTGGCGGTGCTGCGGCAACGCGGGATCGCGATCGTGGGATACCTAGACAATCTCATCCTCAGAGTTAGAGGAGGATGTGGCGATCACCATGCAGACCCTGCAGTAATTTGGGTGACTGTTGAACTTAAATAAGTCGGTGATCGTACAGATTCAGCATTTGGAGTACCCAGGCTTGCTGCTGGACTCCATGGAAGCGAGAGTGTTTCTCCCTTCAGACAAGCTGCAGACTCTCAGAGCCGCGGTAAAAGGTGGTCATCGCTACGCTTCTGCATGCAAGTTCTGGGACTCATAGTGACCTCCTTCGAGGCATTACCGTATGCCTAGTTTCACACCATAGTCCTGCAGAAGGAGATCTTGACAAAATGGGACAAATCTCCGTTGTCCCTGGATCGGCAGATTCAGGTGAGCCAGTTAGTCAGGGATTCCCTGATCTGGTGGCTGAGGTCCCCGGCACTTCGGTCCGGGCAGTCGTTCCTACCTCTGAATGGACAGTGATCACAATGGACGCCAGCCTGACCGGCTGGGGTGGAGTAATGGGAGTTAAGTCGACCTAGGGCCTCTGATCAGTTGAGGAATCCAAGTTGCTGATCAATCCGCTCGAGCTGAGAGCGATCAGGCTATGCCATTCCACATGGTTGATAAGACTTCAAGGGCGTCCGATCAGGATCCTGTCAGACAACGCCACGGCTGTGGCATACGTCAGTCACCAAGGAGGAACAATAAGCTCGGCTGCCGCACGGGAGTTCGCTCACATCCTTCAGTGGGCTGAGCGACATGTACCGGCCCTGACGGCCTTTTACATCCCGGGAGTGGAGAACTGGCAGGCGGACTATATAAGTCGTCAGATGCTGGACCCAGAATGGGCGTTGCATCAGAAGGTGTTCAGGCTACTGTGCCTGCGATGGGGCACACCAGACGTGGATCTTCTGGCCTCCTGTCTCAATCAGAAGGTACTGAGATTCGTGTCCAGGACAAGAGATCCATGGGCAGACGAGTCAGACGCGTTGGTGGCTCCGTGGGAGCAGTACCAGCTGATCTATGCCTTTCCTCCGCTGAAACTGTTACCACGTCTGCTCCGCAGAGTGGAGGCCAAGGGGATCCTAGTAATACGGATTACCCCAGATTGGCCCCAGTGTCCCTGGTACACAAACCTAGTGCACCTGGTGGCGGACGCCCCATGGCGATTGCCATTACGAGAAGACCTTCTGTATCAAGGTCGATTCTCCATCCTGCTTTACCATCGCTGGTTTTAACGGCATGGCTATTGAGAGCCAGGTGTTGAGGAACCAGGGTCTTTCGGACTCGGTGATCCCAACTATGCTGAGAGCACGGAAATCTTCTTCTCGGAAGATATATCATCGTACCTGGAAGGCCTACCATGTGTGAGGAGAAAGGATGGTGCTCCTTTTCTATATCCAGGATCCTGCTGTTTCTACAGCAAGGAATAGACCAGAAATTGGCCTTAAGCACCATTAAAGGACAAATAACAGCTTTGGCTGTCTTTTTTCAACGACCCCTGGTGTCTCACTCTCTAGTGAGCACTTTTTTTCAAGGGGTCCGATATGTAGTTCTTCCGGTGCATCCACCGTTACCCCCGTGGGATCTGAACCTGGTGTTATTGGCGCTTCAGAAACCGCCATTTGAAAATATCAGAGATTCCCTCTTTCTAGTGGCCATCACATCAACCAGGAGGGTTTCGGAACTGGCGGCCTTGTCTTGCAAGTCGCCCTATCTGGTTATCCACAGGATAAGGTGGTGGTGCTGTATCTGCAACCTTCTTTTTTGCCAAAGTTGGTTTTGGCGTTCCACATCAATGAAGACAGTGTGTTATCATCTCTGTGTCCTAAGCGGACACATCCTAAGGAGGTGGCCCTTCATGCCCTGGACATGGTTTGGGTGGATTTTTCTGCAATGGCTCCCTTTCGGAAGTCGGACTCTTGTTTGGTTAGGTGGCTGGTCCGAAGAAAGGCATGGCGGTCTCGACGGTCACCATTTCCAGGTGGATGAGACAGATTGTAGTACAGGCCTACGCCTTGAAGGGGCAGGTGCCCCCTTTTCGGTCACGGCCCACTCCACAAGGGCAGTCAGAACGTCTTGGGCCTTCCGTCATTAAGCGCCTGTCGCTCAAGTGTGTAAAGCGGAAACTTGGTCGTCTGTTCACACTTTTACAAAGTTCTACAAGGTAGATGATCCCTGTTTCTACAAGGTAGATGATCGGCTGATCCCTGTTTTGGCCGCAAAGTTTTGCAGGCGGCTGTGTAATTGCAATTGCACATACATTTTTTTCCTGGTTTTTGGGTAAAAACACAGTAGTTTTCAGTAAATGCACTGTTGCATTTGTTGCCGCAGTTTGGTGCGGTTTGAAGGTAGTGCCTCTCCGTTGAGGAGCACCCTGTTTGTTTGTGGGTAAAAAAGGTTTAGTTCCCACTCACTGTCGTTTTTTGTGGGTAAAGTTTATACTAGTCTCCACATGCCATAGTGGATGAAGTTTTATGCTGTTTTTCCCACCCCTCATTTGGCACTGCTTGGGTATGTCCGAATGGTCTAAGAGAGGAGCTGTGTCAGTCGGTGAATATAACCCCGGGCTAACAAAGTACAGTCCATTGGGTCCCAGCATATGGTATCCACTGATATAATTGCCTTAACTCAGAATCACGAGGTCTCAGATAATTGTCATAAAAGGAGAGGAACAAAGGGCGCACATAGCGTGAAGGCTGCTAATGTGTATTTATTGTTTAACACTCCTGTTCCTCTGACGTCACACTGTGGGGGGCCACAAACCTGTGATGTCATCACGCCCACTGATGCCGACTGTCTGTTTCATTTTAATATTGTGAGCACTTTTCTTTGTTTTCAAACAATAAATACACATTAGCAGTAGTCACACTATGTGTGCCCTTTGTTCCTCCACTTTTATGGTGGTTATCTGAGACCTCATAATTTGAGGTTAAGGCAATTACTGTATTTCGATGGGTACTATATGCTGGGACCTAGTAGACTGTACTTGGTTAGCCTGGGGACACCAGGAGGTGTCAGCTGCTCAGTATGCGTGTTTGATCTCTGTGTAGTGGGTTCTCTGTTCTATGCCTCAACTCCAAGAATGGCCTCAGGCCTTCTGGCACACCTGGTTAGATAAAACATTTCTGCAAACTCTTTCAAGAATGCAAGTAAAGAAAATACCAATATCCTGGCTGTAGATTGATACCAGAAACAACAGACACAACTGGTAGTGATAAATGAGCTGAATATATTAACACAAAAATAATACTTGAAAACTTACAGCACTGTTGAACCTTGCTGCAGAGTATAAATGACAATCTCTAATATTTTAGCAACTGTAAATATAGAAAACAAAGCATAATAATCTATATGTCCATTGCACAGGCGCTGAGAGGGAGGAGAGAAGGTCTATCAACTTCTCAGCTCCCTCTGGGCCACAAACACCATTGAAAGTAACAACACAAAAAGAAGAAATGGGTTAACAGATACAGTAAGCACAGTTCCTTAACATTACAGGTCCTGAGTTGAAGAGTACTAGTGTCTTCTGCTAGCAAACATTGGGGCCCTTTGTAAAGAAAGTAGGTTTAATCAATTAGGTGTCTGCATGCAATGTCTGTACTGTGCTAAGAAAGCTGTGGGGTTTACACCCGCTCACCAATCCTCTGGGTGATGACACAACGGAAGTCCCAAATGGTGGTTCAGGCTCCTAGCAATGTTGTAAGGCACTGGATCAACCCCTGTTGGCCAGTCAGGATGGCTGGTCACTGAACTGGCAAGGTGATCTGACAGCGGCCAACCGGACACCTGGATGGGTCATGTGGTCCCTGAAGCTGTGAGGGTCATCTCCACTGGGCTAGATGGTGCTTAGTTGCCAAGCAGGGTCCCTGGGCTGAACGGTGGAGAACCGTGTGGGTGACACTGTTCCTGGATTCTTTCTCCTCAGTCTTGTGGCAGCAGTCTCGGGAAAAGTGTGGCTCTCTTCTCTCTTAGGTGGAGTTCCACCACACAGTCCCATCACTTCCCCACTCCTGTCCTCTATCCCCTTTCCTCACGGGAGCTCTCAATGGTAGTATCAAGAGAAGCATGGCTTTCTATCCCTGTGTTGGGTCACAGTCCCTAGTGTCAGCGTGTGTCTCTCCACTCACTCTGGCACCTCAGCTCCTTCTCTTCACACACACTCCTCTCTCTCTCCCCTCAGATGTCTCTCTTCCCTCTCCTCAGACAGCTCTCCCCCAGATTTCCTTTCCCCAGGCTTTTTCTATCCCTGGCTGCTCATTGGTCCTCTCTCCTCAGCCAATAGGAAGGGAAGGGTACTGGAGCTTTGGCGACTGGGATCCACAGTCTCCTGTCAGCACTCTCTCTGTAGTGCTGTGTGGAAAACCTGTCTCTCTCTCCCCCTCTCTCTCTTTCAATTACCTCAGTACTTCCCTCTCTTCATCACCTCAGCACTTCCTGAAACTCCCCTTTTTCCCAGTATGCTCTGTGTCTCTGAGTTTTTCTGGAAGGACCGGTCAGCATCTCTCTGTCTCCATCTTGTGGCCAAAGGGAGAAATTGCATTACAACATGCCTGCTACATCTGTAATTGGGGATCTTATTGCTCCGATAAGAGGCTTTTATTGTGGTGGTGGGCACATGTGCATAGTGGACTTCCCAAACTTTCCCTGTGTCTTGGTGTTCAGTGGAGTACATCACTATTTAAAGAAGACATTGACTATTCTATTTTTCTAAAACACTATGGGGGTTATTTACTAAAGGCAAATCCACTGTGCACTTCCAAGTGCACTACAAGTGCATTTGGAAGTACAGTTGCTGTAGATCTGAGGGGGGCATGCAAGGAAAAAAAAAAATCATTTTTGCTTGCACATGGTTGGATGATAAAATCAGCCGAGATTCCCCTCATTTCAGATCTTCCCCTCAGATCTACAGTGACTGCACTTCCAAGTGCACTTGCAGTGCGTTTGTGCAGTGCATTTGCGGTGGATTTGCCTTCAGTAAATAACCCCCCTATACGTTTCATCTGCTTGTTGCATATGGACTATTAACTTTTTAGTGAATTATTTATTTCACTGTTTAAATTGTATATGTTATGAATTTGAAAACAACTCAAAGTATTATATATATATATATATATATATATATATATATATAAAAAGTTATACAAACAATTCATCAATATATACGAGAATATCAGTATAAAAACAGCGCTTATTTCTATAAAAAAAAGTCCTTTGTAGAAGTCGTAATAAACAAAAAAATCAAAAAAATCACTAGACAGTTCCAAAATGTGCAGATAAGGTGCCTATAGTGATCTAATCAACGTTGTAAGGTGATCAAAGGTGCTGCCAAACTTTCTTCCACCAAAAACCGGGAGTGCTTCACCACATGCGATGCGTACCCCCCTCGGGGGTTAAACTCACCAGACACAGCTGATAAGATAAGCCTTAAGGAGTAATCACTTCAATGGATATAGTAATATTCATATATATCCCCCTTTAGCGTTGCAGTCACAAGTAGTCCTCCAAGTATATCATAGAAATGAAACAGAATATATACATAGCATAATACTGTTTTATTTTTTAAAAAGTTTGACACATATCAGTAAAATCACCCACTTCAATATATGCGTACATTAACAAAGAGTAACATCAGCGTTAAAATCGTGTACTTCACCGAATTAGCAATTCCAGAACCATTCACCAGTGTTCCCCTGTATACACTGGGTATCACTTCCTGGTCCATGGTTAGCGGTGGAGCGCACACCTCACTTCCGGTAGCGTCGTGTAGGCCACGCCCTGACGCGTTTCGTCACTTCCGACTTCAACCGAGGTGGAACACTGGTGAATGGTTCTGGAATTGCTAATTCGGTGAAGTACACGATTTTAACGCTGATGTTACTCTTTGTTAATGTACGCATATATTGAAGTGGGTGATTTTACTGATATGTGTCAAACTTTTTAAAAAATAAAACAGTATTATGCTATGTATATATTCTGTTTCATTTCTATGATATACTTGGAGGACTACTTGTGACTGCAACGCTAAAGGGGGATATATATGAATATTACTATATCCATTGAAGTGATTACTCCTTAAGGCTTATCTTATCAGCTGTGTCTGGTGAGTTTAACCCCCGAGGGGGGTACGCATCGCATGTGGTGAAGCACTCCCGGTTTTTGGTGGAAGAAAGTTTGGCAGCACCTTTGATCACCTTACAACGTTGATTAGATCACTATAGGCACCTTATCTGCACATTTTGGAACTGTCTAGTGATTTTTTTGATTTTTTTGTTTATTACGACTTCTACAAAGGACTTTTTTTTATAGAAATAAGCGCTGTTTTTATACTGATATTCTCGTATATATTGATGAATTGTTTGTATAACTTTTTTTATATATTTTTATAAAATTTTTAATGGCTGCTACTATTGTCCGCTCTGCTGGGTTTTAATATACTCAGCAGTTACTATCAAATATAGTGTGGTTCTAGCATTTATTATATATGCAGGTATCCGCTTGAAGGGAAGTGTATATGTGCATGTATATATGTATATATATATATACTCCTTTATTTACGTGTGTGCGTTCACTGTTTAAGAGGGCTCACATACGTGAGTATATATATATAATTTTGGGAGGTGTATGAAGGTCTTAGTTTGGCGCAGAGAGGTATATGATAGGCCGTTTTAAAGTATACCAGCTGTTGTTTATATATATATATATATATATATATATATATATATATATATATATATATATATATATATAATTTTTATTTTTTAGGGATATACCAACAATGAAGGCTCATACTGAATTGGTTAAATAGTCAAAAGTTACAACATTGCAACAGATCAAACATCAGCAAACAGTAAAATTTTATTAATTGACTGAGATAATTAGCAGGTTGCAAATAAACCTTCTGCTGGCCAGCTTGTTGGCGCCCTAGGTGTTGTTGTTCTCTAGGTGTCCTTTCAAGAGTTTGCGCATGCAAAAGTTGCTATTACCTTATCAGTGGTTACACTGGAGCTGTGATTAGTGTGTAGACAGGCACAGGTCCCCTTCTGTTCTATAGGTGGCCCTGTGCCATTATTACAGATGGAGTGGAGTCTGTTAGGGGAATTGTCCCCTTAGGGACTCCATTCGTTTATCAGAGTAGCTAGCTGTCTGCCTGGACATTGCAGCCTCTTGAGAGCTCCAGCAGCCATCTCCATGTGGGACCTCATGTAACAGGGTACCCACAACATTCGGATATGCCTGGAGCAAGTGGTGGTTCAGGTACAGAAATCCTGCTGGTGACAGAAAGTGCATAGTGAAGGGAAAGGTTCCTGGTGAGTAGGGTCAGCTCAGGTACAACACCTGTCTGGAGGAAACATCTCACTATTTGGAAAAAGTAAAATGAGGTCCTTCCCAGCAGTAATATAGTGCCATTCTGGTATGCCACAAGCCACCATCCCTCCAGTGGAAGCCGTCCTCCAATAATATAGGCCCAAGCCAAATGACAGTGTATAAATAACAACTGCTATATTGCCCTATATCAGTGCCTACAAATAACTGTCTTTATTCATTACTGTAAACATGCATGCAATATACAAAATAAACTATAACAGAATTGTGTGTGGTTCTGTGGATTCCAGTTGCAGATTCATGCCAGTACAATGACCAGGTGATGCAAATAACAGCGGCAGGTCAGCCTCTTTAAACTAATGACAGGCTGAAAGTGGCCGCAATTATTCGCATATAGGCGCTTACCACATGTTTACCTGTCTGAGCCTTAATGCTGTCAGATGTGTCCAGGTTCAGATATCCACAGGTAAACAATTGGTGTGTGGCTACATGTGAAAAGCAACATGGTTGTTCACAGAGTTGTTCTGTGATTGGAAGAGAGCTGGTCATGTGTGTTTAACAGGTGAAATAACCATGCTTTTTTTTCTCACAACCCCAGTCTAATAAATGGCCACATTTATTTTTTATTCGAATATTATACATTCTCAATAGAACAGAATATATAAGCTTGGTGGTTTCTATCAAACTAACTTCTCTGTAGAAGATAAGTAGAAATATGTCTGTGCTCAAATCCAAATAGCTTTACATATGCTGTATGCATAACCCATCATGTGCATTAACTCTCTGCACACTGCTATACACCTTACACATTTTCTTGGAAACTTTGCATAAAAACAGTAATTTTTGGTTCACATGCATTGCAATACATGTTTAAGCTGGCCAACTGATTCAAAGTAATCCCTCTCTGGCCAGTCCCTACAATACTCTACTCTACTTTACTTTGCACTACTCTACTCTACGCCATTTGACCACATGAATACCAAACAATCTAAATCAGCTCTCTGCAGACTACTATACAAGATGTAAACCTAATAGGTGTAAGTAGGACCAATACAGCAAACCTAACTAACTAACTAACTAACTAAGTAAACTAAACTATGTACATATGGGGGGTTATTTACTAAAGGAAAATCCACTTTGCACTAAAAGTGCACTTAAAAGTGCACTTGGAAGTAAAGTCAATGTAGAGTCAGTGCACTTTCAAGTGCACTTGCAGTGCAAAGTGGATTTGCCTTTCGTAAATATCCCCCATGGTATGGTAAACAGGGCAGAGCAAGATCAGGCTGAAGAGCAAGGAATAAGCCAAAATGGGGCATCACAGGGAGGAAAGGACACCGGGCACAAGGCAGAATACTAGGACAATATGGAATAGTAGAGGAGGGACTGTCCAGTTCCTGACAGTTCCCCCCTCTTAGGAGTGGCCTCCAGACGTTCCAACCAGATTTGGTTATACAAGTCCATATGAAAGATCCACATGCCAGTTCAAAGAGATAATCTCCCAAGCTCAATAGACATACCAGATTTACTACTTCTGAAGTCTGGACACCAGCGAAATGCCCTTCCTTCAGAATCAGATAAGCTAGATACTATGGGTTATCTGAAGACTTAGTACTGGGGTAATTTGACAGTATCAGAACCCTGACATTAGGGTGTCTTGTTATAACCGATTAGCTTGCTTAGTCCCTAGGATTTGTTCTGCATTTCAACCACCACCTAGGTCTTTCCAAGGCTCTGGTTACCTAGCAAAGGTCCCCTAGTCCACTTAAAGTTTCAGCAAGAGCATCTGAAATGTAGCAAGGTACATATAGTACTTGACCACCCCCCAGAAGATTGCTACTTCTTGGGCTGTTATGGCAAATGCACAGCCGTTTTATCTGGGTTGTGCGAAAGTACATATGGTACTCGGCCACTCCCCAGAAGAGCACTACAATCTATGATTGGATCTGGGTCATGGCAAGGTACATATGGTACTCAACCACTACCCAGAATAGTGATATTATCAGGTTGTTATGGCAAAGACAGCTACCAGTTACAGAAGAAATGTCTGGACCACCAGGCTTTGACAAAACAAGGGCAGGCCAAACAGGCAACCCATGCAAGGGATGTGACATGGATGGAAACTCAGAAGTAATAGACCCATCAGCAGATGGGAGCTTAACTTTTGTACCGAAGTCTAGTTGGGTAGCAGGCAGGGAATCATCAGATTCCAACTAGGCAACAAACAGGGAACCAGCATTGTCTAACTGGGCAGCAGGTATGGAATCAGCAGAGTCTGGCTGGGCAGCAGCCATGGAATCAGCTGGGACAATATTCCATAAATGTTAGCTTTAGCCATGTGCTAAGAAATTTATTTAAAGTGGGTTTCTGGCATAGTATAAGGTCAGACAAAATAAGAAAAATAACACAAATAAAGAGGAAGATAGGAAGAAATCACCAGCTAATTTGTGTCCATGCATACAGCTGGTGCAGCAGTCTGGCTGTTGGCTGAAAGTAAAAAGAAAATAACATATGAACCCATTTAATCAAATAAAATGGGTAAACCATTTTCTGGGTTTCTACATGTTCATGTTGCTAATGCTAAATTGGACCGACAATCCCATTTCAGTCTTTTCAGACATAGATGTATAGAGAACAAAATGTGGTGCCTATATTTAAAAAGGGAACAAAGTCTTTACCAAGTAGCTATGGACCTGTTAGTTTAACTTCTATAGTTGGGAAGATACTGGAGAGATTAATAAAAGACCACACAGACGAGTTTTTGCAAGAAAAAAATATTTTAAGCAACAGACAGCATGGATTCATGAAAGACAGAAGTTGTCAGACATACCTGATTTATTTTTATGAGGAGGTAAGTAAAACCTTGGACAGAGGGGTGGCGGTGAACGTGGTATACTTGAATTTTTCGAAAGCATTCGATACAGTTCTGCCAGGTGCAGACTGACAACTCATGGGGCCCCTGGGCAATAGGAGATTATGGGGCCCCCAAGCAATCAGAGATTATGGGGCCACATAGTATATATATAGTATATATATATATATGACACACACACAGTATACAATCACACAGTATACACATACATGTACACACAGTATACACAGACATTTTTCTATTGGCTGAGAAGGTACTGGAGAGGTGGGGCAGCTATAATCTCAGGATTTTTAGACCAAAAGGATGTCAGTAAGGGATATTTCAGAGACAGATGTAAAATAAAACACAGATTTTTACATACTGTCCCTGGTTTTACTGAGGCTGGCAACCCTAGTGGCCCGGGGCCCTCGGGCAGTGCCCGAGTGGCTGAATAGTCAGTCCGCCCCTGAGTTCTGCACACACAACTCATGTGTAAGGTAAAGTCTACAGGTTTGGAAATATCAGTTTGTAAATGGATAGAAAACTGGCTAAAAGACAAAATTCAGAGAGTAGTGGTTAATGATTCTTTTTTTTTTTTTTTTCCATTTAATAATCTTTATTCCATTTTCCTTCACATTTAAAATACATCTTAGTACACGTCAGCATTTTTTTAACCACTTTCAGACCGGACCATTTTGCTGGTAAATGACCAGAGGTCTTTTTACAATTTGGCACTGCGCTGCTTTAACTGGTAATTGCGCGGTCATGCAATGTTGTACCCAAACAAAATTTGCGTCCTTTTCTTCCCACAAATAGAGCTTTCTTTTGATGGTATTTGATTGCCTCTGCGATTTTTATTTTTTGCGATATAAACGTAAAAAGACCGAAAATTTTGAAAAAAAATGATATTTTCTACTTTTTGTTATTAGAAAAATCCAATAAACTCAATTTTAGTCATACATTTAGGCCAAAATTTATTCAGCCACATGTCTTTGGTAAAAAAAAGTCAATAATTGTATATTTATTGGTTTGCGCAAAAGTTGTCACATCTACAAACTAAGGTACGTTTTCTGGAATTTACGCAGCTTTTAGTTTACGACTGCCTATCTCATTTCTTGAGGTGCTAAAATAGCAGGGCAGTACAAAACCCCCCCAAATGACCCCATTTTGGAAAGTAGACATCCTAAGGAAATTGATAAGTGGCATGTTGAGCCCATTGAATATTTTATTTTTTTGCCTCAAGCGATTGAATAATGACAAAAAAAATTTTTTTTTTTTTTTTACACAAAGTTGTCACTAAATGATATATTGCTCACACATGCTATGGGCATATGTGAAATGACACCCCAAAATAAATTCTGCTGCTTCTCCTGAGTACGGGGATACCACATATGTGGGACTTTTTGGGAGCCTAGCCGCGTACGGGGCCCCGAAAACCAAGCACCGCCTTCAGGCTTTCTAAGGGCGTAAATTTTTGATTTCACTTCTCACTACCTATTACAGTTTTGAAGGCCATAAAATGCCAAGATGGCACAAAACCCCCACAAATGACCCTATTTTAGAAAATAGACACCCCAAGCTATTTGCTGAGAGGCATTTTGAGTCCATGGAATATTTTATATTTTGCCACAAGTTGCGGGAAAATTACAAACTTAAATTTTTTTTTATTTTTTTTTCACAAAGTTGTCACTAAATGATATATTGCTCACACATGCTATGGGTATATGTGAAATGACACCCCAAAATAAATTCTGCTGCTTCTCCTGAGTACGGGGATACCACATATGTGGGACTTTTTGGGAGCCTAGCCGCGTATGGGGCCCCGAAAACCAAGAACCGCCTTCAGGTTTTCTAAGGGCGTAAATATTTGACTTCACTCCTCACTACCTATTACAGTTTTGAAGGCCATAAAATGCCAAGATGGCACAAAACCCCCACAAATGACCCCATTTTAGAAAGTAGACACCCCAAGCTATTTGCTGAGAGGCATGTTGAGTCCATGGAATATTTTATATTTTGCCACAAGTTGCGGGAATATTACAAACTTTTTTTTTTTTTTCACAAAGTTGTCACTAAATGATATATTGCTCACGCATGCCATGGGCATATGTGAAATGACACCCCAAAATAAATTCTGCTGCTTCTCCTGAGTACAGGGATACCACATATGTGGGACTTTTTGGGAGCCTAGCCGCGTACGGGGCCCCGAAAACCAAGCACCGCCTTCAGGCTTTCTAAGGGCGTTACAGTTTTGAAGGCCATAAAATGCCAAGATGGCACAAACCCCCCCCAAATTACCCCATTTTGGAAAGTAGACACCCCTAAATTTAGGGGTACACTAGTGAGACTAGGTAATAAATGGCGGGTGCCCTGAAACTATAAAAAAATAACTAACCAGCCAGCGTCACCTGTAACAGTTATATGGTGATCACTGGTGAAAGGGTTAACTAGGGGGCAATCAGGGGGCTTTATGCGGTAGTATATGGGGGTCCCTGGCGCTATAAAAAGCTGCGGCGAACCTAAATACCTACCTGCCTAACTAGCGTCACCTGTGACACTAATACAGCGATCAGAAAAACGATCGCTTATTAGGCTGGGTTCACACTGGAGCGATGCGGGAACGCCACGAATCCGCGGCGGGTTCCCGCATCACATGCCTCCCGGCGGCAGTTCACACTGCCCTATGCGAACTGCTGGGAGTGTCAGTGAAATGTTAATGACACCCCCAGATCAGTTCGCATATCGCAGTGCGATCTGCAAACTCGGATCGCATGGTGTGAACACCCATGCGATCCGATTCTGCTGCGGACCAAAAAAAGGGTCCCGTGCGAGTTTGCGGCGGGTGCGACACGAATTCAGCCATACTATCTGTATGGCTGAACTCGAATCGCACAGAGATCGGATGTGATTTGCACTGCAGTGCGGTGCGAATCACATCCGTTCTCATAAACCGCTGCAATGTGAACCCAGCCTTAGTGACACTGGCGACGGGGGGTGATCACGGGGTTAAACCTTTATTGGGGGGGTTAGGGGGGTACCTTAGAACTAAAGGGGGCTAACCCTAACTGCCCTAACAGTTATTACAGTCACAAATGACACCCGCCGGGTGATCAGGGGGTTAAACCTTTATTAGGTAATAAATGGCGGGTGCCCTGAAACTATAAAAAAATAACTAACCAACCAGCCTCACCTGTAACAGTTATATGGTGATCACTGGTGAAAGGGTTAACTAGGGGGCAATCAGGGGGCTTTATGCGGTAGTATATGGGGGTCCCTGGCGCTATAAAAAGCTGCGGCGAACCTAAATACCTACCTGCCTAACTAGCGTCACCTGTGACACTAATACAGCGATCAGAAAAACGATCGCTTATTAGGCTGGGTTCACACTGGAGCGATGCGGGAACGCCACGAATCCGCGGCGGGTTCCCGCATCGCATGCCTCCCGGCGGCAGTTCACACTGCCCTATGCGAACTGCTGGGAGTGTCAGTGAAATGTTAATGACACCCCCAGATCAGTTCGCATATCGCAGTGCGATCTGCAAACTCAGATCGCATGGTGTGAACACCCATGCGATCCGATTCTGCTGCGGGCCAAAAAAAGGGTCCCGTGCGAATTTGCGGCGGGTGCGGCGGGTGCGATGCGAATTCAGCCATACTATCTGTATGGCTGAACTCGAATCGCACAGAGATCGGATGTGATTTGCACTGCAGTGCGGTGCGAATCACATTCGTTCTCATAAACCGCTGCAATGTGAACCCAGCCTTAGTGACACTGGCGACGGGGGGTGATCACGGGGTTAAACCTTTATTGGGGGGGTTAGGGGGGTACATTAGAACTAAAGGGGGCTAACCCTAACTGCCCTAACAGTTATTACAGTCACAAATGACACCAATGCAAAAAAAAAAATGACATTGGTGTCACTGTGACTGGGGGGCAGGGGTAATTGGGGGGGTGATCGGAGGGGTGTGAGTGTGCCTGGCATGTTCTACTGTGTAGTGTCGTGTTGGTGCAACTCACCGATCCTCTCTCCTCGGTGTCGGAACGATAAATACCGACACGGAGGAGAGATTACATCACTTCCTCTCCTGTGTTTACATTACAGGAGAGGAAGTGATGTCACGGAGCATTTTCATTCGTCGGGAGCGATCGCGAGGGGGGTGGCCATGAATGAATGGCCGTCCCCTCGTCCGGGATCGCTCCCGAACGAATACCGACCGCCGCAGGCACCGGGCTGGGGCCCGATTGGGCCCCCGACCCGTGGGCAGGCAAGGACGTACATGTAAGCCCTTATGCCTGCCCGTGCCATTCTGTCGACGTACATCGTCGTGCGGCGGTCGGGAAGTGGTTAAACAAAAAACAATAAAATATCACTATTACAAAAGTAATTTCTCATGCAATTTACTGTTATTCTTATCTTCTATATTCCGTGTTTCCTTAGTTATCATCCTTTTATCATTAACCCATTCCTCCTCCCCCCTCCTCTTTAACATTACTACTACTGGGACCCTTACTTTTTAATATCTTTATAAATGATATTGGGTCTGGGATCAAAAGTAACATTTCCATCTTTGCAGATGACTCCAAGCTATGCAGTGGAATAACGTCCTTACAGGATGTCTCCAATTTACAAGCTGGCCTCAATGCTCTGTCTAATTGGGCGACTATGTGGCAGATGAGGTTTAATGTTGATAAATGTAAAGTTTAGGAACTAAGAATATGCATGCATCATACATGCTAGGAGGAGTACAACTGGGGGGGATCCATAGTGGAGAAGAATCTGGGGGTTTTGGTAGATCATAAGCTCAATAATAGCATGCAATGCCAAGCTGCGGTTGCCAAAGCAAGCAAAGTCCTTTCTTGTATTAAGAGAGGTATGGACTCCAGAGAGAGATATATCATTTTGCCCCTGTTCAAATCATTAGTAAGACCTCATCTGGAATATGCAGTTCAATTTTGGGCACAGGTTCTCAAAAAGGATATTGGGGAACTGGAGAAAGTGCAGAGAAGGGCAACCAAACTGATAAGAGGGATGGAGGAGCTCAGCTATGAGGAAAGATTAGAGGAACTGAATTTATTCACTTTTGATAAGAGGAGATTAAGGGGGGGGGGGTATGATCAACATGTACAAATATATAAGGGGTCCATATAGTGAACTTGGTGTTGAGTTATTCATTTTACAGTCAACAAAGAGGACAAGGGGACACTCTTTATGTCTAGAGGAAAAGAGATTTTCATCTCCAAATACAGAAAGGTTTCTTCACAGTATTAGCTAGGAAAATGTGGAATAGACTCCCTGCAGAGGTGGTTCTGGCCAACTCAGTAGATGGCTTTAAGAAAGGACTGGATTATTTCCTAAATGTACATAATATAACTGGGTACTAACATTTATAGGTAAAGTTGATCCGGGGAAAATCCGATTGCCTCTCAGGGGATCAGGAAGGAATTTTTTCCCCTGCTTTAGCAAATTGGATAATGCCCTGTTGGGGTTTTTCGCCTTCCTCTACATCAACTCTGGGTATAGAATTTGGTATATGGGATTGTATGATATTATTATTTATTTTTTTGTGTGGTTGAACTGGATGGATTGTGTCTTTTTTCAACCTGACTATTTAATTATGTAACTATGTAAAAACAATTTGCATGAAAACCATTCCCCAGAAATAGGGAGTCTCAATGGATTTAACAAAAACGTAGTTTGTCATGGTTAGACTTTCCCCTATTGATGAAGAAATGCCTGGGGATTTTATCTTTGGCCTTAATCTTGTGGAAGATGTACATGGCTTTGTTGTAGCTTCTGTTATTTTGTCTGAGACACCTGGAGAAGAAAAAATTGGTGAGAAAAGGTACAGAGACTATAACAATAGGACAAGTAAAGAAGAAAGTCGTTTACATTGTTTTAAAAACCCACCACATTCCAAATAAATGTACTAGAATGTGTAAGTCCCCCTTTTTGTTGGGTCCTCTTTCATTGCCAGAAGCCCAGTTAAATCCACAAAGAATTTCCATTTCCATTTCATAAAAGGTTACATCTAAACCACAAGAGACCAAGAGAGAGATGCAGTTCTGGGTGGATTCAGTTCCAAAGAGAAGCCCATCCTACAGTAGAGATTATAGTGTTGAACTTTCCCTAACGTGATAGGACCAAATTCTTCAGCTAGGCTAAATCTTTTCAATTCTGCTCTAGTAAGGCTAAAAGACAGGAGACAGAATATGTTTAGGTACTGTGGCCAAACTCAAAAATGGTGGCCATGTAGATGTGGATGACAGGAGGAATCCAGAGAACTAATTTGGACACTGCAGGCCAAGAGTAGACTATAGGACCACTCTGAACTTTAGAGACATTGGGGGTTATTTACCAAAGGCAAATCCACTTTGCACTAAAAGTGCACTTGGAAGTAAAGTCAGTGTAGATCCGAGGGGGGTATGCAAGGAAAATAAAAAACAGCATTTTTGCTTGCACATGAATGATGATAAAATCAGCAGAGCTTCCACTCATTTCAGATCTACCCCTTAGATTTAGAGCGACTGCACTTCCAAGTGCACTTTCAAGTGCACTTGCAATGCAAAGTGGATTTGCTGTTCGTAAATAACCCCTCTTGTCTTCATATAATGTTTCCTGCATAATGCCATATAATATTTCCTGCATAATGCAGGCTGACTTCAGAAAAGTAAAGAGCCACAAAAAATCGTACAGTTTGGCCCAATTATGGGTACATTCCCATAGCTTTGAAAGAATGGGAGACCAGCTTTTTACTATGCTGCTCTTGTGGCTAGGTGGTCCTTGGCTTTGGTGTAATGTCTGGCTTATCGGCCTTGACAGGCTCATTGCTGATGCTGAAAACAAAGAAAATATTTGTTAGTATGTACTATTTAAAACTTTAAAATGATTTTCTTCCAATAATGTTTATTTAGTTTCAAAAGATACAAATCAAAATATGGATCACAGTCAGTAGGAAGATCACATCAATAATCCTAAAATCCTTCCCCTGACATGATAGGAGATTGGTCCCATGTTTGTGAGTAAAAGTTCAAGTTAATTGGCTTTTAGTAACCATAACAATTCTTACCCCTGAGAACTAGCCTGAGACAAAGTAAGAACCTGTGTTGAAGGGCTTTGGGCTTGTTTCAGTGGTATTGGATTGCCATCAGTTTGAGATGCTTCTGTGATCATTCAGAATTTATTAACAGGTGCATTGGATCTGCAGATTACCTGCTTCAAGATGGTTCTGCATTCCCACAGACATGTATGAGAATCATAGGAGTGCGCATTGGGTGTGCCAGCTCATTGTTTTGTGGGCCGGCATTGAGATGGGAAAGATCTGCCACTGAGAAACTCTGCTTATGAGAGAAGTGAGAAAGACATTATGTGCTAGTGGCAAAATTGTAAAGATCACCTATCTGACCAGCAGAATGCCACAAGGGAGAATAATACTGGCTAACAACCAATCAGAACACCTGGCAGGAGCTCATGTGACCATACCCCAAGCTCCCTGATTGGTTTGAAAGCCAATGAGGCGTTTCCATCCTTTACCCCTATTTTCGCTTCCAACTTGTTCCAATCTGTATTTAAATTTATGCAGATGCAGTGCAGGTATTTTCACTGCAACATTTGAAATTTTTTAGATGTCTAGCCTGTAGACCAGGGGTCTCGAAACGTTCTAAACAAAGGGCCAGTTTATTGTCTTTCAGACTTTAGTGGGCTAAACTGTGGCCAGTGGGATTGGAATATTTTGTGGCATCAGTGAGAGTAAACATTGCTACATTTGGTATTAGGGGTAATAGTGCCCCATTGCTGGTGCCAGTGGGAGAAATGGTGTCCCATTGTTGTCAGTTGGCAGAATAGTCTTGTATCAGTGGGGAGGAGAAGTGCCCCATGGGCCAGATAAAGGCAAGCAAAGGGCCAAAGTTTGGAGACCACTGCTTTAGATTGTTACAATTGAGGTTTATTCACTAAACCAGTGATTATGGACAATTGTCAAGGTATTTACAAAATATAGATCAACTGTGAAAAAAATACCCCAGTTCATCTATTTTTCCTTCTGGGCTGTGTTCCTTGATTTCTGTTCATAATTTCCTATTCAGTGAATAAATTCATACTATAATCATAAGCTGCAAATTGGGTTGCACAAAAAAAGACAAATAAAAAAATACTCAGCAATCATTTCATGAATTAAAAAAACAAAAAACTATTTTTTTGTTTAATGTAAAAGATGATGATACGCTGAGTAAATAGATACCTAAAACATGTCACGCTTTAAAATTGCGCACACTCGTGGATTGGAGCCAACCTTCGGTACTTAAAAATCTCCATAGGCAATACTTAACATTTTCTACAGGTAACCTGTTTAGAGTTACAGAGGAGATCTTGGGTTAGAATTGTTGCTCTCGCCCTAATGTTTGCAGCGATACCTCACATGTGTGAATTTAACAACTTTTACTTCTGTGTGCGAGCACGCAGGGACAGGGGTGCTTTACATTTCTTTGTTTTATTGTTTAATTAATTTTTTTATTTTTTATTTTTTTCCCTTTAATTTTTTTTATTTTTTTTGATCCCTTTAATTCCTATTACAAGGAATTTAAACATCCATCCCTTGTATTAGGAATAATGCAAAAAACACACGCTTTGCAACCCCTACAAAACACGCAGCATCATGCTTGTGTTAACATTTGTTTGCATCTGCCATGTGTTAGAAAAGGCTTGGCAGTGCTCAGTGCGCTTGCTTTACCATTCGTTCGTTCGCATCTGTGCATTTCCAAATATACAGCAAGCCGCAAAAAAAAAAAAAACATGCTTTGCCATGAATTTTGAAAATGTGTGGCAATGTGCGTCATGCTTGCGTTACCATTTAGACTGCGTTTGCATCTGTGCATTTCTGAACGAGTGGCAACCTGCACAGAAAACGTGTGTTTTTGTACATTTCAAAAACGTGCGGCAAAGTGTGTCGTGCTATGGTTACCATTCATTCACATCATGCGCATTTCCAAACACAGGGCAACCCGCAAGAAAAAGCACACATTTTATGTAGAGCAGCTCATTTAAGTGCACATTTACACTTGAAAAACATGCAAGATACTTACATGCGTTTCCGCTACGCTGAGGTGTGAAGGGAATGTGCTTGGAAGGAAGTATAACCAGGGAGGAGACACAGGAATGATTGTTGCTCTGGAAGTCTCCTGACTTTCATGTGGTACTAGTGTGGACCAGGGACATCTATTCAATCCATCCCACTGCTCCCAGCATCAGCATCAGCTTTAATAGCAGCCGGTGTATGTGTGTATATGAAGGGCTTCTTAAATAATGCTCTGATCTGTGAGGTAGGACTTGAGAGGTTTGGACACTTTCTGTAGGTGTGACTGGTGGGATTGAATGCTAATTAGGATGTATTTTATCCCATCCACCATCAGAACTGTGTAGGAAGTTACATCATTTTCAGAGTCTCAAAGACTACGGGGGGGGGGGGGGGGGGTTGTAGTGTATCAGCAGGATATACAGAGTGTCAGAGTGTCACATGATACAATGCCACAACTAAACCTAAATCAGAGGATCTGCAGACCACAAAGTAACATGGTACAGAGGTATTATCTATGCTAGGTTTGATCATTTCATTCAGTTTTAGTGAAAAGAAAGTTGGAGTTTAGCTTAAAAGGATAAACTCATAAGGATTCATTAGTAATTAATCATTTTCCAATAGATTAACTTTAAATTTGTTGTTGGAAAACTTGATTCCTGCAATGTCAGGAGTTTTGCGATTATGAAGAGTTAAAGGTTCCATTGAAAACCCAAAAAGTATGAACAAGAGCCTTGTTTCCTGTTGAATAGTTTTGGAAATAGGTCAGGAACTATACAGTATCTTATATTAGATTTAGTATTTTTCTGATGTTAGAAACTTGCCCTTGGGTAATCTTTTTTCAAATGGAACTTCCAAGGAATTAGTTAAGATGATTTTCCAAGATAGCTGTAAACAGGGCCGGTGCTTCCACTAGGCGGATTAGGCAGCCGCCTAGGGCGCACTGCCGCCTAGGGCGCCTGACCGCTGATTGTCCTACTCCAGCACTGTCCACAGAGCTTGCACTATACACCAGCGCTGAGCCTCTGACATGTGTGAAGCAGCGCCCCTCACACCCCCCCCCGTCTCCACACTGACACATCAGTGACATCATGTCACATGTGTCCACACTGCTCCCTCACGCTCTCCGCTCTGACAAGTTTCCAGCGGTCATCCCACCTCCCAGCCTGCTCACCACTCTGCGCTCTGACTCAGAGCGGGGATAGTTCTGAGTGACAGTGTTAAGTGTCCAGCAGCACCAGCCCACCCCACGCTCTCCGCTCTGACGTGTGTGTCCAACAACCACCCCGCGCGCCCCCCCCCCCCCCCCCCCGAAGATGCTCTCCTGGACTGGCCGTGTCACACTGGAGTGTAGCGGAGAAAATCATGGGGAGGTCAGCATGGCGCCTGGCGGCAGCTCTTTAGGCTTGGGGACAGGTGGAGCCTGGAAGAGGCACAGACAGGAGGCAGGTACAGGCGTACAGGAGAATTTTAGAATGGCACAGCACGAGTGAGGAATAGGCAGCAAGCAAACAGGCTCACGTCCTCAGATACAAGTTTGCTGAGCCCAAGACTATCACCTGACCTGGTGTGTGGTGAGTAAACACTGTTGCTGTCTTGGATAATAATGAAATTGTATGTAATGACAATGACATACAATTTGCAAATGTGTGTATATGTATTTATATTCACTGATCTGCCAAAATGGCAAGTGTGTGCCAAGCACCCCACCGCCCCCCCCCCCCCCCCCCCGTGAGGGGCTGCATTGATTGCAGTGGTGAAGCAGCATTGATGGGCACAGCTGAGACTGTATTTTATGGGCACAGGTAAGACTATTTGATAAGCACAGGTGAAGCAGCATTAATGGGCACATGTGAGACTGTGTTTTGATGGGCACAGGTGAGGCTGCGTTTTGATGGGCACAGGTGGGGCTGTATTTGATGGGCACTGGTGAGACTGTATTTGATGGGCACAGGTGAAGCGGCAATAATGGGCACAGGTGAGTGAGGACTACGTTTTATGGGCGCTGGGGAGGTTGTATTTGATGGGCGCTGGTGGCGCTGCATTTGATGTGCACAGGTGAGGCTGCATTTGATGGGCGCTGGTGAAACTACCTGAATTTGATGGGCACAGGTGAGGCTTTATTTGATGGGCGCTAGTGAGGCTGCATTTGATGGTCGCTGGTGAAATGGCCTGAATTTGATGGGCACAAGTGAGGCTGCATTGATTGGCACTGGTGAAGCCGCATTGATGGGCACCGGTGAGGCTGCATTTAATGGGCATCCCTTACAGTCACACACAGACACTGAAACACACAATACATCTCTTACACACACAAAAACCTCTGGTCCGCTCTGGTTCCCTCATTAAAAAGATGGGACGTACATGGGCAGGGCAATGGGGGTGGAGCCGGGGGGGCGGCAAAATGAGGTTTCGCCTAGGGTGTCAAAAATCCTTGCACCAGCCCTGGCTGTAAATAGATTGAGGTCTGTATTTAGCAATGAGTTTGGACAATAGTTTTGAGAATCAGAGGCTCTGGTTCAGTTTTGGTATTTTTGCTATAGAGGCTTGTAACAAGATAGATGGGTTTCTTAAATGGAAAGTTGATAATTAAAATACTTTTTTTGTACTAAAGTTTTGAGTGGGCTTCAGGTCCAGGGGTTTTAGCATTTATAAACTTATGACTGTATTATTTCTTATGAAATATCATTGTTTAAGGTAACTGTATCGAAAGAGAAAGGATGGTTACCTCATTAAGAAAGCCATTATATGTGGATTCTGAAAGGTTTTAGCTTTGTAAGGGTCTTGTTATAATGTACATATATTTTATTAAGATAGTAATTTGTTCATTTTGTATCCTTATTCTGTAGATATTCTTTCACACATTTTAATTTAGCAGTCAACCATTTATGCAAAACTAGAATAGTCAGGTTTACCTATTATGAAACATAGAAAGGGGAGGGTCATATCTTCACATGTCTGGAGATAGAATGTGTTCAAAGAAGATCCACGTACAACTTATCTGAAAACTTAAAGGGGTTGTAAAGGTAAATTTTTTATTTTCTACATAGGTTCCTTTAAGCTAGTGCATTGTTGGTTCACTTATCTTTTCCTTCAATTTCCCTTCTAAATGTTTTTTTTTCTTTGTTTTCTTTGTCTGAATTTCTCACTTCCTGTTCCTCCTCAGTAAGCTGTTCAGTAAGCTGTTCTGGCTGACTAACCACCAGCTCGGATGATGGTGAGAAGTTTACTGAGGAGAAACAGGAAGTGAGATATTCAGACAAAGCAAAAAAACATTAAGGCCGCGTACACACGCGCGGACTGTTCGCCCAACTTTGTCCGTCCAACAGTTTCAGCAAACAGTCCGCTCAAAATTAGCATGGACGGACATGCCCACACACGACGAACGAACAGTTTGCTGAAACCGTGCGCGATGACGTGAACAGCACGTACGACGGGACGAAAAATACGACGTCCTATACACTGCATTATAGCTTTCGGCGTGAAAATCCTTTCTGAGCATGCGCGCAACTTTGTTTGACGAACAAGCCTACACACGAGCGGGCTGTTCGCTGAAACAAGGTTTCAGCGGACAGTTTTTCGGAATTTCCGAAAAACCTTGTCCGTCCAACTGTCCGCTGAAACTGTCCGCTGAAAGCCCACACACGAGCGGACTGTCCGCCCAAACACTGTTCAGCGGACAAAGTTGGGCGAACAGTGCGCCCGTGTGTACGCGGCCTTAGAAGGGAAATCAAAGGAAAAGGTAAGTGAACCAACAATGCACTAGCTTAAAGGAAACTATGTAGAAAATAAAAAAATTACCTTTACAACCCCTTTAATTCCAAAAACAAATACCTTGCAAAAAGGTAACAAAAATGTCTTGACCTTAAAGATCAAAATACAAACTGGAATGCAGGCAACTTCTTCTCTGGGAAGCTGGTGGTATGTGGTTATAAGAAGAACAGGCTCAAATAGAGACTTCTCTTGCAGATAATAGACTGTTTAAGCAATCTGAAAACTTGTAGATTTTGGTTCTAGCTATCAGCAAACACCCAAATTATAATAGGCACCTCATCCCAATTGCAAGATTAGTTTAAAAATACAGAGGGCGTGAAGATGGGATTTTTACAGTGCTTATATATAATTCATACAGAAAGAAAAACATTTTTTGTATGAAAGATTTGTTTGGTAAAAACATTATAGTTTATTGAATACAATTAAAATAGCACATATGGTGCATTATTAAACAATTTTCACATATTTAGGGGGTCCTGGATACAGAGAGTTGAGGTACTTGCAACAATTCATCCCGACATGTTTCGCAATAGTTTCTTCAGGGGATGTACAAGCTGATAATTATGATGATATCAAAAAAGAAAAATTAGTAACAATAAATAGTTAATATAAGCTAATATCACACAATTCATTGCATGATACATAATATATCATTAAGTTTTCCATCCAAAAATTCCAGAGAACGCTTATCCCTTGCCAGATCAACCCTCAAATGCACAGAGCATCCACCTCAGTGTGTTAAAGGTGTGTATGACCCTGCACCCAATATGGACCGCTCAACAAAGGGGGGCACAGATGGAGGTGAGTCTGGACAGTAATATACATTTTATTTTATTTAGTATGGGGTAGTAAAAGAAGGAAATAGAAGTATATGGATTTATAACAATATATAATTATAATCATAATAGTAATACAAGCCATGTATGAATGAAATGGATAAGCTATAGTATCCTCAATAGTGAGGAAAGGGCAGCAAAAGGTGCCTCTGCACAAAAAGGATATAACTATTGATATAAATATTGATATAAATCTTAAAACTTGTTATTTGGCAATAGCTATAAAATCAATGTGCATCATAAAGGAAACCCACTTTTATGCCCCCTTCTTTTGGGTAGAAGTCCTGAACACCTGGAATAAAGCATATGACTTTATTCCGTCCTAGCATCTGTTTAACATACAGATTCATTTGTCCATGTGGCTAATGGTGATGGAGTATGACCACTAAAATAAAAGTATGGTATTCAGGTTTTTTTTGTCTACTGCGGCTTTCCCTATATATGGGATAGATTTAAGTCCAATGCATAAGTGATTTGATCTTGACATATCCTCCTTCTTTAAATCTTATGAAGCAGATTTGGTAACCTGGAAAAGGTATTGGGAGTGAATTCTCCTTATCCCACTGTATACATTTGCTCCAAAAAGCAGGAAATATTAGGCTACAGCTGTGAACTCAAGTCCTGCACCCCTAAAGTGTTCTTACACCTGTCCTGATGACGTGGCCACTTTGATTTCACGAAACACGTTGATAGTATATTGTACTGTCTGACCAATAAATACCTACCTTTTGAAGAGAAAATGTAAGAGTTTATTCTTTTACTACAGGCGCCTCTGTTGACCTTACCCTTGTTATTCTTAGGACAAAAAGTTTTCCAGTACAAACATTAAAAGTATTGTCCTAAACATTACCTATTCTCGTACCTTATAATCATCTGAGAAGATTACAAGCAGATCTACTTAAATTCACATGGAATCTCAAGCGTCATAGAATACCCCAATGGGGGCCTTGCATTCCCTAACCTTATTAATTATTACCAAGCAACCCAACTGCGTGCAATCGCTATATGGTTCACCCAACGATCCTACAATAGGTGGTTAGAAATTGAAAAAATATGGCTGGCCCCAACCCACCCCAACAATCTGCTCTGGAGTGTGAGTGCAGAGGTCCCCCCTGAACGCTTATTGGGTTCTATGTCTCAGCTGCGACGCCTCTGGCGCAAGATTTACAAGACACGTAAGCTGTCATCTGAAAGATCGCTCCTAACCTCATTTGTTTGTAAGGTGCCAGACAGTCTAACTCACCAAATGTCTTACCCATGGGCATCGCAAAACCTTTTTCATTTCGACACCCTAGTAGCCCCCAGGTCATGTAGGTTATTGCCCTATGCTGACCTCCAGGCCAAATGTGACTGACCTCGCCAGGCGTTTTTTAGTTACTTACAAATACGCCACTTTTCCCTGACCATTTCACCCAATCTACTATTTTCCCCTCCATCTTCTTTTGAAAATCGAATCCTAGCGGGCACGGCCCAGAAGGGTTTAATATCAGACATCTACAAAATAATAAATGCCTTTCCTATGGAATCTAAAGGCAAGCATGCATATGTGCTCAAATGGGAAAAAGCCCTCAATGAGGAAATTCCCATGAACAGTGGCAGGTGATACGGTCACAGGCAGGCAAAAGCTCCCTATGCACCTTATACAAAGCAAATGCGTACAAAATACTTTTTTTTGGTACATGACCCATGATATTCTCCATGCCATTTACCCCTCTACCTCCAGCTGTTGTTGGCATTGCCAGTCGGACAAAGGCACACTTTTCAATATTTACTGGAGCTGTCCACTGATTGTCCCCTTTTGGAAGGAGGTCCAACAGCTACTAGCCCACCTCTTGGATACACAGTTTCCCCTGACCCCCAAATCTTTTCTGCTAGGCATACCTCACTCACGATTATCCGCAGCCCAAAAAAAACTTTCTCGTCATATCTTAACAGCGGCACGCTGTCTTATTGTCCTAAATTGGAAAAAGAAACACCCCCCCTACCCCTGGTGCCCTACACGCTAGAATCAAAGATGTGGAGCTGATGGAGAAGATGACTGCCAGGATGCGGGACAGGCTGGAGGCTCATGACATAGTATGGAATCCTTGGAATCTCCGGGAGGACTGGATCTGATTGGATACGCTGAGCCACCTAGATGATCTCTTTTTTTCTTTTCTTTCTCTTTTCTCTCCCTTTCCCTCTATCTATCCGAGAGTATTCTTGTGACTGTCGTTCCTTTGCAAACGCAGATAAATGTGTTTTCTGGATGCAGGTTCCTTGATTTCAAATCAGCCAAAAACAGTTTAGCTGATAGTGACCTGTGAAGAACTCCGTGATTGCTGATAAGAACTTTTAAGCTGGTTCAGACTTTTTTTTTTTTTTTTATTACTTTCTTAATGATCAAATGTATACTGTACACTGCTTATCCTTTCCTGTTTCAAGTGTATAGTTCTGTTTTAAGTGTATATTGAATAAAACGTTATTTGAAAGAAAAAAAAAACATTGTCCTGTGTTTTAAACATATTTTCAAAGTGTGCCCGCTTTACTGTGTCTTTTCATTAAAACTGGTACATTAAAATTCAGAAAAGAATATTGTCCTTTCTGGTTTGAATACTTTGTTGGGGGTGGTAACATAATGATTAGGGATGAGCCGAACACCCCCCGGTTCGGTTTGCACCAGAACTTTCGAACGGACCCCAAATTCGTACGAACTTTCGAACCCCATTGAAGTCTATGGGACTCGAACGTTCGAAATTAAAAGTGCTCATTTTAACGGCTAATATGCAAGATACTGTCCTAAAAAGGGTTTGGGGACCTGGCTCCTGCCCCAGGAGACATGGGTCAATGCCTAAAATGTTTTTAAAAATGGCCGTTTTGGCGGGAGCACTGATTTTAATGACGATTAAAGTGAAAAAAAAGTGAAATATTCCTTTAAATATGGTGCCTGGGGGGTGTCTGTAGTATGCCTGTGAAGTGCCACGTGTTTCCTGTGTTTAGAACAGTCCCTGCACAAAATGACATTAAACGGAAATAACATCATTTAAAACTGCTTGCGGTTTTAATGTTATATCTGGTTCCTGCAATATGGTTGAAAATCATTGAGAAAAATGGCATGGGTAGCCCTCCCTGCCCATTACCAGCCCCTTTGGGTCTTGTACGCATATTAAGGGGAACCCAGTACCCATATTAAAAAAAGGAAATGCGTGTGGCCCCCCAGGCCCTATATATTCAGAACAGCAGTATACAGGCGGTGCAAACAAGACAGGGACTGTGTAGGTTTGTTGTGTTAAGTTGAATCTGTTTGTAATTTTCAACTGGTACATTTTTAAAGTGTAGCTCCAGTCAAAAAAACAATTTTTAAGCTTTTTGGAAAAAATAGGGAAGGTTTATCACCCCCGTATAATTTGTTTTGTCATACATCTTTTTTCATCTCACTTGCTGTTGTCTCCTTCCGTTTGCAAGTAGGAGATGTTTATAAGTTGGATGTTTGAAAGTAGGGGCCTGCCCTATATGCTCTGCAGAAATGGCGGAACAAGGTGTTGGTTTTGCCACAACATTGTAAGCCCTGAAAGTGACTCTTGGTGGGCGCTGGAGCGCCCTGCTGTGAACGATTATATCAAGAATTGTAATTACATGCCATTATTGAACAGTGGTAGAAAAATTGACCTTTGGTGGTTGTGGTGCTGGTGCCACAACACTATAAGTCCTCACAGTTACTCTGGGTGGGCACAGGAATGGGCCCTCCTGTGAAATATTATATCAAGAATTGTAATTACATGTCCCTGTTAAACAGGGGCAGAAAAATTGGGCCTTAGGCATTGGTGCTGGTGCCACCACACTGCAACCTCTCTCATATACTCTTGTTTTATTGCAGGAATTAGCCCTGCTGCAAAGCATTGCATCAAAAATTGTAATTAAACGCCCCTGTTAAACAGGGGCAGAAAAATTGGGCCTTAGGCACTGGTGCTGGTGCCACCACACTGCAACCTCTCCCATATACTCTTGTTTTATTGCAGGAATTAGCCCTGCTGCAAAGCATTGCATCAAAAATTGTAATTAAATGCCCCTGTTAAACAGGGGCAGAAAAATTGGGCCTTAGGCACTGGTGCTGGTGCCACCACACTGCAACCTCTCCCATATACTCTTGTTTTATTGCAGGAATTAACCCTGCTGCAAAGCATTGCATCAAAAATTGTAATTAAACGCCCCTGTTAAACAGGGGCAGAAAAATTGGGCCTTAGGCACTGGTGCTGGTGCCATGACACTGCAACCTCTCCCATATACTCTTGTTTTATTGCAGGAATTAGCCCCGCTGCAAAGCATTGCATCAAAAATTGTAATTAAACGCCCCTGTTAAACAGGGGCAGAAAAATATTATATCAAGAATTGTAATTACATGTCCCTGTTAAACAGGGGCAGAAAAATTGGGCCTTAGGCATTGGTGCTGGTGCCACCACACTGCAATCTCTCTCATATACTCTTGTTTTATTGCAGGAATTAGCCCTGCTGCAAAGCATTGCATCAAAAATTGTAATTAAACGCCCCTGTTAAACAGGGGCAGAAAAATTGGGCCTTAGGCACTGGTGCTGGTGCCATGACACTGCAACCTCTCCCATATACTCTTGTTTTATTGCAGGAATTAGCCCTGCTGCAAAGCATTGCATCAAAAATTGTAGTTAAACGCCCCTGTTAAACAGGGGCAGAAAAATTGGGCCTTAGGCACTGGTGCTGGTGCCACGACACTGCAACCTCTCCCATATACTCTTGTTTTATTGCAGGAATTAGCCCTGCTGCAAAGCATTGCATAAAAAATTGTAATTAAATGCCCCTGTTAAACAGGGGCAGAAAAATTGGGCCTTAGGCACTGGTGCTGGTGCCACCACACTGCAACCTCTCCCATATACTCTTGTTTTATTGCAGGAATTAGCCCTGCTGCAAAGCATTGCATCAAAAATTGTAATTAAACGCCCCTGTTAAACAGGGGCAGAAAAATTGGGCTGATGGCATCACCCAGAACCAGAAATGTTCTTCCAACATATCAGCGGAGGAGGAAGAGGATAGACAATCAACATAACAGGACAGTCACTCAGCATCAGCATAGGCAGTCTTGAAGGGATGTGATATTTCCAAAAAAATTATTCTGTTACATCAGCTTCAGGTGCTTAGTAGCTGTGGGTGATCCAAGACTGATTCATCTTGATGAAGGTCAATCGATCAACTGATTCGGTGGACAGACGCACCCTGTGATCGGTAACAAAGCCACCAGCAGCACTGAAGGTGCGTTCCGAAAGAACACTGGATGCAGGACAGGCCAGTAGCTCAATTGCATACTGTGCAAGCTCTGGCCAGTGATCCATCTTCAAGACCCAGTAAGCCAGAGGATTTTCGGTGGGAAAGGTGTCCAAGTCTGACCTTGCCTAGGTATTCCTGCACCATGTAAATCAGACGCTGGCGATGGTTGCTGGAACCGATCATACCTTGGTGCTGCGGACTAAAAAATTGTCTGAAAGCATCAGTCAGACGGCCACCTTCTCCACCGCTCCTTCTGACCGATGCCTCAGCAACACGTTGTCCAGGACCAGGAGTTTGTAACCTCCCAGTCTCTGGGAACGCGTTGCACAGACCTTTCTGCAAGGCCTCCCGGAGATGTCTCATCCTCTGCTCCCTCTGCGATGGCAAGATAAGGTCGGCAACCTTACCCTTGTACCGTGGATCAAGGAGAGTGGCCAGCCAGTAATGGTCCCTCTCCTTGATCCAAAGAATACGAGGATCCTTCCGCAGGCTTTGCAGGATGAGGGAGGCCATGCAGCGTAGGTTAGCTGAGGCATTCGGTCCGGAGTCCTCTGGGTCACTAAGGACAACATGATCCGCAGCTATCTCCTCCCAGCCACGTACAAGTCCACATGTTTCTTGGGACTGTAAATCATCCCTACAAGACTGCTGCTGCTGATGCTGAGTGCCAGCCTCCACCTCCATGCTGACACAATCATCCTCCTCCTCCTCTTCCTCCTCCTCATCCTCTTCCTGTGTGATGGGTGGCACAGCAGGAACACTGTCTGGATAAAGGGGGCCTTGAGAGGCAAGGAAGTCCTCCTCTTCCTGCCTCTGTTCTGCCTCAAGTGCCCTGTCCATTATTCCATGCAGCGTATGCTCCAAGAGGTGGACAAGAGGTACAGTGTCACTGATGCATGCACTGTCACTGCTCACCATCCTTGTGGCCTCCTCAAATGGTGACAGGACAGTGCATGCATCCCTGATCATGCCCCACTGGCGTGGTGAGAAAAAACCAAGCTCCCCTGACCCTGTCCTGGTGCCGTAGTCGCACAGGTACTCATTGATGGCCCTCTGCTGCGTGTGCAGCCGCTGCAGCATGGCCAACGTTGAGTTCCACCTGGTGGGCATGTCACATATAAGGCGGTTTTTGGGCAGGTTCAACTCCTTTTGGAGCTCAGCCAGCCGAGCACAGGCATTAAATGATCGGCGGAAATGCACACAGACTTTCCTGGCATGCTTCAGGACATCCTGTAAGCCGGGGTACCTGCCCAAGAACTGCTGCACCACCAGGTTGAGGACGTGAGCTACACAGGGCACATGGGTCAGTTGTCCCTGTCGGAGGGCAGAGAGGAGGTTGGTGCTATTGTCGCAAACCACCATTCCTGGCTTAAGCTGGAGTGGCGTCAACCACCTCTCGGCCTGCCCCTGCAGAGCTGACAAAACATCCGCCCCAGTGTGGCTCCTGTCCCCCAAACAAACCAGCGCAAGCACGGCATGGCATCGTTTTGCCAGCGTACTTGCGTAGCCCCTGGAACGCCTACGGAGCACCGCTGGTTCTGAGGACAGAGCACTGGAAGAGGCCATGGAGGAAGAAGAAAAGGAGGGGGTGGAGGAGAGAGGTGTGTCACAACCAATAGTAGCATTTTGGAGGCGTGGTGGCGGAACAACCTCCAACACTACTGCACCTTGTCCTGCATCCTTCCCAGCTGCCAGAAGAGTGACCCAATGGGCCGTGAAAGACAGGTAACGTCCCTGTCCATGCCTGCTGGACCATGAGTCAGCGGTAATATGCACCTTACCGCTGACCGCCCTGTCCAGCGAGGCAAGGACATTGCCTTCCACATGCTGGTAGAGAGCCGGAATCGCCTTCCGTGAGAAAAAGTGGCGTTTGGGGACCTGCCACTGAGGAACCGCACATTGTACAAACTCACGGAAGGGGGCCGAGTCTACCAAGTGAAAAGGCAGCAGTTGAAGTGCTAGCAATTTAGCCAAGCTAGCATTCAACCGCTGGGCATGTGGATGGCTGGGAGTGAACTTCTTTTGCCGGTCCAGCAGCTGGGGCAGGGACATTTGCCTGCTATAATCAGACGTGGGTGTACTGCTAGCAGAGTGCCCGGAAGCACTTGGCTGTGACACACCTAATTCTACACCTTCATTCCTCTCAGAGCATGTTTCAGAGAGGACTGAAGGTCTAGTGGGGTTGGAGATGCCAGCTGATGAGGAGCAAGGAGAGTTCCGCTTTGTTCTTTGGTGTGGGTCTTTGAGGTACGCTTGCCAACGAGCTGCATGGCAGGTCAACATATGTCTGGTCAAGCATGTGGTGCCCAAGCGGCTAATGTTTTGGCCACGCGAGATACGCTTGAGACATATGTTGCAAATAGCAGCGGTGCGATCTGATGCACTCGTCTCAAAAAAGGCCCACACCAAAGAACTTTTAGAATAACGCGCAGAGGCAGCGCCCTGCACAGGCGGAGCTCTGCGGTGTGATTCAGTCGGTGTGCTGCCCCTAAGCTGGCCCCCGGAGGGCATCCTGCCTCGTTGGACATGTGCCTCCTCCTCCTCTCTCCTACCAGGCACCCATGTGGAGTCAGTGCCCTCATCATCCCCTCCCTCTTCATCGCTGTAGCAAACCTGGCAATATGCTGCAGCTTGTGGAACATGACTGCCAGATTGCTGTCCTTCTTGAGCATCCCCTCTCTCTGCATTCACGCTACTGCTTTCCTCTAGCTGAGTGTCATCATCAGAGGCTACAAAACACTGGGCATCCTCCTGGAGCATGTACCCAACACTGTGCTCAAAGAGTTCAGGAGACTCCTCAGGAGGACATGGTGGGTCTAGGGAAGGAGTCACTGATGATGACATTGAGACGAGGGAAGACGATGCGTTGGCAGCTGCTTTGCTAGTACCCTGAGACTGGGTGAGAGAGGATGAGGAGGATGAAGAGGGCTTGGTCATCCACTCTACCAAGTCATTGGCATGTTGCGGTTCAACATGTCCAGCTGCCGAAAAGAAGGACAAGTGTGTCCCATGGCCACGTGCTGATGACAATGCACCGCATCCACGACCAGCACTGTTGTCTCTAGACACAGAGCCTGCTTGCCCTCTTTTATCGGCTCGCACCTGTCTGCCTCTCCTTGCTGGCCTTCCAGACATGGTAATGGCCTGAAGGGAGTTGGGTAAAACAGCAGTTGGGTAGTGTATATTGTGCTGGAGGCACACAACACCCACTAACTCCTGCAGATGCCTTTATTATAGAACACCAGAGATAAAGGGGTATACTGTAATGGAGTCACACAACACCCACTAAGCCCTGCAGATGGCTCTATTAGAGAACAGCAATAAAGGGTAGATACAGGTGTATATTGTGCTGGAGGCACAAAACACCCACTAACTCCTGCAGATGTCTTTTTTATAGAACACCAGAGATAAAGGGGTATATACAGATGTATACTGTGCTGTGCTGGAGGCACACACAACTTCCAATAACTCTTGCAGATGACAAGTGGGCTCAAATAGAGAAGAGCTATGTAGGTGGATATAGCGGTATGTACTGGGTACAGAGCACGCAGACAGCACGCACAAGCTCCTAACACTACTGACTGCAAGCTCTATTATAAAAGATAGATCACTAGCTATATAGGTGAGGTGAATATAGCGGTGTATACTGCGGTCAGGGCAAGCAGACAACAACCACTACAGAAGAGCAAGATCGAAAATCGGCAGATAACGATCGGTGTGTACTGTGTTGAAGGTACACAGAACACCCACTAACTGCTTCAGACGCCAACACACTACACAAGGCCGCCGCGCTGGCGGCCTTATATAGTGTGGGGCGTGTACTACACAGCCTGAGCTATGATTGGCCACAGGCATCCTGCCTGTGGCCAATCATGGCTCTCCTCGCTGCTGGTGCTGTGATTGGCCAAGCATGCGGGGTCACAGTGCATGCTTGGCCAATCATGAGCCAGCAATGCACTGCGATGACGCAGTGCATTGTGGGCTGTGAGCGCCACACGAATTTGGCGCGAACGGCCCATAATGTTCGGAATTCACCGAACGGGCGAACAGCCGATGTTCGAGTCGAACATATGTTCGAGTCGAACACGAAGCTCATCCCTAACAATGATCTACCACTCATATTAGGCTTTTAATGTTGCTATTTCACAACAGTGATTTAGATGTGTCTGTTTTAACTGTACCCAACCAAAATTTTGGGTTTGTGCTGGTGGGTGGAATCAATTCTCTTAAAGATTAAAGCTGTGTTGGTACCTGTACCAATTACAGTATCTTATCTGACTTACAGCAGCTGCTTGCAATCACGTCTGTAGTTAAAATATGTTGCTTATGACAGGCCCAACTTTCACAATATGGACCTATGGATTAGAGTTCATGTTCAAAGACTGCATCATGTTTGATGATGTCTAGGGTAACATACACAGAAAATTAATAACATAATACCTTTTTGTTATTTCAACTGTAGATTTTGAATCCTAGATGACCTAGCTGCTAAGAACTTCTCTATATGATTATAGCCAACAGAACAAGTGTACACAATGAAAGAGGAACCATGGCTTTGTGATCCTTGGCACTGGGACCTAGTGCTGATTGTTCCTGAAACTTTATTGTTACTTTATCAGTTGCTTTTTATTGGCTAGGTGTTGGTATATGGCTCACAACTTTACATAGGTTTCTGTTCATATTCCCAATAAAAGAAGAATAAACTGTATGGATCACACATATCATTATGACACATTATTTTGTTTTCAGCTAAATATAAATCCAAGTAAAGGCTTCAGAAATGTAGCTACATGAAGTGACACAAATCTGAGAAAACAAACCACACGATCAGTTAAGACATTGGTTTAGAAAATGGAGGCATGTCTGAGCGCTAAATAGTAGATCTGCTCTCTGTCAAGCTTTTTTCTGTAGCTTCACCTCAAAATACAGGGGCCGTGGCTCTAAATTACCAGGTCCAGCTCAACATGTCTCCCCTGTCACCCAAGTCATTAAAGCAAACTTTAAGAGTCATAAAGCCACTTCCACTCTGAGATTCATAGGAAAGTTGTTCCCTTGCCACCTCAAAAGCTGATGCACCACACACCTAAGAAGTGTCCAGAATGCTCCCGAGCCTTGCCCTACTGCACGTGATTATCTCCCTCGCTTTGGCATGTGCAATAAGCCCCTACCCACGATGAAGTCTATCCTTAATATACAGCGACAGATCATGGACCAAGGCAGTCACTCTCTCCATTTGACCAGCACAGCTTTTGCAAGCTCGTAAAAGCTGCTTTAGGCAGACACCATAGTCTTCCCTGCCACACTCTGCATTGGGCTCAGAAAAGGGAACTGTGGCCTACGCAGGCGGCCAACAATAGGTGAGCCATCATATTTTTTTCCTCCTATGTCTTATCTCCAATTTCCACAGACCCAATACAGAGAGGTTCTTAGCCCTGTGTCAGGGCTGGGCTCAGGGCTGGGCTCAGCCCTTCCTTCTCATAGCTGGCTGCTCAGCTGTCAGCTAAGTGCCAGCTCCTATCTCTCAACAGTGACTCACCTATTGATGATATCCTGCTCATCAGTCCTGCCTACTTAAGCCAGTCCAGATGATCTCTGCCTTCACCTTGGTCACACCTCTAGAGACGCTCTCCTGTGTTCCTGTTAAAGACTTGCTTGGCTGACATTCCTTCTGGCTCCAGATCCTGCTTGCTGTACTACTATGCTCATCTCTGACTCCCTGACATTTTGGCCTGTCTGACTATCGATTCCGGTTCCTGAACTCTGGCTATGTTTTCACTACGGTTACTCTGTTTACCTTTTTTATTATTATTATTAAACAAGTGTGATTTAACTATAATTCTTTCTCAGTCTGATTCATGGTTCCTGACACCCTAAACCTCCATGTTTCACGGTGGTAGCAGCACCATGATGTGGGCATGCTTTTCTTCAGCAGTGACAGGGAAGATGGTCAGAGTTGATGGGAAAATGGATGGAGCCAAATACAGCGCAATCTTAGAAAAAAACCTGTTTGAGCCTGCAAAAGACTTGAGACTGGGGCAGAGGTTTACCTTCCAGCAGGACAACGACCCTAAAAATACAGCCAGAGCTACAATGGAATGGTTTAGATCAAAGCATATTCATGTGTTAGAATGGCCCAGTCAAAGTCCAGACCTAAATCCAGTTGAGAATTTGTGGCAAGACTTGAAAATTACTGTTCACAGACGCTCTCCATCTGATAGGGAATGTCACTCTCTAGATGTGCAAAGCTGGTAGAAACATCCCCAAAACGACTTACAGCTGTAATTGCATTGAAAGGTGGTTCTTCAAAGTATTGACTCAAGGGTGCTGAATACAAATGTACGCCAAATTTTTCACATATTTAATTGTAAAAAAATGTAGAAAACCACTTATTATTTTCCTTCTACTTCACAATTATGTACCACTTTGTGTTGGTCTATCACATAAAATCCCAATAAAATACATTTACATGTTTGGTTGTAACATGACAAAATGTAGAAAATTTCAAGGGGTATGAATACTTTTTCACTGCACCATGCATCTTGGTGAGGCAATCCTGAAGGGTGTAACTTGGTTACAGCTGCAGTGAAGAAAACCAGGACCACTCTATCTATCTTGACCTTCAAAAGCTCTGGTGAAGACTAACCATCACTCTGTCCACCATGCCTCAGGTGAGGCTGTGCCACCTGCCAGGGAACCACCATAGCAGTATGACATGGCAATGCTTCTGGCTACTGGAGACTATATTCCGCTTGGCTAACTCTGTACACAAATTTCTGAACTCCAGATTTCTGTCCAAACAATCCAGAGAGGCTGCTATCAGTTAACAAATGACCTCCAATTCCTGTCCTGCATCCTCTTCCAGCCCTGTTGTTACTGCATTCTCAAACTTGCCTAGCATGCCTGACCCCAAGGTATCTATACCAGACTGATTCTTGTGAGACAGCTGTCAGTTCGGTGTGTTTTGCAGAACCTTCCTCTGATACTCCTATCTGCAACCCAAGACCACTTGTAATAAGCACATTAATGTAGGTGCCATTATCACCCTCCTTTAGAGTGAGCTGCAAGCTTGGGCATTTTACCATTTTTACATCTTTGACAATCCTTGTTGAGCAGCAACCACAGACTCAGCCCTATGTAACCTTCATCTGGGCTGGTGTCCTATCAAAGAATATATCTCTATGATGGTGCATAGACATCCAACTGAATGACGTTGCACTTAAGCACCAGCCCTGCTTGGACCTCTTGGAACAGTTAAATGATGAGCTCGCTTGCATTACTAAGTGTCTTGACCCAGCTAGTTAACCAAATCCACTGTCATTTCAGGGAGCAAGATTCAGAGAATCCCCTTCCAGGGTTTCTTAATTATCTCTGCCTGACACAGCAATGCCTTCTACTTCTCAAAAACCCACTCCTGAATCAATGCTGCTAGCCCTAGGCCAATCAGACCTGGCTCCTGAAGAGCACTTAAAGCATGTTAAAGACAGCTTTTGCCTCTACTGTGGAACCCTGCGTGTTTTCCTTCAAAATTGTTCTGTTCGGCCAACCAGTTAGAAACCTTTTTTTTTCCTCTCAGTTCACTCTGGCCCTGTTTGAGTATCCTATACAACTTTCATTTTGCCCTGAAAAGGTTACTAACATAATAGTAACTTGGTTGCATGTGTGTGCTTCCTGGATACATCCCTTCCCCATCAACTTGACCTGCCTCTTCGCCTGAAGACCTATTCAGTTAGCCAATGGTTCTATTAAGATGGACCCATTACACAAAGAAACCTATTCTCTCCTGATCACAGTCTGTCTGAGTCACCAGGAATACATCAGCTTTGATATGCAGAGATCGAATTTGTTTGAGTATATAACCTGTCTGAGTAAAAACAGGAAACTCTCAAGGACTATGTTGAAGGAACTTCAAAAAGGTTCATCCAGCCATCCATCTTTTCTTTTGTTTAAAGAAAGGACAGCACCTTGCAACCATACATCCATTACCAGGCTCTTAACAAACTTACTATCAAGAATCCCTATCCCCTGACATTAGTTTAGAGCTTTTTCCAAACCATAGATCTGCCAAGACCTTTACTAGGTTAAACCTACACTGGAATTATAACTTCATTAGAATCAGGGAGGGAGATGGAAAACAGCTTTACACACTAGAATACGGCCAGCGGATGACAGCGCGGCCGGTTCAGTGGGTGCCAGCGCGGCCGGTTCCAAGGGTGACTGCGCTGAGTGGACAGGTGGGGGGGCAGCTGGGCGGCTTAGGAGGGATGCTGGCCTATCAGGAAGCCAGCGGGCAGGGGAGCAGGGAGATGACATTATCTCTCACTGCCCTGCATCCCTCCAGTTCCGCCCTCACTGTGCGGGAAGCTGTGTGCAGCAGAGAGATTACATCATCTCTCTGCTGCCTATCTTCACTCTGGGATTCAACAAAAGAACACCTTAGCAGAAAAGTGACACAGTAGGTGGCAATCCGCAATGTGTGGCAGGCTACGTGGCAAGTGGCAATCCGCAATGTGTGGCAGACTACGTGGCAATCCGCAATGTGTGGCAGACTACGTGGCAAGTGGCAATCCGCAATGTGTGGCAGGTGACGTGGCAAGTGGCAATCCGCAATGTGTGTCAGGTGACGTGGCAAGTGACACTCCGCAATGTGTGGCAGGCTATGTGGCAAGTGACAATCCACAATGTGTGGCAGGTGACGTGGCAAGTGGCAATCCGCAATGTGTGGCAGGCGACGTGGCATGTGACAATCCGCAATGTGTGGCAGGCTACGTGGCAAGTGACAGTCAGCAATGTGTGGCAGGTGACATGGCAAGTGACAATCAGCAATGTGTGGCAGGTGACGTGGCAAGTGACAATCCTCAATGTGTGGCAGGCTACATGGCAATCCACATCTGGTGGCAGGTGAAGTGACAAGTGGCAATCCACAATGTGTGGCAGGCGACACAGCAAGTGACAATCCGCAATGTGTGGCAGGTGACGTGGCAAGTGACAATCCACAATGTGTGGCAGGCTACGTGGCAAGTGGCAATCTGCAGTGTGTGGCAGGCGACGTGGCAAGTGACAATCCCCAATGTGTGGTAGGTGAAGTGGCAAGTGACAATCCGCAATGTGTGGCAGGCTACGTGGCAAGTGGCAATACGCAATGTGTGGCAGGCGATGTGACAAGTGACAATCCGCAATGTGTGGCAGGCTACGTGGCATGTGGCAATCCGCAATGTGTGGCAGGCGACGTGGCAAGTGACAATCCGCAATGTGTGGCAGGTGACGTGGCAAGTGACAATCCGCAATGTGTGGCAGGCTACATGGCAAGTGGCAACCTGCAATGTGTGGCATGTGACGTGGCAAGTAACAATCCGCATTTGGTGACAAGTGACGTGGCAAGTGACAATCCGTATTTGGTGGCAGGCGACATGGCAAATGACACCCTCAGGGCTCCCACTGATTCTGCATTATGGTGAGTTGAACCATTTCATTTTATATTACAATGTATTAATAGAAACAATGCGCTTCAATCATCCTGACACCATAAGAGCCATGGTGCCGTAATGATTGAAGTGCCAATACCATCCATTTCCCATATAAATTGCCCCCAAAAAAACATATTTTATAGCAGTGCCCCCCCGAGACTAGACTCTGGATCTGCCCCTGCTTCAGGCTCTCCCACTCTTCTGAGACTTATAGATCCCCTCCAGTACCCTAGACTGGCTAGTTGCCACAGCTCTATCAGTCCTGTAGACTCACTCAGCTGTCCCAACCCTCCCCGTCCTATGGGTAAAGAGTCTCTCCCACGTGGAGTTCTGTTTTCCAAGTGGATCGCCTCTACTGGCTGGAGCACACACTCCTCCAAACAAGGGCACATACCTATATCCACATAAGGACCTTGAGCTATGGCTAGCTCGCTTATAGCAAGTGTGTACACTTGGATACACACACCCTGTAGGCCTCCGGGAAGGCTTTTCCCATCCAGGACACTTTACAGTCTTTGAGCTCCTGGTCCAAATCTGGGATTACAAAACCAGAAAGCTGTAAACATGGTTTTCTCCACTCAAAATAAACCCTTTGGAGTCTGCACTCTGCATAAGTGTGAATCCAGTGATGCCTTTTCCCTTAACCTACACCAGGGATATGCAATTAGCGGACCTCCAGCTGTTGCAGAACTACAATTCCCATGAGGCATAGCAAGACTCTGACAGCCACAAGCATGACACCCATAGTCAGAGGCATGATGGGACTTGTAGTTTTGCAACAGCTGGAGGTCTGCTAATTGAATATCCCTGACCTACACCATGGCAGGGCCTCACACTGTCCCAATACGCTTTAAATATCAATGCATTTAAAAAGAAATTATGTATGAAATTATTTATCTGATCATTGTAACGTTGCTTCCAAAGCAAAGTGCAGTTTGTAACCACATTGAACAGAATCAATTTAGTACAGGTCATATAGATTGGATACATTATAAAGCTTAGCGTAACACCAAAAGCATTAATTCCATCAAGCTTTTCTAACCTGGCCTATGGCTAGAATCATTGATTTTACAACCATTTACTCAGTGCTTTTATGCCTTTGTCATAGTTGTCACAGAATGTGTTTTGTAGGGCTTGTGTGTTTCTTGTCAACACATATCGCATCATTAGGTTAGCTGCTTGTTTTACCTTCCTTGTTCACAGAGAAAACCCAGAGCATGTTTGCTATCAGAAAAACTTGATTAACAATGAGAAGTTTTTCATATTGTAACTTGCACCTGCTTTATATTTGCATAAAATACCTGTTTTGGCTACTGTTGTGGAAAATATTCAACATTTTATTACTGTTAAAATGTTGGTAATTTGTATTGTTTGATTGGCTCATAAAGATTTTAGATGTATTGAAAATAATCTATAGAATAAGTGCTTCTATAATTAAACAGTAAAGTATGGCTGGGTTATTCTAAGTGCAAACATATTTTCTTGTATTTAACCTCAAAATGTGTATACAATTCTTACAATATCTAATGATAACCATACACTATACAATCTTATTATACAATCTCACTTAGATCTACCATACATTATTTAGTGCAAGGGCTGGCCTGATGGGATGAAAATTGAATGGATTTTATCAGTGTATGTACTTCTTCGCTTAATGTAAATATCACGTGAAAATCGAACTAGACTTAAACCAAGGGAAAGATCTACTGTAGACAGGCAGCACAGGTAGGCCGGACAACGTACCTGTTGCTACCTGTCTTCCGGGTTCGGCACGAGTTTGGCAGCAGATTTTAGACAATTATTTGGGCTGAAGTCAGCTGATCGGCTGTGTCCAATGACACGCAGAGTTCTGTGTTCACAAACACAGGGAACTCTGTGTGCATAGGAACAGTAGTCTGGCTGCTTCTTCTCCCTGAAAAGCAGGGAGAAAAAACAGCCAGATCAGAAAGTAAAAGAAGCACATGCTACATATTGTTAGGTGTTTACTGGTTTCCAGGTAGTGTCATTAGTACAGTGTCAGTGTACAGTATTATCACTGATCACTGTATTAATGTCACTAGCATTGTCAGTGTCAGTTAGTGATACTCCCAGATAGTGTCTGTTAGTGCCTGATTGTCTGCCACCCTATCACAGTCACACTATAAGTCGCTGATCACTGCCTTTACAGTATAGCATCTATAGCTGTGTAAGTTCCAGTATATATACCATAGTTTTTAAATTCTTGTGATATACCATAGTTTTTAAATGATATAATGCAACTTATATACATATTGGGTTTTTTTTTGTTTTTTTTACAAAAGACATGTAGCAGAATCCATTTTGTCCTAAATTTATGAAGAAATTAGATTTTTATTTTTTTAATTTATTGGATGTTTTATAGCAGAAAATAGAAAATGAAAATATAGTTGGGCTGCTGCAGTGCTCTCAACAAAAACAAACCTCAAATATAGGTGGTTGCCAGCTATTAGCTTATAAAATAGTAAACTATGAACTTCAGTGCAATAAGTGAAACACAACTCCTAAAAATAGAAATTATTGTTTTTTTTTTTTTTTCAAAAACTCAGTGGTGATCAAATACCATCAAAAGAAAGCTTTGTTTGTGTGAAAAAGAAATTATATAAATTGTATTTGTGTATAGTGTTGCACAACCAGTTAAAGTAGTACAGTGCTGAATAGCAAATAGTGGCCGGGTCATGAAGGGTGTAAAAACTTCCAGAGGTCAAGTGGTTAAAACATGTGCAAAAGTATGAACCAAAATTTATAAATATAAACTGATATAGTGCACCAATAAATAATTATGTTCTGTGTGCAATAATAGCGAATTTCATAATAAATGACCATCGGAAACTGTCTTATGACAGAGAAGTGCAGATCCACTGCAGATTGAATTGAAAATTGAATGGATTGCTAATTATGCCGTCCTATTACATCATTTTGGTAAATCTAAATTGTAAAACGGTGGGTAAACCTTGAACAGGCTTTCTTTGAGTGCTTGTTGGGGGTCCTACTGTGGCTCCGTCATGTGGTCCCACGTGTGTTTGGTATATACCACTCATGCGTCCATCTGAAATTACATCTATTTAATGAGGCAGTATAAAGAGAAAAACAAATTGGAAAGTAAACTATAACATTTTTTCTGTGACATTGGAAATCTTCCTTCCTCCCTAAAATGAAGGAATGGAGTGAAGAATAAGCCTGCTTACAGAGGTTAAGGCCTTTTGCACATGGGAATAAAAAAGGCTGCATTTCTTAGCCCCCGTACACGCGGTCGGACATTCCGGCAACCAAATCCGTCAGATTAATTCTGACAGATTTAGTCCGGAAGAGGTCAGCAAGTGGTGTTGCATACACACGGTCGGACTAAGTTGTTGGAAGTTACGGTTGGCAAGAACGCGGTGACGTAAGCCGCGTATGACGGGACTAGAAAACGGAAGTTCAGCACCACGTCCGGCACCCTTTGGGCTCCTTCTGCTGATCTCGTGTTTATTGTGTATTAGTAGAAGTTTGGTGAGAGACGATTCGCGCTTTTCAGATTTGTGCTTCAGTTCGGTACTGCTCTTCAGTTTCTGCTTGTCGTTGCGTATCTGATTATCAGTGCGTGTAGTCAGTAAGCATTAGTTTCTCATTGTGGACTATATCTTGGTATAGTACGCTTTGATTTGCATTGCTTATTGTCTGTTTGCTTCTGCTTTTCAGGTCGTTCTTTCAGGCATTGCTGTTTATCAGTGCTTTCTGTTGTCCGTTCTGACCAGCCGACCGTTTTAAACCATGTTTTGTGTACGTACTCGTCGTAGAGTTTGTGCTGTGCAAGGGCTTGCTGTTGGGCTTTTGGCTTTCACACAAGCCCGGTCCATAAACAGGGAGAGGAGGCGTTTGTGGACCAAGAATTGGTTGCCCCTGTGTGACCAGTTCTCGCACATGCCTTTGCTCCGTGAGATCCGGGAGAATAATCCTGATGATTTCAGGAATTATCTCCGGATGACGGACCCCGTTTTTCACCGTCTGCTGGCTTTGCTGACCCCTATATCACCAGGCAGGATACCTGCATGCGGCAAGCCATCACTCCGGAGCAGAAGCTCATTGCCACGTTGCGCTACTTGGCGACAGGGAGAAGCCTTCAGGACCTCAAGTTCTCTACAGGCATCTCCCCCCAGGGTCTGGGGATCATTATTCCAGAGACCTGTTCTGCCATCATTCAGGTCCTGCAGAAGGACTATATAAAGGCAAGTTTTATCCTTTAACATCACATTCTATGTATTTAATGATTGCTAATGTATTGCATTTCTTTCCTCCTTCCCTAATTACCATGATTGCAATATGCTCTAATTCATATGCTCTGCCCCTTTGTCCTCATGCATGCTGGAAGCTTTTCAAGTTCCTTTTTTGTCCTTCATGCATATTTGCCTTCACTAACTTCCCCACCATGCTCTTCTGAGCCCATAAACCTATAGTCTAGTCACTTAGCAATGTCTTTTGTCAGCTCCATAGTATTGCTTTCCCCTAAACACCCCCTAAAATGTCTACAAATGTTATGTGTGTGCTTAAATTCATGCAGACTGACATTTTTTTGGGGGGTTTGGCCTAACTCATTAGGAACCCCCCTCCCCCCAACTGCTAGGTCAGCTGATAGCAATCCTCTTTCTGCGGACTTTAACAAACCCAATATACACTATACCTACCTTTTTTCTGGTCAGATTTATGGACGAATTCACCAAAGCATGTAGTGCAAGGGCCTGCCTCAATACTTTCAAATGCTATAATTATTTTTTTCTCCTATTATTATCTTGATAGGTAATAGCAGAATCTCAAAATGTGCTTCAATTTTTTTGTAGTTTTGGTATTATGACACTTCTTACCTGTCCGGTGGGCTGCTAATAGTGTAAGTAAGGAGGGGCTTCCCAAAGTATCTTACATTATTTAGGCATTCAGCTCTCAATCAAGTGGAGGGTTACCTGTCCAAAACACCCCCCCCCTCATTTTTTGCAAGGGCCCATCAGATAGGGGGGGGGGAGGGTGGGTGAGGCATAGGGGGTGATGACTCTGATAAGGGGACCTTATACTTTAGGCTTTAAATACTCATTTCATAAAATGTTATACTGATCTTGGCCAAAAATGTTGGTGTCTAATCTGCTTGCAATGTTGATGTGCAAAATTACTAATTTTTTGTCTTGTTTCACTCCACAGTTTCCTTCAACGCCAAAGGAATGGCAGACTGTGACCTCCCACTTTGCCAGTCGTTGGGACTTTCCCAATTGTGGAGGTGCAATTGATGGGAAACACGTCCGCATCATCCCACCCCCCAACTCGGGGTCCTACTATTATAATTACAAGGGGTTTAATAGTATTGTGGTGTTGGCGGTGGTGTCAGCGACCTATGACTTCCTGTATGTGGACGTGGGGCAAAATGGCCAGATGTCGGATGGTGGAGTGTTCGCATGGACAGAATTCTACTGGCATCTCCAGAGTGGCAGTCTGGGCTTGCCACCTACAGAGGAGAATCTGGAAGGACTCCCGTTAAATTTCGTCGCGGATGAAGCATTTGCTCTGTCAAACCATCTGATGTGGCCTTTCCCGATGAGGACCCTCACCCCGGATCAGAGGATCTTTAATTTCTGGCTGGCCAGAGCCAGAAGAGTCGTCGAGAACACTTTTGGAATACTGGCCAGCCGGTTCCGCCTTTTTTTAACGATAATCCACATGGCTGAATATAAACTCAATCACATAGTGCTTGCCTGCTGTGTTCTGCACAATTTCTTGAAAAGACATTCAGCAAACTATGTGGTCTCAGTTGGCCCTGATGCAGACTTGCCTGAAAATGATAATCTCACGGCCCTTGAAGCTGCTTGTCCTGGCTTGCCCCCCCCAAAGCGGCCGCGAGGTCCGAACCCAATACATGGAGTACTTTGTGGTTAGGGGGGCCATTGATATGCCAGACAATGTCTGAGAGGCATTTTTGTAATACATTTTTCTTTGAAACTACAATAATCTTTGTTTTCAGTTACTGCTTGGCTTGGTTTTAGGTGTCTCCTAGGTACATTTTTGATTTTTGTTGTTGTGCCTTTTTCTACAACAGTGCAAACCCAAGTTCTGAGCGAGATGAGGGGACAGTCTCTTCTTCAGATAATCTTATTATGTTGTGGGTCTGCTACACACACATCATGTTTTTGTTAACTAATGTATGTAGTGCATTACTGACCAAAATCTTGCTCATTTTCGGCAGAAATATGTGGGGTCAGGAAAATGGCATGATTGGAAAAATGTAAACATCACTGTGGGTGTTATTTACTAAAGGCACATCCACTATGCACTACAAGTGCACTGCAAAAGTACACCTGAAACTGCACTTGGAGTGCAAAGTTGAGTTGCCTTTAGTAAATAACACCCATTGTCACCGAAAACAACAATTTAACTCCAAATACTGCTTTTGCGCATTGAAAAAGGAAGCCACACATTTTTGATAATTTAACTTTTTAATCAAAGCACATTCACATTTGCGTTTAGAAAAGGGTTTTACAACAAACTAACATATTGGGTGTATCAAAAACATTATTTAAGGTAATTTTTTTGTAACTTGGCGTTTTTGTGTAAACAGGCATGTATCAAAGCGTAACATACAGAACACAGGAACTTACAAAGTTCAACTTTGAAAAGTGAAGACAATATCAGACATGAGTATGTACAAACTGGGCTGATATTACCTTCATCACATGGGGTGTCACCCCTGGAAAAGCTAAATTTGGAAGATGCACACAGTGTGTCAACATGTGCTATCTCCCATCATGGGGAATCAATGTACATGTTTTGGGGCTGCAACCCCTTCATCTCAGCCACTTTCCACAAAACACGTACATTGATCCACCATGATGGGAGATAGGGCATGTTGACACACTGTGTGCATCTTCCAAATTTGGCTTTTTGTAAAATACAAAATTTGTTGTTTCAAAACACAAAAATAAAACCCTAGCTAGTTTGGGGTGTTTCAGACTCTTCCCAAAACATAAATGATGTTCTTCATTTTATTTTGAACATCATTGATGTTTTTCTGTATATTTTCTAAATCCCGATTGCACCCCATTATCTCCCCAATCAGGATCTGGGCACTTTCACTAGTAAAATGTGATTCTTCTTCCACATCACCTACAAAAAAGCAAAAAAAAAAAACACCATGTATTATAAATATGACGACATACATTGATGAGCTTACCGGAAGATGTGGTCTCCGACACTCACCTGTTGTGGTGACAATTTGTCCAACTTCAACGATCTCTCCTTCCTCCTCCTCTGCTTCTGGTGTTGGAATTTCACCTTATTTGGGAGGTGTGGGGTCCCTGGTGTCCTCAGACTTCCCGAGTCTTCTCTCCCCTATGATAATGTAAAAAAGGAATACTTAGCACACAGAGGGCAGAAATAGGAATATGAAACATTGCTTGGAAGTGTGGTACAATTGTGTTTTTTGGCCGAGTTCAAAGATGAGAACATTATTGTGGACACTTTGTTAAGCTGGAATACTTACCTGCAGTGTGAAGAAATGTAGTGAAGTGTAATTTGGGAAAACATAGTTTTGGGAGTGGGCTAACGAACTATGTTTATTACAAACAATTGAACCCATGAACTTGAAAGTGGCCATTTTAAACTGTACAACATGAAATCAAAGCGCATGGAGCATTATGCAAGAAAGAATAATCATATGAACACACGACAACTACTTACTTTTTTGAAGCTCTCTCTTGATCCTTCTGTACTGATCGTGCTCCCTCAGTTTCAGGTCTGACCAGCGATTTCTCAGTTGATCCTTGGATCGTCATACCCCAAAATTCTTCTGAAGACCCTTCACAACTTTAGTTATGATCTTGGCCTTTCTGATATTTGGGTTTAGGTAAGGTCCATACTTCCCATCATAGTCGGTCCTCTTCAATACGTCCACCATCTCCAACATCTCTCCAAAAGACATATTTGAGGCCTTAAATCTTCTCCTCCAGGATCGGGACGTTTCAGGCTCCGAGCTTTCCTCGCCCTCCTCCTCGTTAGTGGAACTATGATTGCGTACCTGCGTTGTCTCCGCCATGTGCTCACATGCGCTCGCATGCGCACTGTATATAAAACGGCACACGTGTGTGTCGTACATACAATCTGTGAACAGAGAGAGAAGCTGACGCGACGATCGTGCAAACGAAGGTAACATTTTTAACTTGGTACATCACTAGCTGATACTGCTTCTAGATTGAGGCCTGCATCAGTGGAGTTTAGCCTGACATTAGGGTTTGTCTTGTGTTGTGTCTTGCAGAGATTATGGACGGTTTCAATGATCACATTTTCCTCCCTCTGTTCATCGATAAATACAGGGAGCTGCCCTGCCTGGGGCAATCTACGCACCCTCATTAAAGTAACAGAAAAAAGAGGCAGGCAGCGATGGAGAAACTGGTTGAGTTTGTGAAGCCGGTGGTCCCCAGGGCAGACATCAACTATTTAAAAGTGAAAATTGGTGGCCTCAGGAGTACATATCTGAAGGAGAGGAAGAAGGTGCTGAAGTCCATGCAATCTGGAGCTGCAGCAGATGAAGTTTATGTCCCCAGGCTGTGGTATTATGAGAGGATGCAGTTTCTGTCAGACCAGGCCGATGTCAGGGAATCCCTCTCTACCCTTCCTTCCACGCATCCTTCTATGCTACATTCCACACCCGCTGAGTCTTCTGACGCCCAACCTGGGCCTTCCACTCAGGAAGAACTGGGGGAGCCCAGCTTGAGCCAGGTATAGTATTGTGCTACATATTTTGGGAGTAAAAATGAATGATGTTAACTTGATTTTTGCTCACTAATTGCTGATTTTAGAAAGTATTTCACATATCAATAGACAGTAGTGGCCAAAACCTTTGGGACAAGAAAGAAAAATGCTGGGCTCAGAATGATAGTCTTTTCTATTGGTTAACAATTTGAAACAGTCTTGATGTGAAAATTGTGTGTGTTTGATGAACCTAAAACTAAAACTGTGTCCCTTTTTCATACACAGGAAGACATCAGCCAGGAGGAGGGTGTGGAATGCAGCAGCCAGGAGGTGGCTGTGGAAAGTGGCAGCCAGGAGGAGGCGGGGTAAGCGGCAGCCAAGCGGTGGGCGGGCGGAGGAGCCTGACAGAATCCCAGGTCCCTCCCCTCCGCCTTCCACGCAAAAGGGTGAGAAAGGGGGGGAATGTGGAGGAGTCAGGTCTGAGGCTCATCAGGGAGGCTTCAGCGGCCCTCAAAGCCACCCCCACCTATCAAGAGGCCTTTGCCGCCTTGGCTGCATGTAAACTCGAGCAAATGGAGGAGGGGCAAAAGATCTTGTGTGAGGAGCTAATAATACACACCCTCAACAAGGGTCTGTTGGGCCAAATCACACAAGCAACACACTTGTGTGATTTGGCCCATGCCCCTCCTCCTCCTCCTTCTGCCACACCTCCAGCACCACAGCCACAGCCTGGAAGGAAGCGTGGAAGGAAGACCAGAGTGTGATAACCTGGGTTCAGTCTGGTCTGACAGAAGATGCAGCCTCTTGTAGTACCACAGCCTGGGAACATAGATGTCATCTGCTGCTGTTCTGGGTTTCTTGGACTTCAGGACCAGACTTCTCTCCCTCAGACATGTACTCCTCAGGCCACCAATTTTTGCGTTTAAATAGTTGATGTGTGCCCTGGGGGCCAAAGGCTTCGCTAATCTCCCCAGTTTCTCCAGTGCTGCCTCCCTCTTTATCTGTTACTGACACCGAAATAAAGGTTTTTTTTGTTTGAAGAAATACTTGCGTATGTGTTTGACTTCAAAAAGGACAGTTTATTTGTGAGTAGGCAGGTACATTTCAAAAATACAAAGTGAAATGAATAACAAGGGGCACCAACACCAAACAACCTCCTGAGGGTCCGTTCACACAGGGGCAACACGACTTGTAGGCGACTTGAGTGAGGCAACTTGGACACGACTTGAGTTAAGATCACAGCGCGACTTGGGACGACTTCAACACGACTTGTGATGACTTCAACCTGACTTGGGACGACTTACAAGTCGCCCCAGGCCAGGCGACTTTTGCCGTGGCCAAGCAGAGAATGAGCTCAAGGGGGAACTCCACGCCAAATTTCTGAAAAAAATTTGGCGTGGGTTCCCCCTCCGAGAGCATACCAGGCCCTTAGGTCTGGTATGGATTCCAAGGGGAACCCCCTACGCCGAAAAAACGGCGTAGGGGTCCCCCCAGATCCACACCAGACCCTTATCCGAGCACGCTACCCGGCCGGCCAGGAAAGGGGGTGGGGACGAGCGGGCGCCCCCCCCTCCTGAGCCGTACCAGGCCGCGTGCCCTCAACATGGGGGGTGCCTTGGGGGAGGGGGGGCGTGCGGCCCCCCCACCCCAAAGCACCTTGTCCCCATGTCGATGAGGACAAGGGCCTCTTCCCGACAACCCTGGCCGTTGGTTGTCGGGGTCTGCGGGCGGGGGGCTTATCGGAATCCAGGAGCCCCCTTTAATAAGGGGGCCCCCGGATACCGCCCCCCCACCCTATGTGAATGAGTATGGGGTACAATGTACCCCTACCCATTCACCTGTGAAAAAAAGTACAAAAAAAACACAACACAGGGAAAAAATATTTTATTGCACAGCTCCGGGGGTCTTCCGTCTTCGGGGGTCTTCTCGCCGGATTCCTCCGCTATCTTCTTGTAGCTCTTTTGCTAGCGGAGGAGTCCGGCTTTCTTCCTCGCCGCCGGCCTCTTCTCCCGACTTCGGGGGTCTTGTCCCCCTCTTCGGTTCTTCTGCCGGGCCACCGCGCCTTCTTATAACTCTTTTACAGGCGGTGGCCCGGTCTTCTGTCACCGCCGTCGCCGCCGCCGCCGCCTTCCGTTCTTCTCCTTCTTCTTCTCCTGGAGATGTTGACTCGACGAGCTCTCTGGCCGCAATGCCAGGGATGCGCTGCGCTGCCGCTTATATAGGGACAATGGGCGGTGTCACATGGGTTGATGTCACATGGGTTGGTCACATGGGTTGATGTCACATGGTGACCCCCGCCCCCTTACCATGTGACATCAACCCATGTGACCAACCCATGTGACATCAACCCATGTGACACCGCCCCATTGTCCCTATATAAGTGGCAGCTCAGCGCGTCCCTGGCATTGCGGCCGGAGAGCTCGTCGAGTCAACATCTCCAGGAGAAGAAGAAGGAGAAGAACGGAAGGCGGCGGCGGCGACGGCGGCGACAGAAGACCGGGCCACCGCCTGTAAAAGAGCTATAAGAAGGCGCGGTGGCCCGGCAGAAGAACCGAAGAGGGGGACAAGACCCCCGAAGTCGGGAGAAGAGGCCGGCGGCGAGGAAGAAAGCTGGACTCCTCCGCTAGCAAAAGAGCTACAAGAAGATAGCGGAGGAGTCCGGCGAGAAGACCCCCCGAAGACGGAAGACCCCCGGAGCTGTGCAATAAAATATTTTTTCCCTGTGTTGTGTTTTTTTTGTACTTTTTTTCACAGGTGAATGGGTAGGGGTACATTGTACCCCATACTCATTCACATAGGGTGGGGGGCCGGTATCCGGGGGCCCCCTTATTAAAGGGGGCTCCCGGATTCCGATAAGCCCCCCGCCCGCAGACCCTGACAACCAACGGCCAGGGTTGTCGGGAAGAGGCCCTTGTCCTCATCGACATGGGGACAAGGTGCTTTGGGGTGGGGGGGGGCGCACGCCCCCCCTCCCCCAAGGCACCCCCCATGTTGAGGGCACGCGGCCTGGTACGGCTCAGGAGGGGGGGCCGCCCGCTCGTCCCCACCCCTTTCCTGGCCGGCTGGGTAGCGTGCTCAGATAAGGGTCTGGTGTGGATCTGGGGGGACCCCCAAGCCGTTTTTTCAGCGTAGGGGGTTCCCCTTGGAATCCATACCAGACCTAAGGGCCTGGTATGCTCTCGGAGGGGGAACCCACGCCCAATTTTTTTCAGAAATTTGGCGTGGAGTTCCCCCTTCAGAGCTAATAATTCTGTCAAAGTCGCCTCCGTATAGACAGAAATCCGACTTGGAGGCGACCTCCATTGAAATCAATGGGTACCGGTCGCCTACAAGTCGGATTCAAGTAGTACAGGAACTTCTTTTGAAGTCGGAGAGACTTCAGTAGTGTGCATTAAGACAGCTCTCATTCACTTACGTTGGTTTTTAAATGTTGTCCGACCTGAGGCGACTTGGGGCGACTTGAAGTCGGATCCCAAGTTGCCCCTGTGTGAACGGACCCTGAAGATTAAAAAAGAAAAACAAAATACAAAAAAGATAATAATGGTGTCGTGGTAAGTTGAAACCCAAAACACACCCAAAAAAATGCAAAGATGAGCAAACAAAGATGAGCAAAAAAAAAAGATTGTGTAGATGTGACGATTTAAAATATTGTATTGTTGAAATGAGTAAAAAGACTAAAGAAATACGTTCGGGAGAAGTGTGTGTAAACAACAAGAGAATGCGCTGCATAAAAGAATTTTTAACACTGCAGCGTGACGAATGTGCTATATCGATTACAAGCGGCAGTTTTACCTGAGCGAGCGCTTCCATGTCCGAATTGGATTGGGAGCATGCGTGGCACCTTGTCCGTCGGAGTAGGCTACACATGTCCGATCGGAGCATGTTGTCGGAATTTTTTTCGACAAGTTGGAAAACTTGGTCTGTCGGATAGTCTGATGGAGACCACACACATCCGACAATACTGTCCGATCGGACACTGAGATGCATTGCTTTCTATGGAACAATGCAGCTGAGTAATACAGTGTTGAGCACAGAGCAGTAAAACAAAAATAGAAAAGTTTACATTTTAGTGCAGTAATTTACTCACATATGCATGTTTACTTGTTTATGAGCATGTTTAAACAAGTATAAATGAGTATATTACAACACTGAAAAATTATTTTACTCATCTATATGCTTACACACCTTTACTCACCTATACTCAACATTACTAAGCTCTTGTACACACGGTCTGCCAACCAAATCCGTCGGATTTTGTCCGACGGATCTTGTCCGAAACTGTTGCATACACACGGTCGGACAAAGTTGTCAGAAAATCCGATCGTTCAGAACGTGATGACGTAATTTCATTACGATGGGACTACGTTCAGGCTAGTAGCCAATAGCTTTGATGTAGGAATTTGATCTGAGCATGCGTGGCACTTGGTCCGATCAGAATTCTCTACACATGATCGGAGTATGTCCGATCAGACCAGTTTTTCGGAAAATATTTCCAGCAAGTTGGAAAACTTGGTGCGACGGATATTCCGACGGAATCAGTCCGATGCATACCACACACAGTCGGATTATCTGACAACATGGTCCGATAGGACACATTCCGACGGATTCTCCGACCGTGTGTACAAGGGCTAACAATGCTGCAACATGTATTACACCTAGATTGTTACCTGGACCATCTGGATTGTTTTCTTAGGTATCCCACAATCTAAAGCCATTGGGGGTTACAGTGGTGTGAAAAAGTGTTTGCCCCCTTCCTCATTTCCTGTTCCTTTGCATGTTTGTCACACTTAGGCTGCTTTCACACTGCAGCGGGAGCGACGTCGGCGGTAAAGTGCCGCTATTTTTAGCGGCGCTTTACCGTCGTTTTAGCAGCGGTGTGCGGGCGCTAGCGGGGTGGTTTTAACCCCCGCTAGCGGCCGAAAAGGGGTTAAACCCGCCCGCAAAGCGCCGCTGCAGCGGGGCTTTGCCGGCGGTATTGCCGCGGTGTCCCATTGATTTCAATGGGTAGGAGCGGTTTAGGAGCGGTGAATACACCGCTCCTTCACCGCTGCAAAGATGCGGCTAGCAGGACTTTTTTCACCGTCCTGCCAGCGCATCACTCCAGTGTGAAAGCCCTCCGGCTTTCACACTGGAGTTAAAGGGGCCGGTTTTTTTCAGGCGTTACACAGGCGCTATTTTTAGCGCTGTAACGCCTGAATACCGCCCCAGTGTGAAAGCAGCCTTAAGTGTTTCGGAACATCAAACCAATTTAAACAATAGTCAAGGACAACACAAGTAAACACAAAATGCAATTTGTAAATGAAGGTGTTTATTATTAAAGGTGAAAAAAAATCCAAACCATCATGGCCCTGTGTGAAAAAGTGATTGCCCCCCTTGTTAAAACATACTATAACTGTGGTTGTCCACACCTGAGTTCAATTTCTCTAGCCACACCCAGGCCTGATTATTGCCACACCTGTTCACAATCAAGGCATCACTTAAATAGGAGCTGCTTGACACAGTAAGGTCCACCAGAAGATCCTTAAAAGCTACACATCATGCCGAGACCCAAAGAAATTCAGGAACAATTGAGAAAGAAAGTAATTGAGATCTATCAGTCTGGAAAGGGTTATAAAGCCATTTCCAAAGCTTTGGGAATCCAGCGAACCACAGTGAGAGCCATTATCCACAAATGGCGAAGACATGGAACAGTGGTGAACTTTCCCAGGAGTGGCCGGCCGCCCAAAATGACCCCAAGAGCGCAGCGACGACTCATCCAAGAGGTCACAAAAGACCCCACAACAACGTCCAAGGAACTGCAGGCCTCACTTGCCTCAGTTAAGGTCAGCGTTCATGCCTCCACCATCAGGAAAAGACTGGGCAAAAATGGCCTGCATGGCAGAGTTCCAAGGAGAAAACCACTGCTGAGCAAAAAGAACATCAAAGCTCGTCTCAATTTCTCCACAACACATCTTGATGATCCCCAAGACTTTTGGGACAACATTCTGTGGACCGATGAGACAAAAGTGGAACTCTTTGGAAGGTGTGTGTCCAAGTATATCTGGCGTAGAAGGAACATTGCATTTCATAAAAAGAACATTATACCAACAGTAAAATATGGTGGTGGTAGTGTGATGGTCTGGAGCTGTTTTGCTGCTTCAGGACCTGGAAGACTTGCCGTGATAAAAGGAACTATGAATTCTGCTGTCTACCAAGAGATCCTGAAGGAGAATGTCCGACCATCTGTTCGTGTACTCAAGCTGAAACGAACTTGGGTTCTGCAGCAGGACAATGATCCTAAACACACCAGCAAGTCCACCACCGAATGGCTGAAGAAAAACAAAATGAAGACTTTGGAGTGGCCTAGCCAAAGTCCTGACCTGAATCCTATTGAGATGTTGTGGTATGACCTTAAAAAGGCCGTTCATGCTCGAAAACCCTCTAATGTAACTGAATTAGGACAATTCTGCAAAGATGAGTGGGACAAAATTCCTCCAGGACGCTGTAAAAGCCTCATTGCACGTTATCGCAAACGCTTGGTTGCAGTTGTTGCTGCTAAGGGTGGCCCAACCAGTTATTAGGTTTAGGGGGCAATCACTTTTTCACACAGGGCCATGATGGTTTGGATTTTTTTTCACCTTTAATAATAAACACCTTCATTTACAAATTGCATTTTGTGTTTACTTGTGTTGTCCTTGACTATTGTTTAAATTGGTTTGATGTTCCGAAACACTTAAGTGTGACAAACATGCAAAGGAACAGGAAATGAGGAAGGGGGCAAACACTTTTTCACACCACTGTATTTATTAAAGGAAAATCCACTTTGCACTGCAAGTGCACTGAAAGTGAACTTGGTGACCCAACGAGTTTTTTTGGAACTCAATGTGATCCCACTGTTGTCCCAACTCTGTGAGAGGTGTGGTCTACTCTGCCTTTGAATCTTATGGGATGCATTAACCGACTGAAAATTTCTTCCCAAATTTCTTTATGTTTTCCAAAACTGCCCAACCTGGATGTCCAATTCCTTTTTTAAGGACATAGGTCAGTGTATTGGGACCTTTCTTTGGGGGGGGGGGGTTTCCTTCCCAGATTAGCAAGGTTGACCTTAATTCTCCCAGTGCAGTGTGGTGGATTGGCGCTACTGGATCTTCTGGTATATTTTCGGGCGGCTATCCTGGTTGTCATAACGTGTCTGGAATTCAATCCTGGGACCTGCGTTTCTTTGAACGGTTTCCTATTGCCTGTGCCACCAGGGAACTTCCTTTAAGGTAGAATTGTTATGTTCTGCTCATTGAGTTTGGATGCTGGCTCCATCCTGTGACCAGCTGTAGGCAGTCACCTGATCTAGTGACCCTATAAATCTCCACTTCCCCTTCCTGTCTTTGCCCTAGTATAGGTTACGGTTACTGCTTGTTGGTGTATGATATTGTTTTGCTGGTTTCTGACTGCTGCTTGTTCCTGACTCCGCTTCTTGGTTTACCCCTTTGGACTTCGCTGATCACTGTTGCTGACTCTGTCTGTTCCCGACCTTGCCTCTTGGACTACCTCTTTGGACTTTGCTGATCACTGTGGCCAGCTCTGCCTGTTCCCAACCTTTCCTCTTGGACTACTCCTTTGAATTACTCTGATAGGGGTTCGCTGACTTCACTCTCTACCAACTGTTAGTTGTTTGTTTGGTGTTCCTTAATTTAGTCTGTTTGCACTATGCCTTTGTGGTACTGTATTTTTGGCTGCAGAATCTCAACCGCCCTTCCACCTGATACTGGGATAACAAGACTACCGATCAGGAAACTGGAGGGACGGTTAGAGTCTTCTGGCAGACCTCACATTATACTAGGGCCAGATGGACCTCAGCGAGTTGGTGCAGGCAGTCACTCTTCAGGGAGAATGGTTGGGAGAGCAGGCCAACTGTGTGCAGTCATTGGAGAAGAAACTACTTGTTATCTATGTTATCCTCTTTTTCTACAGCATATGGGTCCAGTCCTGCTGCATCTAGTAACCTAGGGACTGGAGTTAGGGAACCTGTTGTCGTGTCTAACCCCCCAGGTTCTCCCGCTTCTAAAATACCTCTTCTTGAGAGGTATGATGGTAACCCTTCTGATTGCAGGGACAATATTTGACATTCCAGGCAGAGTGTCTGCGGCCGAGTCCAGTATTCACGATTTACATCAGGGTAAACGCACGATAGCTTCCTATGTCAAAGAATTTCGCACAATAGGGGCAGAGACCACCTGGGATAATTGCGCCCTTAAGGCTTCATTTCGCAGAGGATTAGCATAACGTATAAGGTTTGAATTAACTTACCGTGAAGTCCCAGTGGGCCTGGAGGTTTTTGTCAACTTGTGTATCCTGGTGGACTCTCGCTTTACAATCCTCTTAGACTTGGTTGTAAATCTCCTCCTTGGCACTCACTAACCCTCACTAACCCTCACTATTACCTGATGCCTTTGCCAAGTTTGCTGATGTATTTTCTGAAAAAAGAAGCAGAGGGGCTCCCTCCACACCACCTTTGCGACTCTGCTGTTGAATTGCTTCCCGGTTCTCCCCTTCCTAAGGAGGCAGAACCTATCCTCTTAACCTTGCGGAGACAAAGGCAATGGAGGAATACATTGAAGACAGTTTAAAGAAGTGTTTCATCCAGCCTTCCTCCTCTCCTGTGGGAGCAGGGTTCTTTTTTGTGGAGAAAAAAGATGGAGGACTTTAGAGCTCTCGACCGTATTACTGTTAAAAATTGGTATCCACTGCCTTTAATTACTGAGCTGTTTTACTGTGTCCAGGGATCAAAGATGTTTACCAAACTGGACCTTCGTTCTGCATTTAATCTCATTAGAATCAAAGCAGGGGACAAATGGAAGACGGCCTTTAATACCAGAAGGGGGCATTATGAGTGTCGTGTGATGCCATTTGGACTTTGCAATGCCCCCGCCGTATTCCAGGAGTTTGTGAATGATATTTTCAGGGTTCTAGTTGACTCTTTGGTTGTCGTGTACTTAGATGATATACTCATTCACTCTAAAGATTTAAAGCATCATCGTTGCCATATTCGCACTGTTCTCCAACGTTTTAAGAGATTATAGGTTGTACGCCAATCTTTCCAAGTGCTCTTTTGAACAATCGGATACCTTTCTTAGGTTATATAATTTCATCAGAATGATTCCAGATGGATTACAAGAAACTCAATGCCATCTTACAAAGGCCTAGACCAGCCTTTCTCAAAAAGGGTTCCTCCAGAGGTGTCTAGGGGTTCCTTGAGCTGTGACTGATGAATCACCTTTTTGATGGTGCCTACAGAGTTCAAGGTTCAACATCACTTAACAAAGCCAGCAGCATGACATAAAATATATTTTTAGCTGTCTTTAAGGGTGACACTTTAACCACTTACAGACCGGACCATTTTTCTGGTCAAAGACTAGACCACTTTTTGCGATTCGGCACTGCGTCATTTTAACTGACAATTGCGCGGTCGTGCGATGTGGCTCCCAAACAAAATTGACGTATTTTTTTTCCCACAAATAGAGCTTTCTTTTGGTGGTATTTGATCACCCCTGCAGTTTTTATTTTTTGCGCTATAAACAAAAATAAAGCGTCAATTTTGAAAAAAACGCATTATTTTTTACTTTTTGTTATAATAAATATCCCCCAAAAATATATAAAAAAACATTTTTCCCTCAGTTTAGGCCGATACGTATTCTTCTACATATTTTTGGTAAAAAAAATCGCATAGTTTTATTTTTTTACTAGTAATGGCGGCGATCAGCGATTTTTATTGTGACTGCGACATTGTGGCGGACACATCGGACATTTTTGACACATTTTTGGGACCATTGTCATTTATACAGCAATCACTGCTATATAAATGCAGTGATTCCTGTGTAAATGACACTGGCAGTGAAGTGGTTAACCAGTGGGTGGCAGTGTAGGGGTTAAGTGTTCCTAGGGGTGTGTTACTAACTGTGGGGGGGTTGGGCTTTCATTTAGTGAACACTGATCTCTGCTCCAATCACATGGAGCAGAGATCAGCGTCACTAGTTGCTAGGCAGAATGGAGAAATGCTGTTTACATGGCATTTCCTCCATTCAGCCGTCCCATGAGATGATCGCGGGTATGCCCGTGGCGATCGAGTCTGCAGGACCCGCGACCGGACTCACGGGGGTCCCGACCGACACGCGAGCGCGCCGCCGGCGGCGAGCTCGCGATGGCAGGGCGGCATTGAAGATTGGACGTACCTGTACGCCAATATGCCTGCCCGACGTACATCGGCGTGCGCTGGTCGGGAACCGGTTAAGGGGAACATTCTTCCTATGGACCGCCAGTGTAAGGAGCATTGTTCCTATTGACCCCTAATGAATTGGTTTTAGGGTTCCGAAAAAAAATATTTCTGGGTTCCTCGACACCTGAAAATTATTTCTGAGGTTCCTCTAGAGTTAAAAGGTTGAGAAAGCTTGGCCTAGACCTTCCACGTTAAAGGAAATACAGCATTTCATTGGATTTTGTAACTACTATCGAAAATTTATCAAGAATTTTTCCAAGATTCTGGTTCCCATCTCTGCCCTCACTAAAAAAGGGACCAAGTGCTCTCCGTGGTCTCCTGAAGCTTTGGAAGCTTTTGATCACCTAAAGTCTGCCTTTTGCTTTGCTCCTATTCTCCACCATCCTCAGCCATCAACTCAATAATTCATCGAGGTTGATGCCTCTGAAGTAGGTGCTGGAGCAGTGTTATCCCAATGAGAATCTACTTCGAGCAAGCTACATCTGGTCGCATTTTTCTCCAAGAAATTCTCTGTCACAGAACAAAACTATGACATAGGGAATAGAGAACTTTTAGCTATAAAACGGAGTACTGTCCGTGATACTTTTTTTATTTGCACTAACATACAATTTTTCAGGACAAGCTTTCGGGGTATGTCCCCTTCTTCAAGGTCCAAGCAGTACTGATTTACAAATTTTTAAGCAGAATGTAAAAAAAAAAAATACCTCTGAGGGAAAGAAGAGAAAAAAAGAGAAAAAAACCAACAAAAAACCACATACAAATCAATGGCAATAAAGATAACAGAAGAGTTAGTGAGATAAGACAGAGGGAGAGCTATGGAATGAAGGGGGGGGGGGGGTTGCTAGTCACAGAGGGGGTTGTAAAACTTTAGTATAATGAGTAAGGAAACCTATATCTAAATTCAGGCCATTATTTTTTGTGGCAAAAAGAATTATCATTCTTAGTTCAAAGGTTTTCCTTTCCTGGATAGTTCTGAAATTCCCTTTAAGAACTAAAACATTGAGGTCTTCTATAGTGTGGTCCGGTTGTGAGAAGTGATGTCCCACAGGTGTACATAAACTGTCTTCTTTATGTTCCTTGATGGTATGTCTGTGTTAATTCATCCTCGTTTGCAACTTCTGTCCTGTTTCACCAACATAAGATCCTTTGCTGCACCTTTTGCATTGGATGAGGTACACAACATTGCTGGAGGTACAGTTGTAAGATCCCATGATATTAAAGGTCCCGTTTGTGTGTGTGACACTTTTGGATAGATTGATCTGGTTGCATAGTTTGCAGCGCTTTTTATTGTAGGGTTTGCTTCCATTATTTGTGACTTCATAATCAGAGTGAAGTTTCCTGCTGATTAGTTTGTGTCTGAGGTTGGGTGGTTGTCTGAAAGCCAATAATGGGGGTTGTTGGAATATTCCTTTCAGAGTGTCATCCTCTGTTACAATGGGTTGTAAATCTTTGATTATCTTTTTGATCCCTTCTAGTGCTGGGTTGTATGTGGTGACTAGAGGTACTCGGTTATTTGTTTTTTTCTCTGCGTATTGGAGGAGATTTTCTCTTTGGGTTTTCAAGGCTGTGTTTATGCTGTTGTTGATGGTTTTCTCTTTGTAACCTCTCTTGTGGAAGGAGTCTGCCAGTGTTCTGAGATGTTTATCTCTGTCTTCTGGGTCTGAACAAATTCAGTGGTATCTGATGGCCTGGCTGTGTATGATGGCCCGTTTAGTGTGTTGCGGGTGAAAACTGGAACTGTGAAGATAGCTGCATCGGTCAGTCGGTTTTCTGTATATCGACGTGTGAAGCTTGTGATCCCTGATGTATACTGTAGTGTCTAGGAAGTTGACATGTGTGTTTGAATAATCCATTTTTAGTTTAATAGATGGGTGAAAAGTGTTGATCAATGAGAAGAATTGGTTTAGATTTTCTTCACCTTCAGTCCATATCATGAAGATATCATCAATATAGCTATAATATCTGTATGGCTTTTGTTGTATGCTGTTCAGAAATTTGTCCTCCAGGTCAGCCATAGATAAGTTTGCATATTGGGGTGCCATTTTGCTACCCATAGCAGTACCCATACACTGGAGATAGATACATTTTTACGGCTACAATCACATTAAGCTATAAAACTAGAATTCTCCAAATAGAGACATCTATTAGAAGGTACAGAACTTCCTGTTGTGGTTCAAACTGACCATAAGAATCCAATCCACTTGGAGAAAGCCCAAAGACTGAATTCCAGACAAGCCCGCTGGGCATTATTCTTCACTCGGTTTAACTTTGTTGTAACGTACATTCTGGGTACTAAGTACACCAAGGCCGATGCCCTGTCTTGGCAATTCTCTCGCGATAATCTTCAAGCTCCTCCAGATCATATTTTAACTTCAGAAAGAATTATTGCTCAACTGGATACTATCTTACAAAAGAACTTGTTGGCTGCTCTCGGGCACCTTCTAATCTTTCGGTTCCGTCGAATATGTTGTATGTTCCTCAAGAATTATGTTAAGAAGTTTTGCAATGGGCCCATGGACAGAGGATATCCAGACATCCTGTACCAAACAAACCTTCTTACACCTGAAACATCTGGGTATCAAGAATTCTCTGTCTTCTGGATACCACCCCCAATCTAATGGCCAAACAGAAAGGGTGAATCAAGATTTAGAGACTTATCTATGGGCTTATGTTAATGCTGAACAGGGCAACTGGAGTGAGATGCTACCTCTAGCAGAATTAGCGCACAATTTACAATGGCACTCCTCTTTAAAATGTTCTCCTTTCCAAGCTGCCTTTGTGTATCAACCCAGAGTTTTCCCTTCCAATCTTCTCAGGTAGAGGTACCTGCAGCAGCCAACATGGTGACTAGGTTAACTAAACACTTTAGACACATAAGAAAAGTTCTGCTTCAGTCTGTTCACAGATACAAAGGGTATATGTACCATCGCAGAAGACCTGCACCCCGTTATTATCTCAATCAACTTGTTTGGTTATCGACTAAGAAGATTAAACTGTGACAACCCTCTCCCAAATTAGGTCCTAGATATATTGGACCCTTTCGCATTCTTTGTCAAGTTAACCCAGTGGCCTATAAACTTAGTTTGCCACCACACCTTTTTAAAGCCCTTTTACAAAAATAGGTTTTCACTACCCTCTAGACGCCCTTCTCCTGTCTCGGTTGATGACCATCAAGAATACGAAATTAGTAAAATTCTGGATTCTCGATGTAAGGGTAGACAATTACAGTATCTGGTTGACTGGTAAGGCTACTCTATTACTGAAAGGACTTGGGTACCGGCTTGTGATGTTCATGCCCCACAACTGGTCAGGTTGTTCCACGTTAAGAATCCATCCAAACCCAAATAGGACAAAGGGCATCTTTATGTGGGGGTACTGTTATGCCGTGTCTGGGATCTGGGGTTCTTTGGATGGTTTCCTATTGCCTGTGCCACCAGGGAACTTCCTTTAAGGTAGAATCCTTGTAATGTTCTGCTCCTTGAGTTTGGATGCTGGCTCCACCCTGTGCCAGCTGTAGGCAGTCATCTGATCTAGTGACCCTATAAATCTTCACTACCTCTTCCTGTCTTTGCCCTAGTATAGGCTTCCGTTACTGCATGATATTGGTTTGCTGGTGTCTGACTTCCGCTTGTTCCTGACTCTGCTTCTTGGTTTACCCCATTGGACTTCGCTGATCACTGTTGCCGACTCTGCTTGTTCTTGACCTTGCCTCTGGGACTACTCCTTTGGATTACTCTGATCAGGGTTTACTGACTTCAATCTCTACCAACTGTGAATTGTTTGGTGTTCCTTAATTTAGTCTGTTTGCACTTCCCTTTGTGCTCCCATATTTGTGGCTGCAGAATCTCAGCCACCCTTCCACCTGATACTGGGATAACAAGACTACAGTTCAGGAAACTGGAGGGATGGTTAGAGTCTCCTGGCAGACCTGACACTGGTTACTGTTCACTGGTGGTACATGCTTTTCCGGGATAATGCAGTGTTGTGCCTTGAGGCTGCTATATTGGGATCCCTCCAGGAGACTCCCCATTTTGCCATGTCCCACTGGGACCACTCTCAGAGTTTTGGCGGCAGCTAGGAACAGGTTCCACAAACCCAATAGATGGTCTCCCTTTAACCCACTGTGGGGCAACCCAAACCTCCCGCATTTTTGCTTCGTTCCTGACCCTCAGCACTGGGCTAGATATGTTATTAAGGTTCTGTGTGACATATTCATAGCAGGTACACTTCTTTCCTTTGTAGACTTTAGGGCTAGATTTAAATTGCTTGGCTGGATGATTTTTTGTTACTTCCAGTTGTGTCATGCGGTACAAGCTCAGTGGTGCTTTGCTATGGACCCTATTGAGGAACTGCTGGCTCAGGATTCATTGGCTAAACCCTTGTCTTTAGTTTGCTCTGCTTAGTGTCGACTTTCCTATAATGAAGCATCTGTGGGACCAGCGGAGGGCTGACTTACCTGACCTTTATAGGGAGGATTGGGAGGCATTTCTCGAGGACAGTACTAGATTACTAATCTCTTCTCGGATAAATTTTTGCACAGGGTGTACTACACAACTCAGAGACTACACAGAATATACCCCCAGAGGTCTCTGGAACATTCCCGCTGCGGGGGAGAGGTTGGTACATATTTTCATATGTTCTGGAGTTGTCCGGGGATAGCTCGCTTCTGGGGAGAGGTGCTTGAACTCATGAATGTCAGTCTCCAGCTGGCCCTTCCAACTACCCCTGAATTGATTCTCTTATGTATTCAAGATGAGTAACAAAGGCCTAAATATGCAAAATGATTAATCTCATACTTGTTATAATATGCTAAAAGGAAAATCATTATCAAATGGAATTTCCTGTTCCCCCTCCTCCTCAGCATCTTGGGAGAAGTCTTATTAATTCAGCTCTTCCTATGTACAGTATAAATTGACATATATTAATAGGAATTGTCCTAAAAAGTTCGATAGGGTTTTGCAGGCATGGACCGCATAGGGAATTGTCTCTATCCATATACCCTTTCTATCTGTTGAAGTCGCTGCTATGCGCTCTTACAGTAATTCTTTATTGTTCTTAGTGAATGGGTAAAGCTGTCACAGGGTTTTTATGTCACATCCTGTTTTTGTATAGGATGACTTTTGTATAGGATGACTATGCTCCGCACTTCTTGTCATTGTATGTCATATTACTTTGTCTATTTCCGTCTTTTTTGATTTTGTATCATGCCTATGTTTCAATAAAGGAACATTCTGTTTTGTTAAAAAACAAAACAAAAAAAAATTGTAGCATTATTAAAAAGTAACATTATGGTTTTCCTTTGTAGATGCCCCTTTATTGGTTATTATATGCAGGTATGTAAAGTACCAGCTGCATTTATCTGAGTTTTGGATGAATATATTTTAATCAATATCACCAAAGAATAAAAAAATAGAAGTAATCATTAAACTACTACATTTACTGACAGATGCAGTTATTGTACAAAACAAACACATTTAAAGCAGAATTGATAGAAGTATAAAATATCAACTAGAAGTCATGCACGACCTAGAAGTCGTGCACCCCACATACAGTATGCATGGCTAGTCACAAGTTAGGCCTAATCTTCCTGATAATTGCCCTATATATGAACACTTTTACAAAAATAAAATGATGACCTTTAAAACTTCTGTATGGCTGCTTATAAAGATTTGTGACATAAATACATGGTGGTAACTTGCAATATCAAACACTATGGAAAAGTAGAGCTGATCCAAAAATCGAGATTCCGTAAGATTTGGCCCAATTTTTTTAATTCAGTTGTCCAAAGCTGAATCTGATTTAGGTGTTATTTATGGTAGTTAGCAAAAAGTGACCAAAAGTTGTTTCTGTCTTATATCTGCTTCTGCTGTCACCTAAGCATCCTTAGCTTGACTGCTAGTGCCACCAGGTCCTATACTTCTGTCATACATTTTTTTAAAGGAGGCTGTTTTTTGGCCCCATCATCTCCCCAGGCTTGGCTGCCAGGAGTTTCAGAACTTTTTTTTGCATAATTTAATGCTACTTTTTTTGGAGACTGGTTCTAATTTACATAATTACCTTCAATGGGACTTTTGGTTTGGAAAATCTGAATTTTAGAGGTTCACAAATGTAAAAAGTTCAGCTTAACTTTTTAGACGTATGATAATTTCTAGTGTAACATAGACAAACTGGCAATGGTCAAATAAAAAAAAAAAATTTAATTGTCCACTTTGTGAAAAGTTCCTTACTCAACTGATTACCCTAATACACATTGTCTTTGGTAAATTATCCACAACATGTTTGTAAAACATGGCCAGCAAGAATTGGTGCTTCTGCATAATAATGCCGCGTACACACAATCAAAATATCCGGCGTAAAAATCCAGCGTACTCGAGTCCGCCGGACAATCCACCCGTGTGTGGGCTCCGATGGACTTTTTTTACCCAAAAGTCCGGCGGACTTAGAAAGTAGTTTTGACTCAAAAATTGTCCACTGGACTCGCGGGGAAGCCCTACACCAAAAAAACAGTGTGGGGGTCCCCCCCAGGTCCATATCAGACCCTTATCCGAGCACGCTACCCGGCCGGTCAGGAAAGGGGGTGAGGACGAGCCCCCCCCTCCTGAGCCGTCCCAGGCCGCATGCCCTCAACATGTCGAGGAGGACAAGGGCCTCTTCCCGACAACCCTGGCCATTGGTTGTCGGGGTCTACGGTTGGGGGGCTTATCGGAATCTGGAAAAGTCCCGTGTGTGGGCAGGTCTGCTCATTTGGACAGTCTGGCGGACTTTGCGGCGGTTTGTCTGCCAGACTAAGTCCGCCGGATAGTCTGATAGTGTGTACGTGGCATAACTTGCTCTTCAACTTTGTCAAATCATAGTAAAAATGAATAGAGAAATTTCCCAAAGCAGTTTCTACAATAATGGAAAACTCTTAACACTTAACACTTCTTACAGATTTCCTGGCATTGGATTGTGTAAAAAGAACAGCATTTTTACAAAAACTTTGACACATTTCACTCTGTTCTTGGACAATCAACATCTCCCTTGACACATTCCATGGGGATTCGACCAAGGTTACAAACTTACCCATGTAGCTATAAATGCTAGGATATATTTCTAACACTCATTAGAATGCAAAATATCTTCAGCACAGAACAAGTGCAGTTAATTATGAATAACTACTAATAGCAAGTTATGTATTTAAGCATTATTGAATAGGAAAATATAGTATTGAATTGTATTGCAACTGTACTGTTTGCCCTAATGTTTTAAGGCACTGTGCAAACTATGGGGACTATATAAATCCTGTATGACATTATTAATAATAATAAAAGCGTTATCCATCAAGTATCACACATGCTGAAAATCTATTCTATATGAAAAATATATATATATAAAAAAAAGAGTCAATTGAAAAAATATTGCACAGTTAACAAGTTTCAAATCCCCCCCAAAAGGGGAACTTATTATATTAATATACATTAGGATGTTCATTCTGTTTTTTTGTTTCCGCTATAGCTCAGTCATTGCTAAGATTTTCCCATGATCCCATTAGTTGATCTTAAATTTAGTAATGCAATTTTTATAAATGTGTTCTTGCTTTGCAATTTTTTCTGCCAGTTGTGTAGTTGAGTAACATGTTCCACAGGTTTTAGTTTTCATTAAAGTGATACTAAAAAATATCATTATTTTTCAAACATAATCCATACACATCCACCACCCAATGACCCTGTAATGTGTTTTTTATTCAAGTTATTTCTTACTGTGTTTTTCTGCCCCCTTGTAATGTCCTTCATGAGCTCCCAAATCTCTCCTTTTCACCTAACTTCCGTTTATTTTGAACAAGCAGTGTGCATTAGTTGAAGTCATGTGCACTGTTCTATGAACTCTACAAATCCCATAGTTTATAGTCCATCCCAGGAGCCAGCAAGAGAGGTTGGCTATGTTCCTACATATAGTGGGACCCTGGAGAACAAATTTAGCCACTCTTTAAGAGCTTGCTCACATTAACTGTGCTGTCTGAACAGTGATCTTCAGACAGCATGTGACAGGCATTGAGGAGGCGTTATCCCACCGCCTCTCCGTCTGCTTTAACCAAATGAACCCTGCACTAGCATGTCGCAACTGCGTGCATTGCACATGGATGTGGCTTGGTTGCAGAGTGGCCCCATTAACTTGATGTATAGGTACACCTCTAGCCACTGCCTCTGCAGTTAAAAGAAGGAATTTGGGAATTAAGAAAGTTGGTGGAGACTGAGAACAATAGAAGGGACTTTTTGAGTTGAGTACATACTTAAAGACAATTATTTTTTTCTAAACCAGAGATTAGTATCACTTTAATAATGATATGTTAGAAAGAAGCCACAAGTCATAGGGGCTGGTTTACTAAAGGCTAATAGACTGTTCACTTTGCAAGGGAATTTTCACCATAGCTTAGTGAATAAGATGAAATGGTGCTGACTTCCCTCATCCAGTCAAGTGATAGCAAAAATGCTGTTTATTTTTTATTTTCCTTGCAAGTGACTGTGTATTCTTTGCACTGTGAAATCTCACCACATTCACTAAGCTCTGAGGAAAAGTTCAAATTTTGGCTGAAACTCACACCATGTTCCTGTATGCTTCAGATGTCAACTGGGCCTAGCTGCCATAACCCCGCTATTTATTGTCAGTTTAATGTCACTGCCGCTATTTAATGTCATTCCCAGTTAGACGGTCAGCAAGTGACTCCAGAGAGATATAAAAATATACCAACTAATTTAGATACAGTATGTATTAATTATAAGATCTGGAAATGTATATTTAAATGCAGTGTGACATCAACTTCTTGTAGTACTTTTAACAGCAGGGCGCAGACTGTTAGAGGAAGGGACAGCACAAGGGCCCAAAAGGGTCCTAGTGCAAAGTAAATACTCACCATTACTCTGCTGCTCCTTGACTGTCTAGTCACAGGCTGGGGTAGGATGGTGACCAGGCTGTCTTGTTAAGCAGCTATAATGAAAAGTCAGGCGACCCCACTGTCTTTGCTGTCTGGCAGGGTTGTGGCTAAATAAGGCAAGAAAACACGTCTCTGTAAATGTATTTCAACTGTGTATTCAATGATCACCCTGGGGATCAACTTTAAAGGGACTTTCTGCTTACTGAATAGATTCATACAACCTGCCCTTTAAGTGTATATAAAGGCAAAACTTTTTTTTTTTTTTTTAGATAGAACTGGGAAAGGCTAGAAAAAAAAGCCTTGAAAGATACTTTAACATTTTACAAAGATAAAGTCCCAGTTCCTGCTAGATTCAGGTTTTGTTGTCTTATTATGTTGGTATTATTATTCAAAATATCTTAAACAATACATTTTAATACATAAAAAATCCCATATCCCCTTCCAAACTCCTTAACTCCTTATCAATAAGGTATCACCTATTGCTCACATTTTCTGGCACTATACCATCCCCTGTGCCAAACGCTTTTCTAAAACTGCAGAGTGCAAAATCTGGTGCAGATCTGCATAGGAACCAATCACCTTACAGTTTTTTTGCCAAAGCTTAATTGAACAAGATGAAGTTAGAAGCTGATTGGCTACCATGCACAGCTGCACCAGATTTTGCACTCTCCAGTTTTAGTAAATAATCCCCTTTTTGTCCACAACAAGCCCTAGACTCTCAAAATTACAGTTTTTTTTTTTATTCCAATTTTTTTTTTATTGATTTTCACAAAATTTCAATACCATAATACAATTGGAATTCAGTTTGATCATAAACTTAGAAACATGTTAATGAAACTTATTGCTGAACATCCCCATCTTACCCGGGGGAACACATGGGAAAGAGAAACCCTTTAAGTAATGAAAAACATACAGGTAATATCGTCCAGCTTTAGAGAATTAGGTAGTTAACTCCCATCACCCGACCTGAAAACTCGTTTAGGAAAAGTTTGTCACAACTGCGAGTCATAATGATTACCCAAAGGAGGGTGACAGGACTAACTAACCAAAGCGGTAACAGTGGCTACACATAGGTGCAAATAGTCAATGTCTAACCCATAAGTCATATAACCTGATGTCAACATGACAAAGGGGGGTATGTGGAGATTCAGAATGAGGTGCAGCGATTTCAGATGGAATGGTATAGGAGTCACCAAAGAGTAGTATTAGGGACTCAGTCAGTAAAATGGGAATTGGTAAGCCATGGTTACCAGGTGGCGACTTATCCTGGCGTATATAATGGATAGTGATGCCATAGCGTAGATCCGCTTGGAAGAGTAGTAGGAATACAGAGGGTAATGAAAAGTGTGGGAAGGGGGTGGGTGGGGGGGAGAAAAAAAGGGGGGAAAGGAATCGGAAGGAATAAAGAAGGGGGGGATGGGTGTGTCAGAGAATGGGAGATGTGGGAGGAGTGGGGGATCTCCCCCCACCTCCCCTAGGTCTTGTGAAGATCATATTTATTGGAGGGTCAAGGCTTGTGTGTATTCTGCTGATTCAACAAAATGGCACCAGCATGCCCAGGTCTCTGTGAATTTAGCAGGTGTCTCCCATGCCTGGTGGACAAGTTCCTCGATTTTAGATATTTTCCCAAATTGATAGAGCCAGTTTGGAATTGTTGGGGGGGGGGGGGGGGGGTGGCTGTGTGCCATAGCATTGGAATACACATTTTGGCCGCATTAATGAGGTGCATGACTACCGACCGGTGGTAAGCTGATTGTGAAATCAAGGTAAAATGCAACAGAAATTGGGCCCAAAATACAGTTTACTTAAGATGTAAGTGTCATCTGATACAGTATCAATTTCTTGCAATCCCACACAAGCAAAGTCAGGTCATGTCTTGCTTCGAGCTCACAGTGGGCCTGATGCTTTGAATAACTTCTGTTTTAGATCTAATCTCCTTTTGGCTGGAAACTCAACCCACTTGCTTCCATTAACTTGTCTTAAAAAAAAAAGCTTTGTGCATGTTCACAAGTGTCAGCTTTAGAAAGAATAGTGGTGGGGTGCATATAAGAGTAATGGCAATAGCTAATGAAATTATAGTAAGTATATCTCTTAGCCTGGACAGCTATATACATGCTGATTTTGTGTTATTTTTTTTCTATGTTGCACTTTTTATTCCCTAGTTGTTGTGTTAACAAAGCCTCCCCAAATGTGTTACTTCAGTAGTGGGATGAAGGATTCCATTCTTTGACCAGTGCTTGGCATGGTGTAGTTTCCTAGGTAGCCATTGTGTCCACCGCCCCCCCCCCCCCCCCATCTCGCATGGTGTTGTTGTCAGTCCCTCAGTGTAAAGCTGGTCATAACAGACGTTTATATAAGAATATCCATACAATTTTTTTTGTATCACGTGAATGTACTTCAAACATTTGTTTGCTTTTAACATTCAGGTTTTATTTTTTTTGGTAATTTCCCAAACATCAACCATAAACACAGTTAGAAATGTGTTCATTGGCAAAATTATTTCCATCCTGCTACTTTGAATTTTCTTGTTACCATGGTTGAAAAACTAATGTCGATTTGACACCATTAATGAATAGAAAGTTTACTGAATGTCCTTGAAACCAAAAATGGTAAGCAAAATTCTTCTAGTATATGGCCATCTTTATGTTCCTTTCAGGGATACCTTCTGCATGTGGTTGCTAAGCAGTAAACCCTGACATTCCTACACTAGACACATGTAGCACACCCTACATAGGAGCTGCACTGCTGCACGGCCAGTCACACAGCATTTCCCTCATTCATTCCCACACAGGAAACAGTCCTTTGCTTTTTTTTTATATTTTATTGGGAGTTGATAAATGGGTGGGGTAGGGAATTTATGGGATTGCCAACTTTGAAAAATGTCCAGAAACTATTAACAGAGAGGACAACCTCCTCACTATGTACAGTAGAAAATCTGCTTTTTTCTTCCTCCTGCACAAACTTGGTTCACATGTACAGCTCCTACTGATCACTCCAGGGGATCTAACAGTCTTTAATTTTAATTTGAAAAATGCCCGTTACAGGCTAGGAACATCCTGTCCCTTTGTGGATGAATGTGGCATACTATGGAGTGCATCTCCTTCCTGTAGACCCTGAGCCCAGTTCTACTGCTGCAGAAGATACCAGCCCACCTGGCTGCTTGCTTCCCCAGTCCTCCATGACTGGCACACACTTCCCCAGTCCTTCCTGACTGGCACATTTCTCCAGTCCTTCCTGACTGACACACACTTCCATAGAGATTCCCTAGGGCAAGGATGAAGACTGCTACAACTGACAGTCTATCCCCTTGTGTTGTCCCTGCACTGTGCTGATATTACTCACTGTCTTTGCTTGCTCTTTCCGGCTGCCTCTTCCAGCATGAATCCCTTCAGTTGCCTCCTATGGTGGGACCCTTCCAGGTCAGCTTTCCTGAGCTTACAGTCCGAGGTAAAACCCCTCGCTGGCAGGGGTCCCTCAAGGGCCTCTCTTCAGCACTCCATCTCCACCTTCTGTCCGACTGCTCTTCTGGCATTGCCCCTGTCTATTTATGGGAATTTCTCAGTCCCCTGCCGGCCCACTCCTGGGCATTGGCTGAGGTCCCACAAATATTCATAGCAACCCCTCCTAGCCTCCAGCCACTATTTCTAGAACATTTTCCATTGTCTCAGAAACAGGGGGAGGAACCAGAAAGCAGCTAGGATGAGTCATGCAGCCCTGGCCTCTAATAACCCTGACCCAATTAGTTGACTCAGGTTTAATCCTAGAGCCAGGCTATTCTTTTACCTGTTTTACACTTCTAGTAGCACACACTAGAGGGTGCTACATGTATATAAAAATCAAGCTCTGGGTAGGGAGGATAAACTTGGTGGGAACTCTCTAGTGCCTTGGAGAGTGGAGGGTGATGAACTTATTTTCTTGTAAATCTAGCAGAAGACTGCCATATAGGCCCAGATAGCATTAAGCAGGTGATCCCCAACAGAAACACAGGGACAAGCTTTATGCAATCCCTCATGAGTAGGAGGATAAAGGTACTTCCCCCTAGACAGCATGGGCACACGTGTCTTTGCCCTGAATGCTGTTTGCAACCATTACATTCAGTATGTGACATCATTACTTTAAATAAGTCTTTATGTTAACTCTATGCCCTTGCACACACGGTCAGACATTCTGGCGGAAAATGTCCGATTGGACCGCGTTGTCGGATAATCCTACCGTGTGTGGGCTCCATCGGACTTTTTCCATCAGAATGTCCGACCAACATAGTTTGAGAGCTGGATATAAAATTTTCCGACAACATGATCTGATGCGTGTCAATTCCAATCGTGTGTAGCCTAGTCCGATGGATAAAGTGCCACTCATGCTCAGAATAAATTAAAACTAGCATTCCTAATCTATATAGCACATTCGTCATGCTGCAATGTTAAAAATTGGTTAATGCAGCGCATTCTCTTTTTCTTTATAATGCTACAAGAATGAAGTTGTTTTGCTGCTCATATTCACACACACTTCTCCAAAACTTATTTCTTTATTATTTTTCCTGATTCATAAATACAATATTTTAATCCGTCAGATCTCCCCAATCATTTTTTTTTTTTTTTGGTGTAAATTTTGTGGTTGGTTTTTTTAACCAAGATCTCCTTTTTTGACATTTTGCTCATCTTTGTAATTGTTTTGGTGTGTTTTGTGTGTCAACTTACCACAACACCATTATTATCTTTTTATTTTATTGTTTTCTTTTTTAATCTCTAGGAGGTTGTTTGTTGTTGGTGCCCCTTGTTATTAATTTGACTTTTTATTTTTGAAATGTACCTGCTACTCATAAATAAACTGTCCTTTTTGAAGTAAAACACATAGGCAAGTATTTCTTGAACCAAATAAAGCCTTTATTTAGGTGTCATAAACAAATAAAGAGGGAGGCAGCGCTGGAGAAACTGGGGAAATTAACAAAGCCTTTGGCCCCCAGGGCACACATCAACTATTTAAACGCAAAAATTGGTGGCCTGAGGAGTACATATCTGAGGGAGAACAGTCTGGTCCAGAAGTCCAAGAAACCCAGAACAGCAAGTCCCGGGGCCCCTGAGGCCTAATGGTGACCTCCAGGGTTAGGGGCAGCTGACATCCTTCTGTGTGGAGTGGGTTACAAGGCATGGTGGGTGCAATGCAAAGTAGATTGATGGGCTTCAGACACTTCTTGAATGCAAAGAGATCCATTGTCTCTTAAACACAACTGTGGGAGAGAGGGTTGGGGCCAGGACGCCCTCAAGTAGATGCAATGTTAATTGGCAGACTCCGAGACTTCTATAGGTAGACAGCCATGCAGGGAAAGGTATCTAGCCAGAATCCACATCTGCAGGAGTAGGAGCGTTGTCTCCTATGGCAACAGTCTTGTAACAGTTTCTAACAAAGCTTGCAATAAACTCTTTTACTTCTTCTGTTGTAGAACTTCACTTCCACTGAGCCCTTAGTCTTTCACTAGACTTACTGATCCATTGCCACTGGATCCCCTGAGCTCTTCTAATTTAGCACTCAGTATCTTCCTCAAGCGTCACCCCCACTTCACCACTGGGTCCCTGGCTTGGCACTCACAGATAGTACTCAAGCATCACCCCTGCTGACATGTTAGGTCCCTGGTTTGGCACTCCACAAGCATCACCTCTGCTGTCCCACTGAGTCCCTGACTTGGCACTTGCTGAAGTTTTCCCACTTCTTCACCGTCCCCAGCTGGCAAGAAGTCTGTTATGGTACCCGCCTCAGCTTACTCACAATGGTCTCCGGTGGCAAGGTGGTTTAGCCTCTTAGTGGCAACAGCTTCCCCTCTACCTATGACCAGGACTGGTTCCTCATCTGGCAGAACCGTTACGTCTGGTTGGACTGTAAGCCGCAGTCCCAACCCTACGCTGCTCTCTTGCTTCTGGATAGGCCCTCAGACAGCCTAACAGCCAGATGTCATTACAACACACATCCACCCAGACAGCCATCCAGGAGGCACAGAACCCCGATCACCTCACTCCACCCAAATAAATAGGCTCTCCCAGCAGGCCAAGGGACCCTAGAAAATCCCTGCCCATTGCCTGAGACACTCCATTCATTCCTAATCTGTCCTTGCAATGCCCTTGTCTTATCTAATGCCACCAGATACCCGCCCATCTAGTGAGAGAAGTGCAGAAATTCCAGAATTAGGGTGAAATCAATTGACTTCCTATCAATTGGCCATGGCAACTATCACTTGGCAGATAAATTTAGTAGCCACCCTGCCTAAACATCGGGGTGCTACATCCTCCCCCTGCTCACGACACTCAGAGTGTGCAGGAAAATAATTTGAGCTCTCAAGCTTTAGAGCGAATGTCCTGGCAAAAACTGGGATGGTGGGGAAACATGAAAGGAATAATAACAAACAATACATGTGACGTACCACCCAAATGGTTGAGGGAAAAAAATACACAGTAGCCTTATATCCTAACTATCTATTTAATATATACAGTAATAAAGCGCATGAACAGTTAGCATTATTATCCATGTCGGGTCTCTACTTGTCCAAGGAAGATGCAATTGGTGCAAGAACACCTAAAAAAGAAAATAAACATCAATACAAATGCATCCTATCCTTATTATACTGTAGTGTAATATGTACATAAATGAACCTTAAGTAGTTGTTAATTAGGGGTGCAACGGATCGGCACATGCCACGATCCGTGGAGTGCTCCGCGGTCTCGGCCTTAGGAAAGGCTGTGGCTTCGGCCTAGTTCCGAAGCGCCGGCCATCTTGGTGGTCTCAAATGACGGAGTGATCACTTGTAAACAAACCGGCCTCATGATGACACCGGTTCCTCTCTCCCCTCCACTGTACAGATCTGTTCACAGAGGGGAGAGAGGATGGCAGCAGCGCTGTGGGCTGCATCTGTAGAACCCACATCGCTGCTCTGTGACAAGTCTCTGTGACAGCCGAGAACAGCATAGCAGTGTGAATACACCATATAATATGTCTAAACTACACACATATAAATGAAAGTGGGCCCCATCCTCATCCGAGGATGCAACCCCCTTCCACAGCTAGTCTACAGAAACTTTCCTTAGCATGTTCTATTAGATATACTCATACTGCCCTGTACACACGGTCGGACTTTCAAATGTCAAAATCCGTCGGATTTTTCAGACGGATTTTGGCCCAAACTTGTCTAGCATACACACGGTCGCACAAAGTTGTCGGAAAATCCAAATGTTCTGAACACGGTGACGTATAACATGTATGACGGGACTATAAACAGGCCAGTAGCCAATAGCTTTCGTCTTGTAATTTATTCTGAGCATGCGTGGCACTTTATCCATCGGAATTGTCTACACACAATTGGAATTTAAATGATCAAATTTTGTTGTCGGAAAATTTTAGATCCAGCTCTCAAACTTTGTGTGTCAGAAATTCCAACGGAAAAAGTCAGATGGAGCCCACACATGATCCGATTTTCTGACAACACGATCCAATCGCACATTTTCCGTCGGAAAGTCCGACCATGTGTACAGGGCATAACATTAATTAAGGCTCACTCAGGTTGGCACCGCTCCCGCCACCTGGTGACTAGCAAAAGAAACAATCCTGATACATTGATATGTCCATCATTCAAAGGTAAGGTGAGAATTTGACCCTTTGCCACAGCTCATTCTACCTAACTAGCTAAGCACCCCAGTGTCCTTGACGTTTCACAGTCCATCCCCAAAATTTCATTTGGGGTAGAAAAATCCCTTCTACTCAGGGATAACTCCGGGGACAGGAGGCAGTGCTGCAATCAGGCAACAAGCAGCCAGGCCATGGTGCAAGGGACCACACTTTTGAATAGGAATGAGCTGAACACATAATGAATTGTCGGTCCCAGCAATACACATAAAAGTCATTGAAAAAAACAGCCTGGGATTCTCCCACAGGGGAACCCCGAACCAAAATGTAAGAAAAAAATGTGTGGGGGTCCCCTCAAATTCCATACCAGGCCCTTCAGGTCTGGTATGAATATTAAGGGGAAACCCGTGCCAATTTTTTTTTTAAATGGCGTGGGAGTCCCCCTCAAAATCCATACCAGACCCTTCAGGTCTGGTATGGATTTCAAGGGTAACCCTGCACCAATTTAAAAAAAACAATAGTGTGGCGTCCCCCCAAAAATCCATACCAGACCCTTACCCAAGCAAGCAACCTGGCAGGAAAAGAGGGGGCGAGAGCACCCCCCCATCCTGAACTGTAACCAGGCCACATGCCCTCAACATGGGGAGGGTGCTTTGGGGTAGCCCCTCCAAAGCACCTTGTCCCCATGTTGATGGGGAGAAGGGCCTCATCCCCACAACCCTTGCCCGGTGGTTGTGGGGGTCTGCGGGTGGGGGGTTTATCGCAATCTGGAAGCCCCCTTTAACAAGGGGACCCCCAGATCCTGCCCCCCCCCTGTGTGAATTGGTAATTGGGTAACAAAATGAGGTAACAAAAAGACAATAGCTGTTTTTTTTTATTGCTTTATTAATGTCTCCTTCTTTTCCCGCTTCTTCTTCCATCTTCTTCTGGTCTTCCTTCAGTTTTCTTCTTCTTCCTCCATCTTGTTCTTCCTTCGCGTCTTCCTCTATCTTCCTCTGATTCTTCCTCCGGATTCTTCTTCCCCACTTTGTCCTCTGGACGATCAGCCTCAATGGGAGTCTCCCGCCATGTGACGCTTCTGTTAAGGTGACAGCTCTTATATAACAGAGAGCGGGGCCACCTGGTGACCCCACCCCCTCTGACACAGGGACTTCCCTATGGCTTTCCCCTGGTGTCATTGGGGGCGGGTCACCCATTTATATAAATGGGTGACCCCGCCCCCCTCTAACACCAAGGGGAAAGCCATAGAGAAGTCCCTGTGTCAGAGGGGGCAGGGTCACCAAGTGGTCCCGCCTTCCGTTATATAAGAGCTGTCACCTTAACAGAAGCGTCACACAGCGGGAGACTCCCATTGAGGCTGATCATCCGGAGGACGAAGCGGGGAAGAAGAAGCCGGAGGAAGATGCCGGAGGAGAAGACTGGAGGAAGAAGAAGAGGAAGATAGAGGAAGAAGCGGGGGAAGAACAAGATGGAGGAAGAAGAAGAAAACCAAAGGAAGAACAGAAGATGATGAAAGAAGAAGACATTAATAAAGGAATTGTCAAAAACTGGCTTTTGTCTTTTTTAACATTTTTGTGAAATGGTAGGGGTACATTTGTACCCATTACCAATTCACACAGGAGGGACAGGATCTGGGGGTCCTCTTGTTAAAGGGGGCTTCCAGATTCCTATAAGTCCCCCGCCCGCAGATCCCCACAACTCCCAGGCAAGGGTTGTGGTGATGAGGCCCTTCTCCCCATCAACATGGGGACAAGGTGCTTTGGGGGGCTACCCCAAATCATCCTCCCAATGTTGAGGGCATGTGGCCTGGTACAGTTCATGGAGGACACTCTCTCATCCCCCCTCTTTTCCTGTGGCCTGCCAGGTTACGTGCTCAGATAAGGGTCTGGTATGGATTTTGGGGGACCCACGCCTTTTTTTTTTATTTGGCACAGGGTTCCCCTTAAAATCCATACCAGACCCTTCAGGTCTGGTATGGCTTTTGAGGGGGGCCCCATGCTATTTTTTTATTTTGGCGTGGGGTTCCCCTTAATATTTATACCAGACCTGAAAGGCCTGGTATGGAATTTGGGGGGACCTCCAAGCAATTTTTTATAAAATTTTGGTTCAGGGCGACAATTCATTATAGCCGCGAGTAGTTTTAAATTACCGGGACCAACAATTCATTATAGCCGCGAGTAGTTTTAAATTACTTTTTTCCTTAGAAATGCAATTTTGCTCTCAGACTGTTCTAAACATGGGAAACATGCGCCACTTTAGAGGCATACTATAGAGACCCCCCAGGAATGAAATTTAAAGGAATATTACACTTTTATTGTTTCACATTAAGCATTATTAAAATCACTGCTCCTGAAAAAAACTGCATTTAAAAAAAAAAAAAATTGTATTGATACATGTCCCCTGGGGCAGGACCCAGGTCCCCCACTTTTTATGACAATAACTTGCATATTAACCTTTAAAGTTAGCACTTTTGATTTCTCCCATAGGTTTTTAAAGGGTGTTCCGTGGCTTTCGAATTTGCCGATATCACCCCAAATTGTTCGCTATTCGGCCAATGTTTGAGTCTAACTCATGTTCGACCCGTACATAAAGCCCATCCCTACTTTTGAACATGGGTCCCCTTTAAATTAAAATGTCAGCCGGTCCACACAACAGCTGGGGACTGAGAGTTCCCCAAGAACAAACATGTTGAATATCATCTCAAAAGGTTACTTTTCATAGGGAGATGCACTGCCAATCCCGCTGCTCTAGCCAGTGGGCACTCCCTGTACCTGTCGGCAGTATTCAGTCCAGCACAGTCTCAGCAATACAGCTAACAGGAACGTTCTCCACTAGCAACAATTTTCTGTATGAAGGTGGAGTGGCTCTCTAGCATAGCATCCTAACTCCACAAAGTACACATTTGTAATCAGTGGTCAGTGAAACACAATTCAACATCTTCTACCAGTAATTTTCCGGGATCAGGTAACTTTAAGGACTCTCCTTTGTCATTTAGCATAGTAATAAGGTGTTGAATGTCCTTGTTTGGCCTACGTATAATCACACAATCTAAGTTGATTTTGTGACCATAGCCCCAGGTGTGTGGTACTGAAATATACTTTTCAGCTATCTTAGGTGACAGCTTTGGAAAGTCCACTCGCAAAGGGATTCAGAGAAAACTACGCACCACTTCGTCTACCCATTGGGTTTCTTTATCCAGGATTTCTTCCTCTAGATGAGCCGGTATATAAGGATACATATATCCGTATTCCTCAGACACTTTCTTAATGATGATGCATTGTACCTTGGACAGCCGGGGCAGGGTCTTAGGGTCTCCATACCCAGACAAAATCCACGTGTCTGGAACACACTGCTCCCAACGACCTTCAAAAGATTCAGTAATACGCACAGTGGGTGCGGTATTGGCAAACAGTTCTACTTTTACTCTTGTATTAGGCCCCCGGAGAAACCTCATTCTCTTTCAAGTCACACAACTGCTCCTCTTCACTCTCAGTCCCCTTTCTAGTCCAGGATAAAGTGTCAGAAAACAGTTCAGAAATCCCTTCAGAGGGGTTGTCCGAATCGGAAATGGTGGAGCATTCGTTGGCCAGGAGATAGTTGAGCTTCGCACTGGCTTTAACTGGCACAACCGTGCTGTCTCACTTAATGGCCACAGGTATCACCTCCCCTACTGGCACCCCTTGCAGGCTTACCCAACTCCGGTACCCTTTTCCTCGGTGACTCCAACATCTAAGTGAGCAGGTGGGCTCGACCACGGACTCGAGGAGCGACTGAAGAGCTGAGTCCTGGGGAGAGACAGGAGGAGCAGCTTCCCGCACAACTTGGGTGATGGCAGGTGGGCTCTTGATATCACTCCCACCCCGGATAGTGACATTCTTGTCCCACTCCGCTTGCAGTGTCTGTGGAGGTTGTGCTGGTGAGACTGCCTTGAGCAGGGGTTCCCCGCAGACAATACAAGGCCTCAGATGCGTGGCCAAACCGGAAACACTTCCTGCAGATCAGTTCCAAAGCCTCATAGCCTCCAGCCATGTACAGGGCAAGAATACCCTTAGGTGTATACCACACTCCGGTGTCAGTCAGAACAGTTTTTGACTCGCTCAGACCAAAGCCAACACCCAGATCATATATCTTCCAATCCACCATTGCACTTCCAAACTGCACCATCTTCTCCAATCCACAGCCAAGTACACGTGGCAGCACTTCCTTATCCTCAGCTGCAGAGCGGGGACTCCTCCCCCTGCCAATGGATTGGTGCAGATACTTTCTGGAGACTTCAGCGCTCACCCTTTTCCTTCTGGAGCATGCCAATCTTCAATGAAGTCTGTTTTAACCCTAGCAGCACTGGCGGGAAGAGTCACAAGACCAGGCTTGTACTCTCCCATGAGCAATGGAACGTGATGATAATTTCCACTTTCCCACAGACGAAATTCCGATGTAGCTATAGCCAGATGTCATGGGTGACTGCTGCGAAGATAACGCCTTTGCCTCACATTGGGTGCCAAATGTAGCCAAGTCCCATGGCGCCTGAGGCTTAATGGTGACCTTCAGGATAAGGGACAGCTGACATCTTTCTGTGTAGAGTGGGTTACAAGGCATGTTGGGTGCAATGCAAAGTAGATTGATGGGCGTCAGACACTTCTTGAATGCAAAGAGATTTATTGTCTCTTAAACAACTTTGGGAGAGAGGGCTGGGGCCAGGACACCCTAAAGTAGATACAATGATAATTGGCAGACTCCAAGACTTCTATAAGTAGACAGCCATGCAGGTAAGGGTATCTAGCCAGACACCACATCTGTATGAGTAGAAACGCTGTCTCCTATGTCTTGCAACAGTTTCTAACAAAGGTTAGACAATTAGGCAATAAACTCTTTCACTTTTTCTACAATCTCCTATTGTAGAACTTCACTTCCACTGAGCCCTCAGTCTTTCTCTAGACTTACTAATCCACTGCCACTGGATCCCCTGAGCTCTTCCAATTTAGCACTCAGTATCTTCCCCAAGTGTCACCCCCGCTTCACCGCTGGGGTCCTGGCTTGGCAATCACAGATACTCCTCAAGCTTCACCCCTGCTGACACGTTAGGTTCCTGGCTTGGCAATAAACAAGCATCACCTCTGTTGTCCCGCTGGGTCCCTGACTTGCTACTTGCTGAAGTTTTCCCACTTTTTCACCTTCTCCGGTTGGCAAGAAGTATATTCTGGTACTGGCCTCAGCTTACTCACAATGGTCTCCGGTGGCAAGGTGGGTGGCCTCTTACTGTCAACAGCTTTCCCTCTACCTCAGACCATGACTGGTTCTCTGTCCGGTGGAACCGTTACTTCTGGTTGGACTGTAAGCCGCAGTCCGAATTCTACGCTGCTCTCTTACTTCTGGATAGGCCCTCAGACAGCCTAGTAGCCAGATGTCCACGAGACAGGCCCAAGGCTTATGGGGTATTACAACACATGTCCACCTAGACAGGTGTTCAAGCGGCACAGAACCCCGATCACCTCACTCCACCCAAATAAATAGACTCTCCCAGCAGGCTGAGGCCACATCAGGGTGCTACATCTAGTTGTAAAAAAAAATTTGAAAGCCATTTATCATTTTCCTTCCACTTCACAATTAAATGCCAATTTATGTTGGTCTATCACATAAAATCCCAATAAAATACATTTATGTTTTTGATTGTAGCATGACAAAATGTGGAATATTTCAAGGGGTATGAATACTTTTTCAATGCACTGTATTCTTCCAGGTAATGTTGAGTTGTATTCAGGCAGGAACTTATGTTTGAGGACAAAATGAGCACATACTGCAGGTAAAAGTGTGCTCAAGGAAGGTTGAAGGTGCCATGCTTCTAGGGGTGAAGTTTGTGCATTTCCCCCTAGTTAGTCAGCAAGCCTCTGGGAGAGCCCAGGAAGCTACAGGATTTCACAAGGAAAGCCCAAACCAAGTATGAAGGGGTTAATATTCTTGCATGTGTTCCTGCTACATAACACCTCAGTTTCACAGATTCTACTTTCATATTATATCATTAAACATGGTTTCATACACAGCAGAAACATACTGTATTGTATGCCACATGAACTATTTACTATATAATCCAACATAAGGTTCTTAACAGAAGCGTTTGACAAATGTATGTCTTTGTTTCCACTGCAATGCCTCTAATTCACCATATTTGCAACTGTCAAGTCCCCTATCAGTCTTTCACCCGTGTTTTCTTTCACTTTTAAGAAAGGAGTTTTAAAAGAGGAAGGACATGATTTTGTTAATCATTTTGCTACTTCCCCATAATTTATAGGCATAAAGCATTCACACTAACACAATAACTGTGGTTAAGGGGAGTTGCCGTTAAGAAAGGTACAGGATTATATTCCTGCTTGGGATCAGGTTTTAATTTGGTGTGCTGATTTACCAAAGTAGCACCCAAACAAACTAGTGCAGGAGAATAAAAGAAACAAGGCAGTTCATGATTATTGAAACGAGCTGCTGATGCTTAAATGTTAAAAGTGGATGCTTGAAGTGAACTGTTTATGATTAGATGCTGTAAGTAAGCACAAATTCAGTTTATTGACAAAGCTAGGTGATGTCTTTACTCCTTTAGCAAATCAATCCCAATTTATTGTAATTGTAGTACAGGCATACCCCATTTTTAAGTACACAATGGGGTTTATTTACTAAAGCTAGAAATTGCAAAATCAGGCTCACCTCTGTATAGAAACCAATGAGCTTCTAACCCCAGCCTGGTGAATTAAACTTTGGTAATAAAACTTGGAAGTGCATTGGTTTTTATGCAGATATGAGCCTGATTTCGCACTTTCTAGCTTTAGTAAATAAACCCCATTGTGTACTTAAAAGTGGGGTATGCCTGTAAATGAGTCCTATGACGCAAACTTGCCAAGGGTAAATACTGGTAGAATGATTAACTCTAGGGCTTCTTCAATGAGACCTCCCTGTTAAAGATCCAAGCTCTGCAATCAATATCTCATACATAGCAAAGCCCAGCAAAGGGCTTTAATTTCACCTTCTATATACATACCCAGTAGACTGAGACCCTTTATAATGGCCATGCCAGGGGTTATGAACCCTACATAAAAAGAGAAACATCAGATCCGGATAGAGAAACAATACAAGAGTACAGTTTAAAATATAATTGCTAAACATGAACAAGATTTGAATGGTCCAATGCTACGTTCACAAGCCCATACAAAGGCCTCCAGGGACGACTGCAATTGAGAATCAGTAGACTTTTGCTGGTGTCACTAAATGCACTCTGAGCGTGACCAGGAGCAGTGCCGGTCAAATCTGTACTCTGTTAAAATCAATGGTTGGCATTGACGCTGTTTGCACATAACCACTCATCTGAGTGGTTACATGAAAATAGAGCCTCAGACCACATTTATGTCGTTTTAACCCCACACAAACTGCTAATTGGCACAAAGTTAGCCCCCCTAAATGCAGCAAACTATCCACACCCACACTGCCATGTAAATGTAGCCTAACGGCCTGTACACACGATCAGAAAATCATACAAAAATACTACTTTCGAAAGCAATTGTATCATAATCTGTAGTCACGTACTATCAGGACTCCTGAGGACGTCAAACGTTGCTGACAAAACGAGTGGAGTCTTTTAGTACGTGACACATCCCTTCTGCCAGTTGAAGCACAGATGGAATGCAAACAGCGTACCTGCGTGGTTTGAATTGGGCAGATCGATTTTAATGAAACACTACCTATGGAATAAAAGCAATTTTTTATATACTACACTATAAGGAGCTCCTTCTTCTTCTTTTCTTGATACGTGACCAATCGTTGGAGTTTATTGTGCTGTGGACTAGTTCTTTACCGGAAGACACATTCCCATTGGCATCCACGCTTGTTTTGACCACCTGTAATGGGTATCAAATCAGTCTGGTGAGTAGAATGTTTGCTTGTTGTTGGTGGTACTTACTTCACCCAGCTATTAAGGATTTCCATTTTTCACTTGGATTGAAGAATTTGGTAGTGGCTCATGGACATTTAATTCAATTAAGCTGACATCCTTCTTTATAGAGTGGGTTACCAGGCATGGTGGGTGTGATACAAGAAGAAATCATGGGCACCAGTCACTTTTGGATGCAAACAAGAGATTTATTGTCTCTTAATAGAACTGGGGGAGAGAGAGTTAGGGCAAGGCAACTAATCTTGCAAGAGTCACTAACAGCTTACTCACAGTAGTCTCCGGTAACAAAGTGGATGGTCCCTTAGTGGCGACAGCTTCCCCTCTACCTCCAACCACAACTGATTCCCCATCTGGCCACACCTTCAGTTAGACTCCTGCAGTCCCAACCCTATGGTGCTTCTCCTACTCCTGGATAGACCCCAGGCAGCCTGGCAGCCAGGTGTCCCCAAAGTAGGCCTCAGGCTTCCGGGCTAGCAGCCTGGGGCGACATAACACACGTCCACCCAGACAGCCGTCCAGGTGGTACAGAACACTGATCACCTGACTTCACACAAATAAATAGGCTATTCCAGCAGGCCAAAGGGCTTTAAGAAACCCTTGCCCATTGGCTGAGACACCCCATTTATTCATAATCCGTCCTTGCTATGCTGTTGTCTATCTAATGTCACCGGTTACAATGCCACCTAGTGACAGAAGAGAAAAGTGCAGCAATTCCAGAATTAGAGGGAAATCAGTGGATCTCCTAACAAGTAGCCAGGACAATTACTACCTGGCAAACTAAATCAGTTGGAAACACTGCCTAAACACCGGTGGCATAGTTCACACCAGTGCTTGCAGATCTAGTGCATTCCGGTTCCAGAAAAAAGTAGAACATGCTCCATTTTTCCTGCACAGAACTGTTCTGGAACATGGTAAACACCATAAAATGCACCAGAACGCACCAAAATGCATCAAAAATGCACAGGACCCAGTATAGTATAAAAAAATAATAAAAAATAAATGAAAAAAGAAGAAAATAAATCATCTGGAAGGCATCTGATAATGCATAAAAAACACATATGCAGAAACTCATCCAGGACTTATATGGAGTGCATATTTGTGGTGTGAACCAGGCCTTAAAGCAGAACTTTACCCACAACAGTTTTATCACAATTAATGTTCTTTAAAGCGGAGTTCTGCCCAAATTTTTTTTTAAACTCCAGCAGCTACAAATACTGCAGACACTGGCTTTTAAAATATGGACACTTACCTGTCCAGGGCACCCGCGATGTTGGCACCCGAAGCCGATCTGTCCCTTGGCTCTTGGATGGAGGCACCGTCATCTTCAGTAAGGCAATCAGGAAGTGAAGCCTTGTAGCCTGGTTTCCTTCTGCACATGCACAAATCACACTGCTCGTCCTTACTGGTCCCTGCTGTCCTCTGGGACCTGTGTGTCTCCCAGAAGACAGCGGGGGGGGGGGGGGGCGGAGGAGGGGCCAGACATTGCGTAGATATCCATGGCTATCTATGCCCAGAAGTGGGAGAAAATGCCTGGCTTAGACAGGTATCTGCTCCCCCCTCCCCCCTGAAAGGTGCCATATGTGACACCGGAGGGGGATTCTGAAAAGCAGACGTTCCATTTTTGGGTGGAACTCTGCTTTAATGAAAGAACATACATTCCACATTAATAATTATGCTACCAAAGCTGTAAATTGCCTCCAGCATTGCTCCTGTTTCTTCTTGCTGGAGGCCACTATTTTGTTGACGCCCAGAGCATTCACTTCCTTATTGAGAACTCTCCCTCTCTCCTTGGTCTCAAAAACGATATGTCACTTTCTGAAAATAAAATCTGTGCATTTCCAGCCTTAATTGTATGTTTTGGCTCAGATAGAGGAAGGCTGACAGATGATTAACAGTGCTCCACTGCTGCTGCAGGAGAGATTATTAGGGAAATAATATAAGACACAATCCTTGTAAGTTTAAAGCGGAGTTCCACCCAAAAGTGGAAATTCTGCTTATCTTTTACAGGTACACTTTCCCTACTTCTGGGAGACTGGGCTGTGGCGAGTTACATCAGCAGCTCGGTCCCCCTCCTCCTCCCCTTCTGCCAGGCCAGTGAGAGAGCTCAGCGTGCTTCGCGCATGTGCAGTAGGGACCCGGCCGCGAAGCCGAAAGGCTACACTGCCAGGTTCTCTTACCAGCAATGGTGGCGGCAGCACCCGACCTGCCAACATCGCTGGACTCCAGGACAGGTAAGTGTCCTAATGTTAAAAGTCAGCAGCTAAAGTATATATAGCTGCTGACTTTTCATTTTTAAAGGGGTGGGCGGAACTCCTCTTTAACACTTTTGCATCTCCTTCTCGAAAGAATTCGTCCTGTCATCTTTCCTACTTTTCTTTTCTCTCAGTAAATCTTTAGACAGATTGGCCTCTAGTGGCTCATTGATTATTGGCACAGTGTTGAGAATGCAGGACAACTGAGACTGTGCAGAGCAGGGTGAGACAGTGGTTTACTGGATAGTAAAAGCACACTATAGGCACTTATTTTTAATGTTTTACATACCTAAACCTGCAACAGGGGACAGCCCGAAGTGATCTATAAGGGCTTATTTTTTTTTTACTAAAGTTTAACTTTAATGTGTAAATGGACTGTTACCTGTCTATGCCTGTACAAATAGAAACACACTTCTAGCAACAAGGCAGGATGGGATGATGCTATCACTTGAATTTTTTCAGTTATGCTTCAGCAGGTATGTAGATGGTCTACACCTATGGCAAGGGGATTATTCAGTATTGGTCAAAGCTGCACAGTTTGTTTTTATCTATAGAGGCCCCTTACCTGCACAAGTAGTTTTTTTTTGTTTTGGTAAAGGTAAACTATGCCTTTAATTCTAAACCTTTTTTTCTGTTCACTTCTGTAAGAGCTAAACCTTTAGTCCTAAATCCAGCGATTAATCTGGATGATGTTTCCTTCCCTCTGATATTGCCAAAAACAGTGACGATGGGCAAATCTCTAATGAAGCCAAAGCTTGTGAGTAAACTTGAAGTATCTGACATCAGTGAATGTAACTGGTCATCTTAAGTAGTCCTGCATGCAGGGAGAGAAATACCTGAACTGGACAGAACACCAAAAAGGGTCCCTGGCAGTCTAAAGTCCCATTTTTAGCAAACGTCCTGGCAGAATAGCTATTAGAGGGGATTTTTTCATAGATTACTGTTACTTTAACTGGACTTAAAATGATCCCATCTGGAGCTGGCAAGTAATAAATCCACTTTGGGAGTCTTGGCTCCCTCTGGGGTCTAAGATGCATCACCCCATTAAGGTATAGGGGTAATTCACCCAAGATACATTGGAGAAGGTCTGAACTGATGAGATCTGCATTTTAAGAGAGCTGAAGTAAAAAAGTGATGGTGCAGCGCTAGTAACAATTTGAAATTTAAATAAGTGATCTAAGATGCATAGATAACCTGATACACATCTAAATGTATCAAAGTTAAAATAATTGTGAAGATATCAAACTAACAATATAATGTGCAATATTGAAATATTGATATCAAGTGATTAAGCCAATGTATACCATACATATAAATGCAAGGATATCAGGGGATGAAAATTACACAATGGGAACAGCAGGCTCAAGCTGACTCGTTTCATCCACAAAGATATCATCTGGGATGAAATGGGTCAGTTCGAGCCTGCTGTTCCCATTGCATAATTTTATCGATTAGCGCTTGTTTTACCTCTTCCAAAATGTGAGTGTAAATCTTTAATTTTTAATAATAGATTTTGTGTAATGCAGATTCAAGCTATGTGCGTTTTTTATTCCTTTTTGGCCCTTTATGTTTGAAATCACATGACGTTTTATATACCTTAGAGCTTCCTTTCTTGTTGACCAGTGGTCCTTGTGAGAAGATTATTGTATCAACGCCTGTATCCATCCACACTCTACTATTTTTTGGTGGAGAATCACCGACACGTCTGTTTGATTCATAGGGCGTATGTCCTATTGAATCCATACTTTCCAGTAAATGTGTAAAAAGAAAAAAGTCACACTAGTTAGAAGAAGAAAAATAAATTCCAAATGATCTTAAATTGATATCTCTGCTCAAAACCCAAATCCACAAAATAACATACAATGTGAGCAGTAATTAATATGGGACTATACCAATCAACATAAGTTGAATAGGAATCCAATTAAAAAGTCCACATCAAAAATTCATATAGTGCAAAAAAGTGAATGAAACAACATGTATGAAATCCACATATGATTAAAACTGAGTCCAATTCCAAAGTGAAAATCGGAAGAAAAAACACACTGACGATGAAGATTGAAGGTTATTTCCACCAACACCGAGGGATCAAAGGATAGGCCTCTCCTTGGGGTATACACCCAAGATAATGGGAACCCTTACCAGACCTTCTGGTAGACCTTCTATCAGTAGCAAGGCCATTACCGCCTGCAGATATAACCCTCTGCGGGGTCTTTGATCGATCCAAGATGCCAGTACCCCTGGGTTCCTGAGCGTCCTCCTCCCTCCTCATGCCAGCTCTCCATCCAGTATCCAAAGGAACTTTCTTTATACTGAAAAAGCTGAACATTCTCTCAGACCGGAACAGGCTGTATAGAGGGATAAAAAAGGGGCTTCAATAGTGTGTTATCCTTAAACACTATAATGTTTATTCATAAAAGGGTTCAAGGTGTAAATACAAAAAAGTTATAAAAATTTTGCAGGCAATAAAATACAAAGAACGAATGAGGAGGGAAGAGGACGCTCAGGAACCCAGAGGTACTGGCATCTTGGATCGATCAATACAAAGAAATAAATTGCGCTAATTATTGTGACCACTCTAAATCCCAAGTGACATAAAAAAGAGTGATGAATTCATATATATACAAAAAACACTGACACCAAAATATACAAAAATTGAATAAATGCATATTACATAAAGTCCATAAACAGTCCAAATCAACAGACTGAAAATTATATAAACGTCCACCAATATCCAAATGGAAAAAAGTCTGAAGTTTTGCATGGAGAACCTTCACCAAAGCTTGTAACAAGAAAAAAGGTGGAAGACGAAGTGGGGATAGGTCAAAATGTTGAATGCCCTTACCAGACACGATGGACTCCCTATGAAGTGAGGTCTAAAGCACAGGCAGATACAACCCTCTGCACAGATATATTGGTTATCCAATCTGCTCACCAAGCTTGTCTGCATCCAGAGTTCAGCTGTACGGGAAGCCAAAATTCCATACAAGACAGTCACTCGCTCATCAATTAGAGCATAGAAAAATAAAAATAGCTCCACTAGTGTGATATTGTAAAAATAAAAAATAATTTATTGCTTTAAAAAAGCACAGTAACAAGAGCCGAGACCAGCGACACTCACTTATTTAAAATACATTGCCGGCAAACAATAAAACTAAAAACATATGGGGGCATGATGGTGTCAGTACGTAGCACCGCAGTGCTACGTACTGACGCCATCACGCCCCCCATGTGTTTTTTTTTTTAAAAGCAATAAATTATTTTTTATTTTTACAATATCACACTAGTGGAGCTATTTTTATTTTTCTATGGTCTACTTGATGAGCAAGTGGCTGTCTTGTATGGAATTGTGACTTCCCGTACTGCTGAACTCCGGATGCGGACAAGCTTGGTGAGCAGATTGGATAACCAATATACCTGTGCAGAGGGCTGTATCTGCCTGCGCTTTAGACCTCAATTCATAGGGGGTCCATCGTGTCTGGTAAGGGCATTCAACATTTTGACCTATCCCCACTTCGTCTTCCACCTTTTTTCTTGTTACAAGCTTTGGTGAAGGTTCTCCATTCAAAAGTTCAGACTTTTTTCCGTTTGGATATTGATGGATGTTTATATCATTTTCAGTCTGTTGATTTGGACTGTTTATGGACTTTATGTAATATGCATTTATTCACTTTTTGTATATTTTGATGTCAGTGTTTTTTGTATATATATGAATTCATCACTCTTTTTTATGTCACTTGGGATTTAGAGTGGTCACAATAATTAGCGCAATTCATTTCTTTGTATTTGTTGACACCATATGGATATTTTTTGTTTTTTATTGCAGCTTTTTATTTAGAAATGTGCTTTGGAGCGCAGTTTATTTTTACTTTTGTATATATCTGGGATAGATCAAAGACCCCGCAGAAGCTTATATCTGCAGGCGGTAACGGCCTCACTACTGATCAGAGGTCCACCATATCTGGTAAGGTTTCCCATTATCTTTAGTGTGTACCCCAAGGAGAGGCCTATCCTTTGATCCCTCGGTGGTGGTGGAAATAACCTTCAATCTTCCTATTTTCACTTTGGAATTGGACTCATCATATGTGGATTTCATACATGTTGTTTCATTCACTTTTTGCACTATATGAATTTTTGATATGGACTTATTTTAATTGGATTCCTATTCACTTATGTTGATTGGCATAGTCTCGTATTAATTACTGCTCACTTAGTGTATGTTATTTTGTGCATCTGGGTTTTGAGCAGAGATATCAATTTAAGATCATTCTTTTTACACATTTTCTTCTTGCATGGATATTACATGTTTTTTGTGTTGCAGCTTTTTTTCACAGGAGTAATTATTTTCATTATTTATTAATAGCGCGGTATATGCTCCCCTTATTTTTACATACTTTCCGGTAGCAGTGTTATTGGTGGCGGTGCTCCATCTCCTTTTGGGCAGTGTGGTATTTAGCACAATTTTTTCACATTTTAACAGAGCTGAAGATCAGCCACATATCCAGGCTGGTGTGTAAGAAGCCTAGATTTTAGTGGTCCAGAATGTAGTGTAGAGGATTAAAACAGAACTCCAAAGCAGCCATAACTGGATGTATATTATTTAAATCCTGTTGTAAGCTGTAATTGTGCATACTCTTCCTGGAGTAAAGATACATTTGTTAGTCAAGAACTAGAGGAGATTAACAAGGGTGGAGTATTGCACCCTGCAACAGAATATCTCATCTGAGTGACAGAGGGACCAGCCCTCAATAACTAAGTTTGAAACAAAAGAGGAAAGCCTGTTTGACAAATAGGGAAACACTACAACAGTTTCCATTGTTTTTATTAGTCTTAAGAATCTAATTATAATGAGGACTGTAGGGAAAGTATACCATTTAGGAAGCCTCTCCTAATTTACCAGAATATTTATTTCCAGGACTTGCTGGCCTAGGCCCCTTAGGAAAACTCCCCGGCTTACAATAGTAAAGAGATGCAGACAGAGCTAACTCTGGACTCTCTGGAATCTTTTACAGGGACAGAATCCATTTGAAGGGGCCTGGATGTAGAGGCCACTTTTTGTCCAATAGGGACATGGAAGACCTCCTAGAAGTTCTGAATCCTTGGCATGTAGACTGATGAAATTTTGGAGAAACGTCTCTCTGCCCAGATCAAATCTACCTCTCTCAGACTAAGGCCTAAGTTTTCGACCAGCCTCTTGATGTAGTACACCAATGTCACGTTGTCCAGCCTTATCAAGACTGAAGAGCCTACTGTTAGGTGACAGAAGGCATGTGGAGCAAAAGTCTGTCAGTAAATTTGGAATGTTTAAGACAAGGGAAGTCCTATTGAAATAAGGCACTGTTTGGAAGCTGTGATTTTACGTCCACTACCAAGGTTTTTATCATTGTTTTATAAGTTACGAATAGGTGGGAAGGGTGCCTCCTTCAAGGAGCCCATTCCAATATCAGGACAGAAGAAGCCAAGGTCCCAATCATTTTCAGGTATGCAAAGGCTGACACATGAAGGGAGGAAAGCCAGGACAATCCAGCACATTAACACCCATATGTTCTCTAGCAGCAGAAAGAGTATATTTCTGAACCGTGATTAATTTGGCTCCCACTTACACAAGAACTTGTGTAGAGGTCAGATGACCCTGTTCCTTATTCACTAGTAGGGATGAGATGGGTGTTTGAGTCAAATGCATGTTCGAATCGAACACCGGCTGTTCGCCCGTTCAGCGAAACCAGAACATTGTGGGCCGTTTGCTCCATATTTGTGTGGCGCTCACGGTCCACAATGCACTGCGCCATCGCAGTGCATTGCTGGCTGATGATTGGCCAAGCATGAACTGTGACCCGCATGCTTGGCCAATCACAGCGCCAGCAGCGAGGAGAGCCATAATTGGTCCCAGGCAGTTGGTGTATTGTGCCTCCTGCACAGTATACACCTGAAGCTCCCCCAATTGGTGGTGTTCTGTTTCTATACCACAGGCAGCTGCAGCAGTTACAGTGGGTGTATTGGGCTTTCTGCACCGTATACACCTGAAGCTACCCCCAATTGCTGGTGTTGTTCTGTTCCTATACCACAGGCAGCTGCAGCAGTTACATTGGTTGTATTGGGCCTCCTGCAACGTAAACACCTGAAGCTACCCCCAATTGCTAGTGTTGTTCTGTTCCTATACCACAGACATCTGCAGCAGTTATAGTGGGTGTATTGGGCCTCCTGCACCGTATACACCTGAAGCTACCCCCAATTGCTGGTGTTGTTCTGTTCCTATACCACAGGCAGCTGCAGCAGTTACGGTGGGTGTATTGGGCCTCCTGCACCTTATACACCTGAAGCTACCCCCAATTGCTAGTGTTGTTCTGTTCCTATACCACAGGCAGCTGCAGCAGTTAGAGTTGGTGTATTGTGCCTCCTGCACAGTATACACCTAAAGCTACCCCCAATTGCTGGTGTTGTTCTGTTTCTATACCACAGGCATCTGGAGCAGTTACAGTGGGTGTATTGGGCCTCCTGCACCGTATACACCTGAAGCTACCCCCAATTGCTGGTGTTGTTCTGTTCCTATACCACAGGCAGCTGCAGCAATTACAGTGGGTGTATTGGGCCTCCTGCACCATATACACCTGAAGCTACCCCCAATTGCTGGTGTTGTTCCCTTTCTATACCACAGGCATCTGGAGCAGTTACAGTCTGTGTATTGTGCCTCCTGCACCAAATACACCGGAAGCTACCCCCAATTGCTGGTGTTGTTCTGTTTCTGTATCACAGGCATCTCAAGCAGTTACAGTCTGTGTATTGTGCCACCTGCACAGTATACACCTGAAGCTACCCCCAATGGCTGGTGTTGTTCAGTTTCTATACCACAGGCATCTGGAGCAGTTACAGTGGGTGTATTGGGCCTCCTGCACCGTATACACCTGAAGCTACCCCCAATTGCTGGTGTTGTTCTGTTCCTATACCACAGGCAGCTGCAGCAGTTACGGTGGGTGTATTGGGCCTCCTGCACCTTATACACCTGAAGCTACCCCCAATTGCTAGTGTTGTTCTGTTCCTATACCACAGGCAGCTGCAGCAGTTAGAGTTGGTGTATTGTGCCTCCTGCACAGTATACACCTAAAGCTACCCCCAATTGCTGGTGTTGTTCTGTTTCTATACCACAGGCATCTGGAGCAGTTACAGTGGGTGTATTGGGCCTCCTGCACCGTATACACCTGAAGCTACCCCCAATTGCTGGTGTTGTTCTGTTCCTATACCACAGGCAGCTGCAGCAATTACAGTGGGTGTATTGGGCCTCCTGCACCATATACACCTGAAGCTACCCCCAATTGCTGGTGTTGTTCCCTTTCTATACCACAGGCATCTGGAGCAGTTACAGTCTGTGTATTGTGCCTCCTGCACCAAATACACCTGAAGCTACCCCCAATTGCTGGTGTTGTTCTGTTTCTGTATCACAGGCATCTCAAGCAGTTACAGTCTGTGTATTGTGCCACCTGCACAGTATACACCTGAAGCTACCCCCAATGGCTGGTGTTGTTCAGTTTCTATACCACAGGCATCTGGAGCAGTTACAGTGGGTGTATTGGGCCTCCTGCACCGTATACACCTGAAGCTACCCCCAATTGCTGGTGTTGTTCTGTTCCTATACCACAGGCAGCTGCAGCAATTACAGTGGGTGTATTGGGCCTCCTGCACCATATACACCTGAAGCTACCCCCAATTGCTGGTGTTGTTCCCTTTCTATACCACAGGCATCTGGAGCAGTTACAGTCTGTGTATTGTGCCTCCTGCACCAAATACACCTGAAGCTACCCCCAATTGCTGGTGTTGTTCTGTTTCTGTATCACAGGCATCTCAAGCAGTTACAGTCTGTGTATTGTGCCACCTGCACAGTATACACCTGAAGCTACCCCCAATGGCTGGTGTTGTTCAGTTTCTATACCACAGGCATCTGGAGCAGTTACAGTCGGTGTATTGTGCCACCTGCACAGTATACACCTGAAGCTCCCCCAATTGGTGGTGTTCTGTTCCAATACCACAGGCAGCTGCAGCAGTTACAGTGGGTGTATTGGGCTTTCTGCACCGTATACACCTGAAGCTACCCCCAATTGCTGGTGTTGTTCTGTTCCTATACCACAGGCAGCTGCAGCAGTTACATTGGTTGTATTGGGCCTCCTGCAACGTAAACACCTGAAGCTACCCCCAATTGCTAGTGTTGTTCTGTTCCTATACCACAGGCAGCTGCAGCAGTTAGAGTTGGTGTATTGTGCCTCCTGCACAGTATGCACCTGAAGCTACCCCCAATTGCTGGGGTTGTTCTGTTTCTATACCACAGGCATCTGGAGCAGTTACAGTGGGTGTATTGAGCCTCCTGCACCATATACACCTGAAGCTACCCCCAATTGCTGGTGTTGTTGTGTTCCTATACCACAGACAGCTGCAGCAGTTACAGTGGGTGTATTGGGCCTTCTGCACCGTATACACCTGAAGCTACCCCCAATTGCTGGTGTTGTTTTGTTCCTATACCACAGGCAGCTGCAGCAGTTACGGTGGGTGTATTGGGCCTCTTGCACCGTATACACCTGAAGCTACCCCCAATTTCTAGTGTTGTTCTGTTCCTATACCACAGACAGCTGCAGCAGTTAGAGTTGGTGTATTGTGCCTCCTGCACAGTATACACCTGAAGCTACCCCCAATTGCTGGTGCTGTTCTGTTTCTATACCACATGCAGCTGCAGCAGTTACAGTGGGTGTATTGGGCCTCCTGCACCGTATACACCTGAAGCTACCCCCAATTGCTGGTGTTGTTCCGTTTCTATACCACAGGCATCTCAAGCAGTTACAGTCAGTGTATTGTGCCACCTGCACAGTATACACCTGAAGCTACCCCCAAATGCTGGTGTTGCTCAGTTTCTATACCACAGGCATCTGGAGCAGTTACAGTCTGTGTATTGTGCACCTGCACAGTATAAACCTGAAGCTACCCCCAATTGTTGATGTTGTTCCGTTTCTATACCACAGGCATCTGGAGCAGTTACAGTCGGTGTATTGTGCCACCTGCACAGTATACACCTGAAGCTACCCCCAATTGCTGGTGTTGTTCTGTTTCTATACCACATGCATCTCAAGCAGTTACAGTCAGTGTATTGTGCCACCTGCACAGTATACACCTGAAGCTACCCCAAATTGCTGGTGTTGTTCAGTTTCTATACCACAGGCATCTGGAGCAGTTACAGTCTGTGTATTGTGCCACCTGCACAGTATACACCTGGCTACCCCCAAATGCTGGTGTTGTTCCATTTCTATACCACATGCATCTGGAGGAGTTACAGTCGGTGTATTGTGCCACCTGCACAGTATACACCTGAAGCTACCCCCAATTACTGGTGTTGTTCCGTTTCTATACCACAGGTATCTGGAGCAGTTACAGTCAGTGTATTGTGCTGACTGCACAGTATACACCTGAAGATAACCCCAATTGCTGGTGTTGTTCCATTTCTATACTACAGGCATCTGGAGAAGTTACAGTCAGTGTATTGTGCCACCTGCACAGTATACACCTGAAGCTACCCCCAAATGCTGGTGTTGCTCAGTTTCTATACCACAGGCATCTGGAGCAGTTACAGTCTGTGTATTGTGCACCTGCACAGTATAAACCTGAAGCTACCCCCAATTGTTGATGTTGTTCCGTTTCTATACCACAGGCATCTGGAGCAATTACAGTCAGTGTATTGTGCCACCTGCACAGTATACACCTGAAGCTACTCCCAATTGCTGGTGTTGTTCTGTTTCTATACCACAGGCATCTGGAGCAGTTACAGTCGGTGTATTGTGCCACCTGTACAGTATGCACCTGAAGCTACCCTCAATTGCTGGTGTTGTTCCGTTTCTATACCACAGGCATCTGGAGCAGTTACAGTCGGTGTATTGTGCCACCTGCACAGTATACACCTGAAGCTACCCCCAATTGCTGGTGTTGTTCCGTTTCTATACCACAGGCACTGGAGCAGTTACAGTGGGTGTATTGGGCCTCCGGCACAGTATACACCTGAAGCTACCCCCAATTGCTGGTGTTGTTCTGTTTCTATACCACAGGCAGCTGCAGCAGGTACAGTGGGTGTATTGGGCCTCCTGCACCGTATACACCTGAATTGCTGGTGTTCTCATCTCCCTGCAGGCCATTAATATGTCTGGAAGGCCAACAAGGAGAGGCAGACAGTCATGAGCCAATAAAAGAGGGCAAGCAGGCTCTGTGTCTTGAGGCAACAGTGCTGGTCATGGACGTGGTGCATCGTCATCAGCACGTGGCCATGGGACATGCTTGTCCTTATTTTCGGCAGCTGGACCTGTTGAGCCGCAACATGCCAAAGACTTGGTAAAGTGGATGACCAAGCCCTCCTCATCCTCCTCATCCTCTCTCATCCAGGCTCAGGGTACTGGCAAAGCAGCTTCCAACACGTCCTCTTCCCTCGTCTCAATGTCATAAATCACTCCTTCCCTAGACCCACCATGTCCTCCTGAGGAGTCCCCCGAACTGTTTGAGCACAGTGTTGGGTACATGCTCCAGGAGGTTGCCCAGCATTTTGAAGGCTCTGATGATGATACCTAGCTAGAGGAAGGCAGTAGTGTGAGCCCAGAGAGAGGGGATGCTCAAGAAGGACAGCAATCTGGCAGTCATTTTCCACCAGCTGCAGCATACTGCCAGGTTTGCTCCAGTGATGAAGAGGGAGGCTGACTCCACGTGGTTGCCTGATAGGAGAGAGGAGGAGGCACATCTTCAACAAGGTAGAATTCCCTCCGGGGGCCAGCTTAAGGGCAGCACACCGACTGAATCACACCACAGAGCTTCACCTGTGCAGGGCGCTGCCTGTGCTCGTTATTCCAAAAGTTCTTTGGTGTGGTCCTTTTTTGAGATGAGTGTATCAGATCGCACCACTGCTATTTGCAACATATGTTTCAAGCGTATCTCGCGTGGCCAAAATATCAGCCGCTTGGGCACCACATGCTTGACCAGACATATGTTGACCTGCCATGCAGCTCATTGGCAAGCGTACCTTAAAGACCTACACCAAAGAACAAAGCGGACCTCTCCTTGCTCCTCATCAGCTGGGATCTCCAACCCCACTATACCTTCAGTCCTCTCTGAAACCTGCACTGAGATGAATGAAGGTGTAGAATTAGGTGTGTCACAGCCAAGTACTTGCGGGCACTCTGCTAGCAGTACACCGACGTCCGATTGTACCTGGCAAATTTCTCTGCCCCAGCTGCTGGACCATCGAAAGAAGTTCACTCCCAGCCATCCACATGCCCAGCGGTTGAATGCTAGCTTGGCTAAATTGCTAGAACTTCAACTGCTGCCTTTTCAGTTGATAGACTCTGCCCCCTTCCGTGAGTTTGTGCAATGTGTGGTTCCTCAGTAGCAGGTTCCCAAACGCCACTTTTTCTCACGGAAGGCGATTCCGGCTCTTTACCGGCATGTGGAAGACAATGTCCATGCCTCGCTGGACAGGACGGTCAGCAGTAAGGTGCATATTACCGCTGACTCATGGTCCAGCAGGCATGGACAGGGACGTTACCTATCTTTCAGGATGCATTGGGTCACTCTTCTGGCAGCTGGGAAGGATGCAGGACAAGGTTCAGTAGTGTTGGAGGTTGTTCCGCCACCACACCTCCAAAATGCTATTACTGATTGTGACACAGCTCTCTCCTCCACCCCCACTTCTTCTTATTCCTCCGTGGCCTCTTCCTGTGCTTTGTCCTCGGAACCAGCGGTGCTCCGTAGGCATTCAAGGGGCTACGCAAGTACACAGGCAAAAATATGCCATGCCATGCTTGCGCTGGTGTGCTTGGGGGACAGGAGCCACACAGGGGCAGATATTTTGTCAGCTCTACAAGGCCAGGTTGAGAGGTGGTTGACGCCATGCCAGCTTAAGCCAGGAATGGTGGTTTGCGACAATGGTACCAACCTCCTCTCCACCCTGACAACTGACCCACGTGCCCTGTGTGGCTCACGTCCTTAACCTAGTGGTGCAGCGGTTCTTGGGCAGGTACCCGGGCTTACAGGATGTCCTGACGCAGGCCAGGAAAGTCTGTGTTCATTTTCACCGGTCATATAATGCCAATGCTCAGCTGGCTGAGCTCCAAAAGGAATTGAACCTGCCCATGAACCGCCTTATCTGTGACATGCCCACCAGGTGGAACTCTACGTTGGCCATGCTATAGCAGCTCCAAATGCAGCAGAGGGCCATCAATGAGTACCTGTGCAACTACGGCACCAGGACAGGGTCAGGGGAGCTTGTTTTTTTTTTCACCACGCCAGTGGGGCATGATCAGGGATGCATGCACTGTCCTGTCACCATTTGAGGAGGCCACGAGGATGGTGAGCAGTGACAGTGCATGCATGAGTGACACTTTACCTCTTGTCTACCTGTTGGAGCATATGCTGCGTGGAATAATGGACAGGGCACTTGAGGCAGAACAGAGGCAGGAAGAGGAGGACTTCCTTGCCTCTCAAGGCCCCCTTTATCCAGACAGTGTTGCTGCTGTCCTGCCAATCACACAGGAAGAGGAGGAGGAGGAGGAGGATTGTGTCAGCATGGAGGTGAAGCCGGCACTTAGCATCAGCAGCAGCAGTCTTTTAGGGATGATTTACAGTCCCAGACTTGTACGTGGCTGGGAGGAGGTGGCTGCGGATCATGTCGTCCTTAGTGACCCAGAGGACTCCAGACCGAATGCCTCAGCTAACCTATGCTGCATGGCTTCCCTGATCCTGCAAAACCTGTGGAAGGATCCTCGTATTCTTCGGATCAAGGAGAGGGATCATTACTGGCTGGCAACTCTCATTGAGCTACGGTACAAAGGTAAGGTTGCAGACCTTATCTTGCTGTCGCAGAGGGAGCAGAGGATGAGACATCTCCAGGAGGCCTTGCAGAAAGGTCTGTGCAACATGTTCCCAGAGACTGGGAGGTTATAAACTCCTGGTCCGACTCCTGGATAACGTGTTGCTGAGGCTTCGGTCAGTCACAGAAGGAGCGATGGAGAAGGTGGCCGTCTGACCGATGCATTAAGACAATTTTTTAGTCTGCAGCCCCAATGTATGATCAGTTCCAGCAACCATCACCAGCTTCTGATTTACTAGATATACCTAGGGGTAAGGTCAAACTTGGATACCTTTCCCACCGGAAATCCTCTGGGTTACTGGGTCTTGAGGATGGATCACTGGCCAGAGCTTGCACAGTATGCATTTGAGCTACTGGACTTTCCTGCATCCAGCGTTCTTTCGGAACTCACATTCAGTGCTGCTGGAGGCTTTGTAACCGGTCACAGGGTGCGCCTGTCCACCGACTCGGTTGATCGACTGACCTTCATAAAGATGAACCAGTCTTGGATCACCACCAGCTACCATGCACCTGAAGCTGATATAACTGAATATTTTTTTTTGAAATGTCACATCCCTTCAAGACTCAAGACTGCCTATGCTGATGCTGAGTGACTATCCTGTTATGTTGACTGACTATGTTATTCCTCCTCAATGATCCTGCTGATAGCTTGGAAGAACATTTTTGGTTCTGTGCATCGCCACCAGTGGCTAAGGCCCAATTTTTCACTCCAACTAGAGTATCTGGGAGAGGTTGCAGTGTCGTGGCACCAGCACCAGTGCCTAAGGCCCAATTTTTCAGCCACTGTTTAACAGGGGTGTGTAATTGCAATTTTTGATGCAATACTTTGCAGCAGGGCTCATTCCTGCTCTCCAACTAGAGTTTCTGTGAGGTGTTGCAGCGTTGTGGCACCAGTGCCTAAGGCCCAATCTTTCAGCCACTGTTTAACATGGGTGTGTAATTACAATTTTTGATGCAATACTTTGCAGCAGGGCTCATTCCTGCTCTCCAACTAGAGTTTCTGTGAGGTGTTGCAGTGTTGTGGCACCAGTGCCTAAGGCCCAATTTTTCAGCCCCGGTTTAACAGGTGCATGTTATTACAATTCTTGATATAATATTTCACAGCAGGGCCCGTTCCAGCGCCCACCGAGAGTAATTGTGAGGACTTGCAGTGTTGTGGTACCAGCACCACCACCACCACAACCACCAAAGGCCCAATTTTTCTACCACTGTTCAACAATGGCATGTAATTACAATTCTTGATATAATAGTTCACAGCAGGGCGTTCCAGCACACACCAAGAGTCACTTTAAGGGCTTACAGTGTTGTGGCAAAACCAACACCTTAGGCCCAAATTTCTGCAGAGCATATAGGGCAGGCCCCTACTTTCAAACATCCAACTTACAAACGTCTCCTACTTGCAAACGGAAGGAGACAACAGGAAGTGAGATGATAAAAGATGAATGGCAAAAAAAATTATACAGGGGTGATCCCTATGTTTGCAAAAAGCTTAAAAATAGATTTTTGACTGGAGCTACACTTTAAAAATGTACCACTTCAAAATTACAAACAGATTCTACTTAACACAACAAACCTACACAGTCCCTATCTTGTTTGCACCGCCTGTATACTGCTGTTCTGAGTGCTCCTGGGGGCCCCACGCTTTTCCTTTTTTTTAATTTGGATACAGGGTTCCCCTTAATATCCGTACAAGACCCAAAGGGGCTGGTAATGGGCAGAGGGGGCTACCCATGCCATTTTTCTCAATGATTTTTATCCATATTGCCGGAACCAGACATTACATTAAAACCGCAAGCAGTTTTAAATTACTTTTTTTCCGTTAAATGTCATTTTTTGCAGTGACTGTTCTAAACAAGGGAAACACGTGCCACTTCACAGGCATACTATAGACACCCCACAGGCACAATATTTAAAGGAATATTTCACTTTTTTTCTCACTTTAAGTGTCATTAAAATCAGTGCTACCGAAAAAAATGGCCGTTTTAAAAAAATTTTTTGCATTGATCCATATTCCCTGGGGCAGGAGCCGGGTCCCCAAACCCTTTTTAGGACAATAACTTGCATATTAGCCTTTAAAATGAGCACTTTTAATTTTAAACTCTTGTAGCAGGCATGTAAGTGGTATAATGGCTCAAACTTTGGAGAAGCATAGCTACTTCTGAAAAGAAGGTGAAAATAGGTAACCCTCTGAGCAACAGTAGTACCTGTCCTTAGACCTCATCTGCAGGGATTGAAATTACCATTTCCTTAGAAAGTAAGTTTTTATTGTTTGAAAAGTTAGGAGAACTTGTCTCCTGTCTCTGGAGCAAGAAATTACTTGTGTGTCTCTCATCGGGAACATAAACTTGATAAAAATGAAAATTCTAACCATTTATTGTACAACCTTCAGAATTCCCCAGTTTGGATCCCCAAGTCCATCTTTAAATCAATCAATGCCACGATTTCCTCCTTTTTGTGGCAGGGAGGAATCCCCCATCTCAAATTAGCAATGCTACAACAGCCATGGGGAGAGGGGGGCCTCGCGGTTCCTAATTTTCAAAATTACTTTCTGGCTGGACAGTTGGCGGTGGCACACCGCTGGCTGACTGCTCCTCCGGATGATGCCTCTGTTTCCTTGGAAGCGGCCTGGGTGGGCTCCTACGAGGAACTGTGTCATTTGGTATGCAGGGGTCTAAAAGCTCCATACCCACTGACATCCTCCATGCGCTCAGTGACGGGTCATGGCCCAGGGAGGGCAATTGCCTAGCTCAACCAGACTTTCCCCTAATACCCCACTGTGGATAAATGCCAATTTAACACACTTTTTTGGTTACCTAGATCCAGTGGTGTAGACAAATATGGTATCAAAACCTTGCTCCACATTGTGTCAAATGGTATTTTATTGTCATTTGATGAATTAAAACTGATCTACCAAACTCACACTTTTTCAGGTATATTCAACTGCCGCATGCTTTTTGCTCGCAATTTGGTAGGGAGCTACTTGACCTTGAGCCCAGTGACCTTGAGCTACTAACCCACAGTGAATCACTGCAAAAACTAGTTTCCTGCCTATATAAAGACTTATTCCATGAAACAACTCTCCTGTTGGGGCCTTGCAGGGGAGCTTGGGATGCTATGGTTTCGGGGCTGGACAGAGACAATTGGGATGACATGTGGGGGACCACGTTCCAGTATCTAGTATCTAGCAGAGATAGATTGATTCTTTTCAAATTCCTACACAGAATCTACCTCACCCTGGCTAGACTGGCAAATATGTTTGGGAATCAGCACTCCCTGTGCTGGAGATGCGCTGAACCCTTAGCTAACTTCATGCATATTTTCTAGGAATGCCCACTAATTAAATCTTATTGTCAAGCCATTACCTCCTGTATAAGTTCGGTCACCTCAATTTCTATCCCTATGTCCATCGAAGTATGTCTTCTACACATAGTGGTGCCCTTGGCCAGGGCCATACGGACCCTTCTTACCCTGTTACTGTTCCACGCTAAAAAGCGCATTATCCTTTCATGGAAGAGCTGTGTCACCAACCTTGGAGTCTTGGAAAACATTGGTCAACAAGGCAGTACCCTTTTACAAGGCTACATATTTGAACAGAGGGGCCACACTGAGACATAACCCAAGATCCTTTGTAGATATGGTAACACGGAAGGGCGATTGGTTCTGAAGGGCCAGAAGATTAGTGAGTGATTGTAGAATTTGCACACTGCACAGTTGGGGATGGGCAAGTCTCCTTAATTAGCCATGTCACTATGGACCGGGGGGGAGCAGGGGGGTGGAAAGAATAACCATCCCATGAAGGATCCCTGATAGAACACAGGGGAGCCACGGAACTGTATCCTTGGGTCATGGTAGACTGCCTCCGGCTGAAGGTAGGAACATTTGTGTACCTGTCTGGGCAAAGTTAGGGGGGGGCTGTATCACAAGTTTCTGTGATAACATTTATGTTGTATTGTTTTTATGTAGTATACCGGCAAGTTTGTGGCCAGTTGCAGCCCACGTTGTGTGGCTTGTTATAATATGTAACAAAATACGTATAATATGTATAAAACAAAATAAAAATTATAAAAATAAATAAATAAAAATTACTTGTGGAACAATTGGAGGTGTGAAGGATGAACGATTTTCCAAACATGGCCTGATGTGCTTACCCTGATAGTCCAAGTTTCCAAGATCAACATTGTACACATTTTAAAAGAGAAGCAACCAGGTGCCCATTAGGCATTTATGGGTGGGCATGATGTTCAAAATACCAAGAAGCACCCTGGCTTCCTGAAATTGAGTTGTTTAATGACTTATTGGATGAGAATGAGCTCACTGTCCAGGTTTTCCTGCACTCTGAGGCAGAACCTCAGAAGCAAACCTCTCTGGAGTGACAGGACACCTGGATACAGTATATTCTAATGGTAAAGTCATGTATCTGGTCAAGCCTATAAAGGCCACATCGACTAAATGTGTGACCCCACATGCTGGACACCTTAAAAGGGTAAAACTTTTATATCCTGCTGTGAAAACTTGCTTTTTTGCTCCATTCTTCTTGAATGATCTTTTAATTCAGTAATCATAGCAAAATTGTAAAGCCGTCATTTGGAGTTACTTGAAATATCTTTGTTGCTTTGTAGGGAACTATGCAAGATCTTCCCTTTTTAGGCATCTCATCAGCCTTACTAAGGGAGTGATCAAAACCTGCACAAAAGGTTATCCTCACTTGCATCTTGTTCATAGGAAGAGCCTGAAGAGGATTGATTGGCCTGAGAAGGCTCTGAGACCAGGTTTACTGGTTCTGAAAGAAAAAATAAACAATGCCAAAGTAGATGACCCCTGCACAGGATGAGTGGAAACAACTCCTTGGAGTGTTTTGATCACATGCTTAATGAACTGTGACCACCTGTTGGTCCTGGTCATCTTAATCACTCTGCTTGAATAAAGCAGAATTCATACAGTCATGCTCATCTGCATTTTCTTCTTTGAAAGGTTCCAAAGAGAGCTGATTGGCCTTTGAAGGAAAACTGGAGGTTGACAGAAAAGCTGACCCCTGCATAGAGATAACTCCATTAGAGCGTCTTTACCAGGTGCTTAATTAATGTGATGACCTGTTTATCCTCTTCATCTTTATCCCTGAAGCAGGAATCATACAGGGTTTTGCCTGCCAATGCAACAGTGGCACAGGCTTAGTTTAGGGTGTATGTGATGCATGCGGAACTGGAGAGGCTAAATGGCAAAGAGCCCATCAGCTTCACATACACCTGAAAGAAATATCTTACCTGAAATATGCCCCTAACCGTCTTGGCAAAGGTTGGCTACAAGGATGAGGGGATATACTCATGGCTCTGGACAGTAAGCAAACAGTTTTGCAGCAAATTGGCAGTAAGAAATACAAGGAGATAAAGAGCATACAGCTTTGCCCCTGTACACACGGTCGGAGATTTCCACAACCAAATCCGTCGGATTCTGCCCGTCGGATTTTGTCCGTAGGATCTTGTCCGAAACTGTTGCATACACACGGTCGGACAAAGTTGGCGGAAAATCAGATCTTTCAGAACGTGATGACGTAATTTCGTTACGATGAGACTACATTCAGGCTAGTAGCCAATAGCTTTTATGTAGGAATTTGATCTGAGCATGCGTGGCACTTGGTCCGATCAAAATGCTCTACACATGATCGGATTAGGTCCGACCGGCCCAGTTAAAATATTTCGAACATGTTGTAAAATTGGGTCCGACGGAGATTCGGACGGAATCAGTCCAATGCATCCGACGACACGGTCCGATAGGACACATTCCGACGGATTCTCCGACCGTGTGTCCAAGGCTTTAGGAGGCCCACAGAAGGACTGACAATCCAGGATAAAATATCACAAATCATAGCTACTGGCTCCCACCAGCTACTAACCTGCATCGGAAGAGTTATAGCATAGAGAGATTAGACTGCAGGTTGATGAAGGACCTGTCTCAGCAAAATAGCAAATTTAGATCAAGCAGGGACACTGAGCAAATTTAAAGAAGAACACCACATTAACCACTTACAGACTGGACCATTTTGCTGGCTTAAGACCAGACCACTTTTTGCTTTTCGGCACTGCGTCGCTTTAACTGACAATTGCGCGGTCGTGCGACGTGGCTCCCAAACAAAATTGACGTCCTTTTTTCCCACAAATAGAGCTTTCTTTTGGTGATATTTGATCACCCCTGCGGTTTTTATTTTTGCTCTAAAAAACAAAAATAGAACGCCAATTTTGAAAAAACGCATTATTTTTTACTTTTTGTTATAATAAATATCCCCCAAAAATATATAAAAATTGTTTCCCTCAGTTTAGGCCAATACGTATTCATCTACATATTTGTGGTAAAAAAAATCACAATAAGCGATTATTGATTCGTTTGCGCAAAAGTTATAGGGTTTACAAAATAGCAGATAGTTTTTTTTTTTACTAGTAATGGCGGCGATCAGCGATTTTTATTGTGACTGCGACATTATGGTAGACACATCGGACATTTTTGACACATTTTTGGGACCATTGTCATTTATACAGCAATCACTGCTATACAAATGCACTGATTCCTGTGTAAATGACACTGGCAGTGAAGGGGTTAACCAGTGGGTGGCAGTGTAGGGGTTAAGTGTTCCTAGGGGCGTGTTACTAACTTTTGGGGGCTGGGCTTTCCTTTAGTGAACACCGATCTCTGCTCCAATTACATGGAGCAGAGATCAGCGTCACTTGTTGCTAGGCAGAACGGGAAGATGCTGTTTACAACAGCATCTCCCAGTTCAGCCACCCCCAGAGATGATCGCGGGTATGCCCTCGGCGATCGAGTCCGCAGGACCCAAGACCGGACTCACGGGGGTCCCGATGGCAGGGCGGCATTTAAGATTGGATGTACCTGTACACCAATATGCCTGCCCGTGCCATTCTGCCGACGTACATCGGCGTGCGCCGGTCGGGAAGTGGTTAAGAAAAATAACATAACATGTATTACTCAAGCCATCTAGTAATTTAAAGATACCAAACGTTACCTATCTACTTCAAACTGCAGCTGCTAAAGTTTATTAAAGCAGTCCAAAAAATTCAATGCAATAGGGATTTAGCTTGTTAAAGGATAAGTTCACCTTTTGTAACATGTTACATGTTACAACAATATACATGTTACAAATCGACCGGCCCTTTCACCTCCTCCCGGCTCCCCGATGTCACAGGCAGTCGAGGATCTTCTCCCCCCCCCCCCACTCTCTGTCAGAATATGTAAAAAACGTGTCACTAATTCACAGCCTTTTTACAACCTTTGCGGCTGTCAGCTTGTAGCTCTCAATGAACTACCACGTCACTGTGGAGCACTGTGGTAGTTCATTGATGCTTCCTGTTAATGTGTAACTCCTTGGCCATATGATGTAAGGCCAAACAGCTTATACACACAGAGCCTGCTAGAGCCCCCCATAGCACCCACAATCTGCTGATTGTGGGTGCAAAGCTTTCCAGGCTCCCAATAAAAAAAAAAATAAATGCACATTTCTTTACCTGCAAAAACATGTATGCTTATTATTTTTTTAAAAGGTAAAATTATCCTTAAGGCCTGGTTCACACATGTGTGGTACGAATTGAAGCTCGTGTTTCCCTGCGAAGAGAAAAATCAGTTGTTCAGCATTTCACATCAGTTTTTGATCAGGATCAGGTCAGGATTGCATCAGTATCAGGTCAGGTTTACATCAGGATTTTATCCTGTTCACAACGGAATGCATCTGCGAATCAGATGCATTCCCATAGAAGATAATGCTCTTGCAATTCGCACTGCAATGCCCAGAAAACGCACACTCTTTTTGGGCAATGCGGCACGCGAACGCAATGTACATATGTGAACCAGCCTCATTAAAATGAACGTATTTTAAAATGTCATGTGAATTGGATGCGGTGTGAACCGGGCCATAACCACTACAGAAGGGAGATCTACACTTGTAGGTTCCCACATCAGATTACTGAAATTCCACCAGGTGGTTAATGAATCAGACTCTGCCATACAGAAAACAGGTCATGATAAAAAAAAAAATATCTGTTTAGAACAGAAACAAACTGCAATAAGTTTTTATAAGATACTGCAATGCATATGGATCAGTCAAGGGAATTGTTAACATTATAATTTATTTTTAACAAGCATGGAGTTACAATTCCAATTGCTTGCATTCCTCCAGGCAGGTGCTGTCATTCTACCCCAAGCTGCCGTGGAACTCAGAAAGCCATACAAACACTATTAGCCCACGTACACACGGTCGGAGATTTTGGCAACAAAATCCTTCGGATTTTGCCCGTCGGATTTAGTCCGACGGATTGTGTCCGAAACTGTTGCATACACACGGTCGGGCCAAGTTGTCTGATTTCGCGGTTGCCAAGAACGCGGAGACGTAAGCCGTGTACAGCGGGACTAGAAAAAGGAAGTTCAGCTCCACGTCCAGCACCCTTTGAGCTCCTTCTGCTGATCTCGTGTGTATCGCGTGTTAGTAGGAGTTTGGTGAGAGACGATTCGCACTTTTCAGATTAGTGATTCAGATCGCTACAGCTCTTCAGTTTCTGCTTGTCGGTGCGTATCTGATAATCAGTGCGTGCAGTCAGTAAGTATTTGTTGATCATTGTGGACTATATGTTGGTATAATACGCTTTGAAAGGCAATTCTTATTGTCTGCTTGCTTCTGCTATTCAGGTCGTTCTTTCAGGCTTTGCTGTTTATCTGTGCTTTCTGGTGTCCGCTCTGACCAGCCGACCATTTTCAAACCCTGTTTCCTCTACGTACTCGTCGTAGAGTTTGTGATGTGCAGGGGCTTCGTGTTGGGGTTGCTACTTTGACACAAGCCCGGTCCATGAACAGGGAGGGGAGGCGTTTGTGGACCAAGAATTGGTTGCGCCAGCGTGACCAGTTCTCGCACATGCCTTTGCTCCGTGAGATCCAGGAGAATAATCCTGATGATTTTGGGAATTATCTCCGGATGACGGACCCCGTTTTTCACCGTCTGCTGGCTTTGCTGACCCCTTATATCACCAGGCAGGATACCTGCATGCGGCAAGCCATCACTCTGGAGCAGAGTCTCATCACCACATTGCGCTACTTGGCAACAGGGAGAAGCCTTCAGGACCTCAAGTTCTCTACAGGCATCTCGCCCCAGGCTCTGGGGATCATTATTCCAGAGACCTGTTCTGCCATCATTCAGGTCCTGCAGAAGGACTATATGAAGGTAAGTTTTATCCTTTAACATCACATTCTATGTATTTCATGATTGCTAATGTCTTGAATTTCTTTCCTCATTCCCTAATTACCATCATTGCAATATGCTCTAATTTATATGCTGACTTTATCTGTTGACTTTACCAAACTCAATACACACTATACCTACCTTTTTGATGCTCACATTTATGGATGAATTCACCTAAGCATGTAGTGAAAGGGCCTGCCTCAATACTTTAACCTTTTTTTTTTTTTTTTGCTTTTAACCTATTAATTATCTGGATATGTAATATGAGAATCTCAAAAAGTGCTTACATTTTGATTAATTTTTTGTATTCTGACACTTCTTACCTGTCCGGTGGGCTGCCAATAGTGTAACTAAGGAGGGGCTTCCCAAAGTATCACACATTATTTAGCCATTCAGCTCTCAATCAAGTGGAGAGAGTTTCCTGTCCTAAACATCCCCCCCTCATTTTTTAGCAAGGGCCCATCAGATGGGGGGGGGGGGGGGGGTGATGACTCTCATAAGGGGACATTAGACTTTAGGCTTTAAATACTCAGTTCCCAAAATGTTTAACCAATTTTGTCACAAAATGTTTGTGTGTAATCTGCTTGGAATGTTGATTGGTCAAATTAATAATTTTTGTTCTTGTTTCACTCCACAGTGTCCTTCAACGCCACAGGAATGGCAGACTGTAGCCTCCCACTTTGCCAGTCATTGGGACTTTCCCAATTGTGGAGGAGCAATAGATGGGAAGCACGTCCGCATCGTCCCACCACCCAACTCGGGGTCATACTTTTTTAACTATAAGGGGTTTCATAGTATCGTGATGTTGGCGGTGGTGTCTGCGACATATGAGTTTTTGTATGTGGACGTGGGGCAAAATGGACGGATATCGGATGGTGGAGTGTTCTCACGGACGGAGTTCTACTGGCGTCTCCAGAGTGGCAGTCTGGCTTTGCCACCCCCAGAGGAGAATCAGGAAGGACTCCCGTTCGTCTTCGTCGCGGATGAGGCGTTTGCCCTGGCGAACCATCTGATGCGGCCTTTCCCCATGAGGACCCTCACCCCAGAGCAGAGGATTTTTAATTTCCGCCTGTCCAGAGCCCGAAGAGTGGTGGAGAACACTTTTGGTATACTGGCCAGCCGGTTCCTCCTTTTTCTTACGCCTATTCACATGGCAGAATACAAACTGAATCACATAGTGCTGGCGTGCTGTGTTCTTCACAATTATTTGAAAAAAGTTTCTGCGAACTATGCGGTCTCAGTTGGCCAACAAGAAGCAGACTTGATGGACAATGCAGATAACCTCACGGGCCTTCAACATGCTCATCCTGGCTTGCCCCCCCAAAGCGCCCATGGACTACTTTGTGGGTAGGGGGGCCATTGATATGCCAGACAATGTCTGAGCGGCATTTTAAAATAAAATTTTTATCTGAAACTCCTTCATTTACTGCTTGGCTTGGTTTTATGTGTCTCCTAGGTATAATTAGGTTTGATCAAGTTGTGCCTTTTTCACCAACAGTGCAAACCCAAGTTCAGAGCGAGATGAGGGGACAGTCTCTTCCGATAATGTTATTATGTTGTGGGTCTGCTACACACACACCTTCTTTTTTGGTAACTAATGTATGTAGTGCATTACTGACCCAAATCGTGCTCATTTTCAGCACCATGGCAGGAAAATGGCATGATTGACCAAATTTACACATCACTGTGGGTGTTTTTTTTATAGTAAAGGCACATCCACTATGCACTACAAGTGCACTGCAAAAGTACACCTGAAACTGCCCTGGGAGTGCAAAGTGGAGTTGCCTTTATTAAATCACACTCCTTCTCAGCACAAACTTAAATTGTACTCCAAATACATTTTTGTTGCCATGAAAAAAAAAGCCACACATTGTTGCTAATTGAACTGTTTAATCCAACCACATTCACATGTGCGTTTTGAAAAGGTTTGTACAACCAACCTAGAAATTGTGTTTTTCCAAAACTGAGTTTATTCAAAATTTGGTTTAATTATTGTTTTTGTGTAAACAGGCATGTATCTAACTGTAAAATACAGAACACAGGAACTTACAAAGTTCCACTTTGAAAAGTGAAGACAATATCAGACATGAGTATGTACAAACTGGCCTGATCTTGCCTTCATCACATGGGGTGTCACCCCTGGAAAATCCAAATTTGGAAGATGCACACAGTGTGTCAACATGTGCTAGCTCCCATCATGGGGGATCAATGTAGATGCTTTGGGGCTGCAACCCCTTCATCTCAGACACTAAACACAAAACACATACATTGATCCCCCATGACGGGAGATAATGCATGTTTACACACTCTGTGCATCTTCCAAATGTCGAATTCGGAGAACTACAACATTTTGTTATTAAAATTCAAAAAATAAGACCCTATCTAGTTTGGGGTGTTTCACACTCTCCCCAAAACATCAATGATGTTTTTTAAATTTAAATTAACATCATTGATCTTTTGCAGGATATGTTCCCAATACCCATTGCACCCCATTATCTCACCGATCTGGGCACTTTCACTGGTAAAACGGAAATCTTCTTCCACATCACCTACAAAACAAAACAAAAAAAACATGTAATTTAAATATGGTGACATACATTGATAAGCTTACCGGAAGCTGTGTTCTCCGACACTCACCTGTTGTGGTGACAATTTGCACAACCTGCACGATCTCTCCTTCCTCCTCCTCCTGCTCCTCTGTTTGTGCTTTTGGAAGTTGTCCTTCTTTGTGAGGGGTGGGGTCCCTGGTGTCCTCATACTTGCTGAGTCTTCTCTCCCCTATGAGATTGGAAAAAATGAAATAATTATCACACAGAGGGCAGAATTAACAATATGAAACATTGTTTGGAAGTGTTGTTCAATTGTTTATTTTGGCCGAGCTTCAAGGTCATAACATTATTGGGGACACTGTGTTCAGCTGGAATACTTATCTGCAGAACGATGTTTCCTACGAACGAATGAAACCATGAACTTGAAAGTGGCCATTTTAAAATGCACAACATGAACTCAAAGCACATGGAGCAGTATGCAAGAAATAATAATCATATGAACACACGACAACTACTTACTTTTGTCAAGAACACGCTTGATCCTTATGTACTGCTCGTGCTCCCTCAGTTTCAGGTCTGACCAGCATTTTCTCAGTTGATCCATGGATCGGTGTACCCCAAAATTAGGCAGAAGACACTTCACAACTTTATTCATGATCTTGGCCTTTCTGATATTTGGGTTTGGGTAAGGTCCATATTTCCCATCATAGTCAGTCCTGTTCAATATGTCTACCATCTCCAACATCTCTCCAAAAGACATATTTGCGGCCTTAAATCTTGTCCTCCTGGATCGGGATGTTTCAGGCTCCGGCCTTTCCTCACCCTCCTCCTCGTTTAGTGTAATTATTAGTGCGCACCTGTGTTCTCTCTGCCATGTGCTCTCCCCACTGCGCCGGAAGTGAAGGGGCGGGGAATAGTCTGGAAAGAACATCAGGGGCGGGCGGAGTTGCACGCATGCGCACTGTATATAAAACTTAACACGCGTGTGTCGTCCGTACGATCTGTGAACAGAGGGAGAAGCTGAGGCGACGAACGCGCAAACAAAGGTAAAATTTTGAACTTGGCACATCACTAGGCTACACTGCTTTTAGATTGAGGCCTGCATTAGTGGAGTTTAGCCTGACATTAGGGTTTGTCTTGTGTTGTGTCTTGCAGACATGGACGGGTTTAATGACTTCAGCTTCCTCCCTCTATTCATCGATAAATATCGAGACATGCCAGTCCTGTGGCAAAACACCCACCCTTTCTATAGTAGCAGACCAAAGAGGAAGGCAGCACTGTTGGAACTGGTTGAGTTTGTGAAGCCGGTGGTCCCCAGGGCAGATGAGAAATATATCAAAAAGAAAATTGGGAACCTCAGGAGTACATATATGAAGGAGAGGAATAAGGTGGAGAAGTCCATGAAATCTGGAACTTCAGCAGCTGAGGTTTATGTTCCCACCCTGTGGTATTATGACAGGATGAATTTTCTGGCAGACCAGGCTGAGGCCAGAGAATCCCTTCCTTCTATGCTCCATTCCACACTCGCTGAGTCTTCCGACGCCCAACCTGGGCCTTCCACTCAGGAAGAACTGAAGGAGCCCAGCTTGAGCCAGGTATAGTATTGTTGTACATATTTTTGGAGTCAAAATGAATGATGTTAACTTGATTTCTGATCCCTAATTGCTGAGTTTTGAAAGTGTTTCACATATCAATAGACAGTAGTGGCCAAAACCTTTGGGACAAGAAAGAAAAATGCAGGGATCAGAATGATAGTCTTTTCTATTGGTTACCAATTTGCAACAGTGTTGATGTGAAAATTGTGTGTGTTTGATGAACCAAAAACTCAAACTATGTCCCTTTTTCATACACAGGAAGAACTCAGCCAGGACCAGGAGGGTGTGGAATGCAGCAGCCAGGAGGTGGCTGTGGAAAGTGGCAGCCAGGAGTAGGCGGGGGTAAGCGGCAGCCAGGCGGTGGGCAGCCAAAGGAGCCTCGCTGAATGCCAGGTCCCTCCCCTCTGCCTTCCACGTAGAAGGGCGAGAAAGGGGGGGAATGTTGAGGAGTCGGCCCTGAGGCTGATTGGTGAGGCTTCTGCGGCACTCCAAGCAAAACCAACACACCAAGAGGCCTTGGCCGCCTTGTTTGTGTGCAAGCTTGAGAAAATGGAGCAGGGGCAACAGATCTTGTGTGAGCAGGTTATTCTCCAAACCCTCAACACGGGTCTGTTGGGCCAAATGACACCAGAATCACACTTGTGTCATTTGGCCCATGCCCCTGCTCCTCCTCCTCCTTCTGCCACACCTCCAGCACCACAGCCTGGAAGGAAGCGTGTAAGGAAGACCAGAGTGTGATGACCTGGGTTCAGTCTTGTCTGCCAGAAGATGCAGCCTGTTGTAGTACCATAGCCTGGGAACATAGATGTCATCTGCTGCTGTTCCGGGTTTCATGGACTTCAGGACCAGACTTCTCTCCCTCAGATATGTACTCCTCAGGCCACCAATTTTTGCGTTGAAATATTTGATGTGTGCCCTGGGGGCCAAAGGCTTCACAAATCTCCCCAGTTTCAACATTGCTGCCTCCCTCTTTATCTGTTACTGACACCGAAATAAAGGTATTTTTTGTTTGGATGAAATACTTGCGTATGTGTTTTCCTTCCAAAAGGCCAGTTTATTTGTGAGCAGGCAGGTACATTTCCAAAAAACAAAGTGAAATAAATAACAAGGGGTGCCAACACTAAACAACCTCCTGTAGATTAAAAAAGAAAAAGAAAATCTAAAAAATTGAATAATGTTGTTGTTGTAAGTTTACACAAAAAAAAAAAAAAATAAGGAGAAATGAGCAAAGTGTCTTTAAAGGAGATTTTTAGGGAATCCCCCCAACAAAAACATCCAAAAAAGAAAAAACCTAATCTAAAATTGTGTAGATGTGCCGCAAACTAAAATTGTATTGCTGAAATGGTTAAAAAAGAGTAATGAAATCCGTTCGGGAGAAGTGTGTGTGACTATGAGCATCAAAAGAAGTTCGTTCTTGCAGCATTGTAAAGAACAAGAGAATGCGCTTGATGAATTAATTTTTAACATTGCAGCGTGACAAATGTGCTATATCGCTTACGAGCAGTAGTTTTACCTGAACGAGCGTTTCCGTGTCGGAATTTGAATGTGAGCAACACTTGGTCCGATGAAAATGCTCTACACATGATCGGATTAGGTCCGACCGGCCCAGTTGGTCGGGAAATATTTCCAACATGTTGGAAAATTGGGTTGGACAGAGATTCGTACAGAATCAGTCCGAGGCATACCACACACAGTCGGATTATCTGACGACACGGTCCGATAAGACGCATTCCGACAGATTCTCCGACCGTGTGTACAAGGGCTAAGATCCATCAGCACCAGAGAAGTGTTACTTACCCTATGTTTACACCTATACGTTTTTTAGTGCATTTTGCAGTTAACATTAGTTTCCTATGGTACTAGTTCACATCTATGCGTTTTGCAGCTGGTGTGTTTATGGAAAGGGTCGGGGACTTTTTTCCCGCGATTTGCGGCTAATAGACTTCAATGGAGCTGCACCAGAAATGCAAGTGGTGCATTTTTTATGTGTTTTGCGTTTTGTGGTTCTTATTTTACCACTGTATATAGCTGGTTACAAAGCAGGGGGCTGGGAAGTCGGCCATTGTGTCCTTAGCAACAGTCATCAGCTGTCAGCGGCAAAAAAAAAAAATTCACAAAAAAAACGGTGTGGGGTTCCCCCCCAGGTCCATACCAGGCCCCTCGGGTCTAGTATGGATTCGGAGGGGAACCCAACGCCAAAATAAAAAAAATTGTGTTCTGAGGACAACTCAAAATTTTTATTTTTATTTTCACTTTTGGCGAAAACAGCAAACAAGACAAATAGGGTAAATCTCCCTGATGAGGACACAGACAGCAATAAAGACCTGACAGGGGTTCTAAGCCCCTCTTCATTTTTTTATGTAATAAAAAATTGTTATACTTTAAATAACAGTTATGGTTTCTATTTACATTACTTTTGTCTATATTTAATCTTATGGAAGCTCAGTGACTCCCTGCCATGGCATTTGTTTGACCATAGTGTTCTTTTTAAATATAGTGTGTGTGTGTGTGTGTATATATATATATATATATATATATATATATATATATATTTTATATATATATATATATATAGTTGACTATATAGGATGCAATTAAAAGTAACCTGCTAGTGTATTTTGCCTTTTCTTGAGCATCCAGGTGCATTTAAAATTGCCCTGTTTGTTTTGTTGTATACATATTTCAGACAAACGTAAAGTTTGGAGTAAAAAAGTAGCAAAACGATTCTGGAAAATCCCCTGCTGCCACACTTCCCCAAAACAGTTCTGCGCTAATTATGTATTCTGAATTCGGCAAAGCTGCATAGTTGTATGTGAACTTGTTTACCATTTTAAAAAATATAAGTTTGAATGGAATTTAATCTCCAGGTAAAGTCGCACGTTAACAATAACGGTATTTAACTGTTATGTAATATGATGTGTTTTACTACTGGAATAATAGATACCGTTTGTGTGAAAGTGATACTTGCCAGCTGCAGAGAAAAGACTTGTGAAGTTAAGCAAATCAGTTGTGTAGGTAAATAGTAACAATTGCATCTTAAATCTGGCACATTTTATGGCTCCCATGGAACAGACTTCCAGTATACAGTATGCAAACAGAGGCAGCTGATAGGACATGTGTACACATTGCCCCACATGAATACTGCTCAGGTTTTGTTAGTTACTCTATTGTGTTTCTATTCTAGAAAACTTTCCCATGTCTTTAAAAGCTGAACTCTAAGTTCAAACACTAGAACAAAACTTGTTGGGACTTTTCAAGTGCTACAATGATAAAACATGTGTCAAAGAGATCATAAAATCTATATCTGTTCTAAGTATACAACTAAATAAAAAGAATTGGACCTATATAAGAGCCTCCTAACCCCATTGTGTTGAATTTTATTACTAAAGGAGGTCCCCGGGTTACAAACATCCGACTTACAAATGACTCCTACTTACAAACGGAGGGAGACAACAGGAAGTGAGAGGAAATATACCCCTAGGAAGGGAAATTCACTCCTGTAATGCCACGTACACACGACGGGACATTCCGGCAGAAAAGGTCAGACGGAATCACTTAATCGGTTATTCCGATCATATGTGGGCTTCATCTGACTCTTTTCCTCAAAAATTCTGACAGACCTAGAAATAGGAATTGATTCTGTCGGAAAGATTTAAAACATGTTCTGTCGCTAAAACCGTTCGTCTGTATGCTATTCTGACGGACCAAATATGACGCATATACCCAAATACGAGCTATTGGCTACTGGCTATTGAACTTCCTTTTCTAGTCCCGTCGTACGTCATCGCGCTTGAAATGAACAGACTTTGGTGTGATCGTGTGTAGGCAAGTCCATTGGGTCGGAACTCCATCCGAAAGACCGTCAGAGTTTATTCTGATGGAAAGTCCAGTCGTGTGTATGTGAGTTATTATGGGAAAAAGTTACCTCCACTGATGCTTTATCACCAAGGCTTGTTTCCACAACAACCCAACATTTTCAAAATCGAATTGTCATTGGGACAGAAAGTGAGGTGAGATCTTCTGTACAGGGACAAAGACATCAAAACAAACATGCAGGGGTGTTAACTCTTACCTATGCTATCCAAAAAGCTTAGAAATTGTTTTTTTTGGCTGGAGCTACACTTTTACCTGTTCCGACTTACAAACAGATTCAACTTAAGAACAAACCTACAGACCCTATCTTGTTTGTAGCCCGGGGACTGCCTGTATACTGTCTTCCTGTATAATGTTAAGCTCTTCAGTAAATGTTGGTGCTATATAAATCCTGTATAATAATAATACAAACAGTACATGATTTGGAGTTTGTTGGAATTACAGCAAGGATTATTAAAACAGATTCCCAACCTGGGGTTCGTGTAATCTCAGCGGGTGTAAGATGGAATTTTGGGGGGTGTGACAAAGTGCCTTGTATCCGTTAGTGGTGAGTCACCATACAGACAACTGCCAGTGTGTCCTGAGCAGACGTACTGGGGGATGTGTTGAGAAGATAACAGTCTTATTTGTTTAACTGTTTGCTGCCCGCCGACCATCAAATGGTGGCGAGGCGGTGCGGCTCTCGTTCTGGGATACTGTCATATGACAGCGTCCCAGAACAGCCACCCTCTCACGCCTGCGGGGATGCACAGCGCGGCGATCGCTGCCGCGTCCTAGCAACAAGGCATGGCTGCGATTGCCACGCTGAGTGCCCCCGCGGCCGTCATATGACATCAATCTCTGTGAATATTTTGCCACTGGAGACCTGAAGATATCAAAAGTATGTCATGTGTTTCAATTATTGGTTCATAAATTAGATTTCTTCATCCTTAAACGTGTTTTATTGTTTTAAAATGAAATTTTATATTCGATTTGTAGGGTGTAAAAACATTCATCAAAATTTCCAAGGGGTGTGGAGCATAGAATAGGTTGGTAACCGCTGAATTAAATAATTACATTTTTGCTACTACCACATTGAATACCCACATCAGTCCCACCAGTCAGCATTTCACAGATGCAACAGTATAAAGAGATTTCTATGTGTCTTATATCATGTTACTTTTTATGGTGGGATGAGGGTAATAGTCAGCACATTTCTCTGACATGAGCATCTACTTTATCAGGAGATGCAGATAGCATGTATAAGGTTGTAGGCAGGGCTCGAGCTCTGCGGGAACACAGGGGAGTGAGGTTCCTGTACTTTTTCCACAGCAGGAATGCCATTCCCATTAGCAGCCATGTCCTGCAGGACTGATGTCAAGCATGAGAGCTGAGGCAGACAGTGTGAGTGTGTGGGAAAGAGAGGGTGTCTGTGCCAGTGGGAGGCAGTCCACCCCAGGTGCCACACATGGGGGGTGTCATCCTGGCATGCCTGTCCTTCCCTCCCTTGGTCCGCCTCCTCCTCCTCCAGCAGCTGCTGTAACAAAGTCCCGGCTCTAGTGATAGGAGGAACACTGATCCAATGGCAAATTGAATCAGTGTGATGTGAATTATAGGAGCCAAGACTTTGTTACAGCGGCTGCTGGAGGAGGCGGCCTGAGGGAGGAGTGGACAAGCGCACCGGAATATTCAAATCCAAGATCCAGACACAGGTCAGGCTGCATTGCTGGACACTCCTCATTCTACATTGCTGGGCCGTCATCAGGCTGTATTGCTGGGCAGCCATTAGGCTGTATTGCTGGACACAGACCAGGCTGCATTGCTGGGGACTGATCAGGCTGCATTGATGGGCACTGATCAGGCTGCATTTGATTGGCACTGACAGGCTGCATTGATGGGCACTGATCAGACTGCATGTTATGGACACTGGTAATGCTGCATTGCTGGGCACTGATCCGGCTGCATTTGCTGGGCACGGGTAAGGCTGCATTGATGGGCACTGATCAGGCTGCATTTGATGGGCACTAATCAGGCTGCATTGCTAGGCACTGATCAGGCTGCATTTGATGGGCACTGGTAAGGCTGCATTTGATGGGCACTGGCAAGGCTGCATTGATGGGCACTGATCAGGCTGAATTTGCTGGGCACTGGTAAGGCTCCATTGATGGGCACTGATCAGGCTGCATTTGATGGGCACTGAGGAGTGAGCAGCCCGGGGGCCTGGGCCCCAATTTGCACAAGTAATACAGGCAACCTAAGGAGAGAGGCACCGGGCTGGCATGCTTAGCACTCCTGGCCTGCACAGACCAACACATGCATGCGGACACCTTGGGGCAGGAGGGGTCCCATATATCGGAGCCTGCATAGAAACATAGTGCAGAAGGGGCCCCCAGTCATTTCAACTTGATTTAGAAATTCCCTGTGAGGGAACCATTATCACACATCATGGTGTTTTTTTTGTTAGTATAGCATACAGGTAAATTATTTTGTTGTTAAATCTGTGCTATATTTATTTATTTGTTTAATGCATGTGCATTTTAGATGTGTTCTCATAAACTAGCACTTTACAATAAATGTTGCACTTTGTTAAAAAAGGAGTGCAATATATACAGTGGGGATCGAAAGTTTTGGCACCCCAGGTAAAAATGTGTATTAATATGCATAACGAAGCCAAGGAAAGATGGAAAAATCTCCAAATGGCATCAAATTACAGATTAGACATTCTTATAATATGTCAAAAAAGTTAAATTTTATTTCCATCATTTACACTTTCAAAATTACAGAAAACAAAAAAATGGCGTCTGCAAAAGTTTGGGCACCCTGCAGAGTTAATATCTTGTACTGCCCCCTTTGGCAAGTATCACAGCTTGTAAACGCTTTTTGTAGCCAGCCAAGAGTCTTTCAATTCTTGTTTGAGGTATCTTTGCCCATTCTTCCTTACAAAAGTGTTCCAGTTCTTTGAAATTGCTGGGCTGTCTGTTACGCACTGCTATTTTAAGGTCTATTCATAGATTTTCAATACTGTTGAGGTCAGGAGATTGTGAAGGCCATGGCAAAGCCTTCAGTTTACGCCTCTTGATGTAATCCCCCATGGATTTTGAGGTGTGTTTAGGATCATTATCCATTTGTAGAAGCCATCCTCTCTTTAACTTCAGCTTTTTCACAGATGGCATCAAGTTACCATCCAAAATTTGCTGAAATTTTATTGAATCCATTTTTCCTTCTACTCGTGAAATTTTCCATGTGCCACTGGCTGCAATACAACCCCAAAGCATGATTGATCCACCCCCATGCTTAACAGTTGGACAGAGGTTCTTTTCATTCAATTCTGTGCCCTTTCTTCTCCAAACGTACCTTTGCTCATTCCGGCCAAAAATGTATATTTTAACCTCATCGGTCCACAGAACTTGTTTCCAAAATGCCTCAGGCTTGTCTATATGTTCATTTGCAAAGTTCAAACGCTGATTTTTGTGGTGAGGACCTAGAAGAGGTTTTCTTCTGATAATTCTTCCATGAAGACCATATTTGTACAAGTATCTCTTTATAGTGGAATAGTGTACCACAACTCCAGTGTCTGCCAGATCTTTCTGGAGGGATCGTGCAGTCAAACGTGGGTTTTGAATTGCTTTTCTCACAATCCTGCGAGCTGTTCTGTCTGATATTTTTCTTGGTCTTACAGATCTTGCTTTAACTTCCACTGTTCCTGATGACTGCCATTTCTTAATTACATTCCGAACAGAGGATATATACATCTGAAAATGCTTTGCTATCTTCCTATAGCCTTCTCCAGCTTTGTGAGCGTCAACTATTTTCAGTTTCAGTTTTCTAGACAACTGCTTAGAAGAACCCATGGTGCTGATTGTTGGGACAAGATCAGATGAGTCTGTCCATTTAAAACCTTTGAGAATGACATCACCTGGTCTTCCCAGACGATGATTGAGAACAATCCATGACACTGGCAGGTCTCAGCTTTGCAAAGGGGGCAGTGCATGCTATAAATTCTGCAGGGTGCCCAAACTTTTGCAGACGCCATTTTTTTGTTTTCTGTAATTTTGAAAGTGTAAATGATGGAAATAAAATCTAACTTTTTTTGACATATTATAAGAATGTCTAATCTGTAATTTGATGCCATTTGGAGATTTTTCCATCTTTCCTTGGCTTCGTTATGCACATTAATACACATTTTTACCTGGGGTGCCCAAACTTTTGATCCCCACTGTATATGTATACCGTATTTTTCGCTCCATAAGACACACCTGGCCATAAGACGCACCTAGGTTTTAGAGGTTGAAAACAAGAAAAAAAAATATTCTGATCCAAATGGTGTACTAAAATATTTTCCAGTGCCCATGAAATGCAGAGTGACCATTACCATAGAAAATGCAGAGTGACCATTACCATAGAAAATTCAGGGTGACCATTACCATAGAAAGTATTAGCAGGGTATTGCAGAGTATTGGCTGGGTATGGTAGAGTATTGGCAGGGTATGGCAGAGTATTGGCAGGGTATTGCAGAGTATTGGCAGGGTATTGCAGAGTATTGCAGAGTATTGGCAGGGTATGACAGAGTATTGGCAGGGCATCGCAGATTATTGGCAGGGTATCGCAGAGTATTGGCAGGGTATTGCAGAGTATTGGCAGGGTATGGCAGAGTATTGGCAGGGTATCGCAGAGTATTGGCAGGGTATGGCAGAGTATTGGCAGGGTATGGCAGAGTATTGCATGGTATGGCAGAGTATTGGCAGGGTATGGCAGAGTATTGGCAGGGTATGGCAGAGTATTGGCAGGGTATTGCAAAGTATTGCAGAGTATTGGCAGGGTATGGCAGAGTATTGCCAGGGTATGGAGAGATGGCTGTGACTGCACTTGTCACAGAGCAATGCTGTGGGCACTACAGATGCAGCCCACAGCACTGCTGCCATCCGATCTCTCCCCTCCACTGTACAGATCTGTACACCGAGGGGAGAGAGGAACCGGCGTCATCATGATGCCGGTTTGTTTACAAGTGATCGCTCCGTCATCTGTTGGAGCGATCACATTGCAAACGCCGGGTGCACCAAGATGTCCGCCGCTCCGGAGCTAGGCCGAAGCCGTGGCCATTCCTAAGGCCGAGGCCACGGAGCGCTCCGGATTGTGGCGGGGGCGGTGCCAATCGTATATTCGCACCATAAGACGCAGGCACATTTTCCCCCATATTTCTGAGGGAAAATAGTGCGTCTTATAGTCCGAAAAATACAGTATATATATATATATATATATATATATATATATATATATATATATATATATGTATATGTATGTATATACACAAACACAGTGCCTTGCAAAAGTATTCACCCCCTTGGCTTTTTACCTATTTTGTTACATTACAGCCTTTAGTTCAATGTTTTTTTAATCTGAATTATATGTGATGGATCAGACACTATACTCTAAGTTGGTGAAGTAAAATTAGAAAAATATATACATAAAACTATTTTTCAGAAATACAAAACTGATAATTGGCATGTCTGCATGTATTCACACCTAAGCAAGAGGCACTACTAATCAGACACTGCCATGAAGACCAAGGAATTCTCCAAACAAGTAAGGGACAATGTTGTTGAGAAGTACAAGTCAGGACGACAATAAGCCGTACGCTCCTTAGAGTTGGGCTTTATGGCAGTGTGGCCAGAAGAAAGCCATTACTTTCAGCAAAGAAAAGTAACGTGTGTGATTTGAGGCTAGGGTGGAGGTTTAGCTTCCAGCAGGACAATGACCCCAAACACACTGTTAAAGCAACACTTGAGTGGTTTAAGGGGAAACATGTAAATGTGTTGGAATGGCCTAGTCAAAGCCCAGACCTCAATCCATTAGAAAATTTGTGGTCAGACTTAAAGATTGCTGTTCACAAGTGCAAAGCATCCAACTTGAAGGAGCTGGAGCAGTTTTGCAAGGAGGAATGGGCAAAATCCCAGTGGCAAGATATGGCAAGCTCATAGAGACTTATCCAAAGCGACTTGGAGCTGTGATAGCCGCAAAAGGTGGCTCTACAAAGTATTGACTTTAGAGGGGTGAATAGTTATGAACATTGACTTTTTCTGTTATTTTTGTACTATTTATTGTTTGCTTCACAAAAAAAATAAAAAATCTTCAAAGTTGTGGGCATGCTCTGTAAATTAAATAATGTAAAAAAACACGAAAATTGCCCCAGGGGGTGAATACTTTTGCAAGGCACTGTATATATATATATATATATATATATATATATATATATATATATATATATATATATACAATACATACACACTTTTTTATTTTTGGACAAAGGTGGGGAACCTTGGGTGAGTTCCCACACTTTTTTCCCCAGGACTTGACTCCTGGTTGTAGGTCTAAATAGGTACGATATCCAATATGGAGAAGAAGCAGCTGCAGACACTTTACCACCGTGCAGATCTAATATCATACAACCTAACATGCAATGCATATAAATCTGCTTGAATTATATATATCAATAAATAAATATTGCTTACAGTCTAAATTAAAGTGATGTGGTGCCAAACAAAATGCAAAAATGTGTGCAGTCTTGTTAAAGTACATTAGTGCTCCATGCAAATCAACTTCGCTCTCCTCTACTCCTTGTGTTAACCTATATTCCCTATAGGGTCTAGACCAGGGGTGCCCGACCAGTGGCCTGGGGGCCACATATGCCCCACGGAACCCTCTGATCCCGTGACCCCATGTTCTGGGATAGTGGGTTGGCAAGCCCAGATCACGGGTTACCGACCTGCTATCCCAGAGCATCATGTTTTGAATGAAACTGACAGTAGAGGAAGTAAGCGGCTGCAGAGCAGAGCCGCATAAGCCGATGCTCACTGTATAGCGCCGGCTCCTGTCACAGGTGGAGTGATGAGTCATGGATTGACCAAATGCTTCCGACAGCAACAGCCAGCAATACCTGAATGAAAGACTGATATTAAAGGTAAGTTTATTACTAAAATCAGTGTATTTATGGGCATATCTGCCTGCAGCGGTTACTGGGCTACTTTCAAACTGATCCACAGGTGCAGCACAATGCAGGTTTGGTGCGCTTTCAGAAAGTACTCCATACCTGTAGGATATAATAGGATTCTATGGCAAAGTGCAGCTAACCCACAGAAAGCCACAGTTGCACTACGCTGCACACATGGTGCTGGTAAAGCACAGCAAATAAATGTGAAAGAAGGTCCCTTTCACATGATTGGTCCGACCCAATCGGACCCTCTATTCACCTCTATGGAGTTGCAGATGTTCATTTACACCCATCTAACTCCAATCTGATCTGCTAAAAAAAAAAAAAAAAAAAAACACAGAATCTGATCGGAGGGCTCATAGAATATAGCAGACTGTGTCCATTCTGTACATGTGGAGTGGACACAAACCTGTCAAACGCCCGCTCCGCTCATTGTGGCTCGGTTAACGTGTTGCTTAAGTGGCTCTCTCTCTTCAAAAGGTTGGGCACCCCTGTTCTAGACTCACCAGAGGTTGTTGACACCCTAAGCTTATACCGAGAGAAGTAAATGAATGCTTTGGACACAGACCAACTATGTATTATACAATCATCCATACTGTGTATAAAGCACGGTTGCTCTCAAATCCACTTCATAAAAGAGAGGAAGCCAAGAAAAAGATCTCATAAGGTATTACCATTTATTAAAACCAGCTATAAAATGTTAACATTTTACGCTCACAATGTTTGGTGCACGTTCTTGCACCCAGAATAATCCGCCAACCCTTTGTATAGAGACGCTACTACTTCAAGCCACATGGGAGGCTGCATGTGTTCCAAGAAGACAGAAGTGGCGTGAAACAGAAGTCCTGCCCCTATGTGTTTCATCACATCAGGGACGTCATGAGGATGGTATCCAAGCCTAACCTTCAATAAGAGGAGTGGAATAGGGGATACAAGCGAGGGGTCCAAGGCCATCAGTTAATCAGATCCTGGTAGTATTACAGCTTTCTATCTGGGCAACAGGACTATATGGCTCCCTCCAATATGGTTTTCACAATTGTCAGACACCGATATAGGATCTGATATAATGCGAGCTTGTAAACTGGGTAGCATACCCGAACAGAAGCCCTTTATAAGATTGTTGCAGTTGTGAAGCTTGCCCAGTGATTTACAAGAGTCTTTCTAATTTCAGATATCTAACAGTGTATCCAGTTACAATGAAATCTGTATAAAGATGTCAGGAACAGAAATGAAACCAGGATAGAGGATGCCAAATAAAAACAATGCAGGCTTTTCCATGAAGACACTGAAACAACTCAAAATGTCATGACTTGGCTTTCAGATATAGAAATAGAAAAATGATAAACTGTTCACTTAATAACTGGAGGTCATACTAGATAGCATGCAATGCCAAGCTGTAACAAGAAAAGCTAGCAAACTACTAGTATGCATTAAAAAGTGTACTTACCCATGAGATTACCCATTTAAAAAAAAAATGGTTCAGTCACATCCAGAGTATCCCATCCAGCTTTGGTCACCAATTCTCAGGAAGGATGTCCTTGAACTGGACAGTCCAGAGAAGGGCAAAAAAGCTAATACGATGGCTGGAGGACCTCAGTTATGAGGAATGACTACAAACATTAAACACATTCTTCTTGATGAAGAGACACTTAAAAGGGGATATGATCACAATTTACAAAACTTTGGTGACTCTAGCATGGGGAGGAAACTATTTAACCCAGGGGTCTCAAACTGGCAGCCCTCCAACTGTTACAAAACTACAAGTTCCAGTAGGCATTGCAAGGCTGACAGTTACAAGCAGGACTCCCACAGGCAAAGGCATGATGGGACTTGTAGTTTTGCAAAAGCTGGAGGGCCGCCAGTTTGAGATCCCTAATTTAACCAAAGGTGTCTAAAAAATAAACCTGGCCACACACTGATTATCCTTACAGTGGTAAGGATATGGGAACTCCCTTCCACAGTAGGTGGCATCAACGGGGAGTGTAGATGAATAAAAAAAAAAAAAAAAAAAAACGTTTAGATATTTTCTTGGGGAATGCAATGTACAGGGATGTGGGAAATGGTAGTGACATAAACACACATGCACACTCAGGTTAAACTGGATGGAATGGTGTCTTATTTCAACCAAACTTACATAGTTACCATGTAACTATGTAATATGCTGCCATGTCACCTAGTAGTTCAATATGTCTGTCTGTCTGGTTTACACTTTTCAGCAATAGAAACATTTTTTAATATTGTATGTCATGCCCTTAAAGTATGCTTCTCGTATATATTGTAGTATGCACCTCTTATATTATAATGAGGCATGAGTGGCATTATGTTTCATTTTAATTGTCACTAATAACAAACTTAAATAATAGCTTTTGATGTGGAACCTTTTTAAACACCTGTTTTAGATGGATCATTGTGAAACCTATAAGTTTAAGTATAAGAACACTCAAAAGTAGCTTAGTTTAGGGTGCACTGTGGTACAGTCAACCATCAAGTGATCATTCATTTAAAAAAAAATTTATCTTTCACTCAAAAATAACCAATGAAAAAAGCAATGTGGCTGAATGTGACAGTATTTTTTCCCAGGATATATCATTCTTTTTTGATAAAATTGCTACTTTGTATATTTATTACAGCTGATTTCTGAATAATATGATAAATTCATTAACCACCTCCCAAATATCATCTGATAACCTCTGACCCAAGCATTTATTCAGAACTGAAATTTTGATTTGACTTTCTGTTTAAAATGAATAAAAACAGTAACTATAAATTAGCTAATACCAGTAAATACTACTAGATATGTATTATTGGGGCCCAGCTGACAACCCTTTCCTCTTGTATTATATAGAAAGGAGAAAATGCCAGTTTACTACGGGCAGGTTAGTTAAGACATGATTGATTGATGGATTAATTACTGTGAGCTACTCCACTTTGTATACCATTATTGTTAATTGCACTGGCTTACAGAATAAGGCTGTTGCGGTGGTACGTATCCCCATAGTGGGCGGTTCAGAGTTACTGCATTAGTCTTTTTTCATGGCGGGAATGGATGCAGGAATACAACCCAACATCTAAAAAATTGCCAAGTAGAAGAATAAAAGTCAGTGAGTTCTCAACATCCAGGGCAATTTGGCTCTTGCAGGCACCAAGAAAGTACTACACAGCCTTGAGTCACTGCCTGTTTGTAAGGGACACTCAAAAAACATCAGTTTTACTGGGGTTGATTTACTAGAGATGAATAGACTGTTCGCTTACATAGGTTGGACTTGATGGTCTTTTTTCAACCTCACCTACTATGCAACTTTGAAAGAGAAATTTCACTTTAAAAGGGAATTTTCTGTCAGTGAATGTGGTAACAATTCACTTTGCAAAGGATACTCAATCACAAGCAAAAAATAAAAAATATTATTTTTGCTTGCACATGATTGAATGATGGAAGTCATCAGAGCATTCACAATGTTAAAATTTGTAAATCAGTACTGCTTGGACCTTGAAGAAGGGGACATACCCGAAAGCTTGTCCTGAAAAATTGTATGTTAGTGCAAATAAAAAAAGTATCACGGACAGTACTCAATTTTCTCTGTCACAATGTTAAGGGAAATTTCTCTTGCAAATAAACTGTAGGTTATTGCAAAATGGAGCTCTTAAAAGCTTCAAAGAACATTGAATCGCCTACTGTATGCAATAGTACATTATGGCACTGTGTAAAATGGTATTATAATTTATATTGTCTACAAAGAAATAACAATAAATCGATCTTCAATTAAAATGAGTGCCGTTTCACTATAAAATGTAAGCTCGCTAAATAATTGAAAGCAGTTACTAATTACTACCATCACAACAATAAAGTGTAATAAACTATAATAATCTTTCAACCAACCTGCAACTCATCAAAAGCTTTTTTTTTGATACTCTCAAAAAATATGTAAACATTTCTACATTGTATGCTGGTATACTATGATTCTACTTTTGCTTTAAGCCATTATCTACAACATGCACAGAAACTTCAAGGGTTAAGTTCTCTGTGCTGCAATTTAAATAGTAGCATGTTTTAGTGACGTACAAAAAGAGAAGGACTTAAATATCTGCTACCACATTGTGCTAATTTATGGAACCATCCAACAAAGGTAAACCAGTTGTCCTATACCATGGTATTACAAAACATATTTGATATGCCTGTATGTGGATTCATATATTGCTTGTAAAGCTAATACAGTGAAAAATGTACTTTACTTTGCAGGTGTTGTGTATCTTTGAACTGGTTTTCTTGACAAGTCATTTTGATGTTATTGTATGTTAGAGATACCGAAGAAACAAATAGTTATGGTAAGTTTTAGGTTCTTTTGGTAAATTATATATAGATGTTTTAAAATGTATTGTAAAAACTATAGGTATATTCTGAATTTCATTATTTGAGGACTAAACAAATTATGAAATTCAGAAAGGTATATGATCTGTAAATATGTCCTTTACCTATAGCAAGTTATACTTTTTCTTACTAAAATTCATCTTTGGTACTTGTGGCAAAGAAGAAAAAAGATTTATAGAAAAAAGATTTTAGTGGGTAGCTACATTTTAAAAAGAAGTTTTAGGAATGTTATTGACATTCTCAGATTGTGAGTCTTTTTTAATATTTGACAATGGTGACCTGTTGCAGTACACTGCAACTCACCTTAAACTCTACTGGCTGTCATTGTATTAAGCTCTTGATCTCTGCTGCCACTTCTTATTCCGATAAAATTATTAGGTTATACAGCACATTATTCCATGATAAAGTACATTATTGATTAGGTTCATTATTGTACCAATAATGTGTACGGCACGTTTAATGGGAATATTATTTTATTTTCTAAATTATGTTAGTATAATCTATGACTAATTCAGTGAAGTACAGTAATAAAGTTTACTTGTCTATAAGGACTTTATACAAGTCATTACATCATGTGAATTTTATGGCTTTTTAATTGATGTCTGTGATGTACAATGGATGTGTATACTGATGTGACCCATAGCATTCAATGAGACTTCACTTTATTTTACTCTGGAGAAAAAAAAAGAAAGATTATTGGCTGCATAATCACAAGATCTCTATTTATTTTAAGATATAGTCCACATTTTTTACTTTTACACTGCTAACAACACCTAATATATTTTTGCTTATAATTAACATAGTAGTTAAATCTTTTGTCAAAAAGAGCTTAATTTTATGAGCAATTTCTCAAGTTTGTGTGGTACCTTCAAATTTTCACATCATGATACACCACAAAGAAATTCCAAATGAGTGTTAAACATAGCATGATAAAAATCAACATTTTGTTGGTTAAGATAAATTGAATAAGCTTCATAAACAAAAAATTGGAAAATATATAAATTATTTTTATATCTATTCAACAAAATAGTATCAAATATGTTGGTGGGGCACAGACCTGTCTTTCTGTTTTAAAATCTGCTGACCAAGTGATTTTTGTTTTTTATTTTAAATTGGATTTGGGCTTTCTTAATCCAATTAATCAATGAAAAATTGCTTCTTATTATTTTTATTTAAAATAACCTTTTTATAAACCTTATTTAATGAATGCTTAGTAGTGCTATGATGGTGCTACTATACTGTTTTAAATTACATTCATGTACACTTAAACAATGAATGCAGTTATGTGTTAGGAAAACTGTAAATGTATTTCTAAATGCACGTAAATTTACAGATAAGTTAATATAAGTAACTGAACCTTGGCAGTGTGTGTGGCCAGATTGTGCCAAACAATGGGAGTGGCTTTAAAATGTGGTTAAATAGAACATAAGCATATTTGCTGCATATACTGAACACATTTGCAGCAATCCTTTTGCCATGAATAATATATATTAATTTAATTACAGAGCCAAAAGTGGCACTCTCACAGTCACACACAAACCTGTTAGTTACATCATAATCACATGATTATATATGAAATTGTATGAGTTATGGGGGTACCTCGTCCTTTATAATATTTTAGAAGATAGGACTGATGTAACAGACTTTATCGGTACCAGTGAAGGACAATCAAAACCAAATAATACTAAATATATTTATTACAAAATTGTTAAAAAATGTTTACAGGTTCTAAATAAAATCAACTCAAAATTGTATAGCTCTAATCAATTTAATCTATTAAACAATTATGTAATAGATCTCTGTTAGTATAGTGTCAAGAGGTTGATGCATTTCACATCTGTGCTTCTTCAGGACCTTACATTCTTGACTAAAAACCGAGATCCTGTTCAAGAAAAGAAAAGAACACGAACATTATTTGCATTTTGATTAGGTGGGGGTGCAACACATTAATTTTAACATACCATCCAACTGGATAAAAAAAGACATACATTATAACCATGCCAGGGGTCCGTTTATGCCACAAGGGCATCAGTACAGATCGCATATACAGACACTATAGCACGTAATTTAAGCACGCATCTCCCAAAATTCCACAAAAGACAGGGAGTTTGTTATTCCCTCATATTCTTAGTATAAAACATATTATATGCTGCACCCACATCCAAAATACATTAATTTGTACATTGCGGCTACAATGTACAAATTGTACAGCCACAATGTACAAATTGGATACAGATGGATGTGGATGCAGCATATTATATGTTTTATACTAAGCATATGAGGGAATAACAAACTCCCCGTCTTTTGTGGAATTTTGGGAGATGCGTGCTTTAATGACATGCTATAATGTCTGCATATGCGATCTGTAATGATTCCCTTGTGACATAAATGATACCCCTGGCATGGTTATAATGCACATTTTTTTTCCACAATTGGATGGTATGTTAAAATAAATGTGTTGCACTCCCACCTAATCAAAATGCAAATAATATTCGTGTTCTTTTCTTTTCTTGAACAAGTCAAGAATGTAAGGTCCTGACGAAGCACAGAAGTGAAACGCGTCAACCTCTTGACACTTTACTAACAGAGATCTATTACATAATAATTGTTTGATCGATTAAATTGATTAGAGCTATACAATTTTGAATTGATTTTATTTAGAACCTGTAAACATGTTTTAACAATTTTGTAATAGAGATATTTAGTTTTATTTTGTTTTCATTGTCCTTCACTGGTACCAATAAAGTCCATTACATCAGTCCTATCTTCTATGATGACCACAGAGCCAGATTCCTGTGAGAATCTTTGCACTGCACTGGCCACTGCAATGATGACAATGTGACTGCCCTTTCTAGCAGATTGTTAAGCCAGATGCTGGTTCAGAGCTATCTTCCTTATCAGGCAGATAAGGGAGGTCAAAAACCCAATGTCTTAACTCTGGGCTCTTCACAGGTTTTGAAAAAGTTTACTTTCGTGAGGCCTCTCCTTCTCACAGTAGCTTCAAGCAAACACCTAGGGATACCTATGCAACCCCAGGGCCATTGAGATGACAGAGCCCAAGGTTGGTGTTGCACTTCAGGATCAGGGAAACTCAAATACGTCATACCGTAGCAGTGCACAACACCCAGCAGATCATTTATCCCTTTCCCAAACAGAGCCTATTCACCTGCCATGATCCAATGACTGCAGAATAGGTATTACTTGGTGCACCTATATACTTCAGTTCAGGGCTACCTGAGATTGTTTCTCTAAATTCAGCACTCTCTTTTCTTACTTCAGATTTTTGGGGGAACTCAGATTCTCAGACTAAACTGTAACCTTTTGACCAGTGTGGCTGGACATTTCCTTAATCCTATACCAAGGAAAAAATATCCCAAACATTCAGGACTTCCACAGTGGACACTAATAAGGTGATCTCCTTCCTTGGCCAACAGGGACTTGACGGACTTTCAGTATGACAGAGCCATACTTGTCTACACCACTACAGGCATAGCCCACTTTTAAGTACACAATGGGGTTTATTTACTAAAGCTGGAAAGAGCAAATCCAGGCTCCCTTCTGCATAGAAACCAATGAGCTTCTAACCTCAGATTGTTCAATTAAGCTTTGGTAATAAAACCTGGAAGCTCATTGGTTTCTGTGCAGAAGTGAGCCTGATTTTGCACTGTCCAGCTTTAGTAAATAAACCCCATTGTGTACTTAAGAGTATGGGGTATGCCTGTACAAATTTCTCTATAATAAAGATGCCATTACTACTGCTCCTTACACCAGATCTTTCAAGGAAAATCCCTGTTCCTGATAACGAATGTCCCAACTGGAAATTAGATATATATGTAGGCCTCTAACTTGAAGGGGCCTGCCCCAGATCAGGGCAGCACTTCTCCCTCTAAAGGGGCACAGGTATAAAAAGAAATCACATGGTTACTAGCTTATTACCTCCCAGTGTCAGTAAGGTCAAGTGCACGTCAATGCCTAGATAATGGCACGTGTGCATCATACAGCTTGTGGCCCACGGCATAGGGTCACAACCTGCATTCTGCTATCCAGTGTTTGACCCAGATGGCCTCCTGACTCTACTGTATCCTGATCTCCTGTTGCTGACACTGGCTCATATCCTGACTTTGCCTTCTGCTTGCCATCTTTTTATCTCTGATGTCTGTCTCTTATTGGCCTGGGCTTTAACGTTGTTTTTGTTTCTGGCCTGGTACCTCTGCTGCCCAGCTTCTGTTGACTCAGCTTTTCCTGACTATGGATCTTCTCTCTATACTTGTAAGTTTCTCTGCCCGCCCTGCATGCAGCTTCCTGTGCAGACCCGGTCTGAACATCTTCAAAAACACAGCAGCTGATCTTCAACTTCTTAGCCTGCTAGACCCTGTCTTCAACTCTTGGGGCAGGTGTGTAAGTGAAGTCCTTTTGTCAACTTGGCCTCCATCAGACATGTAACACCCAGAGTGAAAAAGGTTCATTTTTACATTCATACTTGTTCTCACAACCACCTTCCCTGATGCAGGGGGGGGGGGGGAGGTATATATACAGTACTGTGCAAAAGTCTTAATCAAATCAATATTTGGTGTGACCACCATATGCCTTCAAAGCAACATCAATTCTTCTATTCGTCTGAGTACACTTGCACACAAATTTGGAAAGAACTCAACAGGTAGGTTATTTCAAATATCTTAGAGAACTAACTACAGATCTTCTGTGCATGTAGGCTGCCTCAAATCCCTCTGTCTCGTCATGCAATTCCAGACAAACCTCAAATATTTGGCTGTAGCAGGCGGCAGTTCAGTTGCAGATCCGGTCAGGATCAATGGTGTCCTCAACGCTGAGAAATACAGGCAGATACTTATCCATCATGCCAGCCATGTGATTGGCCCCAAATTTGTTCTGCAGTAGAATAAAATCCCCAAACATACAGCCAATGGCATTAGGAAATATTTTCAGTGTAAAGAATTGATGGTTTGGCTCCCAGAGAGCCCTGATTTCAATGAGTCTGTCTTGGATTACATGAAGAAACAGGAGGATTTAAGGCAGCCTACATCCACAGAGGATCTGTGGTTAGTTCTTCTAAGATGTTTGAAACAACCTACCTGCCTAGTTCCTTTAAAAACTCTGTTCATTTTCTTTTATTTTTGGTAATTGATAAAAATAAACTATAAACACTTCTATTTCTGGAAACTTTCTTGATTTACAGCATTTTTTCACACCTGCCTAAACGTTTTGCACAGTACTGTAGATAAAATAGAACAAGACCTAGTACAGAGCCTTCTTGTAGAACACTAGTGACTAGTCTCTGTTCAGAATTAGTCCAATTTACAACCACACTCTGTTATCTATCCTTTACCCTAATGCATATCCACTGAACCACCAAAGGGTTAAGCCCTACCTTGTACAACTTTTGTATTAGATTATTATGTTATTATGTGAAACTGCATAAAATGCCTTGCTATGCCCACAGCACCACTCTGGTCCAAAACATTAGTGATATATCAAAAAAATATTCAATAAGATTAGTCTGACATGATCTGCCCTCAGGAAAGCCACTCTCAATGAGCAATGGTGACTTGCTCTCCCAGCTACATTAGCCACCAATCTAAGGGGCACTTTTACACTGGCCATTATTGTTAGATAACACCACAATTTTACTCTTTACTGGTCTTGTCTGAAGTTGTTTTTAATTTCCAAAATAACACTAAAAATAATTTTGTAGAAGTTGGTAAGCAAACTATACCAATCTGCCATAAGTTTCTGAACTCCCACCTAATACTGAGTAGGTTCCCCCTTTTGCCTTCAAAACAGCCTTGACCAGGCATGTACTCGCCATCGGAACTACCAGGAGTTTCCCGGTGGGCCGATGGCTCAGTGGGTGATCGCGATTTCACTCCTCTCACCAAGGAGCAGCTGCAGACACTTGCTGGAGAGAGGATTAGGCTTTCTGCTCCCTCCAGCCTGCAGGGGGGATAGACAGCCAGCAGACTTTCCTTCCTGTCTCCCCTTATCACTTGTCACTTATCACATGACTGGAGAGAGGAACGAGAAGCTGCCTTCAAAACTGTAAGTACATGTGGGAGGGGAAGGAGAGGGGGGACACTCTCATGTGAAGGAGGCTCCTGATGGGGCATTCTGATGTAAGGGGAGTGCTGATGTGGACACACTGATATAAGGGGGTGCTGATGGGGACACTCTGATGTAAGGGACGGCTGATGGGTACTCTGATGTGAAGGGGGCTGCTGATGGGGACACTCTGATGTAAGGGGTTGCTGATGGGACCACTCTGATGTAAGGGGGTGCTGATGGGACCACTCTGATGTAAGGGGATGCTGATGGGGACCACTCTGATGTAAGAGGGTGCTGATGGGGACACTCTGATGTAAGGGGCTGCTGATGGGGACACTCTGATGTGAAGGGGCTGCTGATGGGGACACTGATGTGAAGGGGCTGCTGATGGGGACACTGATGTAAAGGGGTGCTGATGGGGACACTCTGATCTAAGGGGCTGCTGATGGGGACACTCTGATGTGAAGAGAGCTGCTGATGGGGACACTCTGATGTGAAGAGGGCTGCTAATGGGGACACTCTGATGTAAGGGGTTGCTGATGGGACCACTTTGATGTAAGGGAGTGCTGATGGGACCACTCTGATGTAAGGGGATGCTGATGGGGGCACTCTGATGTAAGGGGGTGCTGATGGGGATACTCTGATGTAAGGAGCTGCTGATGGGGACACTCTGATGTGAAGGGGGCTGCTGAAGAGGACTCTGATGTGAGGGTTGCTGATGGGGATACTCTGATGTAAGGGGGTGCTGATGGAGACACACTGATCTAAGGGGCTGCTGATGGGGACATTCTGATGTGAAGGGGCTGCTTATAGGATCACTGTGATGTAAGGGGTGCTGATGGGACTACTCTGATGTAAGAGGGTGCTAAGTGGGACACTCTGTTGTAAGGGGGTGCTGATGGAGACACTCTGATGTAAGGGGGTGCTGATGGGGACACTCTGATGTAAGGGGGTGCTGATGGGGACACTGATGTAAGGGGCTGCTAATGGAGACACTCTGATGTAAGGGGGCTGCTGATGGGGACACTCTGATGTAAGGGAACTGCTGATGGGGACACTCTGATGTGAAGGGGCTGCTTATAGGATCACTGTGATGTAAGGGGTGCTGGTGGGGACACTCTGCTGTAAGGGGGTGCTGATGGGGACACTCTGATGTGAAGGGGCTGCTTATAGGATCACTCTGATGTAAGGAGGCTGCTGATGGGACCACTGTGATGTAAGAGGGTGCTGATGGGGACACTCTGATGTAAGGGGGTGCTGATGGAGACACTGTGATGTAAGGGGGTGCTGATGGGGACACTCTGATGTAAGGGGGTGCTGATGGGGACACTGATGTAAGGGGCTGCTGATGGGGACACTCTGATGTAAGGGGGCTGCTGATGGGGACACTCTGATGTAAGGGAACTGCTGATGGGGACACTCTGATGTAAGGGGACTGCTGATGGGGACAATCTGATGTAAGGGGGACATTGTTGGAGACACGCTGAGGTAAGGGGGACGTTGTTGGGGACACTCTAATATAAGGAGAATGCTGTTGGGGACACTCTGATGTAATCGGGACGCTGTTGGGGACACTCTGATGTAAGGGGGACACTCTGATGTAAGGGGGACACTGTTGGGGACACTCTGATGTAAGGGGGACGCTGTTGGGGACACTCTGGTTTAAGGGGGTGCTGATGGGGACACTCAAAATTAAAGTGGGCTGACCTGGATGAAGTCCAGGGCCAAATTTTTGTCCCAGTCCAGCCCTGGCCTTGACCCATTAAGGCATGGCGTCCACTAGAAGTTTAAAGGCATGTTGTGTTTTCTAACACAAACCATCAGTAGCAGATCCTGTAAGTTGTGAGGTGAGGCCTCCATGGGTCTGACTTGTTTTTCCAGGAAATTTCACAGATGCTCGATTGCATTGAGATCTGGAGAATATGGAAGTAAAATCAACACTTCAAACTCATTGTTGCATTCCTCAAACCATTCTTGAATCATTTTTGCAGTGTGGCAGGGCACATTATCCTGCTGAAAGAGGCTACTGCTATGGGGGAATACTGTTTCCATGAATGGGTGTATCTTTAGGTAGGTGGTATGTGTCAAAGTAACATCCACATGAATGGCAGGACCCAAGTTTTCTTACCAGAACATTGGCCAAAGCATCACACTGCCTCCCCCTGCTTGCCTTCTTCCCATACTGTATCCTGGTGCCATCTCTTTTCCAGGTAAGCAACGACACGCACCCAGCTATTCACATGATGTAAAAGAAAATGTGATTAATTAGGACAGGCCACCTTCTTTCATTTCTCTGTGGTCCATCTCTGATACTCATGTGCTCATTGTAGGTGTGCTTGGCTGATGTCACAAGTCAGCATAGCCACCCTGACAGGTCTGCTACCCAGCCCCATACACAACAAATTTCAATGCCCATTTTTTCTACTTTCAACACATCTTCAGGGACAACATTTTTTTAAAGACTAAAGAGGTCTTCAATATTAACATACTTACATTGAAGTCTGGCCTAATATCCATCTTTATTACTGGCCTAAAAGTACAATGCTAAAAATGAAAATGCCTTGAAAAAGCACATAGAGAGCATGTGAAATGGGTATTGCCCGGAATTCTCTTAGCCTTTTTAATTTTGAAACATCAATAGGTACATATTAGGCCCTGAGTGTCTTGTGTCCTCTATATTTGTGATGTGATGTAAACACATTCAGTCTGGTGCACTGGCTTTACTTCAAAGTGTTCTGTTGTGTTTATCCAGCATTCAAACACATAGAAATGTGTTCTGGTCCCATCTCACATAACGTTTGGTGTGTCATCTTGAACGCTGTGTTCTTCTCTAGTTACCACAAAGTGTATTAGCTACACTGCTAATTTAAGGTAACATTCTATTTGCACCGGTGTCTTTGTTAGTGTTAATACAACTTAGCTGTAGTTTTGTGATTTGTGTGTATTTGTGCAAAACCAAATTAAATAAAACTGAAAATACATTGAGCATCCTTGAAAATGTCTGCTATTATGTAGCTAGCAGGTCTTGAATAGTTCTGCTCATTTATTAGAAATACATATCCATTGTCAGCCAAATCAATACAATTCAAGGAATCACTGAAGCTTTCAAAGGCTTGTTGTTCTTGGCAACATTTTCAACAGGTTTCACAGTTAAAGCAACAATAAACTGTTATATACACTCACTTGCCATTTTATTAGGTACAACTTGCTAGTACAGGGTTGGACCCCCTTTTGCCTTCAGAACTGCTTTAATACTTTGTGGCATAGATTCAACAAGGTGTTGGAAACATTCCTCCGATATTTTGGTCCATATTGACATTATAGCATCATGCAGTTTCTGCAGATTTGTCGGCTGCACATCCATAGTTACATATGGAAAAAAAATCAATGTATGATGTTGCACTCCAAAATCATGTCAAAGTGCAATGGGCTAAGAACCAATTTAAAATGTCTGTGCACAGTAGTAATGAATATATGTCCAAAATGATAATTGCTAAATAAACGGTCAGATCAAATAATAACACAGTATTTACATAATGGTGTTGCGCACCAAAACTATGTCAAAGTGCAATGTGCTGAAAACCAATATAAAATGTCTGTGCACACTAGCAATAAATATATGTCCAAAATGATAATTGCTAAATAAACGGTCAGATCATATAATAATACAGTAATTACATCAATATATAAAGTGCATACGTGCAACGTGCTGACACAAATAAATAAAGTGCATCCGTGCCATAAATCACTCGCTGATATTAACAGTTGATATATGTGAATAGATGCTAGTATCCTGCTGACTAATGCATAAGTAACCACAGTGAGAAAAATTAGGAATTCAGTATCCAATCCGTAAATGCACACAGTGCTGATATAAAAAGTCAGTGAATGGTGTAGGCTGAATAACTCAAGTGGTGACTGAGTGATCTTGGAATTCCAAAGTGCCCGCAAACATCAGGTGCAATGGCTCCTTACCTTACTGCTGTAAGGTAAACAGCAATAACTGTGTCCAAAATGCTTTACTCTGTGGAGGGTATGGCTAGGTCTAGGACAGGACTGCAGGTATGGATTCCGCTAGGCACTCAGGCAAAGTGTCACAGTTAGCATATAGGGAAGGAAAGGAGGAGCCCCAATAGTGAAGTATGTAAAAATGTCTTTGAATTTATTAGGTTAAAACCACATCAGGGTACTCACATTTAGTTAAATGACACATACAAAACAAAACGAGCGCCACACTCGTACTCTGGACATCACTTCCAGTTTCATAGTCCTCCTATGTATTTCTACGTGTATTGTCACTAGTCACGTGACTTCATCAGGGCTCTATGTAACATAGTAACATAGTTACATATAGTTACATAGTAGGTGAGGTTGAAAAAAGACACAAGTCCATCAAGTCCAACCTATGTGTGTGATTATTTGTCAGTATTACATTGTATATCCCTGTATGTTGCGGTCGTTCAGGTGCTTATCTAATAGTTTCTTGAAACTATCAATGCCCCCCAATGAGACCACCGCCTGAGGAAGGGAATTCCACATCCTTGCTGCTCTTACAGTAAAGAACCCTCTACATATTTTAAGGTTAAACGTCTTTTCTTCTAATTTTAATAAGTGGCCACGAGTCTTGTTAAACTCCCTTCTGCAAAATAGTTTTATCCCTATAGTGGGGTCACCAGTATGGTATTTGTATATCAAAATCATATCCCCTCTCAAGCGTCTCTTCTCCAGAGAGAACAAGTTCAATGCTTGCAACCTTTCCTCATAACTAATATCCTCCAGACCCTTTACTAGCTTAGTTGCCCTTCTTTGTACTCCATTCCCAGTACATCCTTCCTGAGGACTGGTGCCCAGAACTGGACAGCATACTCTAGGAGCGGCCGGACCAGAGTCTTGTAGAGTGGGAGAATTATCGTTTTATCTCTGGAGTTGATATTCTGTTTGCTTTGTTAGCACCAGCTTGGCATTGCATGCCATTGCTCAGCCTAACATCTACTAGGACCCCCAGGTCCTTTTTCATCCTAGATTCCCCTAGAGGTTCTCCCCCAGTGTATAGATTGCATTCATATTTTTGCCACCCTAATGCATTATTTTACATCCATGATATAAATCACCCGTTCTACTACATCCCAAAGGTGCTCTATTGGATTGAGATCTGGTAACTGTGAAAGCCATTGGAGTACAGTCAGGGGAGGGCTGGCAGCCTTAGGCCTGGGGGGCAAGTCCAGTCAAGTGGCCCATTAAACCCCAGAATCAGCTGACCATCCATTACACCACATTTCCCATACAGAGAGAGAGAGAGACTATTTGACACTGCCGGTCACACTCTCTGTGCAGGCAGTGTGAAGCGGTCACTCTCTGTGCGGGCAGTGTGAAGCGGTCACTCTCTGTGCGGGCAGTGTGAAGCGGTCACTCTCTGTGCGGGCAGTGTGAAGCGGTCACTCCCTGTGCAGGCAGTGTGAAGCGGTCACTCCCTGTGCGGGCAGTGTGAAGCGGTCACTCCCTGTGGGGGCAGTGTGAAGCGGTCACTCCCTGTGGGGGCAGTGTGAAGCGGTCACTCCCTGTGGGGGCAGTGTGAAGCGGTCACTCCCTTGTGGGGGCAGTGTGAAGCGGTCACTCCCTTTGGGGGCAGTGTGAAGCGGTCACTCCCTGTGGGGGCAGTGTGAAGCGGTCACTCCCTGTGGGGGCAGTGTGAAGCAGTTACTCTCTCTGTTCAGGCAGTGTAAAGCAGTTACTCTCTCTGTGCAGGCAGTGTAAAGCAGTTACTCTCTCTTTGCAGGCAGTGTAAAGCAGTTACTCTCTCTATGCAGGCAGTGTAAAGCAGTTACTCTCTCTGTGCAGGCAGTGTAAAGCAGTTACTCTCTCTGTGCAGGCAGTGTAAAGCAGTTACTCTCTCTGTGCAGGCAGTGTAAAGCGGTTACTCTCTCTGTGCAGGCAATGTAAAGCGGTTACTCTCTCTGTGCAGGCAGTGTGAAGCGGTTACTCTCTCTGTGCAGGCAGTGTGAAACGGTCACTCTCTCTGTGCAGGCAGTGTGAAACTGTCACTCTCTCTGTGCAGGCAGTGTGAAACGGTCACGCTCTCTGTGCAGGCAGTGTGAAACGGTCACTCTCTCTGTGCAGGCAGTGTGAAACGGTCACTCTCTCTGTGCAGGCAGTGTGAAACGGTCACTCTCTCTGTGCAGGCAGTGTGAAACGGTCACTCTCTCTGTGCAGGCAGTGTAAAACGGTCACACTCTCTGTGCAGGCAGTGTGAAGCGGTCACTCTCTGTGCAGGCAGTGTGAAGCGGTCACTCTCTGTGCAGGCAGTGTGGAGCAGTCACTCCCTGTGGGGGCAATCATTTTGGAGCAGTCTCCCAGAGAGAGACTGCATGATTGCCCCAGAGAGACTGAGAAAAAGAGCTTGCCCCTTCCCCACACCCAGTACAAAGACCAATAAGACTGCAGGAAGGTGAAGACAGGGTGCAGGCTCCACCTGTGTCAATTGCGGGTAGTGAGAAAAGCACATGCAGGTGCACACCCTGGGGCACCAGCCAGATTAAGGGCATTGTGGGCCTGGTGCTGCAGTGGAGCAGGTTTAGGAGTGGCAGGAATATGAGGCAAGTAATGTAATTTCCCAGCTCTCCTCTTACTGGCCACCCTTCCCATGTTTCCAGAAGCCTGTGCTAGCTTGTGCCCAGACAGGTGTAATGCTAGTGAAGCCTGGCACATGATTTACTAAGCATCCATAAGAGCCGTGTGTGGGTGTGTACTCTGAGGTGAAAGTTTTCAAGCCATCAGAATACAGTGATCGCTGCCGGCAGCTTAGCAGCCAGCAGTGATCAAAAAAAAAAAGAAATAAAGACAAGCTGGTTGTATTATATCAGTTGATAGATCGAATTCTGTGCAGCCAGTCTGCACATAGATTGATTGAAATTTCTGCTGAACAGGCAGAATTTCAATCTGTCTATGGTGGCCTAAGTCCACCAGTCTCTGTTTAATAATATCCTCAAATCTTCTGAAAGGAGCGCTCCACTTAGGTGTAGAAATTCACTTTGAACTCCACCTTATTTCCAGAACTCTTTTTAGGGCCCTTTCACACTGAAGGCGCTTTACAGGCGTTTTAGTGCTAAAAATAGCGCCTGTAAACTGCCTCTCATGCTACCCCAGTGTGAAAGCCCCGAGTGCCCTCACAATGGGGCGGTGCGCTTGTAGGACATTCTGAAAAGTCCTGCAAGCAGCATTATTGGGGCGGTTTGGGAGAGGTGCCCTGCCCACTGAAATGAGCAACACAGGCGGTTTTAACTCTTTCTTGAGCTGCTAGTGGGTCTTAAAAGTGCCCCGCTAGCGCTGCAAAAATGAGCAATACTTTACCACTACTGCCCACACTGCCCCAGTGTGAAAGTACCCTTGGATATTAGATGTGCAAACAATAAGGTGAGAGCACATCTAATACCTACAGAGAGTAATGGAAATGAGGTGGAATTCAAAGTGAACCGTATAATTACCTGCAGGGATTGGCATTTAGAGGGTTAAAACAGGCAGGGATGAAATGTAATATCAACTCCTCACTGCCTGTCAAATGCCTCTGAAAAGTGACCTGAGCATGGATCACTTTTTAGAGGAGTGGCTGCTGCAAGTGAATACAAGCCTTTAGTGTGCTGCAGTGCGAGTGTACTGGCGGCTTTCACAGTCCCCCAGACTTCTTTTAGGTTGCACATTTTTGCTGCATTTTCTGGAATTGCAACAAAGATGCAGCATGCAGGACGTTTTCAGAACATGCAGTAAAAATGTGCAACCTCTATGGGACCAGGGACAACATGCAGGAAGACTACAGCCAAACCGCAGCATTCCAGTGTGAGCCCACATCATACCATCTAGAAGGTACTGCTCAGGCTGCTAGAAAGAAAAAAAAACTCGTTGGCTGCAAAGTGGGGGAGGGAGGAGGAGTTCACTTACTAGGATGGTCTCAGCCTCCCAGGAGCCTCACTGGATTCCAGCCGACTGCTCAGATTGAACTTTCCCGCCCACACATCCTCCTCACAGACAACACACGGGCTGCCCCGGAGTGTGGGCGGGGAAAGAAGCAGGTCCTGCCTCTGCCAGCCAATGGTGTGGAGGAGGGAGGGGCTGGGCGGGGCTCTGCTGTGTAACACAGACTGTCAGCCCTGAAATGAAGACATCGCTGGATCACAGTACTGGACTCGGCCAGCTCAAGATCTGCGCATGTGTGCTCTTGAGCTGATGGCACAGCAGCCTTTGCCACAGCATATCAGAGCAGCCCAGGGGGCAATTGCATCCCTGCCCCCCAGCCCAGCCCTCCCCTGAGTACAGTGACCTCATTGTCATGTTCAGGAAACCAGTTTGAGATGATTTGAGCTTCGTCACATGTTGAATTATTCTGCTGGAAGTAGCCATCAGAAGATGGGTACACTATAGTCATAAAGGGATGGACATGGTTAGCAACAATATTCAGGTAGGCCGTGGCGTTTAAAGAGGAAGTAAACTCTCCCACTCTGATGCTCTTTTCATTTAGTCCATTATAATAAGTCATTATCAGACTATAGCCACTGTAATCCAGCCCAAATTGCATATTACTTACTGTTTAAAGAAACTTTAAAAAACTTGTTTCCAGGGATTAGGCACCGCTGTCTTAAGTATTGTTTGCTGAGTCCACAGTGGAGTATTTCCGCCCTTACATTGAGCACTTCCTGTACTGTTAACCAAGCCTCCTTCTCAATCCAACGTTTCTATGGCAACCCTGCTTCCCTGTTCATAGCTTACTTGTTTATTTCATAGTATTTACTTGTGCCGATGTCTAACGGCCATTACTGCAGTCTTATCAGCTGAAGCTGATAAGTCTGACAAAGGGAAACAAATTTAGACTGTATGTGAGGTCACATGGTGTGTAGGAGGAAGCTCTGAGTGATTAGCAGAGTTCAGTGCTGTGCTGTAGGAAGTCCTGATAACAGATAGATAACACATAGAGAGTGTTCCTTAAATCAGGAGAGATCTGGGCATGCTCAGTGACTTCATTCTACAGAACAACAAGGATTACAACAATACTAAACAAGTAAGGAGATATCTACAAGCAGTGTTCATTAGGGTTTTTTATGCTGATTTACATGGGACAAAGTTGTGGGGGAGGGTTTACAACCACTTTAAATGATGCTCAATTGGTACTAAGTGTCCCAAGAACATATCCCCCACATCATTACACCACCAGCCTGAGCCATTGATACAAGGCAGGATGGATCAATGCTTTCATGTTGTTTACACCAAATTCTGACCCTACCATCTGAATGTTTCAGCTAAAATTGAGACTCATCAGACCAGGTCATGTTTTTCCAATCTTCTATTGTCCAATTTTGGTGAGCCTGTGTGAATTGTAGTCTCAGTTTCCTGTTCTTAGCTGACAGGCATGGCACCAGATGTGCTACTGTAGCCCATCTCAAGGTTCGATGCGTTGTGCATTCAGAGATAGTATTATGTATACCTTGGTTGTAACTCGTGGTTCTTTGACTTACTGTTGCCTTTCTATCATCTCAAACCAGTCTGCCCATTCTCCTCTGAACTCTGACATCAACAAGGCATTTTCCTCCACACAACTGCCCCCACTGGATATTTTCTCTTTTTCGGACCATACTCTGTAAACCCTAGAGATGGTTGTGCTTAAAAATTCCAGTAGGTCAGCAGTTTTTGACAGTAAAAAAAGTTTTTTTTTGTTGTGCTAGATATCAAACATAAACAAGGCTGTATTGTATGTGGGATAAGGGGGAAAGGGGTTAAAAATTGTCCGGGAGTGGGGCACAAATAAAACAATATAAAAAGTCAATGAAAGGTCATTCAAAAAGGACTGGTTCCTGATGTGAGTTCAAGTATTGGGAAAATGAAAGTCTGTAACCTGGGTGAATAACCGCAGAGGGAAGTAACTGACACGCGCAGGAGGCAGCACCCTGAAGGGTAGAAAAACCTTTAGAAGAAATATAAAAACAGAGAACAAGCAGCGCCAGCCTGAGTGTAGTAGTTTAAAACATGCTTTTAATTATAGTTTAAAATGCACACACTCTGTGTAAGATGTAAGCAGGCATATCATAAAAGAACTCCAAATGGACAGCAGGATGGACAGCGGGGCTTCACAGGAGATGATCCTCTCAGGCTGTATGTTCTTGTCTATCGCTGCTGGTGGCTTCCAGTGTCACAGATCAGAGTAGGCAAGGCACAACGAGAATAATCAGTCCGCAGAGTCATGGGTCACGACTGGATGATGCTAATGTCACGATCAGATGATACTAATCTAACGTTTATAGGGGATAATTCCTATCCTATCTTACTGATTTCAGTTATATCTTTTTGTTTCTTAGATGGCCTGGCTCTGCTAGCTGTTTTTGCTACCAGATTAGTAAACCCTTGTTAAGTTTTGCTCTGGTTATGAGCTCTGCTGAGTCAACACTATGCGCTTTGATTCTAATTTAGATATTGTTCTGTGGTAACTACCAAGATTATACGGTGAGACCACAGAATTTATCTCCCCATTTTTTCTCTGTTTTCATTTTTTCTCTGTTTCTAAAAAATCGTTGTTTATTGATTTATATTAGTTATACTCTGATTGCTATGATATATCTATATTATAGGTGACGTCGCTGCTTGCTAAATATAGCATTATTCAGCTTTCCCTATCTTATGAGCATCCATCATCTACCTAGAGTTTTTCTATCCTTGTTATAATTACAGTAGGCTGATTGGAGTTGAATTGATTTTGTCTGAATACCTTCCCTCTTCTCTTTCTCTCTGCATGAGTAAGGTTGTCGCTTTTTATTTTCCTTTTTCTTAATGCCCTTTGGGTTCACTGTTTACTGTATATCTGTTAATGGTTACATACCTTATTACTATTACTACTCTGTCCTCTATATATTCTAAGATGCTTTTCTATCAGACACATCCCCACGCCTATCTCATGTCACCCTATGCATGCCTTCACTGGAAGCCCCCCATTGTGATTGCTTTTTGGTACTGCCCGCAAAAAATCAGAGACTTCTTACCAATTTTTGTATTGTTTATTATTATTGATTATTATATATTTTGTGTCTCTCTCCTGTTGAATATTTAATAAGCTCCTGAAGAAGCACTCAGACTGTGAAACATGTAGAGCTTTTCGTGTATTAACTACTATGAGTACAGGATTCTGTCCCTGCATTGTACTCATTAAATAGAGTTTTAGCTAATAATTCTTTGCGCTTTATTTGCATAATGTTTTTAACATGTATTGTTGTATTATGTGTATAATAAATAAATGTATATATATATATATATATATATTATTATTATTATTATTATACAGGTTTTATATAGCGCCAACAGTTTGCTCAGCGCTTTACAACATGAGGGCAGATATTACATTTACATTACAATTTAGCACAAGAGGAATAAGAGGGCCCTGCTCGTTAGAGCTTACAATATATATATATATATATATATATATATATATATATATATATATATATATATAATTGGTGCCTACAAAGTACATTCTTGTTGGTCTTTTTCTTTTACTATCCTAAACACACTCACAGCAGGCTCCTTACTTCTTTTCCTGCAGAAGTAGATTGACCAAACACATTGTCAGTGCTAGGAAGTTTCTAATCAAAATCAAACATGCTATGAAGTGTAAACTTGATTGCTGATACACAAAACAGATTTCAGGAAGTAAATTTTTACTGAAAATTTGAACAGCTGTCTCAGTTCTGGATGCAGGGGATCACACACAGATGTCAGATAAAGGTGAATTGATTTGATTTTCTGACCTAAGAATAATTCTTGTCTATCTTGTAACTGACTGGTTTCACTTTTTGTTGGAATTGCTTTTTAACCCCTGTGGCAGTGTGGTACCCAACCAGGGTAATGACGCAGGATTATCAACCCAGCAGGTTGAGGGGCTCCAGGGGATTTGCGTATTTGGGAGGAAACTGGCTTTTCAGTTTCCTCATGTCTTAGAAAAGTTCACTTTGGGACCTGGAGCACAGGGATTTCTTAGAGATCCAGGTGGGATGATATCCCCAGTCCTGGGTCCTGAGAATCACCAGCACACTAATTGGTCAGGTGTATGCTGGGCTTTTAGTAACAACCTGACCATGGTTCTGAGCTTCACCCCAGCAGACAGGAAGTTTGGCCAAGGGGTCAGGAGGGCTCCACGTAGAAGCCATTGCAGCAAGAGACTTCTAGCTAAGTGCACCAAGTTGGTCGGTGAACAGTCTGTAGGACACAGACAAGGCCGTGGAGTGTAAAGCCAGAGCAGTGGTACTGCAAGTACAAGCCAGAAAAGGGCTGAATGTTGTTTATGCTAAAGGAGAAGAAATGCTGAAAAACCCTTCGAGGGAACCCTTTGTTTGCTGAAATTTCTTTTAATAAAAATGGGCAAACAAAGCCCTTAAAGAGAAGAAACAGCATGTAGCCGTGTCCTTAAAATTATACACTTGGAGTGAACCTCTTACACTCCATAGATGACTATGTCCTCTATATATGAAAACATCTCAGACACCCTTCCCCATGTTTTGTGAATATTAGGCGATAATGTGACTGCAACAATGATAATATCTGAACATTTTTTTGCAAGTTTGTAAACAAACCTCTCTTGTCTGAAGATATCACTGTACTCCTTTCTCTCTGCACAACAGATTTAACTGAGCAGAGAGAAAGAGATACAGTGTTACAAAGTATTACACTGTTAAAAAATATTATTTCGATATATTTAGGCAAATTAGCTGATGCATACTGAAACTGCCAGCTAGGCTTCTGATCATGAAAATTTTAAAAAAACTAAACTCATGTAATTTATATAGTTATGTAAGATATGTCTGTAATTTATTTTTGTGAAAATAATTAGGGAGGTCTGTTTTGTGATTGTGTCGTCTTGTAGCAAGGGAAATCTAAGTCATGTAACAAACTTAAAATTAGATCTCACAGTGCTTATTGGTGTGTTTCAGAATTTTCTAGAGGAAGCATTTGAAGATGCTCTGGAGGTGCTACAGGAAAACTCTGCCACTGAACATTCATCAGGTATAAAGAAACCCTTTTCTGTCATTTAGACTAGGTTTGTCTAACCAGCCAACTTTGTTGCAATGCAACTCTTCACTTAGTCTGTATATGGCTCAGTATATGGAGTTTGTTTTTCCAGTTGCAGTTCTTAACCACTTGCTTACTGGGCACTTAAACCCCCCTTCTGCCCAGACTAATTTTCAGCTTTCAGCACTGATGCAATTTGAATGACAATTGCGCGGTCATACAACACTGTACCCAAATGAAATTTTTATCATTTTTTTCCCACAAATAGAGCTTTCTTTTGGTGGTATTTAATTACAGCTGGGAGTTTTATTTTTTGCTAAACAAACAAAAAATGATGCAAAATAAAAAAAAAAAAAAAAATCATGTTTAATAGTTTGTTATCAAATTTTGCAAACAGGTCATTTTTCTCCTTAATTGAAGTGCGCTGATGAGGTGGCACTGATAGGCTGCACTGGTGGGCACTGATAGGCTGCACTGGTGGGCACTGATAGGCTGCACTGGTGGGCACTGATAGGCATAGTTAAGGCGGCACTAATAGGCACAGATAAGGTGGCATCGATAGGCACAGATAAGGCAGTACTGATGGGCACAGATAAGGCGGCACTGATGGGCACAGATAAGATGGCAGGGATGGGTGGCACGGATGGGTGGCACTAAGGGACACTGATAGGTACCACTGATAGATGGGACTGATGGGCACTGATAGGTGGCTCTGATAGGTGGCACTGCTGGGCACTGATGGGCACTGGTAGATGACACTGATGGGCACGGATATGTGGCACTGGGGTGCAGCACCGTTGTTGAAGCAGATTGTGCATGGCACTGTGGGCACTGATGGGTGGCACTGTGGGCACTGATGGGTGGCACTGTGGGCACTGCTGGGTGGCACTTACGGGGGCACTTATTTATTCCTGAGGGGGGCAGGTGGGCACTGGTAAGCTGGCCATGATCGGGACTGATGTCCCGATCACGGCCGCCGGTGATCGGCTGTCAGCGCGAGGAGGAATAATAGCCGATTACTGGCTCCGTTGTATCACATGATCAGCTGTCATTGGCTGACAGCTGATCACGTGGTAAGGGGTCGGGATCGACCCCTTGCTTGGATCCGTGATCAGGCGAGTCTCATAGACTCGCCGATCACAGAGCACGCCACGCGCGCCCCTCAATAGACGTAGTCCTGGCAAAGGAGGTCCACGCTGTAGCCGTCATTTGGCTATAGCGCGGATCTCTAGTGGTTAAAGGAGAAGTACAAGCAAAGTTTGTTTGGCTTGTACTTCTCCTGTGGTTCACAGGAGAGCAGATCATTTTGCATTCCCGTGACCTGTTTTCAGCCAACAGCAGGATAAAGTGTGTGTGTTGGGGGGGGGGGGGCAGTCCTGACTCTCTGCTCAGAGTGATGGGGAGAACTGAGTGATCAGCTGTGTTAGTTCTTAGCCTTAGAGATGGGGGAAAAGCTGCAGCATCCCATCAATGCTGCATCCACCTAGGACAGCACGATTTAAGTCAGAACTGTGATTGGAACTATGATTGGACACAATGGGAGCCAATCAGCAGGTCCCACCAGTCGTTCTGAGGAGAGGCAGAATGGTGGTTTGCGTAAACAAGGTAGGTTGCCATTCTGCCAGAGGGGAAAATGGAGATCTTGTGTTTTGTTAGGGCTGGGCTCAGTCCTTCCTTCTCTGAGCTGGCCGCTCAGCTGTCGGCTAATTGCCAGTTCCTATCTCTCCACAGTTACTCAGCTGTTGATGATCTTGCTCGTCAGTCCTGCCTACTTAAGTCATCCAGTCCAGAGGAGCTCTGCCTTCGCCTTGGTCACATCACAAGAAACTATCTCCTGCGTTCCTTTTTAAAGACTGGTTTTGTTGACACCCTTCTGGCTCCAGACCCTGCTTGCTGTTCCACTACTTTGATCCTTGACTTCTGCTTGGCTGACTATCCATTCCAGTTACTTTTTTTATTATTAAACAAGGGTGATTTAACTGTACTTCTGTCTCGGTCTGATTTCATGGTTTCTGACATGTTTCTGAACAGAAACACGGGTCTCTGTTTTTCCCCAGTCAAATCTCCTACCATTAGAAAGCACCCCCTAGGGACACACTCAACCCTTTGATCACCCCTGATGTTAACTCCTTCCCTACCAATGTCATTAGTACAGTAACAGTGCATTTTTTTTAGCCCTGATCACTGTAATAATGTCACTGATCCCCCAAAAAATGTCAGAAGTGTCAGTTAGGTGTCCAATTTGTCTGCCACAATGTCGCAGTACCGTTCAAAAATTGATGATCGCTGCCATTACTAGTAAAAAATAAATTTAAAAATTCCATAAAAATATCTCATAGTTTATAGACGCTATAACTTTTGCACAAACCAATCAATAAATGCCTATTGGGATTTTTTTTAACAAAAATATGTAACAGAATACATATTGGCCTAAACTGATGAAGAAATTGGATTTTACATTTTTTTCATTTGGTATGTTTTATAGCAGAAAGTAAAGAATATTGTTTTTTTTTATAGCGCAAAAAATAAAAACCGCAGAGGTTATCAAACACCACCAAAAGAAAGCTCTATTTGTGGGAAAAAAATATATTTGGGTACAATGTTGCACGACCACGCAATTGTCAGTTAAAGCAACTTAGTGCTGTATCACAAAAAATGGCCTGATAAGCTAGGGGGTAAAACCTTCCAGAGTTGAATGGTTAATGTCTGGACTGCATCACTACAAGGATTACATCATCTAGTATGAATCTCAGTTATTGTAGCTTTGTACAGAATCGCTAATCACAGTGAGCTCTCTTCATAGAATGATTGGTAAGGGGACCTAGGCAGTAGGAGTAGATATCCAGCCTCTCGAATCCCTAAAATATATGAAAAGCTTCTCGATGATTAAATGCACAGTTATCCACACAACAATTCTTGTTCCTGTAAACAATGATTAAATTGCATGATATGAACAAAATAAATGCCTGTATATAAAGTCACCTTTGTACATTAAAAAAAGCTGAATTTTTCAGAATAATATGTCCTGTTTAATGACCTTTCTTTACTAAATTACAGAATATGAATGTTATACAGCCCTCCTTGAAAACCATCAAAAAGGAGACCAATGCTTCATGACTCCGGCTTTAGAGACAGAAGCACACAGCTGGAGGAATTCTGAAGTAAGTAAACATTCCATAATTTGAAGACAGGTTTTTATATAAAAAAAAATTGATTCAAAACATCTGATTTAAAGAAAACCTGTGGTTGCTCCAGGTACAAATAACTGTTGTAAGGTCATATTAACTTTTGTAACATGGCTGGATTAAATAAAAATAAAAAAAGGGTATTGTGATAGAGAAAAATTAGACTAGGGCCTTTGCCTTTCTCTATGTAGGATTCTCTCTTCTGCATTCTCTGTCTTTTGACTGTAGAGTGTAATAGGACCAATCAGGGGTCAAGTGGGGCAGGAAGAGGCAGGATACAGAGCAAACAGGGAAAAAACTATTTAACTAATCTTGAATATTCAAAGCAAACTCATCCATCCATCCATATCTCTATGTTTTATTTAATTGAGAAATTGCTTTAAAAAAAAATCCTAGCTCTCTTGTCGTGGCCATTTTAACCACTTTCAGACCGGACCATTTTGCTGGTAAATGACCAGAGGTCTTTTTACACTTTGGCACTGCGCTGCTTTAACTGGTAATTGCGCGGTCATGCAATGTTGTACCCAAACAAAATTTGCGTCCTTTTCTTCCCACAAATAGAGCTTTCTTTTGATGGTATTTGATTGCCTCTGCGATTTTTTTTTTTTGCGATATAAATGGAAAAAGACCACAAATTTTGAAAAAAAATGATATTTTCTACTTTTTGTTATTAGAAAAATCCAATAAACTCAATTTTAGTCATACATTTAGGCCATAATGTATTCAGCCACATGTCTTTGCTAAAAAAAAAGTCAATAACTGTATATTTATTGGTTTGCGCAAAAGTTGTCACATCTACAAACTAAGGTACGTTTTCTGGAATTTACGCAGCTTTTAGTTTACGACTGCCTATCTCATTTCTTGAGGTGCTAAAATGGCAGGGCAGTACAAAACCCCCCCAAATGACCCCATTTTGGAAAGTAGACCCCCTAAGGAAATTGATAAGTGGCATGTTGAGCCCATTGAATATTTTATTTTTTTGCCTCAAGCGATTGAATAATGACAAAAAAAAATTATTATTTTTTTTTTTACACAAAGTTGTCACTAAATCATATATTGCTCACACATGCTATGGTCATATGTGAAATGACACCCCAAAATAAATTCTGCTGCTTCTCCTGAGTACGGGGATACCACATGTGTGGGATTTTTTGGGAGCCTAGCCGCGTACGGGGCCCCGGAAGCCAAGAACCGCCTTCAGGTTTTCTAAGGGCGTAAATATTTGACTTCACTCCTCACTACCTATTACAGTTTTGAAGGCCATAAAATGCCAAGATGGCACAAAACCCCCACAAATGACCCCATTTTAGAAAGTAGACACCCCAAGCTATTTGCTGAGAGGCATGTTGAGTCCATGGAATATTTTATATTTTGCCACAAGTTGCGGGAAAATTACAAACTTTAATTTTTTTTTATTTTTTTTTCACAAAGTTGTCACTAAATGATATATTGCTCACACATGCCAAGGGCATATGTGAAATGACACCCCAAAATAAATTCTGCTGCTTCTCCTGAGTACAGGGATACCACATGTGTGGGATTTTTTGGGAGCCTAGCCGCGTACGGGGCCCCGAAAGCCAAGAACCGCCTTCAGGTTTTCTAAGGGCGTAAATATTTGACTTCACTCCTCACTACCTATTACAGTTTTGAAGGCCATAAAATGCCAAGATGGCACAAAACCCCCACAAATGACCCCATTTTAGAAAGTAGACACCCCAAGCTATTTGCTGAGAGGCATATTGAGTCCATGGAATATTTTATATTTTGCCACAAGTTGCGGGAAAATTACAAACTTTTTTATTTTATTTATTTTTTTCACAAAGTTGTCACTAAATGATATATTGCTCACGCATGCCATGGGCATATGTGAAATGACACCCCAAAATAAATTCTGCTGCTTCTCCTGAATACGGGGATACCACATATGTGGGACTTTTTGGGAGCCTAGCCGCGTACGGGGCCCCGAAAACCAAGCACCGCCTTCAGGCTTTCTAAGGGCGTTACAGTTTTGAAGGCCATAAAATGCCAAGATGGCACAAACGCCCCCCAAATGACCCCATTTTGGAAAGTAGACACCCCTAAATTTAGGGGTACACTAGTGAGACTAGGTAATAAATGGCGGGTGCCCTGAAACTATAAAAAAATAACTAACCAACCAGTGTCACCTGTAACCGTTATATGGTGATCACTGGTGAAAGGGTTAACTAGGGGGCAATCAGGGGGCTTTATGCGGTAGTATATGGGGGTCCCTGGCGCTATAAAAAGCTGCGGCGAACCTAAATACCTACCTGCCTAACTAGCGTCACCTGTGACACTAATACAGCGATCAGAAAAACGATCGCTTATTAGGCTGGGTTCACACTGGAGCGATGCAGGAACGCCACAAATCCGCGGCGGGTTCCCGCATTGCATGCCTCCCGGCGGCAAACTCGATTCTGCTGCGGACCAAAAAAAGGGTCCCGTGCGAGTTTGCGGCGGGTGCGGCGGGTGCGGCGGGTGCGACACGAATTCAGCCATACTATCTGTATGGCTGAACTCGAATCGCACAGAGATCAGATGTGATTTGCACTGCAGTGCGGTGCGAATCACATCCGTTCTCAAACCGCTGCAATGTGAACCCAGCCTTAGTGACACTGGCGACGGGGGGTGATCACGGGGTTAAACCTTTATTGGGGGGGTTAGGGGGGTACCTTAGAACTAAAGGGGGCTAACCCTAACTGCCCTAACAGTTATTACAGTCACAAATGACACCCGCCGGGTGATCAGGGGGTTAAACCTTTATTAGGTAATAAATGGCGGGTGCCCTGAAACTATAAAAAAAGAACTAACCAACCAGCGTCACCTGTAACAGTTATATGGTGATCACTGGTAAAAGGGTTAACTAGGGGGCAATCAGGGGGCTTTATGCGGTAGTATATGGGGGTCCCTGGCGCTATAAAAAGTTGCGGCGAACCTAAATACCTACCTGCCTAACTAGCGTCACCTGTGACACTAATACAGCGATCAGAAAAATGATCGCTTATTAGGCTGGGTTCACACTGGAGCGATGTGGGAAAGCCACGAATGCGCGGCGGGTTCCCGCATCGCATGCCTCCCGGCGGCAGTTCACACTGCCCTATGCGAACTGCTGGGAGTGTCAGTGAAATGTTAATGACACCCCCAGATCAGTTTGCATATCGCAGTGCGATCTGCAAACTCGGATCGCATGGTGTGAACACCCATGCGATCCGATTCTGCTGCGGACCAAAAAAAGGGTCCCGTGCGAATTTGCGGCGGGTGCGGCGGGTGCGGCGCGAATTCAGCCATACTATCTGTATGGCTGAACTCGAATCGCACAGAGATTGGATGTGATTTGCACTGCAGTGCGGTGCGAATCACATTCGTTCTCATAAACCGCTGCAATGTGAACCCAGCCTTAGTGACACTGGCGACGGGGGGTGATCACGGGGTTAAACCTTTATTGGGGGGGTTAGGGGGGCACATTAGAACTAAAGGGGGCTAACCCTAACTGCCCTAACAGTTATTACAGTCACAAATGACACCAATGCAAAAAAAAAAATGCAATTGGTGTCACTGTGACTGGGGGGGGGGCAGGGGTAATTGGGGGGGTGATCGGGGGGTAAAGGGGGGGTGTGAGTGTGCCTGGTATGTTCTACTGTACGTGTGGTGTGTTGGTGCAACTCACCGATCCTCTCTCCTCGGTGCCGGAACGAAAAATACCGACACGGAGGAGAGATTACATCACTTCCTCTCCTGTGAGGAGAGGAAGTGATGTCAGGGAGCATTTCTATTCGTCGGTAGCGATCGCGAGGGGGTGGCCATGAATGAATGGCCGCCCCCTCATCCCGGATCGCTCCCGAACGAATGCCGACCGCCGCAGGCACCGGGGGGGGGCCCGATCGGGCCCCCCACCCGCGGGAAGGCAGGGACTTATATACATGCCCATATGCCTGCCTGTGCCATTCTGCCGACGTATATCGTTGTGCGGCGGTCGGCAAGTGGTTAAATAAGGGCAGTTGATTCATACAGCATTTACTTCCTGGAATTCATCTGCCCTTAGCTCAGGCATACAAGCAGGGGGGTATGCTTAGCTGAGAAAGCACCTCCTCCATTTCTTCAGATGAAAGAAAAAAAATACCCATGAAGACTCCTGGGATGCATATGTAGCGCTGGCTCCTGAAGAGCAGGCGTTATGTTTTTTTTCAAAGTTAATTTTCTTGAAACCACAGTTGGATTTTGGGGTTAATTTTCTAAATTTCTGGTTTCAGTACCAGTCCAGCTGGGTTGCACTGGGTTCTCCTTGACTGCAGGTGTCGCTGCCACCACCGGCAAGGGTGAGAACGCAGTTTAGTTGGGTGTATTGAATGCCACTGTTCTCTCGGAACCAGCCCAGTGGGAGTGTTTTCCTGCTGTGCATTCTGGGAAGTGGTATTTAAGGTACCAACATCACGTGCTTGGGGGTTCCAGAGATTATTTTATGTCTGTTCGGTTCAGGGGGTGCTCCTAGCCCAGCCCCCAGCTCCTGACCCAGCCCCCCTGCACCCTAGGCACTCCTGGCCTAGGGTGAGGAACCATGCTTTTCGAGTGGATTTTGGGGCCTATTGATCCAAGGGTGGTCCGGTGCCATCTCATCTGAAGGGAAAGGCCCAGCAACTGAAGAACTCCAGGGGAGGACTCTTCAGGAGAAGGCTGTGTGCAAGGCTGGCTTCTCTGAAGGAGCCTGGAGGCTTAGTTGAAGGACACAACCTGGATCAACATTCATATGGTATCGCCGGCTCGGCTGAGAGATATTGTTACCATATGATATCTCTTTAAATTTGTCTATGTCCCTCAGTCTACACTCAAGTCTGTGTTAGAGACTTTTTCAAACATCCTACACTCAAGTCTGTGGCAGAGACTTTACCGAACACCCTACCGGCTGCTAGGCCTAGTGAGAGGAGGTCTATCCGGTGGTTGTAAAATCCAGTTGTGAAACGGTTGCTATTCTCTGGATTTTCCTATAAGAGACTTTCCATTTTTGCAGTCTAAAGTACCTGAACTTACTCCTAACCCTCTACCCTACATTGAAAGACTTTCTGTTTCAAATAAATAACCCAAAAGAAGATTCAGTGTCAGTTTCCACATTTCTTTTGGCCATCTACCACGGGAATCCCTAGACGGAAAAGCAGACCAGGAGGTAACGGTAAGCCCAATAAAACCAGCAGCTCCTTCGGGGGTTAGTGCTACACATAAAATCATTTTGGATTAGGCCAAAAACCAAGAAGCAACTGAAGAAATGTTTAAAAAAGTTTAAAACAAGTAGATATAATACACTTTCTGTCTATTTACTAAGGTTAGCAGCTTAAAAAAATAAATAAAAACATTATTGTTGATTGAGAGAGTCTAGTTCTGCTTTAGGAGAAGAATACAGGAGGTAAAACGAGTTTACAGACTAATCACAAGGTTAGTTGATGATATAAAATGTTTGCTTACTTTAAAAACATTTACTTACAAATAAGCTTTCCCCCAGAACTTTGGCAAGATTGCATCAGGCTTCTGTCTATCGATAGGGCAGCTTTGCATAGGCATATCTGCTGGGTGTGCCTGGGCACTCCATAATCACCCTGTGCAGTGCTGATTCCCCCTGCTCCCTGGCGCCACCCCCGTCTCACCCCTGCAGTGCTGCCAGCAACCCTCCTCTCCTCCCCCACCTGGTGCTGCTGATAAATGAATGAACACAGTGAGTGATCTGTACCTTGGCCTGTCAGGACAAGTTTGATCATTGGAGGAGAGTATACTGAGTTCCCTGCATAGCTAGAGTCATTGCCACGATGTGCTCTCCTGTTTAGTGTGGTCAGTAAGAGGAAAGTAGAGGGACTGGAGGGAACACCAGGGATTTCACATAAAGAAAGTAATACAAAGGGAACTGGATACTTTCTCAAAAAAGTACATGGTACAGCAGTCACATGTCAGGACAATGAAGTGTTGGGGGTAGCAATTGCTTTAACTGAGGTATAGTAAACGATTTACTATGCCTCAGTTTGTGAATGAAGAGGAAGCTGCTAAGCCCAGAGCACTTCCCATTTCTTCACTGTCCAGTGCAGCTGAGGCTGCAGAGAAAGGGACTGGGGAATCTCTGTCTTCAGTCCCATTCTTTCTATTTAGACCCCTTGATATTTCAACAAAGCCCCCCAACGGGGCTCCTAAAAAATAGTAAAAAAATAAAATAAAAACATAAAATGAAAAACGACTGACACCACCCACTGCATTACTGACACCAATCTCTGCTCTGCTGACACACCGTCCACTTCTCACACCAATGCAGCTTTGTCACCCAGAATGAGACTTCTATTCCCAATAGAAAAAGCAGACTTTGTTCTGAGCATGTGCAATGTAATCCCCTAAATATGTTTGTTGCTGTGCTGTGTTCCCCACATCTGCGCAGTACAACTCAATATCTGCCCATGCACTCAAAAGCTGCCAGTATTATGGCTCAGCCATGCCATGCATTGACAGTGGTGGCTGGTCTGTACTGTTGGTCATCTTACTTTAAAAAAGTAATTCGTTAAGTTACAAATTACTTCTCCCAAAAAGTAATTGCGTTAGTAACTCGGTTACTACATTTGAAAAGTAATTAGTTACTCAGCAAAGTAACTGTGACTTTTTTTTAAATATTCTATAGACGTGACTAGCGAAGGAAATTAATGTTGCCACCTCCATCTGCGAGGTTGACACCTTGCGAGTCCGGCCAGTCAGGAAAGGGGGTGGGGAGCGCCCCCCCTCCTGAACCATACCAGACGGCGTGCCCTCAACATGGGGGGTGCTTTGGGGAAGGGGGGGCCCTGCGGCCCCCCACCCCAAAGCACCTTGTCCCCATGTTGATGAGGACAAGGGCCTTTTCCTGACAACCCTGGCCATTGGTTGTCGGGGTCTGCGGGCCGGGGGCTTATCAGAATCTGGGAGCCCCCTTTAATAAGGGGGCCCCCAGATTCCCCTATGTGAATGAGGTATCATTCCCCTATGTGGATGAGGCTCGCGAGGTGTCAATCTCGCCGATGGAGGCGGCGACATTCACTTCCTTCGCTAGTCCCGTCTACCTGGAGTCACGTTCAAAATGAATGGACTTTGCTCCGTGTGTGGGCAAGTCCCTTCATTTCAAAAGGTCCAGACAGGATGTAATTGTGGTAACGCCGCCCAAATAAGGGGAAGGGTGTTTCCATGAGGGGAAGAGTATTCAGTTAGATTACTCGTTACCCTCTAAAGTAACTGCGTTAAGTAACTCCGTTTATTTTAACTGAGTTACTTACATCACTGGTACTGACACTACCATGCATGCACATATTGTGGTGTCAGAAACATGGAGGTACGGCACATATGACGGACTGCAAACACTGGGAGATGGGACAGAGAGTAATTATCCCATGACATGAAGAGCGTGAACCAGTGGCGGCCCGTCCATAGGGGGCGCCCGGGCGCCGCCCCCCCTGTGTGGTAAAAAAAAAAAAAAAAAAAAAAATGTCAAAAATAAAAAAAAAGTTTTAAAACTGCCCCTTTAAAAAAAAAAAAAAAACGGTCTTTAAGGAAGTGCTCGAGTGCCGGTCACAGTGCACGCCGGGAAACGCCACGCCAATGCAATCATGAGATTGCAGGCGTGGCGCTTCATTTGCAGGCGTTTAGCCCGCCTCAGGGCGCTTTCTGAAGCGCTGAGTAGCTTCCGCCCGGCGCTGTAGTATGTGTTACTACGGCCGGGCGGGCGGGCAGTTTGATTGACATCTGAGTTGACTCAGATGTCACTTCCTGTCTTCTCTCTCCCATCTCACCTGAGAGAGGAAACAGGAAGTAAGAGGAGTAGAGCGGTGTGAGGAGCGGCTGCGGAGGTGACACAGTCAGGTAAGTGGGGTGTGTGTGTGTGTGTGTGTGTGTGTGTGTGTGTGTGTGTGTGTGTGTGTGTGTGTGTGTGTGTGTGTGTGTGTGTGTGTGTGTGTGTGTGTGTGTGTGTGTGTGTGTGTGTGTGTGTGTGTGTGTGTGTGTGTGTGTGTGTGTGTGTGTGTGTGTGTGTGTGTGTGTGTGTGTGTGTGTGTGTGTGTGTGTGTGTGTGTGTGTGTGTGTGTGTGTGTGTGTGTGTGTGTGTGTGTGTGTGTGTGTGTGTGTGTGTGTGTGTGTGTGTGTGTGTGTGTGTGTGTGTGTGTGTGTGTGTGTGTGTGTGTGTGTGTGTGTGTGTGTGTGTGTGTGTGTGTGTGTGTGTGTGTGTGTGTGTGTGTGTGTGTGTGTGTGTGTGTGTGTGTGTGTGTGTGTGTGTGTGTGTGTGTGTGTGTGTGTGTGTGTGTGTGTGTGTGTGTGTGTGTGTGTGTGTGTGTGTGTGTGTGTGTGTGTGTGTGTGTGTGTGTGTGTGTGTGTGTGTGTGTGTGTGTGTGTGTGTGTGTGTGTGTGTGTGTGTGTGTGTGTGTGTGTGTGTGTGTGTGTGTGTGTGTGTGTGTGTGTGTGTGTGTGTGTGTGTGTGTGTGTGTGTGTGTGTGTGTGTGTGTGTGTGTGTGTGTGTGTGTGTGTGTGTGTGTGTGTGTGTGTGTGTGTGTGTGTGTGTGTGTGTGTGTGTGTGTGTGTGTGTGTGTGTGTGTGTGTGTGTGTGTGTGTGTGTGTGTGTGTGTGTGTGTGTGTGTGTGTGTGTGTGTGTGTGTGTGTGTGTGTGTGTGTGTGTGTGTGTGTGTGTGTGTGTGTGTGTGTGTGTGTGTGTGTGTGTGTGTGTGTGTGTGTGTGTGTGTGTGTGTGTGTGTGTGTGTGTGTGTGTGTGTGTGTGTGTGTGTGTGTGTGTGTGTGTGTGTGTGTGTGTGTGTGTGTGTGTGTGTGTGTGTGTGTGTGTGTGTGTGTGTGTGTGTGTGTGTGTGTGTGTGTGTGTGTGTGTGTGTGTGTGTGTGTGTGTGTGTGTGTGTGTGTGTGTGTGTGTGTGTGTGTGTGTGTGTGTGTGTGTGTGTGTGTGTGTGTGTGTGTGTGTGTGTGTGTGTGTGTGTGTGTGTGTGTGTGTGTGTGTGTGTGTGTGTGTGTGTGTGTGTGTGTGTGTGTGTGTGTGTGTGTGTGTGTGTGTGTGTGTGTGTGTGTGTGTGTGTGTGTGTGTGTGTGTGTGTGTGTGTGTGTGTGTGTGTGTGTGTGTGTGTGTGTGTGTGTGTGTGTGTGTGTGTGTGTGTGTGTGTGTGTGTGTGTGTGTGTGTGTGTGTGTGTGTGTGTGTGTTATTTTGCTCACTAGATATACAGACACTTCTCTTATGGTGCTGCAGAATGTTGTACATTGCTTATCTTATTGCAAGTCTATCAGGCATGGTCTGCCTGGCCTAAACCAATCAGTTGTCTGCTTTGTGTAATGGTCTAAGACGCCTTCAGAGTTTTCAGTACCCTGGTGGAATCTTCTATTCGTGGCAAAGCCATTTTATATGGTGTGTGTGTGTTCCTATAGTACTTTTTATAAAAGTTTTCAACCACAGAGATCCAAAAATAATTAAATTTGTTACAAATCCCAATCGATAAAACAAACTTATTTTATAATCAAGAATCATTCAAATAAAAAGACATTGGTTTGGATTCAAGCGGGAGAGACGGCAGCCCCACTGAGTGCCGTTCGCAGCGTGAACAATCCATGCACCATCTTTCATCAGCGTGAGTCAATAGATTCTGCAGTCTAATTGCAACAATTTCACACTCATCTGACGATTGTCTTACCAGCCAGGAAAATGATCCTTAAATTGCTCTCGCTCCCATCTCTTGAAGGGGAATAACATTTTCTCCTCTGCGTATTAATCAGGCATTCGGAGGAGACAATGCCGCTGTGAGGAACGCAAGCCTCACCTGAATTTATTGGAAAAGCCCAACAGGAGATGCAACTAAATTCTCTCAGAAGTTCTGAAATTGGGAGCATTAACAGTTTTCATCTAACTGTTACAATGTGATGCCAGAACACCCACGCAGATAAATCAGATGTAATAACGGGGCCTTTAACTATGTAAATTCATACTATAATCTTGGAAATTTCTGGGTGTGGCTTATGAGAAGTGGGAGGGGCCAACCGTGGATGGGCGGGGTCTTGCGCCCCCCCATCCTAAAACTTCACCAGCTGCCACTGGCGTGAACAAGCACCTACATGGCAGGATTACCAGCTATTATTTTAAACAAAGCAGTAGATTTAAAGAGCTTGAAAAACACTTTTGAAATTACATTAACCTGTTCATTATTATGAGGTTTTTTTCATGAGTGGGTTTACATATATTTGCAGGTAAAAACGATGTGCAGGCACTGAACAGCCATGCAGGCAGTGGCCATCTGTGACTTGAATAGTAACAGGCTCAATTTAAAGTGAAATGCAGTTGACTGTTTTATATCTGGTTAAATTATCGTAATTGTGTCCAAATATTCTTTTGTCACACACCCACTATATTGCCAAAGGGTGATGTCCAGTGGTGGCTGGTGGTTTTTTGGAGGGCAAACAATCCACACCACTCCCCCCTGGTCGGTCAGTCAGTGGTCAGGGCCCCAAACTTACCCCATCTCTTAGGCAGCGCTCCAGGTGGGGGGGGGGGGGCATCTTCTCTGCGGGCTTCCTCGCTTCCCCTGCATCTCCTCTCTCCTCCTCCTGGTGGCCAATTTGATCAGATCTAATTTCGGCCAATTTGGTGACGGGTCTTTGTACCTACATCCTGATTGGCTGGGAGAATAATCAGTGTTACAATAGTGGGAACTCATTCGCTATTGTCACACAAGTGGGTGGGCTCTGGGCACAGTGCTCTGCGCCTTGAGCCCACCCTTTTTTGAAGCCTATTAGAGCCTCTGGCTCTAATTACATGCTTTAAAAAAACAACAAACCCCGATTGGAATCCATGTTTCTGGCGCCCCGCATGTAGATTAGGGGCCAGATGCATAGATTGGGGGGGCGGCACTGTGAGCCCCCTATGGATGGGCCGCCACTGGTGACATCACTTGGTGTCAGACTGCAAAGCTGCCAACATAAGAGGGTACCCCCTGATTGGGACTTTCAAAGGCCACCAACACTGTGTTTCGATTTTATTAAATAATTAAAAATGAACAGATGATCAATTATAAAAGATGTATGCCATCACAGAGTATATACAGCAAACATGACAAGAAAACAAAATAACAAAAAAACACAATTAAAGCATTGGATGTGAAATGACATAGACACTCTCCAGTGGGTGATGTACCCTGAAACCCGGCCCGTTTCCAGTTTTTTTACACCTTCTTCAGGAGTAGAGAGTGGAATATAATCAAATGTGTCTTAGCGCTAAAATAAAAAGAGACATATCAAAGAGGACAGCAAATAAAACCTGAACAGTGTGTAACAATAATAAAATACCATGTATCAGCAAAAAGGTTTGTATACCCCACATGCCAATTAAAGCGATTCCATATCAAGAGCATAGAGAGACAAATATCATGCAGAGGAGTAGATGCCAGCTCAAAGTGCCCACCTCGGTATAATACCAGATGTGTGGCAGTGGTTAGATTTTAGCTGTAGGCTGGCAACACAAAAAAAAAGCAAAGCTGCCAACTGTCCCTGATTTCTTTATAGAGGTCTATACATCAGACCACAACCTCTGTCCCTATTTTCTCTTTATTTGTCTCCTTTTTGTGGTCTGATGTATAGACCTCTATAAAGAAATGTACTATTTAGTTACCAGAAGTTTTAAATGCAGGAAACTGAACTATATAATCAAATTTGAAGTCAAGTTTGAAAAGTCAGTAGGATGGAAAAGGACCTGGGGTCTTAGTAGATGATGGGCTCAGCAATGGCATGCAAGCTCTAATACGGCTATGGTCTCTACACATAATAGGTTCTCCCCGTTGAGGGAGGTATATGATGTAGATAATAGGAATAATACATATGTACCATCCATGTATAATCCACCCAATACCAACTATAGAAATCAGGATTTTCGGGAGGACCCACACACCCGAAAAAGGGACCAAGATCCAAGAGAGGGTGCAGAGGGGGAGAACGAGTACAAAGGAGGAAAAAGAAGGCGTGTTTAATAGGACAGGGCGTTTTTAATTTGAGTAAGAAAACCTTTTCTCAGGCTGAATTGTCAGTGCTTGATAAAGGATTGAAGTATGCACCCCCCAAACAACTTAACAAGTTTGGTACATTTATAGACATACATAAATTTATTAGAAAGATTAACATTCAAAGGTACTTAACAACCAATCCCTTTAGGACTGATTATTTAGCGGCTACATCAGGAACGGTACATTCAGGGTTGGCTAACCCGTCTTTGTTTGTACCCCCTGTACTCACTGCTCCGGCTGTAAGAATATTTAAGGATTTATTATTAAATGATCTAGATAAACTTCCTGCTAAACGTATAAATCGACCCTCTTTTTCGACAATAGGTTTTAGATCCTTGTGTGAACAAAAGGATGTCGTTATACGTCCAGCGGACAAGGGCGGGGGGGTTGTGATTTTAGATAGAGAACATTATGAAATTGAAATGCAGAGAATTCTGGATGAACCAGGCACCTATAAACGACTCCCCAATAATCCCACGAATATATATAAGAGACAACTTAAAGATCTTGTAAACAGAGGTTATGATTTAAAAATTCTGAATAGTAAAGAGAAAGCATTTCTGGTTCCCATTGCTCCACGGATCCCCACAATCTACTATCTACCGAAGATCCATAAGGATCCAGTGAACCCTCCTGGTAGGCCTATAGTGAGTGGCATTAATTCGGTCACTTCACGCATAGGCCGCTATATCGATTTTTATTTGCAACCCCTTGTTAAGAAAACTCCCTCCTATCTTAAAGATACTGGTGCTACAATCAGGAGACTTGAAAGCATTGAGCCCCATGAACAATGTATTATGGCCACGGCTGATGTAGCGTCCCTTTATACTTGTATTCCACAAGGGATGGGGATTGAGGCTGTTCAGGATTATTTAAATCTTGATGATTCTTTGGCATCATTTCAATGTGAATATCTTGTAGAACTTCTAGAATTTGCCATGGAGCACAACTATTTTTGGTTTAACGATAATTTTTATTTACAACAACAGGGTGTTGCAATGGGGGCAAAATTTGCCCCTAGTCTTGCGAATTTATTTATGGCCAAATGGGAGGGGGATGTCGTCTATGCCCAACGGAACTCTTCATTGGTCCTATGGGCTAGGCATATAGACGACATCCTCCTCCTGTGGAATGGCTCTCCAGAGTCTTTGGTGGAATTTTTTGAGGATTTGAATCGCAATGACAGGGGTATTTCACTTTCCTTTGAAATGAGTTCTTCCAAGATTAATTTCTTGGATTTAGAGATAGGGATTGTGGATAGTAAATTTGTGTTTAAGACGCATTTTAAACCAACAGACCGAAATAGCTTTATCTCCCTTGACAGTTGTCACCATAAATCATGGTTGAGTTCGGTTCCACGCAGCCAATTTTTACGCCTGCGGAGGAACTGCACCGACCTTGATACGTTTAAGACACAGGCAGAAATCCTCAAGCATAAATTTGAGGATAAGGGGTATGATGCTAGGATTTTGGATGGAGAAATACAGAAAGTTATTGACATCAACAGGGAAACTCTCGTTGCGGAAAAAACACATAGTGAGTCTGATGACACTTATAGATGGTCTATGCTGACATCTTTTTCGATTCAGCATAAACAAATTAAGACCATTATAAACAAACACTGGGATGTGTTGAGGAGCGATCCGGTTCTGGGCTCTAAGTTGCCAGAGTGCGCTAAGGTTCTCTTTAGGGGGGCACCCTCTTTACGGAGTTTGATTGCCCCTAATGTTATTAATCCACCTAGGCGGCCATCATTCTTTCATAATCTAACGGGCTATTATCCCTGTAAGAAATGTATTGTGTGCCAATTTAACACTGCCGGTAGACATAAAACAACTGAGTTCACATCGACAACAACCAATAGAACACATACTATTAAGTCATTTTGTACCTGCAATACCAGATACGTAGTGTATCTAATAACTTGCCCATGTGGGAAACAATATGTGGGGAGGACCACGAGAACATTTGCAACCAGAGTAGGAGAGCATATATCCCTGATAAAAAGTAGGATTTCTAAACACACTGTCCCGAGACATTATAGGGAATGTCACAATAGCGGCCCTACAGGCACACAGTTTCTGGCAATCGATAAATATACACCCCCTTGGAGGGGTGGAGCCATGATTCGTGGTGTTTCCCAGTTAGAGACCTACTGGATATATACGATCCGATCCCATTTCCCGTTTGGTTTAAATATAGAATGGGACATTAATGCGTTCATTAATGATGGGTAGGTTTAAAAATGGCAAGGCTCTGGTGTGTTTTAGTTTTTTGAATTTTTGTTGTTGGCCTCATGTGAACATGGGTTTTTCTGTATATTTTATTTTCTGTGTAGCTGCTATCTATGTAATGTATGGTTCCTGGGATAGAATTCTATCTGCCTTTTGTGTCAACGCATTGGTTTCTATGTGCTTACTGACATACAGTAAATTACTGTGTGTCTTGTATGCACATATGTATATTACCATTTATATATTTATCCTTGGTAATTTTTGGGATTTAAGGTCCACTTTACTGGGGCGTGGCCTGAAGCTGCATGGCGTAGGGCGCTTCTAGTGTGAGCTCCGGCTGCCTGTTATCCTACTTTTATCCTGGAGGACCGATTCTGATTTCCCTGGGGGCAATTCGGACTACTTACCTTCGGTACATACCCCGGTGGCATGTCACCGACCAAGAGGGCCCAGAGCGCGATCGCGAAGCTCGGGAAATTCCGGGCGGACGGTCCGGACCTCGTGGAGGAAGATGGCGCCGCATCAGGCCCGAGCGAGGACACCGCGCCATCGGGTGACACCGCGCGGATCCTGGAGGCTGTTACGCTCTGCCGCACGACTCTTACCTCCAGAATTGAGGAGGTGAAGGTGGACATCTCCCTTATCCGCCAGGACCTACATAAGCTGCGGGAACGAGTCAGCGAAACGGAACGCAGGATTGGGCAGGTGGAAGATGACATCCCCCCCCTCCAAGTTACCACGGAACGGCTGCAGCATCAACTTCAGGTTGTACTGAGCAAGCAAGATGATATCGAGAATAGGCTGCGCCGGTGTAACCTCCGTTTTGTGGGGCTGCCGGAGAGGGCTGAAGGAGCGGATCCTCCTGGGTTTCTGGAACGCCTGCTTATCGCCACATTTGGTAGGGAGGCCTTCTCTACTACTTTCGCGGTGGAGCGAGCGCACCGCTTGGCCTCTAAACCCCCGCCGGCAGGAGCCCCTCCCCGCACATTCATTGCGAAGATGCTTAACTACCGCGACCGGGATGCTGTCTTGCGCCTTACCCGGGAGAAAGGCAATATCCCCTTTGAAAACCAGCGTATTGCAGTGTTTCCGGACTTCTCCTCCGAGGTGCAGCGGCGGAGGGCACAGTTTTCAGAGGTGAAGCGCCGGCTCCGAGCCCGACATTTGGTATATGCCATGCTGTTCCCTGCTAAATTACGGATCATCCGGGATGGAAAAGCGCATTTTTTTGAAGATCCCAATGCGGTGCTCTCTTGGCTGGAGCAGGCCCCTGCAGCTGTCCCAGAGTGAACTGCTGCCCCCGAAGGATGTTTGTGCGTCTGCTGCACTATGCCCTTAGGCTGTGGAGGGGGAAACATGTTACTCACCGTGTAAGTTACCCGTGACTGTTGCCCCCCTGAGACGGGCCCTTATGACTGCCTTGGGTCCTGATGCTGCCTGTCCATATGTGGTTCCGTACTCCATGATACTTACCCTGGCCTTATGTGTAGGGTGGCAGCGGGGGGTCTTTCTTCTACCTGTTTCCCCCCCCTCCCCCATTATTTTGTTTTTATTTTTATCCTTTATCTTCTCCCCCCCCCTTTTTTTGATTTGACTTTTACAATTTTACACATTGAATTGGTCCCCCCCTTTTTCACAACCGTTTCTGACAGCCGGACACTTGCACCCCGTCCTCTGTTGGTGTTGGATGCCGTACGCCATCACCCGGCTGTGCAGCACAGTTAACTTTTGTTCGTCCCTTTTGCCGGTGGCGCACGCAGCGGGCCCTCATCTTTATTTGTCATCCGGTGCCTTCCACGTAAGCCATTGTGGACCGATGCGGGCGTCACAGCATGTTCAAGATGAGTTTCCCTGGCCGGCCTCGGCCCACGCGGAGGTGGAGGGTGGCGTGGAGCACGAGTTGTTTTGTCGGTCCAGAGTTGATAAAGATATTTTTGCACTGTTTAGATTTTATAAGTCTGTTTTTTTTGTTTTTCTAAGCACTGTATCTGACTGCTGCTCAAGTGTTATGTGGTTGCTATGTTGTTTTACCTGGTGTGGGAGGGAGATTGAGGTGGGGAGGATATGGTTAGCTCCCTCTGTTCGGGTGCATATCTGGGCCTCGAGGTGGGGGGACCCGCAGCTGGGGCTCTGGATCTGTGTGAGTTGCCTGAATGGTGATGGGAACTTTTAAGTTGGTCACCTGGAATGTGAGGGGTTTGGGAACCAGACGGAAACGAGTGGCTGTCCTCTCGTGTGTTAAACAGATGCGGGCGGATATAGTGGTTTTGCTTGAGACTCACATGACGGGTCAGCTACAGTTATCCCTCAAGAGACCGTGGGTGGGGTGGGCATACCATACTTCATACACGAGCAACTCTAGGGGGGTGGCTGTCCTGGTGGCCAAGGGTACTCAGTTTAAACTACACAGCCGGCAATCGGATAGACATGGGAGGTACCTCTTTTTGCATGTCACGGTGGGGGGGTTGGAGTTCCTCCTGCTTGCTTTTTACATACCCCCCCCCTTTCATTTTGGGGTACTTCAGGAGGGGGTCCAATATATGCTGCAACACCCTGCGTTGCCTGCCATATGGGCAGGTGATTTTAATGCGGTGATTGATCCGGCCCTTGATAGAGTTACTCACTCTGCTGGTCACTCGTCCCGTCCATCACTCACTAGATTTGGTAAGTTCCTCTCTGAGCTCGCGTTGACGGACACATGGAGGTATAGGCACCCTACTGATAGGGCGTATTCTTGCTTTTCACCAGCGCACAATGCCATGTCCCGTATAGATATGGTCCTGCTCTCCCCTGCCCTGCTCCCACATCTGCGGGAGGTGGGTTTCGGAGATAGGGCCCTGTCAGACCACTCGCCCTATTGGGTCCGTATTGGAGTGCCATCTGGCTCCGCTGTTCGCCTGTGGAGGCTGAGCCCATTTTGGCTAACGGTCCTCCCGGATCTGGACGAGATTCAGCGGGAGTGGGAATACTACTTTCAAACCAACGTGGGCTCAGTCTCGTTTGGCTCAGTTTGGGAGGCCTTTAAATTGCATGCCCGTACGATTTTGTCTGCCCGTATTAACCGGCATAAGGCCTCCTCGCGTCTGGTGTTGGGACAGGCGGAGGAGACACTGAGGGAGCTTGAGGAGGAGTTTGTGGCGAATCCTACGCCCTCGAACTCTGCCAGGTTACGCCTGCAGTCCAGGCTTACAGCTCAACTTCACTACGAAAAATCGGACAGGTCCATATTCTATAGTAAACAAAAAACCTAGTATGGGGAGAGAGCGGGGAAGATATTGGCATATCTGGCTCGAATGGACCGTAGCCCCCCTGTAGTCGTTCAGTTGACTTCGACTGCGGGGGAACTATTGTCTGATCCCGTGGAGGTGGCGGGTGCGTTCCGTCGCTTTTACATGGATCTCTATGCCTCGGGAGCTGACGGCTCTCGAGAGCAGTTAGATGCCTTGTTGAATGAGATAGATTTCCCTGTTCTTACGGACTCGCAGGTTGAGCTCCTGGAAGCACCCATTACTGAAGAATGTATTGCGGAGGCCGTGGCGTGCTTGGCGCCGGCTAAGGCTCCGGGCTCCGATGGCCTCCCTCGGGAGTTTTATTCCCAGTTCCAAGAGGTATTGATTCCCAGGCTCCAAGCGCTTTATTCCCATGTGTTTGAGACCGGCTCCCTCCCCCGCTCCATGAGTGAGGCCCTGATTATTCTTATCCCGAAGCCCGACAAAGACCCCCTATACCCTGAATCGTATAGACCGATTTCCCTATTGCAATTGGATGTTAAAATATTAGCCAAAGTTCTAGCCCTTAGACTAAATAAAGGTCCACTTTACTGAGATTATGGTAAAAATCTTTTTGCTTAGTATAATCTGATATTTTTGCCAAACACATTCTGGCATGTAATATTTTTGCCAAACTTAATCTGGCATGTAATATATTTGTTACGTTTTTTATATTTATATATTTTTTATATTTATTTTAGTTTTTTCAATATGAGGGTAATGTAATAATTTTATTTATTTTTCCGCCCTTTCCCTTTTTCCTTTTACCGTTCTTTGGGACCCGGAATCGTTATGGGTATAGTTCGTAAGATGTGCGCTTCAGCGCACGTCTATTTGCGTTCCACCAGTAACCGGTAGTGGGGCGTGTCTATTTGACATCATTTCTGGTGTCTGATGTATCCCTACAATAAAGTTTTATTTCTTAAGGCGTGCGCTCCGGCGCACGTCCATTTGCGTTCCACCAGTAACCGGCAGTGGGGCGTTTCTATTGACATCATTTCCGGCGTCTGACGTATCCCCACATTAAAGTTTTGTGTGTGTGGTGCGTCCTAGCCTCTGTCTGGTCGTAGCTCAGCGTAGACCGGAAGTGATGTCTGAGGGGTTTTGGGTCGCCCCTCTGATTTGTTGATTAGTTTACTGTCAGCCATGACCCGGAAGTGACGTTTAATACATAGCGTCGCGGTCCTTACTATCTGTTTTTCTGGGTCACTGAGTGATTCTAAAGCCAGCCGTGATATTAATTATGGAAGGTTCTATTGTCAACATTTTTGGGACATACTATTATGGGGTTATTTATGTGATAACGTGACAACGAGGCGTGGAACGCACGCCGGACGCCATGTTAAACCGGAAGTAACATGCGGTGACACAGGCAGATTGAATTTTCGCCCAGATTGGTATGTCTAGTATATAAGCAAGTGGTCTGCAGTGGAGTGGTACCCCAGATGACGTCTTTTGAGGACGAAACGCGTCGGGACTCCTACTGCAGCTCTGTTTTTTATATGATATAAGCGCTTGATTCATTGGATACATGTAAGTTCATTACTTATTTTATTAAATTTCTTTTAAAACGGATTTACACTATTGTGGCCCTCATTTCCTTTCTGTATGAGTTCTACAATGTGCGTTGGAGTTTAAAACGGAAGATTTTCTCATCATTTGAGTACTGGATTGAAAATTCCCTGGAGAGTCTTTTATGTCGGAGAGCTCTACTTAAGAGTGTTCAAAGCCTGAGTGATCCTTCGAATATATATTCGTTTGGATCCATTTAATCTGGTAAGCTCACATCCTATTTGGTGATGGAAATGTCACAGGGTGTCTGCATGCTGTCTTCATAAGAAGAAGGTTGATGGTTCTTTTCCCTTCACGTGTGGATTGGATTTAAATCAATTAAGAGACTTTTTTTTGTGTATCATTTTTTTGGACTTTTCTTGGACTTTTTCACAATATTTGATTATTTTATTTTTTCACGATTCTATGCAAGTGTGGTGTATTCTGAGAAACATCATTTATGAATGTTATTTAATTTTGACATTTATATAATATGGTTATATCACTATGTGGTCATAAACAGGTCACTTTTCTTTTATAGCGCTACACTATAATTTAATAATGGCATGCAAGCTGCTGCTAATAAAGCAAACCGAATATTGACATGCATTAAAAAGGGGATCAACTCCAGAGATAAAAACGATAATTCTTCCTCTCTATAAGTCTCTGGTCCAGCCACACCTGGAGTATGCTGTCCAGTCCTGGGCACCAGTCCTCAGGAAGAATGTACTGGAAATAGAGCGAGTACAAAGAAGGGCAGCAAAGCTAATAAAGGGTCTGGTGGATATTAGTTATGAGGAAAGGTTGCGAGCACTGAACTCATTCTCTCTGGAGAAGAGACGCTTGAGAGGGGATATGTTTTCAATTTATAAATACTGTACTGGTGATCCCACAATATGGATAAAACTTTTTTGCAGGAAGGAGTTTAACAAGACTCTTGGCCACTCATTAAAATTAGAAGAAGAGAGGTTTAACCTTAAACTGCGTAAAGGGTTCTTTACTATAAGAGTGGCAAGGATGTGGAATTCCCTTCCACAGGTGGTGGTCTCAACGGGGGGGGGTATCGATAGTTTCAAAAAACTATTAGATAAACACCTGAATGACCGCAACATACAGGGATATACAATGTAATACTGACATATAATAACACACATAGGTTGGACTTGATGGACTTGTGTCTTTTTTCAACCTCACCTACTATGTAACTATGTAACCTCCCTGTCTCTGTCTATTATTTTGTGGGCTTTGAATTAGGCAAAAAATAAAAAAATAAATAAAGACAAGTGTTAGGTAATTATACTGCCAGTGTTTAAAAATGCTGAGTATTGTGGAATATTATATTTGCACAATTATACTAAGAAGCATAAGCCTATTAGAAAAAAAATCACAAAAGAAACAAGAAAGGTTTTGGTTTTACCCAGGAAGCTAAAAAGGTAAATTTTCTTCCTGGTTCTTTAACAATAGTCTAAATTTAAGTAAAAGAGCAAAACACTTACTTGACAATAAAATCTGACTATAGACTATAGCATGATTGTTGCAGAACATGTAAGATTTCACTGTAAATGTACAAGCATTTAGAGTGTCCACTAGGTGGCACCATATAGCTTAGTCTTGGATTACTAGAAGTCTGCACTTTAAAGTACTATAGTTTCAGGTAATAAGCTGATAATGTATTCTAGCCCAATTTTTTTATTCCAACATATAATATATTTTTATTATATTATATATTATTATTATTATATGTTTAGATAATATATTCATGAAGTACATGAGATCGCTTCATAAAAGCTTCCTGGGCAGCCTCCTTAACCACTTGCTTACTGGGCACTTAAACCCCTCTCCTATCCAGACCAATTTTCAGCTTTCAGCGCTGATGCACTTTGAATGACAATTGCATGGTCATACAACATTGTACACAAATGAAATTGTTATTGTTTATTTCCCCCAAATAGAGCTTTCTTTTGGTGGTATTTGATCACCTGTGCAATTTTTATTTTTTGTAAAAAAAATGCAAAAAGACCGAATTAAAAAACAAAAACGTTTTTATTTTTTTATTTTGTTATAAAATTTTGGTGGCAGTGATGGGCACTGATCGGTTACACTGATAGACAGCACTTCTAGATGGCACTGATTGGCACCACTGGTGGGCATTGATAGGTGGCACTTGTGGGCACTTTCAGATGGCATATATGAGGCATAATTACCTCTTCCGTTTCGGGACCGATGTCCCTTTAAGATGAGCCGGTGATAAGCTTTTTTTTCTCCTCCACTGTCAGAGTGAGGAGAAAACAAAAGCGATAATCAAGCTTTTGTTTTGATCATGTGATCAGCTGCCATTGGCTGACAGCTGATCACATGGTAAGGGGCCGAGACCAGACAGGGGAGGACGTCATATGACTAGTGTTTAATATGTCAAGTGGTTAAAAAAAGGGAAATGTTGTTACGGCCTTCTCTGTTAATGTCTAGCAGTGCCTAAAGTTATCCGGTTAGATATAAAATGCCCAGGATCCTAGCATGGAAGATGTGAGCATTTAACTGGCCTCTATATTTGGATTTTGTAGTTTTTGCAGTCTAAAATGCTAAAAAGAGATCTACATAACTTTATTCATAATTATATAATTAGCAATGGTTCTACCACAGTAAATATCAACTAGGCAGATGTAGTTATTTTAGCAAACCTATTTTGACATGGGTCCCTTTTTCCTTTCTTCTGTTATTTGTAGCACCGATAAAGGACACGTAATAACTTGTTAATAAAGATGGGTCACAGACAAAGGAGCTGACAGGCAGGGAGAGGGGGAGAGAGGGGAGAGAGGAAAGCTGTAGATGACAGAGGCACGTAAACTGACCATGGTAATCAGGGCTCAGCAGCCATGATTATTTTGGTCAGCACACAGAGGGGGACACAGGAACTGACAGGATCAGCCAGGTTTTTTACATCTTAGAAAGCGGCAGGTCAGACAGCACAAGCACTGTGCTGTTTAACCTGCTATAAAGAAACAGGATCTCTCTTTTTTTTTATAGGGTTACAACCACTTTAATATAAGAAACCTTCTGTGTGCAGCAGCCCCCTAATACTTACCGTGCCCCACAATTTTACCGGGAGCAACAACAAAAATATGCACAGTCCCTCAAAGAGGCAAGGTCACAATTTTATTCTAATGCCATCAGAAATAGCCCAGAAAATTATAAGCAGCTTTTCTGCAGTTTAAACCTCCTTCTTACACCAAAATCCCCTCCACTTATTGCCCTTACAGAAGAGCAGTGCAATAAATTCATGGATTTTTTTCACCACAAAAATTGCACATATTTGTTCTTCTCTTTCTGGTCCTCCCGCCCAAATTGTTCCCCCGACATATATAGTTAGCCAACCCCTAAACTGCTTTCCTGAGGTGTCATCAGAAGAGGTGCAGAACATCGCCAGGAAGATGAAACCCTCCACCTGTCCCCTAGACCCTCTCCCAACCTCCCTGGTAAAAACTCATATCATTGTCCTAAGTCCCCTGATCACCGCTGCTATAAATAATTCCCACTCTTGATCTGGAAGTCCTCTCTAACTATAGGCCCATCTCTAATGTCCCCTTCTTATCAAAAGTACTTGAGAAAGCAGTTGTCACTTACCTTCAGGACCACGTCAAACATAATAACCTCTGAAAAATTCCAGTCAGGTTTCCGCTTTGCTCGCAATACAGAGACTGCCCTTGTCAGAGTTACAAATGACCTCCTCATATCTTCCGATGCTGGCTCTCCCTCCCTCCTCATCCTCCTGGACCTTTCTGCTGCATTTGATACTGTTGACCAGGGCATGTCACCACTGGACTAAATTATACCACTGGACTAAATGATACAGCTCTCAGTTGGTTCAAATCATATCTCATAAACCAGACAGAATATATCTCCCTTGGCCACTTTAAATTAAACCCACATACAGTTACTTGTGGTGTCCCCCAGGGGTCAGTCCTTGGCCCCATCCTTTTCATCCTTTACCATACCTCCCTTGGCCAAATTATCAGCCGTCATAATATTTCATTCCACTGCTATGCCGATGACACACAGCTATATGTAAATGCAACAGCTGAACCTCCACCTTCACAGTCATCCCTATCGGTACTCACCACCTGTCTGGAGGAGATAAAGGAATTGATGGAGCACAACTTTCTTCAACGAAACAGTTCCAAAACTGAAGTCATTCTGATTGGCACTCCTCACAGACCAAATCGTTATCCATAACCAGCATCACCTTTTCTGGTTCTAACATACCTTTCTCATCAATAGTCACAAATCTTTGTGTAAAAATGGACTCCCAACTCACTTTTGAAGCCCATATTAATCACCTATGCAAGACCTCTTTCTACCACCTTTGTAACATCTCTAAACTCCGTCCTATTCTCTCCCTCTCAGATGCCGAAAAGCTGGTTCATGTTTTTGTCTCCTCCAGACTGGATTACTGTAACTTACTTCTCATTGGAATTCCTAGAATGAGTCTGCAGAGGCTTCAGTACATCCAAAACTCTGCAGCAAGGATCCGGATAAAAGAGCATAAACATGAGCACATTACCCCCATTCTTCACTCACTCCACTGGCTTCCTGTCTCCACCAGGATTGTGTACAAGGTTTCCCTTCTCACACACCAATGTATCCATGGACATGCCCCCCCACCTTAAAGAACCTCTTAAACCCTTAAACACAACACATCCCCTCTGCTATTCAAACCTTCTTCATATATCCAGAACTATACTCAGGACAATGGGAGACAGGGCCTTTTGTGCAGCTGCCCCGTGCCTGTGGAATGCCCTACCTGACACCTTGAGGGCTACTCAATATTACTGACTGTTTTAAAAAAGGTCTTAAGACATTTCTTTTTAGCAAAGCTTTTTGTCCCTTTTAGATGTTAGTTTCATCGTATAAACTGCTCAATTTTCTTAACCTTTTTCTTAACCTGTAACACTTTGAGATAATTTGGTGAAAAAGTCACTATAAATAAAATGTATTATTATTATTATTATTATTATTATTACTTACCTTAGCCCCATCACAATCCAGTGATGTTGCACGAGAGACTCGGCTGTCCAGGACTCTCCCTCCTGATTGGCTGAGACACAGAGTGGGCACCATTGGATCCCGCTGCTGTCAATCAAAGTCAGTGAGCCAATGAGGAGAGAGAGGGGGCAGAGCCGAACCGTGGCTCTGTGTCTGAATGGACACACAGAGCAGTGGCTCGGCTGGAGTGCTCCCAGAGCAAGCTGCTTGCTGTGAGGGCATTTAGAAGGAGGGAGGGGCTAGGAGCGCTGGCGAGGGATCCAAGAAGAGGAGGATCTGGGCTGCTCTGTGCAAAACCACTGCACAGAGCAGGTAGGTATAACATGTTTATTATTTAAAAAAACAAAACAAGACTTTAGCATAATTTTAAGTATTTTATAGCATTTCAGACAATCATTTTCTTTTTGTTGGCTCTTGCCCCTTTAGAGAATAGGGGAAGTTAGCAAATTCCTCTACTAATTGGATACACAAAGATTTGTCACAAAATTCCTACCCTGCTTTAATTATATAGCTCAGCATATTTACTATAAAAAATGGTGTTTGGTTTATGTTTCTATTGACATCATTATGTATAATATGCTTCTAGCTAAGATATGACATGCCTACACTAATACGCTATAGTTTTCTTTACAGATAAGTGGCTCAGAAGACTATATCAACCACAGTATCCAAAGCACACAAGAAGATCACTTAATCTATGCTGTACCTACTAGTGCATTCCCACTAAAAGAAGGCAAGTATATATCCTTTAGGGCTAGTTTACACTTTTTTTTAAAACAAGTCTTCAGACAGGCTTTGTTAAAGCTCTCTGAATGCCAGTCAAAGCCCCTGCACTAAATAAAATGGTTAGCTCAAAGGACCTAGACAGGGCATGTTGCTTTCGTTGGACATCCAGAAACCCTTTGACTCCCTATCCTGGCATTATCTATTTAATGTTTTATCCCACTTTGGCGAGCGCTTTCTGGCTCTCCTTCGAACACTATATGATACACCAATGGCATCTTTGATGCTCAGGGGATACTCCACCCAATCCCTTGATATTTGAAGGGGAACTTGGCAGGGATGCCCTTTATCCCCACTGCTATTTCATCTTGCAATTGAAGCACTGGCAATAAATATCCGCTGCATAAGTGCATACTTTTTGCATACGTTTTGCTGACGATATCTTGATGGTTCTGTCTTCACCTATCTCCTCCCTTCCCAAACCATATGCAATTCTGCAACCGTTTTCAGGCATCTCAGGCCTTAAAATCAACCATGATAAATCAAGGGTATTGAATATTTTTTTGCAGAGCTCCACTCAGAAAGCTCTCTCTCCTTGTCGCTAGACATTTGGGACAGACTGACAAGGACTCAGAAATTCAAATCGCCCCACAATCCACTAGCTCTCCTTTTGAGGAATGAGGAGTTCACCCCGGGCCTCACCCCCCCCCCCCCCCCCGCTTTTGAATGGTGGTCAAACAAGGGCTTCATACAGATTGCTTTGTGATCAAAAACGTATGCTATCCAAAAGATTGTTGATAGAAAAACACCAATTACCGAACTCCGAACTCTATAGATACATCCAAATATGCCATTATATGCAAACTCTATCACGCAAAGGGGACCTTGTGACAATGACTCCTATGGAACACATGTGTCGACAATATGATAAAATTAGGGGTAACATATCTGCAATATGCACTTTTAACGTATGTATGTAAAACTGACCTATATGACTCAATGGAAGCAAGATTTACAAGAAAACCTGGCCTTGAGGAATGGCACTCAATAGCAATGACAGCTTCTAGATCACTTATCAACACCTCAATTATAGAAGCAAATTACAGTGTTATTGAGGTGGTATTTGGTTCTGGCTAGACTGACCGCTTTTGTTCCCGGGGCTACTTCTAAGTGCTTTCGGGGCTTCGGTCAGGTAGAGATGGCCTACCATATATAGTGCCAATGTCCTAAGGTATGGAGATTCTGAATCAGGGTTTATAACTTCATTTAAACTCTCACCCAGACCAACCTGACCAAATCCTAAGACACACACTATTGGGTAGCAAGGTAGAGGAAGCCTCCAAAACTCATAGATGGCTTCTCACGTTCATATTCATATCGGCCAAAATCACAATAGCTAAGAACTGGAGTTCAGCAGCCATACCATTTGATCAACTTAAACTTTCTTGGCTTATGCTAAATGAAAGACTGACGGCAATAATGTAAGATAAAATTAAGTTGTTTAGTAAAGTATGGGACCCATGGATCAGATACTTAATGAATGATCCTGGGACAATCACTGACTAGGACTTTCCCTGAATGACATAGCAAGGAGCGTGGAGTCCTCCCTCCTTGCCTCCCCCGATCCAGCCTCCTAAACTCTCTGATCCCCTCTTCCCTTCCTCTCATCTTCTATCCCCTCTTTCTCCTTCGGGACTCCATGGTCACGGGGACAGGGCATCCCCGACTGACTGTTGGGGGCGCGTGTCTCCTAACTTGGGGGGCGTACTCTGAGGTCCATACTATGAAGTTGACATAAGGATATAGAGTATAGTGTAAAGCTCAAGGTGGATAATCCACAGAATAGTTTGCTATATAGATCAAAAACCGACAATGTAGATATCTGGCTTCTAAAGTGCAGGAGACAAATTGTCCTTCCCTATGCTGTATGTTTAATCGACTATAAAAACTGTACACTGTTAAAAAATAAAGCCAAGGTCTTTACTCTGTACTGTGAAAACTTGAATAAACACTATTGAAACTAAGGCTGAATTCATACCTATGCATTTTAGTGCTTTTTGCATTTTGCAGATTTGCATTACAGAACATGTTCCATAGAAAACCATGTTAAATGGACTGTAGTGCAAATATGCAAAATGCAAAAAGCACTAAAACTGCATAGGTGTGAATCCAGCCTAAAATGTTTAGCTTACAATCCTATTTACACATTGCTTTTGCTTTGCTTTGCTTTGCTTTGGCTTCGCTTCAAAAATTAAACTCTTGTGTTGCTTTAGTGATGCTTTAAAGCATCTTCAAAGCCTCCATAGAAGTTTATGGCAAAGCTCGCTTGAAGCTCACTTGAATCATCTGCAGCCTTTGAGAGGCTTTAATTCAGCTTTAGTTTTGCTTTGTTTTGGAGAAATTGCAGGTATGACATATCCACACACACACACAGGGCATTTGTCAAGCTTCAACAAAGCTTCAAAAGAGCATCACAAAAGCTTTACCGAAGCATCACTGAAGCCTCATCAATGCACCACTGAAGCTTCATCGAAGGACCACCGAAGCATCAAAAACACATCTTAAAAGTGTATTGAAGCAGTAGGTGCTTTAATGTGTGCTGAACCAAAGCAAGTGTAAATGAGCCCTTAAAGCCTCTCAAAAGCTGCAGGTGCTTCAAGCAAGATTTTATTAAAATGTATAGGACACAACAATTGCAGCCTCACTGGTTACAGTGAGGCAAGCTAAATTTACCTAACAAAACACACACACCTCTCCACTGAACACAGTGAGCCAGCACTAAATAGAACTAACCCTAGCACCTATCTAGGAGGGTGCTACACTTAGAGTAGGGTGCTGTCTGCACCAATATGGATGCACAGTGACAGCCGATATTTGAAAAAGGATGAACAACCATGTCGTACTACTGCATGTGGGCATTTTTTTCCACATATTACTAAAGGTTTGCAATGAGAATTGAGAATCTAGGTGAAGGTTTGTGTACATAACAGCTATGAACAGTATTCAATATGCCAATGATGGTCACATTTCCAGGAACAAATTTCCTTATACTGTATTTGCTCTGTAATACCATTATGTACCACAAGTGGGTCGGTGCCTTGTTCTTTTTTATTCTTTAAATATTTTATGTAATTCCTTTGAGCATAATAACTTTGGTAACTTCTAAATTATAGGAGAAACATCTATCCTAATAGTTTAAAATAGGAGCTTTTGAAATAGACCCATAATTGGGGCTTTTGAAATGGACTTGCATGGTTGATCCAGGACTAACATCCTCCACTGAAAGCAATCTTTATCTGAATCCCAGGCCTAACATGGGGGCAGTGCACTTTGTTGCTGGTGACATGCCTGCCTCAAAACTAGTGTGTTCCAGGGCAATTGCCTTTTTACAGTAGGTAAATAGCTTTGGCGTGAAATGGGGAAAACAAATTATAAAAATTAAATCTTTCAACCTCAGTGTACCCAAATTCTGCTTATTCCTGATTTATGTATATAAAACCATACATGTTTGATCAGATCTGCACCTTTGGGCACCAAACATTTAGGAATCTCTTAACACAATAGAAACATTTGGAATGTACGAAGAGTAGGCTGTGGTTTCCCAGTCTAAAAGTCGACTTGGGTGATTACATTAAATATATCCGTCTTAAGAGAAACATGTGGTTGGAATGGCTTAAGGGCCCCTTCACACTTTGGCATTTATGTGTGGTGCGCTAATGTGTGTTATATCACATTAGCATGCATTAGGGTACATTGCAATGATGTACATGGTTAAGCACATATTACCCTATTAGCATGTAGCATGTACTACAGATATGTCTCGGTCTACACTGTACAGTACAGATTGCTGACAGTCTGAATGAACACAAAGTAATGTTTATACTGGTTTGGGCGTGTAATAAAAGCTCTTAAAGCATGCAGAATGAAAAAGTGTGATTTTTTTTTCTACAATTTGATTTATCATAACTCATGTTTTGTCACCAGGAAGGAGGAAGCTTCGTCTGTTTGAATATCTCTATAATGCTTTGTGTGACCCCAGCATGATCAGCTGCATTCAGTGGGTGGATGGACCCAATGGCATCTTCCAATTTGTCTCAAAAAACAAAGAGAAATTAGCAGAGCTATGGGGTAAAAGAAAAGGCAACCGTAAAATCATGACTTACCAGAAAATGGCCAGAGCCCTGCGAAATTATGGCAGAACTGGAGAAATTTTGAAAGTCAGAAGAAAACTGACCTATCAGTTCAGTAAGCTGGTTTTACAAAGACTGTCCCTGGTGTGCTTGTCTGGAAGAGAAAGCACATACTACCAATATGTTCAGCCTGACCTGGAATACTGGAGTAACTATCATGGCATGGACAATAAGTATGCTCACAATAGCAATGTATATACTTTCAGCTATCAGTATACTTAAAAAAACATGCACTTATTGCATATTTCATCAAACTAGAAGAGTTAGTGGGCCTTTATTATTAACAGAGAGTGGAAAAATCATATATTGGGGTTGGTTTATTAACCCATTGCCAGTGCCAGTAGCTGGCCCTTTAAGTGAGTCGCAGTGCCTGAGGACGCTAAGAAGGGCTCCTGATCAGCTGTAATGTGAGATGGCCACAACTACTAACAAAACTTTGGGCCATTCCACCACGATTAAATCAGTTTTGGCCCCGACTCCTACTCCTCCTTGTATCCTACTTGCATTCTCAGGCTCACTGATTTTTAAAGGTTCCTAGGTATGCTCATTGGTTACATTTGCCAAATCAGATGCTTTTGTTTTTATCACTTTTTATGCCCCAGTTAATCGTATTTGTTGTAAAAACACACACACTTTTCTCATTGCTTTTATATTATACTTCTACAGTTTTTATTTAAGGACAATAAACAACTTTTATTAAGTAAATCTAATAATCAACTTTTCTGAAATAAATTTAATAGGGCAAAAAAGATATCTGTATTTTGCTATACGATAAAAAATAAACATTTCAGTTAATGATCTTGATCAGCTATTCTGGTTGTAAGTTAAAAAAAGAAAACGTTCTTATGGAAGTCAAACTGGGCTTCTGTTCTCAAATGATGGTTAAAATATAGATAATGCATTTAGTGATAGTATTCAGTACTATTTCACATGTCAATAATTATAATTTTCTCCACATTTACAGGCAGACAAAGCTGTCCGGCAAAAGTGACAATGACAAACTATAATACTGAGTGTTTTAAGCTGATTTAAAACATGAAAGAACACCTGTGAAGTTATAGTTTGCTACAACCCATGCAACAGGAGTCTGTGGTAGTAAGCTCTTGTAGATCGTCAACTCACGGTTCCTCAGGGCGCAGAGTCTAAGTGCTTCTTCACCATGACCACTGATGGTGGGGATGGACTTGCAGCAAGCTGGAACCAGGTCGCAGACCCCAGGTTCGCCTAGCCGAGGATGCGAAGACCACTCGCTTGTGCAGAGTGCAAGCAGCAGGCAAAAGGGAATCCAAAAGACAATTTGAGATCAGGGTGGGCAGCAAACAAGCACAGAGGGTAAACAAAGCCGGGGTCGGTACACAGGTAGTCAGACACAGTATGGACAAGAGGTATGCAAACAGGAGAGCAGAGAACTATGAAGTTGCCCAGGCACAGTGGGTTACACTGAGCATGTCTTATATAGACAAGCAAACTAGGAGGTGGGCCAAGAAGTGATGGAAGGGAAAGAAAATAAAGGTCCACAAAATAGCAGACGACGCCCATAGGTGAGCACAGTCAAGCCACACGTGTGAAGGAATCAGGTAAAGAAACACTACAGCAAGAAGGTAAGAGTACATAAACAGGAAACTGCAGGCTAACTTGTGATACCGTGTCACTGTCAATGCATGTAAATATGGAGAAAAAAAATTAAGAAAAATGTGTAAAATAAAAAAATAATGAAATGCCAAAAAAAAATAATTATTACATGTATTAATGACATACATTTACATAGATGCTGTGTCCTGGATTGCATCCTCAGATAACTGCATCACCCTTATTTGCACTGCAAAAAGGGTACCAGCTGAGGGGATTGTGGGTGTGAGTGGGTGATTATGGGTGGGGCCTCCCAAAAATGGGTGTAATCTGGATGGGACAGAGTGGAATGTGGGCAAATCAGGTGTGGAAGGTGGATGACAGTGTCCCTGGGACTGGCACAAAGATGTTAGTAAATATACAATTACCAGGCTACAATATTTTTTGTGATAGTGGTCCTTAACATGAGCAATTGCAAATGGACAGCGGATCCTTGTGGTAAGAATCAATGGATTTCTGTGGCAGGAAGCTGGGAAGCCGGTATAAATAAATTACATGTTGACAGCTGCCTCATCTGTTTGTGGCTGTCCACATTTCCATCTGCATTTAATAGAATATAGAGAGTTTACCTGTGTTTAGGGACAGATGATTGGCCCTGAATGCAATCTTTTTGTCATCTGTCCCTAACTGTTGATAATTATTCCATGTGTGATTACAGGCAGAGAGCTGCAGACATAATTTGCCATTGTCAGTCTATTGTTCATGTACAGGCTTCCTGACAGCATCTTTCCTCATACACCAGTGATAACTACCAAAGGAATGTGCTGATTCTCGCTGCAGGAATCCACTGTCCATTCCAAGTCACCAGTGTGAATGTAGACTTAAGCCCATTTGTACCAATACACTAAATAGGCCAACCACAAAGGGGACTGCAACATGTCCCTCTCCTTCAACATTGGGCAGATGTCCTTCTTTTAAAACATGAATGGCCTCTGTGTATGAGGTTTCCTTGTTATTAAATAAATAAATTATATATATATATATATATATATATATATATATATATATTGTGGCAGCACGCAGGTAAAATCACCTGGTTGTATTCAGGATGGGAAATATGTGTGTCCTAGATTAAGGCTTTATGCAGACTTTTACAATTAGAGGGGAAGAGTTAATGAGCCCAGCTGAAGTAAGTGGGCTCATTAAGACCTCTACAAGAAACCCCAGCATGCATAGGGAGATGCTCCATCCTGGAACCAGTTTTGTGTGTATAGACTGGGGAGTCTGAGATCTGTTCTGTGCGGTGAGTTAACGCCTGTGTGGCAAACCCCTACAATAGAGACAGGGACTGGGGCAGCACAAGGCTGCACCCAGTTGTTAGACAGGGAGTCTACATGTGTAATTAGAGGTCAAGCTGACCAGGATTTATTTTCTTGTTTTATTTTGTTTGGCTGTTATATGTATCACTGCATGTAGCCTAAATAAACCGGACCTTTTGTTTTTTGCACCTACACCGCTGTCTGCTGTGCCTGACTTTGTGTTGTGAACCCATCCAGGGGGTCACACACACCCGCTACCGAGCGAACCCCCTCACAGTTGGTGGAGAATTTTGGCAGTTTTTTTTTTTTGTTAAGGCCAGCATGGAGGAGATACTGAGACAGCTGGCTCTAGCAAATGCAAACCAGCAGCAAGCAAATGCAAATCAGCAGCAAACAAATGCAGCTTTACAAAAGAGCCTTGCAGCTCAACAACAAGCCCAGCAGCAGGCAAATGCAAATCAGCAGCAGACAAATGCAACTTTGCAGCAGAGTTTGGAAGCTCAGCAACAAGCCCAGCAGCGATCTGAAGCCCGCTTCATAGACCTGTTGCAGAAGCAAGAGCAGAATTTTCAACAGCAAATAGAGACATTGATACAGCAACGTCCGCAGACCAATGAAGCAAGTGGGTACAATAATACCGCAACCTTTGGTGTGAGCCGTTTACTGACAAAAATGACTGGAGAGGATGATCCGGAGGTGTTTTTGACCACATTTGAAAGGACTGCTGAAAGGGAAAAGTGGCCTAAGGAGCAATGGGCTGGACTGGTGGCCCCTCTGTTAACTGGGGAATCGCAGAAAGCTTATTATGACCTAGAGCCTGACCAAGCAAAAGACTATGTGGTGCTAAAAGCAGAAATATTGGCACGGCTGGGTGTCACCCTGGCAGTCCGGGCTCAGCGTGTGCATAACTGGACTTTTCAGGTTGGAAAACCTCCCAGGTCTCAAATGTATGATCTCATTCACCTGAGCAGGAAGTGGCTGCAGCCAGAGATTTTGACCGCACCAAACATTGTGGAACATGTGGTTATGGATCGTTTCCTGAGAGCTCTTCCTACTGCCATCCAAAAATGGGTAAGCCATGGAGACCCAGAAAATGCAGATAAACTTGTGGATCTGGTTGAGAGGTACTTGGCTACAGAGAACTTGACCACCTCTTCCAGGGACTCACGGACTTTCCCCCCTAAGACCAGATCATCCCCAGTGGCGGGTAAGATGACTCCAAGGGGTGAGGGTGGAGAGAGTGAGAGGGTGGGAGTTCTACCTAAGGTCTGGCGGGAGCAGCCCAGGAAGCCCATGCTGCAAGAGGCAGCGAAAAAAAATTATTTGCTACCGCTGCCGGCAAGAGGGACATATTGCAGCCAATTGCCCAGTTGTGGATGAGCCTATGCAATGTGACTTTATAAGGGAGAGACGTCAGTCGCTGTTTGCGACAGTTGCATGCACTGCCATTCGGGGACCTGAGAAACATTTATGTAAAATGTGTATTAATGGTAGACATGTTGATGTGTTGCTAGATTCAGGTAGCCTGGTAACATTGATAAAAGCTGAATTAGTTACTACAGAGGTCTCTGGGAAGAACAGGGTGGCTGTTATTTGTGTGCATGGGGACACCCGAGAGTATCCTGTAACTTCAGTGTTTTTTGAGACCCCCAAAGGTAACCTCTCTCATCAGGTGGGGTTAGTGTCTCAGTTACCACATGATGCTATTGTGGGAAGGGATTTTCCAAAATTCTGGGAACTCTGGGATTGTCCTGAGGCCCCCATTGGTGCCCCTATAAACCAGGAAGATGACCAGAATTCCTCTGGGAGTGGTGAGGACTCTCCTGAATTTCCCTTGTCGGTATTGGCGGGGGAAACTCGAGAAACTGGGGAGGAGCCAACATCCTCAGATGAAAACATGCCGTCTGTGGAGTTTTTGGATCTTGAGGTTCACAGGGAAAATTTTGCCACAGAACAGTTAAAAGACCCCACCCTAATAAAGGCACGGGAAAATGTGGTGAAAATAGATGGCGAGTTAGTGAACCCAGATAAGACTTGCCCTTATCCTTACTTCACTATGGAAAGGGACCTGCTATATCGAGTGGCTCAAAGGGCAGAAGAAACCATTGAGCAACTTGTAGTGCCCAAACCTTACAGGAAGTTGGTGTTAGAATTGGCTCATGGACACATTCTGGGAGGTCATCTGGGGACAGAGAAAACCAGAGAGAGGGTATTGCAGAGATTCTATTGGCCTGGGGTCATGAAGGAAATAGAAAATTATTGTTCCTCCTGCCCTGTGTGTCAGAAGTCGGCACCTATGCCACATTTCCGTAACCCACTGGTACCTCTTCCTATCATTGAGGTCCCCTTTGAGAGGATCGCAATGGATTTGGTAGGTCCGATAATGAAGTCTGCTAGGGGGCATCAGTACATTTTGGTTATATTGGACTATGCCACCCGTTATCCGGAAGCAATTCCTCTCCGAAATACCTCGGCCAAAACCATAGCCAAAGAGCTATCCCTTGTTTTTAGCCGCGTGGGTATTTGTAAGGAACTGCTTACGGACCAAGGTACACCCTTTATGTCCCGGGTTATGAAAGAATTATGCAAGTTGTACAAAGTGAAGCAATTGCGTACATCTGTGTATCACCCCCAAACAGATGGGTTGGTTGAAAGATTCAACAAAACCCTAAAACAAATGTTAAAGAAGGTGGTGGATAGAGATGGAAAGAATTGGGATTGTCTAATACCCTATCTGATGTTTGCCATTAGGGAGGTACCCCAATCCTCTACGGGTTTCTCACCCTTCGAGTTGCTCTATGGGAGACACCCAAGAGGGCTGCTGGATATCGCCAAGGAAACTTGGGAAAATGAGAGTTCTCCTCACAGGAGTGTGATTGAGCATGTCGCCCTGATGCAAGATAGAATTGCACAGGTAATGCCAATTGTAAAGGAACATTTAACCCAAGCGCAGTTAGCACAGCAGAGAGTGTACAACCGTGGGGCCAAGACACGTACTTTTTCCCCGGGGGATAGGGTCTTGGTGCTAGTCCCTACGGTTATAAGCAAATTTCTGGCCAAATGGCAAGGTCCATATGAAGTAATTGAAAAAATTAGTGAGGTGAACTACAGGGTTAGACAGCCAGGAAGGCGAAAGCCGGAGCAGATCTATCACATCAATCTGCTGAAAGCCTGGAGGGATAGGGAATCCCTAGTCGCAGAGACTTTGTCACAAGTACAGCCTGATTGCTTAGTTCCTGAGGTTGGAATAGCAGACACCTTATCGAAACCCCAACAACAGGAGGTTAAAGAGTTTGTACTTCGTAACAAAGAGATTTTCTCTGAGCTTCCGGGACAAACATCTGGCGTAGAGCATGACATTATCACCCTGCCAGGAGAAAGGGTAAAACTAAAACATTATAGAATACCAGAGGCCCGACGGGAGGCAATACGTGGGGAGGTTCAAAGGATGCTGGAATTGGGTGTGATAGAGGAGTCCCAGAGTGACTGGTCCAGTCCTATTGTACTAGTGCCCAAACCTGATGGGAGCTGGCGGTTTTGTAACGATTTTAGACAATTAAATAAAGTTACAAAATTTGACACCTACCCCATGCCACGTATAGATGAGTTGGTTGACCGGCTGGGAACAGCCCGATATATGACAACTCTTGATCTCACCAAAGGGTATTGGCAAATTCCCCTGGCCGAGTCGGCCAAGGAGAAAACTGCGTTTGTAACCCCAGATGGGGCATTCCAATATAAGAGAATGCCGTTTGGGTTACAGAATGCACCGGCAACATTCCAGCGGAAAATGGATAAGATTCTGAGGCCCCATCATAAATATGCTGCAGCCTACCTGGATGATGTGATTATCCATAGCACAGACTGGGTCTCACATTTGCCAAAAGTACAAGCAGTCCTAGACTCTATCCGGGAAGCTGGGTTTACGGCCAATCCAAAGAAGTGTACCATTGGACAGGAGGAGGCCAAATATCTTGGGTACACTATTGGGAGGGGGGTGATAAAACCCCAAGTCAATAAAGTCGAGGCCATACAGAGTTGGCCACGTCCCAACAGCAAGAAACAGGTACGAGCCTTTCTGGGAATCGCTGGCTATTATCGATGATTCATTCCCCATTTTGCTTCTCAGGCTGTGCCCCTCACCAACCTGACAAAAGGGAAAGAGTCGGTTATGGTTAAATGGTCCCCAGAGGCTGAGGAAGCATTTCAGTCCTTAAAAACAGCCTTATGTAGCCAGCCAGTGTTGTACTCACCAGACTTCTCTAAGGACTTTGTTGTACAAACTCATGCATCAGACGTTGGGTTAGGAGCAGTGTTATCCCAGGTCTGGAACGGGGAAGAGCACCCAGTCATTTACCTCAGCAGGAAGTTGAAGTCCCATGAGGTAAATTACTCCACGATTGAGAAGGAATGTTTAGCAGTGAAGTGGGCTCTAGATTCCCTTCGGTACTATCTGCTAGGTAGGCACTTTGACCTGGTGACTGATCACGTTCCTTTAAAGTGGATGGCTCAAAACAAGGAGACCAATAGAAGGGTAAATAGGTGGTTCCTGGCCCTACAGGAATTTAACTTTACAGTTAAGCATCACCCTGGTGTTAAAATGGGGAATGTGGATGCTTTGTCTCGGATACATGCGTGTCTGGCTGCTTGTGTTACAACCCCAAGGTTGAAACAAGAGGGGGGGGTATGTGGCAGCACGCAGGTAAAATCACCTGGTTGTATTCAGGATGGGAAATATGTGTGTCCTAGATTCAGGCTTTATGCAGACTTTTACAATTAGAGGGGAAGAGTTAATGAGCCCAGCTGAAGTAAGTGGGCTCATTAAGACCTCTACAAAAAACCCCAGCATGCATAGGGAGATGCTCCATCCTGGAACCAGTTTTGTGTGTATAGACTGGGGAGTCTGAGATCTGTTCTGTGCGGTGAGTTAACGCCTGTGTGGCAAACCCCTACAATAGAGACAGGGACTGGGGCAGCACAAGGCTGCACCCAGTTGTTAGACAGGGAGTCTACGTGTGTAGTTAGAGGTCAAGCTGACCAGGATTTATTTTCTTGTTTTATTTTGTTTGGCTGTTATATGTATCACTGCATGTAGCCTAAATAAACCGGACCTTTTGTTTTTTGCACCTACACCGCTGTCTGCTGTGCCTGACTTTGTGTTGTGAACCCATCCAGGGGGTCACACACACCCGCTACCGAGCGAACCCCCTCACAATATATATATATATATATATATATATATATATATATATATATCACTACATATTCACTAATGTCAAGATACAGTAGCTCTTTAATTAAGTTTTACATTGTGTTGATATGGCTCATTAAAGACTTTTTAGGAAATATACATTTAATTTTTATCCATTACAAGAGACCAAGGTGAAACAAATCTCTGTCACTGTTTCATGTTACAAAGCCTGATACTTATTATTAAAAAATATATAGTCAAGTCTGTAATGGTCCTACTGGACTATGCACAGCCAATCCTTATTGGCAATATAATTGAACAGATGTACATTGAGCATTGACAAAGGGATGGTTGTGTTTTTTCTTAATTTTTTTTTCTATCAAATAACCAGCAGAAAGTGTATGTACTCCATCAATAATATTACCTGAGAATCTATTGGAATGTTCTGAGAGACATAATCGTGTATTCTGGGAGGTAACTGTAATACACTTGCAAGTGGTTTTCTATTGCATCTCCCCAAATACTAGTGGTTTTACTGGAAACAAATATGTAAGGGATCGCCACCTGCAGGGGGGCCCCTGACCGTTTCACCACAGCCTGGCAGCCCTGGACAGTGTATGTCTCAGACCCAGGCCAATTACCTTCCAGCTTGGATGTAGCCCTCCTGGAGCTGGCAGAGCCAACCCTGAAAGGGCGTTCCCGAGGCTCACAGACCAGCAAGAGCTGAAAGGACTCCAACACATTAATTCATCATTTAACTAACCATGGGTAGGGGGACGAGACGTATTCTTTTTTCTTCTCTCACCCTCTTGGTTATCCAACATGTGTAGAGAGGTCGACGGGGCTCAGAGCGGAGGTGGAGTCGGACGAGAGGCTACAGGTATGCTCTAAACCACCTTTCTTTTCCCTTCTTTTTCTCCCTTAACTACTTCCTAATACTTTATGTCTTAACTGGTTATGGCTGCCTATTTGCAGATGGTTAATATGCTGAATGCCAGGTGACGGGCGAGGAATAGATGAGCTGGTTGGCCATGGGTCACCCTAACGCGAAAAAGGAAATGGTGCCTCGGGGCCACCAGGGCGCGAGCGGTGGAGCGGGGGGAGGTCCGGGCGGTGGCAGTGTGGGGGGAGGTTAGCTGGAGGCGCACCCGTCACCTGATAAATACCTTCTATATAACCTAAGCCGCACCAAGTTAATCTATGACTGTTTACTATTCATGTTCTTGTTTTCTTTACAAGTGAAAAACGAAAAAGAAATTATTGGAGTATTACGTTTTACCATTACCTATGGAAAATGTTTACCTTGTTTATTCTTACTCATATACATTGCAATGTAATACCCTGTCTTCCATAAGTAAAGATTATTTAAAAAACAAATATGTAACACAACCTCAGCTAGTCCTAGTGGAAAATAAATAACACAATCATTAGTTAGGATACTAGAAATCATAAAGTTAGAAACACCTGCGCTACCACCCTTTATATATACACCAACCTGTTGTACCTCTCCTTTGGACACTGCTATAACACCACTGCGAAATTCCTAAAAAAACACAGTGTTAGAAACAATTCATAAATAACAGTGCAGTGCTTTCCCTATTTTAAAATGTACAAAAAAAAATATCTCTGCATTAAAACAACCAGTTACTAACTTTATACATGCATTAATATGTTCCTTAATTGAATGCTATGATATTATGTTATATTATAATATGTTAGCATTTTGCAGCATTTAATCAATGAATGTACAAATGAATTGTATAAGTTGGTAGTTGCCTGTTTTAACAAACAGCAAGAATTTATAAAAAAAATATTTTGTAAGTCTTAAAATAGGGGAAACGCTACACTGTCATTTATGAACTGATAGTAGAAAATGTATAATGCAATCATTATAAGGCTTAATGAAAAAAATCAAGATAGTTATATTGGTGTAGTTTGGACCAGTGTAAGTACAAGTGGCAGCCAGTGGTAATTTTCTTTGGGGGGCAGCAAACAGTAACACAGCAGCCGCCGCTGCCTGTGGGATCCCTGTGGGAGCTGAAAATCACTGTAGTAGTAGCCACTACTACATAAATTGACACATACCTCCAATTCCTCACTTGGCACGGTTGCCATTCAAGAAGTCTGTATTTTTCTAAATGAAAGCAAAGTGTTTATTGATTGGATGAGATGGAGAGGCAGAATGATGATATCACAATCAATACCTCATCCAATCAGAGAATGCTTTGCATTTTTAAAGAAATGATGCAAGGTGTTTGTGAAGGGAGTCACTTTGGGTGGGGGCCCATGGAACCCAGAATCCATTGGGGAGGTTGGGAAACCCTTGTTTCAGCTCCCCGTGCACCTCCTATGTCTAAGTCATCCTGTGTCTCTAATAGGGCCACAGGAAGATCAAGAACCCCAGTCTGATCTAATCGGACTCACTGTACAACCACATTGGAATGTTGTGAATGTTGTATATTGTCTCATACTATGGTTGCGCTGTGTTGGGTCGTTTGGGGTGTGGCTTTATTCCATTGTTCTATTGTGTCTGTCTGCCTTGGGTATCATGGGATGTGTATGTAGATTAGCTGTGAGAGGGGAGGGGGGGATTCCTCCAACAGCTCTCTCTACTGATTGGACAGTCGACTGACAAGAAGTTTGAATGTTTCTGTGTCCCTGTGTGTCAATAAACAGCTCCATTTTGCAGTTTTGTAACTGAGATAGTCTCACCTGGTTCCTACAATATATGGGCTGTAATATCTGTTATCTGAAGGTCGAGACTGGAGGAAGCGTTATATGGTGAAAAAAGGGGAGAAGGGGGTGTGTTGCGCTTCCTTAGATACCAAGAAAGAGATAAACTCATGTGATAAATAGAAACTATCAGTTCTCCAAAAAATTTGAATAAAAAAGTGCAATAGTGCTTAGTATGTGATACTTAAAACTTATAGATTGCATTCAAATAAACATCTAATATATATTCCAGTGTCTAAAAAATAGGCAAACGATGTGTCTACGGCTATACAGTGCAGTAATTATTATTACAATGTGTATATAGAGAAAAGGGTGAAACATCTAAAATAAAACTGCAAACAAATATATATCAATAAATCAATGTGATAAATAATCTAAAAAAGATTCTATGAATACTTTGAATGTGCAAAAAACAGAGAAAAACGATAATATATTCCTTGATAAAAAAGGAAACCGAGTAGCAGTAAAATAGCAGCAAAAGAATTGTGAATCTCGATAAAGTGTCCCATACACAGTCCAATCGTGCAACTCTAAGGTGTGATTTCACAACCAAACATAAAGTGCAATGTGCCAAGGAAGTTTTCCTCCAAATGGTATCCCGTGTCAGTGCTGGTATTCCTAAATAATTACCTCACAGCTGTAAGGTATACAGCAAGACAACAGATTTGCAGGGGGAATTCCAGGGGGTCAGCTAGGCTGTGACTGGGACCTCTGACAGTGCCGCTCTTCCTATCACATACTAAGCACTATTGCACTTTTTTATTCACATTTTTGGAGAACTGATAGTTTCTATTTATCACATGAGTTTATCTCTTTCTTGGTATCTAAGGAAGCGCAACACACCCCCTTCTCCCCTTTTTTCTATTTTTATTAAGAGTTCACTCAAAAAAAGGGTCTGCTGCTCCGATTAGGACATACTTTCTACTTCTTTTCCAAAATTCTTCTTCTTGCCATAGAGCGCAGGAGCCTCTCTACATACACGTTATATGGTGAAACAATTCAAGCGGAGTGTGGGACATTTTGTTACATTGGTGGCAGCTGTGGCACGTTTCCTGCAGTCTGGGACATCCAAACCTCCAACTGGATCCAAGATCAGGATTGCAGACTTTGGTCACCCCAGCGGAGATATGGATCTGGCATCAGAGTTCCTGGGGCTGCTGCGATCGTCCTTTCAGTATACTCCAGGACTGTGTCTGCAGATGAATACCTGGAGCTCAGGCAGCAGATTCGGGTGGAGCTCTGGATTGGAGCCCTCCAGGTCGCTGATATGCAACAGGGCAAGTGCTTTCCAACCCCAGAGCAATGAGCCAGTGACCAATGGGAGTTATGGATGCCATTCCTGGGAGAGCAATACCAGAAGCAATGGGTAACTAAGTTGGACAGGCTAGTTGGTCCAGCAGGAGATAGAGCTGGACAATAGTTATCGGGCTCTGCAATGGCATGCAGAGCAGGAATATTTAGGGGAGACAACAGAATTCTCTCCAGAGGGATATGACTTTGGCGGCCCTGGATTGCTGTGGGAGAGCCTTTACGAATGGTTTTGTGTTTGGCGATGAAGGAGAACCTACTCTTGAGGACCTGTGAGATTATAGAGAGGCTATTCTCGGTCTTTCAGGGGTCTCAGAGCTTAAACTGGACCTGGAATATTTGCTAAGGAAGGAACAGCACCTGGAAAGGGCATGCAGGTAACTGATAGAACACATTTAGCAGCATGCCAGAGAATCGGCAGTGGGAACTCCAGAGATTGCTGTCTCCAAAGCTGAAATGCTAGCAACAGGGCAGAGCTCTGCTAACCTCTGCCCAGCACTGATAACATCTTCTGGGTTCTATGGACAGGAGATGGTGAACCTCTATCCCCAGACACCAGTTTCAGAGACTGGAGATTTAATAGACTTCTCTGCTGGTAAAGGACAATCTGGTGAGCCTCCAGCAGAAGAGCTGGTATCAGGGCCAAACATCACTGAGTTCTGCCCAGCACCAACAGCAGCATCTGTGGAGTTACCAGAAACTTCTCCAACTAAAACTGGACATAGGGTGCAAGACCTCTGCCCCACACCTGGGGCAGTTCCAGGGGCCCAGGGTGAGAAGGAGATGGTCACTTCTCAGCAGATTAAGATCCAGGGGGAAAGGGGAGAGGAGGTGTTCGTCCAGCCTCCCAAACAATTGGCCAGGGTGGAGGAAGCAATCCTTCCTCCCCAGCAAAGATTAGTGCACCTAGAAGACATTACCAGAGACATGTTGTCCCAGCAGCCAGATGAGGGTAAGGGGGATGGAGCAGTTGTCTCCCCTTCCCAGCAGCAGATGCCACATGAGAATGATGCCACCAACCCGGCAGAAGAGCTGGCAACAGAGAAAAGTGCTGCTGGCCTCTTTCCTCAACTAATAAAAGATGCAGTGTCCACCTGTATATTCCAGGGATGCTGGGCAGTTGGCCAAGATCCTCAACAGCATGATGAAGTTAGCCCAGCCACCCTGTCTTCTTTCCAGCGGCTGAAAGGACTCCAGGGAGAAGGGCCAATCCACACTTCTCTGCTGTTTGGGACAATTTATTTGGGTTACTGTGGGGATACCGGCATTGGGGGACTGGAACTACTGACTAACTTCTGAGTCAACCCATCTGGGGGCTCCTCCTGTGTTAGTCTGCTGCCGAAAGGAGGGAGATGTGACGGGAGCCAGTTTGGGTGAGGGACCCAGTGTGGTTGCACAGTATGTATATATAATTTTCCCCTCTTATTGGTTCCTATATGATCCCCTTGTATAGATTGCAACGAGCATAAAATAGTTATTTTCAAGTGGTTTTAAAGCGGGAGTCCGCCGGGAGTCTGCGTTTTTTTTTTTTTTTAAGCCAGCAGCTACAAATACTGCAGCTGCTGACTTTTAAAATAGTGACACTTACCTGTCCAGCGCGCCCGCGATGTCGGCACCCGAAGCCAATCTCTCGATCGTCTCTTGGGTGCTGCCGCCGCCATCTTGGGTATGGGAATCAGGAAGTGGAGCCTTTCGGCTTAATTTCCCGGTTCCCTACTGCGCATGCGCGAGTCGCGCTGCACAATAAGGATGGACCCGCTGCCTCTGGGAGCTGTGTGTTTCCCAGCAGGCAGCGGGGGACTTTCGGAAAGGTGCGTAATCTACGCCCCTTTCCACAGAGAGCTATCCCGGAAGTGGGTGCAGATACCTGTACTGTATAGGTATCTGCACCCCCCTCCCCCCTGAAAGGTGCCAATTGTGGCGCCGGAGGGGGGGAGGGTTCCAATGAGCGGAAGGTCCACTTTAGGGTGGACCTCCGGTTTAAGTTGGTGCACAATTAGTTTTGTCTATTTCTTTTAATGCAATTTTTTTTTAATATCCTTATGAATTCGCAACCTATGTATTCAATTCCATCAATGTTTTTATGCTATGAGTGACCGCTGCGTCATCCAATGAACCGCGTGCCTTTTTTGACCTATCAGAACTGCCCTCCGGCTGTATAAGCCTGGCCCTATCACAGCCTCCACTGCCGCCACCTTTTGTTTTATACAAGCGCTTGAATCACTTTTTTAATGTAAGTGTACTACTTTTTAATAAATTTCCTTTTGTCATATGGAATTACACTATATGGTCTTCTCTATCCTTTTCTACATATCGGTTGCATCCTGACACTACACTTACCTATGCTGAGACGGACCTTTCTCCAAAAGTTTTGGGACACATCTGCAGGGATCGTTTTTTTGTTGTCTGATGACATTCTAAGTTCTATTGACTCACAGAACATATGCTCTAGTGGGTCTGAGCTGTCTGGTAAGCTCACATCTTCTCTGGTGGTGGTCTTGTCACGCTGATGATTGCCAGACACTTTGTTTTTTGGTCGTTTGAAGAGTGTGCAAACTTCTTTTTGGGACTTTTGGCACGATCCTCAATGGACTTTTTCACCAAAATATTTCTTTTTGCCACTTAACTTTCTTTTTGTGCTTTTTGCTTCAATGTTGTAATCCATCTTCGGACGGCTCAATTTTTGTTCATTTTATTTTTGTGTTTATATGTATGTGATTTCATTATTATTACACCAGTCACGTTTCCATTGTTTATCATTTTCTCTGACATCCACTTATTACTTTAATTTATTTATTTTTTGCCAGTACCTATCACTATTCAGTGTGTCATAAGAGTGGTTGCTATTGTTTGCCACTACCTAGTGTGCCATAATACTGACTACCAGTCTCTGTCACTTTTTTACACACGATAGCACTGACATGTGTTCAGTCATGTTATTGTTTTAGTCACTTTAAAGCACTACACCATATATATCCATCTATCACAGCCTACGTTAGTCCTGAAGAAGGAGTGTAGCTCCACAAACGCGTCGCCTATTTACTCCAGCTCCCGGAATTAACCTCATCCCCCTGGTTGTTAGCATGCGTTCCATCCACAGGAAGTGTCAGCAACCTTCGTTCCAGCTTGCTTTCCGGACACCGCCGCCATCCAGCGTATGGAATCCATCCACTTCACGGACATCCAGCAGTTCATGCCTATATGCCTGTCATTTATGTAGCTTTGTGAGTACCATGCTTTTAGCTTTTATTAAAACAACTTGATTTACTGCACTTAGAGTGGCACTTTTGTTCTATCCCCAGTGTTCTCAGAAGATTGTTTCTTATTCTTCAACCAGGCTGCCTTCCAAAGCTGCTATCTTTCTACCTGTTACAGGGACTTTATTTTAGCCATTGTATTTTATATTCCACTGTTATAGCTGCCACCCTGTGTATTCCATCTTTCTTTGTGAGTATTTAGGTTGGTGTTAAACATTGTGTGGTTATTAGCGCTCACTATATCTTTCCATTTGATCTTTTTCCCTTTACTGACTTATTATTCTTTGTTCTGCTCTTTGTCTCTGTGTGGACAACTTGGTAGAAGCAGGGCATTGTTTCCTCATGTCAGAGCCTTCAGTTAGAACAGTGAGCAGCACAATATGACAGTACCAAATCTCACTCTAAATCTCCTGATACCAGCAGTCAGAAGTAGGAATGCCTTAGATCTCCACCTCTTTATCCAGCAGAGTACCATGAGCATGGAGTCCCCAGGATCCGAGCAATGGTAACTCAGGGAACATCTGCCAGGCAACTTAGCCTGGTCTACCAAGCACTTCCCGGAATCCATTCACATCCATACTGTAAGGAACCATGAATCACTGAAGTGCAGACCATGAGACCGAAGTGCAGTGAGACCGAAATGCAAGAATACTGTAAGGAACCATGAATCACCGAAGTGCAGTCCATGAGACCGAAGTGCAGTAAAAATCACACTATTTATTAAAATGGTATAAATAGAGCAAAAGTAGTCAAAACATAGCCAGAGTTTGGTAACAAGAACGGGTAGAGAACAAGCCAGAGAAACAGGAGTCCAGAGATCAGCAAAGTCGGGTGTAGCGAACAGGATCAGGAACCAGAAGGAAAGTCAGCCAAGCAAAAGTTTTTCACAGGAAAACACAGCAGAGAGAGTCTGGATATGTTGACCAAGGCAAAGTCACAGAAGGTCTGATCCATGCAGATTAAATAGCTAGCAGAGCTAGCTGATGAGCAGGAATTGAAGACCAGGTGAGTCACTGTGGAATGAAGAGTGCTGGCAATTAACCGACAGCTGAGCACAGAGCTCTGAGAAGGAAGGGCTAAGCCCAGCCCTGACACAAACAAGACCCCACTGTGACCCCAATGCAAAGAAGTGTTTACAGGAGACATTTCCATATTGTGTAAAGAAAAGAACAGTTCTCTCAAGAAGTGCCTTTTCCAGAGTTTACCAAGTTAATAACATAATGTACAAGTCAACTTTTCACGGGGGCATAGAACACAGCTTCAAATTGGTTGTAAACCCTTACATATACCCAGTGAAGTCACTAGCCTCAGGTGATACACATGTAGCACTCTATCAAGAAACCCCACTAACTTGACTCAATCCCCTTGGCACAGCTGTGGTGCAATGTAATATAGTAGAATATAAAACAATGTAAAGTACCTTTATAATACCCTCAGGATCCTCTGGCTCCACCTGGTGGGGAAAAGCAACACGCCACACAACCGGGCACTTAACCAGAAATATTTTTACTGCACGTAAATTAAAGCAGGTGGTTACAGAGATTACACTGCCATTCCAACGTAGGATGTCAGTACAATATAAATCTACAGACAAATACAATATGAAAGATATATATATATTTCTATGTATATAAACCTGGGAGCTCCTGCTACTTTAAAGTTGTACGTGAGGCCTCACTTAAAGTGCTCTCTCCCGTATCTTCTTTCTTCGCTAGCTAGAGATGACTCCTCTGATATTTGTAATCCAAAAGGTAGGTAAGAGTTAGCTTAAGGTACTCCAGGTATAACTCCAAGAACTACACAACGCTTGGGCACTAAAGTGAAGTAGGCCTCAAGCCTGCTCAATGTCAGTTTCTCTGTTACGCCTCCGTGGAACAACAGGTACCAGCGAGGCCTTTAAGTGAGTCTAACTGTGTGCAGCAAATTAACAAATGGTGAGCCATAATCCACTCACCAACTGGATCGAAGATCTGGGTGATGACTTTGATCCAACAACTGTAGCTTGCTTCCGTATCAGCTGGGCAGATGCTCTGTGCCACTCCACTGACTGGATGTGGTCCTCCGATACTCCAATAAGCGTCTCTGGGCCTCGTCAATCTGATCACCAGCTCTCAGGCTCCGTCAAATCACCTTGCAAACAAGCAAGTTTGCAATCCGCGGTGACTGTCTGCAGCTGTCTCCTGGAAACCTCCTCACAGATCCGCACAGGCAGGCAGCATGGTCCCAACAGACCTAAAATAGCCACTGCTGTCTCTTAAATCCCCTACCCAGCATGCACTGCGTAAGAGAGTGTTCATGGGTAGGTCACAGACGGACTCCTGGGTAACGAGGTCAACCTTTCAGAATCCCCAAAAAAACAGTCTCTTCCTGTACAAGTCTTTAGGTTGTTCTGAGGTAAATGATAAAACAGGTGCGTTACCCATATTTGGCCACTAGATGGCTCTAGTGCGAAACCACAGTAATATCCATATACCTCACATTAAAGCATATATAATCACATCAATAAACCATGATGTCAGAGCTACAAACAGAAATAAATGAAATCTTCCTACATAATTTGTACCTGTTTATCTGCAGCCATGTCTCCTCTACAGCCTTGTAAAATGCACAGATCAAAGGATTTTTCTCAGCAATAGAAAACAGGGTTCAGAGTTTTTTGCCTTGCACACACTTACAGCTAGAGCACAGAGCTCCAGTGAAACCAGAAGCCTCACTGGAAGGAAGGGACACAACACTCTCTACCAGGGGTCAAGTCCTGGGGAAAAAAGTGAGGGAACTCCCACCCAAGATCCACTCCCCCACCAAAAAAAAAATGATACTCTCATATGCACGAACGCTTCAAATGTGGCATTTTTCATCCAATTTTCGTATTGTGTGTATGAAGCTTAACTGTTATTAGATAAAAAAAAAAAACAATCCTCAATAAACATAAATACGGTAATTCTCTGAATAATCAGCATTCATTCAATTGTTCTTCCATGCAAATGTGAACATCGTGTTCTGATCTTTATTGGGGAATTTTATTTTGTATATAGAGTGTTTATGTGGTGAGTTTACACTTTTCATTGAACAGAGTTTGGATAACACAGGGTTAAATTGAAAGGTCATAAATTAACTGCACATTATCTGGACAGAATGCTTAGGGAGATAGTGATGTGTTCCTGCTTAGGAGATGTATGTTAGCTTGGGGGGCTGAAAACTCTGCAGGGCTCCAACACACACTCGCTGCTATTCCAACCCTTCACATATTTCCACATAAACTTCCCTCCTGGCATTAAACTTTGCCAGGTATTGTGCTCAGCTTACCACCCCAAACCGATGTTCCTCCCTCAGCTCACCTCTCTCCCTGCATGTCCTGTGAGCAGAATAGCTGTGCTCCTCCTCTGGGTTCTCTCATCATATGGCACTGAAGATAGAGGAAGGGGGATTCAGCGGGACACACAGAGCAAGTATGCAGGAGACTGGGGGGGAGATGAGGAGACAGATCGAAGAGGAAGCTGTCATGAGGCCCCCTACTGGCAATGCCTGAATGGTCAGTCCACCCCTGGTGTGCGACGCTTACTATTGCGATCTGTGTCAGCGGCTGCTGGTGTAGCACCTGCCACACATCTCACATACTTCAAAGTCTTGCAGGACGCGGCTGCTAATGGGAACTGAGTTCCTGTTGTGGAAAAAGTACAGGGACTCCGTTCCCATGCGTTCCCGCAGGACTTGAGCCCTGCTCTCTACACATTGCAATAGTAAAAATATACAAAACTGAGGATATGAGTCGCCTGATGTGTGCCCAGGAGGCTGTTGTGTGAGTCTTTTCAATGACTCATGCAGATAGCAGAAAAAGGAGAGATCAGACAAGAACTGCACTCAGTGCTTTGGACTAAGGCTGGTACACGATATAGAAAGATGTACTTTGTTAATTTTTCATGTTAGAGGTTTACAACCACTTCATCTACTTGACCTCCAGAAAGTTTTACCCCCTTCATGACCAGCGCATTTTTTGCTATTCAGCACTGTGCTACTTTAACTGAAAATTGTGCGGTCATGCAACTCTGTAAATAAATTAAATGTATATAATTTTTACACAAATAGAGCTTTTTTGTGGTATTTGATTACCACTAGGTTTTTTTTTTTAACTGAAAAAAGATCAAAAATAAAAATAAAAAAATCTACTTTCTTATGAAACATATTCTATAAAATAATCAAATGTCTTCATAAATTTAGTGCAAAATGAATTCTGTTACATGTCTTTAGTAACAAAAAAATCCTAATAAGTGTATATTAATTGGTTTGTGTGAAAGTTATAGTACCTACAAACTATGGTATATTTATTTGAAATTGATCAATTCTGATGTACTGACAGCCTATCTAATTTCTTGAGGCCCTTAAAAAAAAGCAGGACTGTACATATACCTCCCAAATGACCCCTTATTGGAAAGTAGACAGTATCAGGTATTTAGTATGAGGCATGGCGAGTTTTTGAAGTTGTAATTTTTTTTATCACAATGTTTTTGAAAAATTAAGAAATTAAATAAAATTTGTTTTTTTTATCACAATTTTTTATACATACTGTCACCAGTGCAGTATAGCCTCATAATATGACTGGTGTGGCGGTGATCAAGGACACTAACTGGTGACAGTATGTTAACTAAAAAAAACAAACATTTTTATAAAATTTTGTAAATATTTTTCCTTTATTTTTTATACTTTTTTTTTTACATACTTTCACCATAGTAACACTGTACTACTCTGGGGGGGATGATCAGGTTTTGTTTACACTTTGATTGCTGTTACAATGATGATCACAGTAACAGCAATGTTTTGAACTGCTATGAATGGGATAACAGCTGTGATTACTAGTGATCTGTGATTTGCCCAGGGTGCTGTGATTGGCACAGGTACCATGTGATCGCTGTGGTCCAACCACAGTATAATTCCATAGGAAGCACAGCTGTTATGAATGACATCCATTTACAACATCTTTATTGACATTGTGATCACGTGATCGCATTCCGTTCACACGATCCCCAGGCCGCTTGAAAAGCTGGGTACCAGTAGCCATTAAATTAGCTGTGTCCAGTGGACACAGCAGTCACGGGAGCGACACGCGGTGTGCCCCTAACCCAGAGCAGGCTGGATCACATACATGTACGTTAAAAACTACTCAAAGAACCATCAAAAGGAGACACAGAGTGAGTCCCCAAAACACGTGAGGGGAGGTTCTGTGCGATCACAGGGGACACAAATGGACAAAGCTAAGAAAAATACATCACACACGTCGACCTAACAACATATCACAAAACACTGGGCAACCAAACGATATGTCCAATAGAGGCCTCAAATATTAGTCTCTAATAGTGGTATTCCACCCACAAATAAAAAATGCTTAAAATTCTTAAAAAAATAAAATAAAAAACATTTGTAATATTTTTTAACTCACCTCTAAATGCCTGTTGCTAGGGGGTCCCTCGTAGTCTGTCTCCTTCAGTGCCTGGGCTCCTGACGTCACTTCCCCTCAGGAAGGGCTCAGCTTCACCCCCTCCCTCCTGTCAGTCATCTGGGACACGTGACAGGTCCCAGATGACTGCGTGGCCAATCATGGCACGCGGCGCCGCTCGCGAATGCACAGTGCGTGCCCAGCTATGAAGCCACATCCGGGTGCCCACAGTTGCAATGCTGGCACCGCTGAGAGGAGGGGGGGTGAGCGGGGCTTTGTTCCACCGCATCACTGGACCCTGGGACAGGTAAGTGTCCAATTATTAAAAGTCAGACGCTGCGGTATTTGTAGCTGCTGACTTTAACAAAATTTTTTTTAGGGAAAACTCCTCTTTAACAAGGAACACTGCAAGGGCGCCAATTCAAAAAGTGGTAGCGGAAGGCTGGTATTAACATAACGTAAACACTGCAAAATAGAGGAAAGAAGGAAATAAACTAATATAGTATATGAAATTGCCACCATGAAATAAATACATATGCAAAAATCAAACAAAAAAATTATAGTTTGTAAAATGTATCTCCAACCAATAATGGTTGATACAATAGATGGTGCTTTCCTGAATCATATAGTAGCTGGGACAGAGCACACATGGCCAAAAGGGTTAATCCCAAACAGCAAACAAACAGTAGAGACAATTCTGAATTGTATTGCAGAAATATGTAAACTTTAGAACTAGACTAACAAAAATACTTTGGCAGATGAGGCAACTCTCAACTATGTATTTAGTAGGGTTTCACTGATGCTACTTTCTTAGGGCCTTGTACAAGTACCGATACTTTTTTCAATTACTTGCCGATACCAATTAACAAAACTTTTTTTAAATGTCATGGGACAGTGGCATTAATATGCAGCACTGACAGGCACTGATAAATGGCACTGATGGGCACTGATGAGGTGCGGACTGTGTCAGTATTTTTTTTTTTTTTTACAATTTAACCTTTCAATATTTATTTTTTAAATTTTTATTTTATTTATTTTTTTATTTATCAGCCCTGCTTGGGGGGGAGGGCTTCTGGGGAGATATCGGGGTCTAAACAGACCCTTGACATCTCCCATTTGAGACAGGGAAAGGGACTGAAGGCAGAGTTTCTCCATTCCCTTTCTCTGCAGCCTCAGCTGCATTGAAAATGAATGGAGAGGAGACAGAGGCTCCACTTCATTCATAAACTGAAACATCATAAAAAAAGTTTCAGTTATGAATGGACAGTCAGTGATTATTGACTCTGTTCATTCAGAAAAGGAAGGAGTCAGTAAACAACAGATTTACCGGCTCCTTTTTCCGCTCTCCATCCTGACAGATGTGGGAAGGGGGAGCAGAGGAGGACACGGGGACCCAGAGAGAGGGAGGGAGACACAGCTGAGAGGGAGGAGGACACTGGAGAGAGAGAGGAGGACCCTGGAGACAGGGAGAAGGACCTGAAGAGAAGGAGGAGGACCCGGAGAATCTGGGACCCAGAGAGAGAGGAAAGAGGACCTAGAGTAGGACACAGGGGATAGTCGGGGGTGATTGGTGTGGCAGTGGAGGTAGTTAAAAGCACCGATCTCCCCGTATAGATTTCAATTAAACACTTGACAGCTGTGAGAGGGATAGGAGGAGAAGTGGCTTTCAGAAAAGCTATACAGGGAGATCGGTGCTTATAACTTCCCCCACCACCACCACCACACCGATCACCTGTGAGGCTGGCCGCCCCCCCCCCCCTGCTGAGCTTAAAGTGGAAGTAAACTCCCCTATCGTTTTCAGCCAAGGAAGCTGCCATCTTTGCCTCTGTTTAATCTTCAACTGCTATGGTGCGGCACATGTGATTCGTTATGACACCAGCCATTGGATGGTTTGATAGTTTGGCTGAGGGCACAGCCAATGTGCAGTTATCATTCCCAGCATGCCTTTTTTTTTTAACTGTTTAAATCAATGGGTTTACTTCAACTTTAGTGCCTGGTCCAATACAACAGGTATCGGATTAGGCATCTGATCATTTTCACAAGTAGCCATGCTAGTATCGGTGTATCCCTAGTATTTAGCAGCATGCCTGGAGTTAAGCTTAAATTCAGCCACTTGTCTGTATAATAAAGTCTTGGATCTCCATTCTGTACATGATATCTGCAGACCATATCAAACAGACAGGAGGTATGACTGGATATTTCCATAATTTACTGAGAACTAATACGTTAATAAAAATAGTCAATATTATGACACATAGGGGTTGATTCACTAAAAATGAAGAGTACAAAATCTGGTGCAGCTCTGAATAGAAACCAATCAGCTTCCGTTTTTTTTTTTTCTGTCAAAGCTTAATTAACCACTTGCCGACCGCCGCACGACGATATACGTCGGCAGAATGGCACGGGCAGGCATATTGGCGTATATATAAGTCCATGCCTGCCCGCGGGTGGGGGGCCCGATCGGGCCCCCCCCCGGTGCCTGCGGCGGTCGGCATTCGTTCGGGAGAGATCAGGGATGAGGGGACGGCCATTCATTCATGGCCACCCCCTCGCGATCGCTCTCGACGAATGGAAATCCCCCGTGACATCACTTCCTCTCCTGTAATGTAAACACAGGAGAGGAAGTGATGTATTCTCTCCTCCGTGTCGGTATTTTCCGTTCCGACACGGAGGAGAGCGGATCGGTGAGTTGCACCAACACTCTACACACACAGTAGAACATGCCAGGCACACTCACACCCCCCCTTTACCCCCCGATCACCCCCCCAATTACCCCTGCCCCCCAGTCACAGTGACACCAATGTCATTTTTTTTTTTTTTTTTTTTTTTTTGCATTGGTGTCATTTGTGACTGTAATAACTGTTAGGGCAGTTAGAGTTAGCCCCCTTTAGTTCTAATGTACCCCCCTAACCCCCCCAATAAAGGTTTAACCCCGTGATCACCCCCCGTCGCCAGTGTCACTAAGGCTGGGTTCACATTGCAGCGGTTTATGAGAACGAATGTGATTCGCACCGCACTGCAGTGCAAATCACATCCGATCTCTGTGCGATTCGAGTTCAGCCATTCGCCGCACCCGCCACACCCGCCGCACCCGCCGCAAATTCGCACGGGACCCTTTTTTTGGCCCGCAGCAGAATCGGATCGCATGGGTGTTCACACCATGCGATCCGAGTTTGCAGATCGCACTGCGATATGCGAACTGATCTGGGGGTGTCAGTAACATTTCACTGACACTCCCAGCAGTTCGCATAGGGCAGTGTGAACTGCCGCCGGGAGGCATGCGATGCGGGAACCCGCCGCGGATTCGCGGCGTTTCCGCATCGCTCCAGTGTGAACCCAGCCTAATAAGCGATCATTTTTCTGATCGCCGTATTAGTGTCACAGGTGACGCTAGTTAGGCAGGTAGGTATTTAGGTTCGCCGCAGCTTTTTATAGCGCCAGGGACCCCCATATACTACCGCATAAAGCCCCCTGATTGCCCCCTAGTTAACCCTTTCACCAGTGATCACCATATAACTGTTACAGGTGACGCTGGTTGGTTAGTTATTTTTTTATAGTTTCAGGGCACCCGCCATTTATTACCTAATAAAGGTTTAACCCCCTGATCACCCGGCGGGTGTCATTTGTGACTAATAACTGTTAGGGCAGTTAGGGTTAGCCCCCTTTAGTTCTAAGGTACCCCCCTAACCCCCCCAATAAAGGTTTAACCCCGTGATCACCCCCCGTCGCCAGTGTCACTAAGGCTGGGTTCAGATTGCAGCGGTTTGAGAACGGATGTGATTCGCACCGCACTGCAGTGCAAATCACATCCGATCTCTGTGCGATTCGAGTTCAGCCATTCGCCGCACCCGCCACACCCGCCGCACCCGCCGCAAATTCGCACGGGACCCTTTTTTTGGCCCGCAGCAGAATCGGATCGCATGGGTGTTCACACCATGCGATCCGAGTTTTCAGATCGCACTGCGATATGCGAACTGATCTGGGGGTGTCAGTAACATTTCACTGACACTCCCAGCAGTTCGCATAGGGCAGTGTGAACTGCCGCCGGGAGGCATGCGATGCGGGAACCCGCCGCGCATTCGTGGCGTTCCCGCATCGCTCCAGTGTGAACCCAGCCTAATAAGCGATCGTTTTTCTGATCGCTGTATTAGTGTCACAGGTGACGCTAGTTAGGCAAGTAGGTATTTAGGTTCGCCGCAGCTTTTTATAGCGCCAGGGACCCCCATATACTACCGCATAAAGCCCCCTGATTGCCCCCTAGTTAACCCTTTCACCAGTGATCACCATATAACTGTTACAGGTGACGCTGGTTGGTTAGTTATTTTTTTATAGTTTCAGGGCACCCGCCATTTATTACCTAGTCTCACTAGTGTACCCCTAAATTTAGGGGTGTCTACTTTCCAAAATGGGGTCATTTGGGGGGGGTTTGTGCCATCTTGGCATTTTATGGCCTTCAAAACTGTAACGCCCTTAGAAAGCCTGAAGGCGGTGCTTGGTTTTCGGGGCCCCGTACGCGGCTAGGCTCCCAAAAAGTCCCACATATGTGGTATCCCCGTACTCAGGAGAAGCAGCAGAATTTATTTTGGGGTGTCATTTCACATATGCCCATGGCATGCGTGAGCAATATATCATTTAGTGACAACTTTGTGAAAAAAAAAAAAAAAAAAAAAAGTTTGTAATTTTCCCGCAACTTGTGGCAAAATATAAAATATTCCATGGACTCAACATGCCTCTCAGCAAATAGCTTGGGGTGTCTACTTTCTAAAATGGGGTCATTTGTGGGGGTTTTGTGCCATCTTGGCATTTTATGGCCTTCAAAACTGTAATAGGTAGTGAGGAGTGAAGTCAAATATTTACGCCCTTAGAAAGCCTGAAGGCGGTGCTTGGTTTTCGGGGCCCCGTACGCGGCTAGGCTCCCAAAAAGTCCCACATATGTGGTATCCCCGTACTCAGGAGAAGCAGCAGAATTTATTTTGGGGTGTCATTTCACATATGCCCATGGCATGTGTGAGCAATATATCATTTAGTGACAACTTTGTGAAAAAAAAAAAAAAAAAAAAAAAGTTTGTAATTTTCCCGCAACTTGTGGCAAAATATAAAATATTCCATGAACTCAACATGCCTCTCAGCAAATAGCTTGGGGTGTCTACTTTCTAAAATGGGGTCATTTGTGGGGGTTTTGTGCCATCTTGGCATTTTATGGCCTTCAAAACTGTAATAGGTAGTGAGAAGTGAACTCAAAAATTTACGCCCTTAGAAAGCCTGAAGGCGGTGCTTGGTTTTCGGGGCCCCGTACGCGGCTAGGCTCCCAAAAAGTCCCACATATGTGGTATCCCCGTACTCAGGAGAAGCAGCAGAATTTATTTTGGGGTGTCATTTCACATACGCCCATAGCATGTGTGAGCAATATATCATTTAGTGACAACTTTGTGTAAAAAAAAAAAAAAAATTTTTTTTTTGTCATTATTCAATCGCTTGAGGCAAAAAAATAAAATATTCAATGGGCTCAACATGCCTCTTATCAATTTCCTTAGGGGGTCTACTTTCCAAAATGGGGTCATTTGGGGGGGTTTTGTACTGCCCTGCCATTTTAGCACCTCAAGAAATGAGATAGGCAGTCGTAAACTAAAAGCTGCGTAAATTCCAGAAAACGTACCTTAGTTTGTAGATGTGACAACTTTTGCGCAAACCAATAAATATACAATTATTGACTTTTTTTTTACCAAAGACATGTGGCTGAATACATTTTGGCCTAAATGTATGACTAAAATTGAGTTTATTGCATTTTTCTAATAACAAAAAGTAGAAAATATCATTTTTTTTCAAAATTTGCGGTCTTTTTACGTTTATATCGCAAAAAATAAAAATCGCAGAGGCAATCAAATACCATCAAAAGAAAGCTCTATTTGTGGGAAGAAAAGGACGCAAATTTTGTTTGGGTACAACATTGCATGACCGCGCAATTACCAGTTAAAGCAGCGCAGTGCCAAAGTGTAAAAAGACCTCTGGTCATTTACCAGCAAAATGGTCCGGTCTTAAAGTGGTTAAACAAGCTGATATTAGAAGCTGATTGGCTACTATGCCCAGCTGCACCAGATTCTGAGTGCTTCAGTTTTATTAAATCAACCCCACTGGGTATTTCAGAACATCCAGGCAGGAAGGAAAACCCAGCAAATCAATTTACATTTTTTATTCAATAAAATATTGGTATTAGAGCTTTATATCATGATTGGTACACCCCAGCTAAGGCATATTGTGGAAATGGGAATGGACATTGAGGCCGCGTACACACGCGCGGACTGTTCGCCCAACTTTGTCCGCTGAACAGTGTTTGGGCGGACAGTCCGCTCGTGTGTGGGCTTTCAGCGGACAGTTTCAGCGGACAGTTTGACGAACAAGGTTTTACGGAATTTCCGAAAAACTGTCCGCTGAAACCTTGTTTCAGCGAACAGTCCGCTCGTGTGTAGGCTTGTTCGTCAAACAAAATTGCGCGCATGCTCAGAAAGGATTTTCACGCCGAAAGCTATAATGCAGTGTATAGGACGTCGTATTTTTCGTCCCGTCGTACGTGCCGTTCACGTCATCGCGCACGGTTTCAGCAAACTGTTCGTCCGTCGTGTGTGGCCATGTCCGTCCATGCTAAGTTTGAGCGGACTGTTTGCCGAAACTGTTTGACGGACAAAGTTGGGCGAACAGTCCGCGCGTGTGTACGCGGCCTAAATTTAGAATGATTCATCTCACCGTGAAATGGTGTTGGACTTCCTGAGCTTTCTGACAGGTCACTTTTCCAATAAGACTTACAGGAAGATAAAAAGTTTAGGATGATGTTTTTCCTCTTTTCTGCTTTTTCCAAATAGGAAGTCAGTGAACAAAAAGTAACCATAGTTAAGACTCATGCTGCATGAAAATACATGTCAGGTAGGAGTCCCATTATTTCCTATGTGGATGGTTCGCATCTATGCACTGCAGTTTAGTGTGAAAGACAGAAGGAAACTCTATGGGCCCATTCACACATGTATCCCCATGCATGCTGCATGTGCACGGAATGGTGTAAATGCAGCCTGAATGTTGATATTATGATATTGAAATTTGTTACTTATGTTTTGTTTCAAAATAGTATGATATAAGCTGGAATTCCCCTTTAGGACCAAACTAAAGTCTATACAAGACAATGAATAGTTACTATGCAATTGGAGAATGTCACACTTTTGTGTTTACCAAAACACTTGCTGCATGCTAGTAGATTGAACAAAGCACTTGTCAAGGATTATATGCAAAACAAACAAAACCAACACTAGGTTTAACAGCTTCCCAGAATAGCCCTCGTCAACTTGCCTTAAAGCCTGCCAGATCTGAAGAGAATAGTAACTTCTTTCTATTGCTGGGTATTGTTTGTGGACACAACACTCATTTTTAAAGGAAGCCATAGTTTATTCTTAGTAAGCAAACATTTTGAGTCATAATTTTATTATTCACTTTAAAATAATTTTTAAGTAACTTTGATTTGCTATACCTTAATGCTATTTTACTATTTGTAATATGTATATTCTATTGGCTTCCAGCAATATCAATACTCACTTAAAGTAAATCTAAAGCTAAAACTTTTTTTTTTAATAAACTTTAATATATCTGCAGACACAGCTGAGAGGGAGGAGGACCCTGGAGAGAGAGAGGAGAACCCTGGAGAGAGGGAGAAGGACCTGAAGAGAAGGAGGAGGACCCCGGGAGTCGGGGACCCAGAGAGAGAGGAAAGAGGACCTAGAGGAGGACACAGGGGACAGTCGGGGGTGATTGGTGCGGCAGTGGGGTTAGTTAAAAGCACCAATGTCCCTGTATATATTTCAATAAAACACCTGACAGCCGTGAGAGGGATAGGAGGAGAAGCGGCTTTCAGAAAAACTGTACAGGTGCTTGTAACTTCCCCCACCACCACCACACCGATCACCTGTGAGGCTGACCGCACCCCCCCCCCCCCCCCCCGCTGAGCTTGAGGGCGCCTGGTCCGATACAACAGGTATCGGATTAGGCATCGGATCATTTTCACAAGTACCGATGCTAGTATCGCTGTATCCCTGGTATTTGGCAGGATAAATTCAGCCACTCATCTGTATAAAGTCTTGGATCTCCATTCTGTATATGATATCTGCAGACCATACCAAACAGACAGGAGGTATGACTGGATATTTCCATAATTTACTGAGAACTAATACGTTAATAAAAATAGTCAATATTATGACACATAGGGGTTGATTCACTAAAAATGAAGGGTACGAAATCTGGTGCAGTTCTGCATAGAAACCAATCAGCTTCCGTTTTTTGTTTTTTTTGTCAAAGCTTAATTAAACAAGCGGATATTAGAAGCTGATTGGCTACTATGCACAGCTGCACCAGATTCTGAGTGCTTCAGTTTTATTAACCACTTAATAACCGCCCTATAGCCGAATGACGGCTACAGGGCGGTTTCTTAACTCTGGGAGGCCGTCATATGACGTCCTCCCAGAATTCCGCTCTCGAGAGCATCCGGACCCGGCGCATCACGGATCACGGTAAACGGCCGCTCATATGACGGAGTGATCACTTGTAAACAAACCGGCGTCATGTCCTCCCTCCCCCTCTCTGTACCGATCGGAACAGCGGAGGGGGAAGAGATCGGTGTCAGCAGCGATGTGGGCTGCATCTGCAGTGCCCACATCGCTGCTCACCGAAAATTAACCTCTCAATTCCCTGCAATACCATGCCATTACTCTGCATTACTCTGCAATACTCTGCAATACCCTGCATTACTCTGCAATACCCTGCAATACTCTGCATTACTCTGCATTACTTTGCAATACTCTGCATTACTCTGCATTACTCTGCAATACTCTGCATTACACTGCAATACTCTGCAATACTCTGCATTACTCTGCAATACCCTGCATTACTCTGCATTACTCTGCAATAACCTGCAATACTCTGCAACGCTCTGCAATACTCTGCAACGCTCTGCAATACCCTGCAACGCTCTGCAATACCCTGCAACGCTCTGCAACACCCGCCAATACCCTGAAACACTCTGCAATGCTCTGCAACACTCTGCAATGCTCTGCAACACCCACCAATACTCTGCAACACTCTGCAATGCTCTGCAACACCCGCCAATACCGTGCAACACTCTGCAATGCTCTGCAACACCCTCCAATATCCTGCAATGCTCTGCAACGCAATACTCTGCAACGCCATACTCTGAGATACCCAGCCATAGTCGGTGATACCCTGAAATACCCAGCCATAGACACCCCCCCCCCTCCCGCCGCCCTCCGGTGCTTCTACCAACTCGCCAATACGATCAAATCCAGAATCTTTTTTTTTTTTTACAGGCTTCCCAGCTTAGAGGTGAGATGCGGGGTCTTATTGACCCCATATCTCACTGTAAAGAGGACCTGTCATGCCATATTCCTATTACAAGGGATGTTTACATTCCTTGTAATAGGAATAAAAGTGATCAAAAAATTTATTTTTGGGGAAAAAAAATGTCAAACTAAAATAAATAAAGTAAAATGAACAATAAAATTATTATTATTTTTTTTAAAGTGCCCCTGTCCCCATGTGCTCGCATGCAGAAGTGAACGCATACGTAAGTCCCGCCCACATATGAAAACGGTGTTCAAACCACACATGTGAGGTATCGCTGCGAACATTGGAGCGAGAGCAATAATTCTAGCCCTAGACCTCCTCTGTAACTCAAAACATATAACCAGTAAAAAAAAAAATTATATCGTCGCCTATGGGGATTTTTAAGTAGCGACGTTTGGCGCCATTCCACGAGCCTGTGCAATTTTGAAGAGTGACATGTTAGGTATCAATTTACTCGGTGTAACTTCATCTTTCACATTATGCAAAAATTGGGCTAACTTTACTGTGTTTTTTTTTTTTTTAAGCACAAAACTGTTTTTTTTCCCCAAAAAAGCATTCGAAAAATTGCTGCGCAAATACCGTGCGAGATAAACGACCACCATTGTATTCTCCAGGGTGTTTGCTAAAAAAACATATATAATGTTTTGGGATTCTATGTAATTTTCTAGCAAATAAATGATGATTTTTACATGTAGGAGAGAAATGTCAGAATTGTCCTGGGTGCTCCAGAACGCCTGATGGTGCTCCATGCATGTTGGGCCTCTGTATGTGGCCACACTGTGTAAAAGTCTCACACATGTGGTATCACCGTACTCGGGAGTAATAGCAGAATGTGTTTTGGGGTGTAATTTGTGGTATGCATATGCTGTGTGAGAAATAAACTGATAATATGACAATTTTGTGAAAAAAAAAAAGTAAAAAAAATCTTGATTTTGCAAAGAATTGTGGGAAAAAATGACAACTTCAAAAAACTCATCATGCCTCTTACTAAATACCTTGGAATGTCTTCTTTCCAAAAAGGGGTCATTTGGGGGGTATTTGTACTTTTCTGGCATGTTAGGGTCTCAAGAATTGAAATAGGCGTCAGTACTTCAGGTGTGATCAATTTTCAGATATTGGCACCATAGCTTGTGGACTCTATAACTTTCACAAAGACCAAATAATATCCACCAATTTGTACTTATTTTTACCAAAGATATGTAGTAGTATACATTTTGGCCAAAATTTATGAAGAAAAAATTACTAATCTGCTAAATTTTATAACAGAAACGAAGAAAAATTAATTTTTTTACAGAATTTTCTGTATTTTTTCTTTTATAGCACAAAAAATAAAAAACCCAGCGGTGATTAAATACCACCAAAAGAAAGCTCCATTTGTGTGAAAAAAAGGACAAAAATTTCATATAGGTCCAGTGTTGCATGACTGAGTAATTGTCATTCAAAATGTGAGGGCACCGAAAGCTGAAAATTGGTCTGGTTATTAAGGGTGTTTAAGTGCCCAGTGGTCAAGTGGTTAAAATATACTAAGAAATAAGCAAACAAGCAGTAAGCTCAAGCAATAAAAACCTGATAGGATTTTCAATTCTTCCCTACTCTATCCAAAAGTAAAACAAAATTTCTGGGTTTATATATGCTTTGAGCCTCAGTAACCTTAGTAATCTCAGTAACTTATCAAAATGATCATGTTTCTCCCAATGGTTGGGTTGGCCAGGGGAGTTTGAGTGTAACACAGATATGAGACAGTGCTCAACTGGCCAAAACCTCAGGTCTGGACTGTGCATTATGGCAAGCATGCTTAACTCCTACTAAGCATGTAGAGCATTTTATCAAAGAGATGCTCACAAAAGATCGTTCAAGAAGTTCAGAGGAAAAGTTGACAGCCAGCACAGTAATTTGCCCCAAACATACCTTGCACTTTCTAGGGATCTTTTCTCAGTACCAGGGCCCACTGTATGCAAATACTGACTTTTAAAAAGTTCTCTTTATTTTAAGATAGCGTGTTTGTATACTATTGACCATACTTTTTGCTTGATTGTGTCTAATACAGGGAAAAGTAAAATTCACGCTTAGAGGTAAAACAGGCCTCCACTTCTGCTGCTCTGCTGCTTATACCCACTATGAGCACCAGCTACTTAGGCCAATCAGGGGAATCTTAATAGACCCCTTTATTCTTTTGAATGTATCCTTTAATATTATATACCAGGTAAAAGCTGTTGCAAAGTAAGATTTAATTTTTCAATTAATTTCCCAGTTACTGTGGTATTTTGAATGTTCTTGATCCAACTTAGGCTTTATCTTAGTTTCCAGATGTTCTACAGTGGAATAGACTTGCAAAAATTGCATTGGGGTCCATACATGTTAAATGACTGAACCAATTTATTAATTTACACATGTATTAGTGCCACCATAATTGGTAATACCATTATTTTTTTTAATGTAAATATTTATTAGAAAACAATTTTCCAAAGTTGCCACAAAATAAGGCTTTTGTTTTACAATCATCACAGGCAAACTAAGTCTAATATTTTTAAGATATCTGTAATATGGGAAATATAGAGGCTGCCTGGTTGTCTCTGGGTCTTTTAGTTTAACCACTACAATACAGGGCACTTTCGCCCCCTTCCTTCTCAGACCAATTTTTTTAGCTTTCAGCACTCTCGCACTTTCAATGAAAATTGCACGGTCATGCTACACTGTACCCAAATGACATTTTTATCATTTTGTACGCACCAATAGAGCTTTATTTTGGTGATATTTATTCACAACTCCGTTTTTGTTTTGTTTTTTGCAAAAAAAGAGTGGAAATTTGGAAAAAAAAACAATATTTTCTTCTTTCTATTTTAAAAGAAATCCAATAAAATCAAATTTTGTCATAAATTTAAGCCAATATGTTTTTGTTAAAAAAAAATTCCATTAAGTTTATAATAATTGGCTTGTGTGATCACAAGACATATGTACGCAAATGATCATGTACAGATGTGTGCAGGTGATCACGGACATATATGTGCAGATAATCATTGGGACATGTGATTTTAGTGGGACATATGTGGGGACATGTGTTTTTATTATTTGGGGACATTGTGTGGGGACATGTGTGTTTACACTGTGTGTTTATACCAGACTGGTGATCAGTGAGTAAAATGCTGTAAAAAACAGCTCGTACTCACTGATCACCTGCCGGCTGCAGCGATCTGCTCTCCTCTCCTCAGCAACAACTTCCGTGTGAGGAAAGAAGAGCCGATTGCCTAGCAACCGGCTGTTTGTTTACATCACATGACGGCTGTTATTGGACACGGCTGTCATGTGATCAGGAGGGCCAATCACAGAGCCCTCCTGCTGATCGGAGATGCGCTCGTTTCCAGGTGACACGAGCGCATCGGGATCGTGCCGCTGCGAGGGCACACGCATGATCCCTCTCCTTCTGAAGGACGTCCTGAACATCCAGTCAGAAGGAGAGAGCTCCCACCCGACCGTATATATATGTAAATTGGCCGGGTGGGAAGTAGTTAAATAATTTACCCAAAAAAAACATGCAGAAAATAAAATTATAATAAGTCAGAACTCCTGTATGGTTGGTCCAGTTCCATGACTTTTGCCCTGTACACACGATCACACATTCCGACAACAAAATCCATTGGATTTTTTCCAACGTATATTGGCACAAACTTGTCTTGCATACACACGGTCGCACAAAGTTCTCGGAATTTCCGAACGTCAAGAACGTGGTGACGTACAACACGCATGACAGGACTATAAAAGGGAAGTTCAGTACCAAGTGCGCCACCCTTTGGGCTCCTTCTGCTAATCTCATGTTTATCTCGTGTTAGTAGAAGTTTAGTTAGAGATGATTTGCGCTTTTCAGACTTGTGCTTCAGATCATTACTGCTCTTCAGTTTGTGCTTGTGGGTTCATATCTGGTTTTCAGTGCGTGGAGTCAATTCGCATTTGTTTGTCAGTGTGTGCTATTTATAGTACTGTATTTAATTTCCAGTGCGTTCTTGTCCGCTGGTTACTGATTTTCAGCTTGTTCTTTCAGGCCTTGCTGTTTTTCAGTGCTTTCTGTTAGTTCGTTCTGACCAGCCGACCGTTTTGAAGCCATGTTGTGGGTACATACTCGTCGTAGAGTTCGTGCTGTGCAGGGGCTTGGTGTTGGGCTTCTAGCTTTGACAAAAGCCCAGTCTAAGAACAGGGTGAGGAGGAGTTCATGGACCAAGAATTGGTTGCTCCAGCATGACCAATTCTAGCACATACCTTTGCTTTGTGAGATCCGGGAGAATAATGCTGATGATTTCAGGAACTTTCTCAGGATGACAGACCCCGTTTTTCACTGTCTGTTGGCTTTGCTGTCCCCTTATATCAGCAGGCAGGATACCTGAGCAGGAGCAGAGGCTAGTCACCACGTTGTGTTTCCATTTGTTTAGTGTGTATTTACTTTTTTTTTTATGACACTTCTTACCTTTCAAGTGGGCTGAGAATAGTGTAAGTAAGGCCAAAGTTAACACACATTATTTATGCATTCAGCTCTCAATGAAGTGGAGAGGGTTTCCTTTCCAAAACATTCCCCCCCTCCCTTAAATGTTTACAATGGGCCATCAGATGGGGTGAGGAATCTGATAAGTAGACCTTATACTTTTGTCTTTAAATAATCATTTCAATAAATGTTATACTTATGTTGGCCAAGAATGTTTGTGTCTAATCTGCTTGCAATGTTTATGTGCACAATGACAATTTTTTTTCTTGTTTGACTCCACAGTTTCCTTCAATGCCACAGGAATGGCAGACTGATGGGAAGCATGTCCACATAGTCCCACCCCCCAACTCGGGGTCATACTATTATAATTACAAGGGGTTTAATAGTATTGTGATGTTTGCTGTTGTGTCAGCTACTTACGAGTTCCTCTATGTGGACATGGGGAAAAATGGCCGGATGTTGGATGATGGAGTCATTGCCCAGAGTTTCACCGACAGCTCCAGAATGGCAGCTTGGGCTTGCCACCTCCAGAAGACAATGTGGAAGGACTCCCGTTCGTCTTCGTAGCAGATAAAGCATTTGCGCTGGGGGACCATCTTATGCAGCCATTCCCTATGAGGACCCTCACTCCGGACCAGAGGGTTTTTAATTACCGGCTGGCAAGAACCAGAAGAGTGGTGGAGAGCGCTTTCAGGATAATGGCCAGCCGGTTCCGCCTATTTTTGACACCAATCCACATGGTGGAATATAAACTGAACCATATTGTGCTTGCCTGCTGCATTCTGCACAATTTTCTTAGAAAAAATGCTACAAACGATGTGGCCTCAGATGGGCCTGAGGCCAACTTTCCAGATCCTTAAACCCTGACGGCACTTGAAGCTGGCCATCCTGGCTTGCCCCTCCAAGCGCCTGAAAATTCAGAATAAAAAACATGGAATACTTTGCGGGTAGGGGGGCCATTGATATGCCAGACAATGTCTGAGAAATTTTTTAAATAAATGTATTTTTGAAACTGGACTAATATTTGCTTTGATTTACTGCTTGGGTTTCTTTTAGCTGTCTCCTAGGTTATCTTTTTTTATTTTTTGGGGCCTTTTTCTTCAACAGTGCAAACCAAATTTCTTTGAGACAGGAGGTGACAATCTCTTCTTCGGCTAATATTATTATTATGTTGTGGGTCTGCTACACACACACCTTGTTTTTGTTGTTATTGTATGTAATGCATTACTGACAAAAACATTCATCATTTTCAGCACCATGACAGAAATTTGGAGAGTCATCAAACTGGCATGATTCGGGCAAATTATAAAGCACTGTGGGTGTTATTTACTAAAGGCAAATCCACTTTGCACTACAAGTGCACTTGAAACTGCCCTTGTAGTGCAAAGTGGATTTGCCTTTAGTAAATAACCCCCATTGTCACTGAAAACACCAACTTTACTACAAAAACTGCTTGTGAGCATTGAAAGAAGAACCACACATTGTTGATGATAAAACTTTTTACTCAAAGCACATTCACATGTGCGTTTATATAAGGGTTTTTGAACAAACCAACTTCTTTTGGTGTATAACATTATTTTTTGTCACATTAATTATAACTAGCCTTTTTTTGTTAAAATACACATAACATGTTTCAAAGCATAACATACACAACTCAGGAACTTACAAAGTTCAACTCTGAAAAGTGATGGCAATATCAGATATTAGTATTTCAAAACTGTGATGATATTGCCTTCATCAGATGGGGTGATGTCACCCCTGTAAAAGCCACATTTTGAAGATGCATAGAAATTGGGATTCAAACTGGGGATTTCCCTCCTGATCCCATGCCTAATGTCAACATGTGCTATCTCCCATCATGAGGGGTCAATGGACGTGTTTTGGGGGTGCAACCCCTTCATCTCAGTTTAGTAGTAAGGAAGGGGTTGCACCCAAAAAATATGTACATTGATCTCCCGTGATGGCAGATAGCACATGTTGACACACTGGGGGTTATTTACTAAAGAAAAATCCACTTTGCACTGCAAGTGCACTTGGAAGTAAAGACGCTGTAGATCTGAGGGGGAAATGCAAGGAAAATAAAAAATATCACTTTAGCTTGCACATGATTGGATGATAAAATCAGCAGAGCTTCCATTCATTTCAGATCTACCCCTTAGATTGAGAGCAACTGCACTTCCAAGTGAATTTTCAGTGCAAAGTGGATTTGCCTTTCGTAAATAACCCCCACTGTGTGCATCTTCAAAATTTGGCTTTTAAATCTTTTAAACTTGTTTTTAAAAACACAAATCGATGCTTAAAAGTGTAGGTTTTTTTGTGTGTTTTCTCCCTAAAACATCAATGATGTTCTTAATTTTTTGTTGAACATCATTGATGTTTTTCTTTAGATTTTCTAAATTGTGATTGCACCCCATTATCTCCCTGATGAGGATCTGGGCACTTTCACTGATGAAATTAGATTCTTCTTCCACAACATCTACATCACCTAAAAATAAACCAAAAAAACACACCATGTATTATAAAAATGCAGGCATACATCTATTACCTGAAGCTGTGGTCTCAGACACTCACCTGTTGTGGTGACAATTTCACCAATTTCAAAAACCTCTCCCTTCTCCTCCTCTGCTTGTGGTTTTTGGATTTCCCCTTCTTTCAGAGATGTGGGGTTCCTGGTGTCCTCAGACATCCCGAGTCTTTTCTTCCCTATGTGAATTGAAAAAAGGAATACTTAGCACACTGACATTTGAATGCAGAAATAGGAATATGAAACATTGCTTGGAAGTGTCGTACAATTATATTTTTTGGCAGAGTTCCAAGCTGAAAACATTATTTTTTACACTTTCTAAAGCTGAAATACTTATCTGTTTTGTGCAAGTTTCACAGATGGAGACACCCCTATAGTATCACTGGAGTATGTGTGTAGGACACCCTAATAAAAAAGGGTGTTCTGGTATCCCACACTAATGCTCCTAAGTCCAGATGTGGAAACAGCTGCTGAGTGTCCTCTCCTTTACACTGAATCAAGTTTGCATTTCATTCTAGTTACAAACCCATCTAGAAAACAAACTTCTTTTAATAGAAATAGGCATGAACAAATGTAGTTAACTGCAACTTCCCAAAACATCGTATTTTAGTGGATGGACAAACGAAACAAAACAAAACAAATGGTCCTACGACCGATTCAACCCATGAACATGAAAGTTGCCATTTTAAACTGTACAACAGTAAAGAAAAGCACATGGAGCAGTATGCAAGTAATAATAATAATATGAACACACGACAAATACTTACTTTTTTGAAGAACTCGCTTGATCTTTCTGTACTGATTGTGCTCCCTCAATTTCAGGTCTGACCAGCGTTTCCTCAATTGATCCTTGGATCGTCGTACCCAAAAATTCTTCTGCAGACTCTTCACAACTTTAGCCATGATCTTGGCCTTTCTCACATTTGTGTTTGGGTAAGTTCCATACTTCCCATCATAGTCGGCCCTCTTCAAGATGTCCACCATCTCTACAAAGGACATATTTGAGGCCTTAAATCTCCTCCAGGATAGTGACGTTTCTGGCTCCAGGCTTTCGTCGTCCTCGTTGCTGAAATTATCATGCACCTGCTGTCTGTCCGCCATGTGCTCTCCCCACTGCGCTGAAAGAGAAGGGACAGGGAACAGATTAGAAAGAACTTCAGGGGAGGGCAGAGTTTCAGACATGTGCAGTGTATATAAAACCTAACACATGTGCATCATACGTACGATCTGTGAGTGGAGGACGGGGTATCGGAAGCAACGATCGTTCTAACAAAGGTACAATTTAAACTTGGTGCATCACTGGCCTATACTGCTTATAGATTGAGGCCTATATTGGGTCAAGATTAGAAGAGTTTAGCCTGACATTAGGGTTTGTCTTGTGTTGTGTCTTGCAGAGAAAATGGACGGGTTCAAAGACCACAGCTTTCTCCGAATTTTCATAGACAACTACAGGGAGCTGCCCTGTCTGTGGCAGTTGAAACATCCACATTATAATAACAAAATAAAGAGGCAGGCAGCACTGGAGAAACTGCTGGAGTTGGTAAAGCCAGTGGTCCCCACAGCAACCATCCCCTATTTATAAGCCAAAATTGGTGGCCTGAGGAGCACATATCTTAGGGAGTGCAAGAAGGTCCAGGATTCCATGAGATCAGGAGCTGCAGCAGATGACATTTATGTCCCCAGGCTGTGGTACTATGAGAGACTGCATTTTCAGACCAGACTAAAGTCAGGGAATCCCTTTCAACCCTACCTTCCATGCTTCCTTCCACCCCAGCTGAGGCTTCCGATGCCCACCCTGGGCCTTCCAGCCAGGAAGAGGTGGAGGAGCCCAGCTTGAGCCAGGTATAGTATTGTTCTACATATTATTTTTGTAAAAAATGTATGATGTTAACTAGATGTGATTACTGATCACTAAGCTGATTTAACCACTTAACAACCGCCCTATAGCCGAATGACGGCTACAGGGCGGTTTCTTAACTCTGGGAGGCTGTCATATGACGTCCTCCCAGAATTCCGCTCTCGAGAGCATCCATGACCGCCGGGTCCACAGGACCCGGCACATCACGGATCATGGTAAACGGCCGCTCATAGCGGCCGTTTACCACGTGATCGCTCCGTCAAATGACGGAGTGATCACTTGTAAACAAACCGGCATCATGTTATGACGCCGGTTCCTCCTTCCCCCTCTCTGTACCGATCAGAACAGCGGAGGGGGAAGAGATCGGTGTCAGCAGCGATGTGGGCTGCATCTGCAGTGCCCACATCACTGCTCACCGAAAATGAACCCCTCAATTCCCTGCCAATACTCTGCAATACCCTGCCATTACTCTGCATTACTCTGCATTACTCTGCAATACCCTGCAACAATCTGCAATACCCTGCAATACTCTGCAATACTCTGCAACACTCTGCAATACCCTGCAACACTCTGCAATACTCTGCATTACTCTGCAATACTCTGCATTACTCTGCATTACACTGCATTACACTGCATTACTCTGCAATACTCTGCATTACACTGCAATACTCTGCATTACTCTGTAATACTCTGCATTACTCTGCATTACTCTGCAATACCCTGCAATACTCTGCATTACTCTGCAATACCCTGCAATACCCTGCAACACTCTGCAATACCCTGCAACACTCTGGAATACCCTGCAACACTCTGCAATACCCTGCAACACTCTGCAACACCCGCCAATACCCTGCAACACTCTGCAATGCTCTACAACACCCGCCAATACCCTGCAACACTCTGCAATGCTCTGCAACACTCTGCAATGCTCTGCAACACCCGCCAATACCGTGCAACACTCTGCAATGCTCTGCAACACCCTCCAATATGCTGCAATGCTCTGCAACGCAATACTCTGCAACGCCATACTCTGAGATACCCAGCCATACTCTGAGATACCCAGCCATAGTCGGTGATACCCTGCAATACCCAGCCATAGACACCCCCCCCCCCTCCCGCCACCCTCCGGTGCTTCTACCGACTCACCAATACGATCAAATCCAGAAACTTTTTTTTTTTTTTTTCAGGCTTCCCAGCCTAGAGGTGAGATGTGGGTCTTATTGACCCCATATCTCACTGTAAAGAGGACCTGTCATGCCATATTCCTATTACAAGGGATGTTTACATTCCTTGTAATAGGAATAAAAGTGATCAAAAAAATTATTTTTGGGGAAAAAAATGTCAAACTAAAATAAATAAAGTAAAATGAACAATACATTTTTATTTTTTTTTAAAGCGCCCCTGTCCCCATGTGCTCGCATGCAGAAGCGAACGCATACGTAAGTCCCGCCCACATATGAAAACGGTGTTCAAACCACACATGTGAGGTATCGCTGCGAACGTTAGAGCGAGAGCAATAATTCTAGCCCTAGACCTCCTCTGTAACTCAAAACATATAACCAGTAAAAAAAAATTAAATCGTCGCCTATGGGGATTTTTAAGTAGCGAAGTTTGGCACCATTCCACGAGCCTGTGCAATTTTGAAGAGTGACATGTTAGGTATCGATTTACTCAGCGTAACTTCATCTTTCACATTATGCAAACAATGGGCTAACTTTACTGTGTTTTTTTTTTTTAAGCACAAAACTGTTTTTTTTCAAAAAAAAAAAGCATTCGAAAAATTGCCTCGCAAATACCTTGCGAGATAAAAAGTTGCAACGACCACCATTGTATTCTCCAGGGCGTTTGCTAAAAAAAACATATATAATATTTTGGGATTCTATGTAATTTTCTAGCAAATAAATGATGATTTTTACATGTAGGAGAGAAATGTCAGAATTGTCCTGGGTGCTCCAGAATGCCTGATGGCGCTCCCTGCATGTTGGACCTCTGTATGTGGCCGCACTGTGTAAAAGTCTCACACATGTGGTATCGCCGTACTCGAGAGTAATAGCAGAATGTGTTTTGGGGTGTAATTTGTGGTATGCATATGCTGTGTGAGAAATAAACTGATAATATGACAATTTTGTGAAAAAAAAAAAAAAGTTAAAAAAATCTGATTTTGCAAAGAATTGTGGGAAAAAATGACAACTTCAAAAAACTCATCATGCCTCTTACTAAATACATTGGAATGTCTTCTTTCCAAAAAGGGGTCATTTGGGGGGTATTTGTAATTTTCTGGCATGTTAGGGTCTCAAGAATTCAAATAGGCCGTCAGTACTTCAGGTGTGATCACTTTTCAGAAATTGGCGCCATAGCTTGTGGACTCTATAACTTTCACAAAGACCAAATAATATCCACCAATTTGTACTTATTTTTACCAAAGATATGTAGTAGTATAAATTTTGGCCAAAATTTATGAAGAAAAAATTACTAATCTGCTAAATTTTATAACAGAAACAAAAAAAAAATTTTTTTTTACAGAATTTTCTGTATTTTTTCTTTTATAGCACAAAAAATAAAAAACCCAGCGGTGATTAAATACCACCAAAAGAAAGCTCCATTTGTGTGAAAAAAAGGACAACAATTTCATATAGGTCCAGTGTTGCATGACTGAGTAATTGTCATTCAAAATGTGAGAGCACCGAAAGCTGAAAATTGGTCTGGTTATTAAGGGTGTTTAAGTGCCCAGTGGTCAAGTGGTTAATAAAGTGTTTTACGTATCAATAGACAGTAGTAGCCAAAAATAATTGGGACAAGAATGGAAAATTCTGGGGTCAGAATGATAGTCTTTTCTATTTGTTAACATTCAATTTGCAACAGTCATGAGCTGAAAATTGTGTGTGATTGATGAACTAAAAGTATGTTTCTTTTTCATACACAGGAAGACCTGAGCCAGGAGAAGGCCGTGGAATGTGACAGCCAGAAGGTGGCTGTGGAATGTGGAAGCCAGGAGGAGGCAGGGGTTAGTGTCAGCCAGGAGGAGGGCAGGCCTAGGAGCCTCACAGAATCCCAGGTCCCTCCCCTCCACCTTCCAACTAAAAGGCCCAGGAAGGGGAGGAACGTGGAGGAGTCAGGGCTCAGATTGATTGGGGAGGCTTCTGCAGCCCACAGAATCACTCCCACTCATCAAGAGGCCTTTGCCTCCATGGCTTCATGCAAACTACAGGACATGGAGGAGGGGCAAAGCTTCTTTTCTGAGGAAATCATGTAGCACACACTAAATAAGGGGTTGAGGGCACAACTCACCAACAAATCACACCTGTGTGAGTTGGACCATTCTCCTCCTCCTCCTCCTGCCACACCTCCAACAACACAGCCACAGCCTAGAAGGAAGCGTGGAAGGAAGACAAGATAGTGATGGCCTGGGTTCAGTCTGCTCTGACAAAAGATGCAGGCTCTTGTATGATCACAGCCTGGGGTCATATATGTCATCTGCTGCTGTTCCTGATCTCTTGAACTTCTGGACCAGATTGTACTCCCTTATATATGAACTCCTCAGGCCACCAATTTTGCCTTAAAAGAGTTGATGTGTGCCCTGGGGGCCAAAGGCTTTGCCAATTTCAGCAGTTTCTCCAGCGTTGCCGTCCTCTTTATTTGGTTATGACCCCTAATAAAGGTTTTTTTTTTGTTAAAGAAATACTTGCCTATGTGTTTTACTTCAAAAAGGACAGTTTATTTGTGAGTAGGCAGGCCCATTTCAAAAATACAAAGTTAAATTAACACCAACAACAAACAACCTCCTCGAGAATAAAAAATACAAGATAATAATGGTATTGTGGTAACTTGACACACAAAACACACAAAAAAATTATGGAGATCACCAATAAAAAAAAAAAAACAGGAGATCTTGGTTAAAAAAACAACCACAAAATAATTAAAAATATTAAAACATAAAAATAAAAAAATTATTCGGGAGATCTGACGAATAAAAATATTATATTCATGAAATCTCGAGAAATAATAAAGAAAGGAGTTTGTGAGAACTCTGTGTGAATATGAGCAGCAAAACAACTTCATTCTTCTAGCATTATAAATAAAAAGAGAATGCGCTACATAAACAATTTTAAACATTGCAGCGTGACGATTGTGCTATATCCATTACAAATGCTAGTTTTACCAGACCAAACGCTTCCGTCTCGTAATTTATTGTGAGCATGTGTGGCACTTTGTGCGTAGGAATTGTCTACACATGATCGGAATTTACACTAACGGACTTTGTTGTCAGAAAATTTTAGATCCAGCTCTCAAACTTTGTGTTGGAAATTCTGATGGAAAAAGTCAGATGGAGCCTACACACAGTCGGAATTTCCAACAACAAGCTCCGATTGCACATTTTCCGGCGGAAAGTCTTACCGCGTGTACGGGGCATAAGAATGTATATGAAGACACTGGTTTTTCACGACAGCTAGGGAAGAAGCATTTTTAGAAGGAGAAGTTAATAACAGCAGCCTACATTTTACCTCTGTAAAGGTTCGTTTAAGGTACTAGAGTCTTAAAATTAGCTTTGCCTGGTTTAACTTCCCACCGAGCGTACGCAGATGTGCGTACTCGGCTTTCAGGGGGTATACTGGGATGATGCCCGCACCTGCAGGCATCATCCTGGTACCGCTTTTCAGAGCCGGCGATCATCTTTCCAGCCATAACAACTGATGCGGCTAAAAGCCGCTTGGCTGTTATGCCGGAGGAGCGGGAGGGGACACCCCCCCTCCCGCCGCCTCCCGGCGCTCTTACCCGATCAAATATCCGCTGCTTCTGGCGGCTAGGGAGAGACTGGCTTCATTCCAGTCTCCTAATCGTAAGCACAGAAGTGAGGTCATGACGTCACTTCCCGTTTACTCGCCTGCCAATGGCGCCGGTTTTAAAAAAAAATACAGTATTCACAATCACCGAAAATGGCAATCTGAATACTTTGAAGTGTAAAGGAGGGATCGGGGGTCTTTTAGACCTCCGATCCCTCCATAAAGAGTACCTGTCACCACCTATTACTGTCACAAGGGATGTTTACATTCCTTGTTACAGCAATAAAAGTGATCAAGATTTTTTTGGGGAAAAAAAAGCAATTTATTATTTTTAAAATAAATAATATTTTTTTAAAAGCGCCCCCATCGCCGCGAGCTCACGCAGCAAAGAAAACGTATACGGAAGTCGCGCCCGCATATGTAAACGGTGTTCCAATCACACATGTGAGGTATCGCCGCGATCATCAGAATGAGAGCAATAATTCCTCTGTAACTCTAACTTGGTAGCCTGAAAAAAAAATGAAAGCGTCGCCTATTGAGATTTTTAGGTACCGTAGTTTGTCGTCATTCCACGAGTGCATGCAATTATAAAGCGTGACATGTTTGGTATCTATTTACTAGGCGTAACATTATCTTTCACATTATGCAAAAAAATTGGGCTAATTTTACTGTTTAGTTTTTTTAAAATTCATGAAAATTTAAATTTTCACAAAAAGTCACGTTTAAAACACTGCTGCACAAATACCGTGTGACCTAAAATATTGCAACAATCGCCATTTTATTTTCTAAAGTCTCTGCTAATATATATATATATATATATATATATATATAATGTTTGGGGGTTCCAAATAATTTTCTAGCAAAAAATATGGATTTTAACTTGTAAACATCAAATGTCAAAAATAGGCTTAGTCATGAAAGGGTTAACCAATAAAGGTCAGATCTGGACATGAATATTTGGCAATAGGCAACCTTGTGCTGACACCCAGGGCTGACAGATTGTAAGGGAAGAGACAATTGGCAGATTGCTGTTGTCCCCCCAGGATGAGGCCCAGCTTCAGTTTGTGTGCACAGGGCAAAAACATACATTTTCAGCCAGTGCCATTGTGTACATTTACATGCTGTAAGCCAAATTTTAGATCTTTCTTCTAGCAACAACAGGGCAAATGTGGCAGTACATAACCTTCTGTGTTAGTGTAAACATAGTTCCAGATAGCCTGTTGAATTACTTTTATTACCTGGTGTTATGTAGTTACAAAATGGAAATATCTCAAGGTTCGACAAAAAGGGAAGGCCAGAAGCCCCCAGGTAAACACAATAATCAAAATTATCTGCACACACTATCCCTTACATATGAAGCTACCACAGTCCTATAACAAAAAACTACACCTGTCCTCAGGGGTGGACTGACAACATTCAGACCAAATAAAGCAAGGGCCCCCTGTCAGGCCCTGCCCATGATCCAACCCTGACCCCAATCATGGCCCGCCCCTGATCCACCCCTGACCCCAATCATGGCCTGCCCCTGACCCCGCCCCTACATTTTACATAAAGTAAAATGTCTGTTTTTTTATGGGCCCTAGAGGGGGGTTCTCTCTCCATTAGATAGTCTGTTAGAAAGTGTCCCCTCCAGGCCCCATTAAAGTCTACAACAGAGTCCAATGGGACCTGGAGGGGAGTCTCTCTCTGACAGTGTCCATTAGAGATTCTCTGTTAGAGACCCCCTTCCAGGACCCATTAGAGACTACAAAGGAGTTTAATGGGACCTGGAGAGGGGTCTCTCTAACGGAGGCTCTTTCAGTGTCCATTATCGGGTCTGTTATAAAGAGTCCCCCCAGGTCCCATTAGAGACTACAAAGGGGTATAATGGGACCTGGAGGGGGGGCCCTTTCTAACACAGTGTACAGTGAACACCTTCATTCTCTCTGGTCCTCACAGGACACCCTCCTTTTGCCATGACTTTCACCCCTACCCCAACCTCTCGCAAAGTAGAAATAAAATTGGCACTGTGTAGTACTCCTCTTACCTTAACTATGGGTTCTGAAGCTGTGGCTGGCTCCTGTGTCCTCTGTGGCTGGCTGGCTCCCACGTCCTATGTGGCTGGCTCCTGTTAGTCTCTGGCTGGCACCCTGCTGTGGCTGGGTCCCTGGTGTGGGTGGGTCACTGTGGGTGACTGGCTGGCACCCTGGCCCTGCTGTGGGTGAGTCACCATGGGTGGTTAGCTGGCACCCTGGCCCTGCTGTGGCTCGCTGGTGTGTCTTCTCCTCTTCTGCCATTCCGGGCACTGTTTGCCAAGGCGAGGGTGGGACTTGGAGGGAGGTGGTGGCCTTTTCCCTATCCGGGTTGGTAGAACTAGAAGGTTTGCAGCTGTCCCGGTGCACGTAAGTACGTGGCGTAACACGTAATGATGTTGCGTGCATGTGTGCGGGTCCTCTCTATGTCCATTTGAGAGTCTATGTTGTAAAGAGCTCCCATCAGTGCCCATCAATGCAGCCTAATTAGTGCCTATCAATGCAGCCCCACCAGTGCCCATCAATGCAGCCTCACTAGTGCCCATCAATGCAATGCCTGATCAGTATTCATCAAAGCAGCCTCACCAGTGCCCATCAATGCAGCCTCACCAATGTTCATTAATGCAGTCTCACCAGTGTCCATTAATGCAGCCTCACCAGTGCCCATCAATGAAGCCTCATCAATGCCCATCAATGAAGCCTCACCAGTGACCATCAATGTAGCCTCACCAGTGCCCATCAATGCAGCCGCAACAGTATCCCCTTAATGCAGCCTCACCAGTGCCCATCAGTGCAGCCTCACCAGTGCCCCTCAATGCAACCTCACCAATGCCCATGAATGCAGCCTCACCAGTGTCCATGAATGCAGCCTCACCAGTGCCCATCAGTGCAGCCTCACCAGTGCCCCTCCATGCAACCTCACCAATGCCCATGAATAATGCAGCCTCAGCAGTGCCCATGAATGCAGCCTGATCAGTGCCCATGAATGCAGCTTGATCAGTGCCCATGAATGCAGCTTGATCAGTGCCCATGAATGCAGGCTTACCAGTGTCCATGAATGCGGCCTCACCAGTGCCCATGAATGCGGCCTCACCAGTGCCCATGAATGCAGCCTCACCAGTGCCCATGAATGCAGCCTCACCAGTGCCCATGAATGCAGCCTCACCTGTGCCCCTCACTGCAGCCTCACTAGTGCCCATGAATGCAGCCTCATCGGTGCCCATGAATGCAGCCTCCCCTGTGCCCATGAATGCAGCCTCACCTGTGCCCCTAATGCAGCCTCACTGTGCTCATGAATTCAGCTTCACCTGTGCATGGGGGTTAGAAAGGAGAGCTGCTGGATCACACAGAGCGTGTCTCTCCTGCTGTAACACCTGGCAGCCGCTGTCATCCAATGTCCCGCCTCATTTGATAGACCTCACCTCACCCCCGAAATTGAACCAGTGTGACGTCTGTCAAAGGACAGGAGGCGGGATAACAGATGACAGCGTTCCCTGGGTAAGCTGGAGATCCCTGCTGTGTTTGATTGGGCAGTGCTTGCCCCCCCCCCCCTTACCCTCTGAGGCAGCACTGGGGCCCGGGTGGAGCCTGAAAGATGGCTGGGCCCTCGGACCACGGCCAAACTGACCAACCTGTCAGTCCACTTCTGCCTCTCCTTGTTCCTAAGGAGTAATGCCCAGTAGACTATTCAATACAATAACCATACTGATAGAAATAGAGGAATAGAGGAGGATGTTATCTACATCCAAACTGATATATGACTTATGCCAAGTTTGGATGGCCCAGTGCATGCATGCGCAAAGTAATATGTAAATACTATCTAGGATTATGGTGTTGGTAATAATAATTGAGACATCTCTAAATTCAATCTCTCAGTACAGGGTATCCCACCTTGTGTGTTAATATTTTACACATTTGCATATGTGGATGCATATGTGGATGCCTATGGATGAGTTATTGTGGTCTGTGGTACCTTTGCTTTGGATTCCATGCATCACTAATGCATGCCAGAGATAAAGCTCATCATATTTATTTACATAGCCATGTGATAGAGCAGCCATTCTCAACCAGGGTTCCATCAAACCCTAGGGTTCCTCCAGGAGGCTGCTAGGAGTTCCTTGAGTATTGAAAAATTTCTGTCTCTCAGATAAGAAACCACTGACACAATGATCTTTTTGTTAATTGTAAGGTGGGGGTTCGCCCCAATGACCTAAAATGTAAAGAACATTTTTTTCCCACTAATGTACTGTGAGCTTAAGATATAGCAATTATTAGTAGGTTTCCCTGAGACCAGAAATGTATTTCAAAGGTCCCTCAATGTTAAAAAGGTTGAGAAAAGCTGTAATAGAGTGTAGAATAACCTTGATTATAATTAATATAATTAAATATTTTTAGCATTTTGAACATAACCTTTTCAATTTTTGTACGTAGCTTCCACATGCATCTTTTTAAAATTATTTTGCAATGTTTTCTCACAAGACTGTGCAATCCTCAGATAGAGGGGGTAGTATGTTCAGAAATTTTTGTTATGTAATTCACATGAACAATTGTCACTCTGTTTGTTCTGTTCACAAAAGGAAAGCATTCTGAATATTGCACTAATGCTGGCTGATCATGTGTTGTTGGGGCTACATAATGTTCTCTGTTTGCAGCGATCACATAAAATAGATGCACCTGCCTGACAACAAGCTCTTCCTGGAAAATATATTCAGACACTGGCAACTGTAATGTGTCCTTGTGCCTGAAAAAGATGGTGAGGAACAGAAAAACTAACCGTCAATGGTGCAACGGAAAATATATGTTGTTTGGAAAATGTGTCTTATGCCCTTCATTTAAAAAATATATAGTCTTTTTGTATATATTTTCTTTATTTATTATGGTCAAAGTTAACCCCCCTAGCGGTAATCCCAAGTCTGGCTCGGGGTAGAAATATACTGATAGGAGCGGTAACCCCGAGCCAGACTCGGGATGGCTTCGCTCGATGCAGGGGAGGACACAGGGATCGTTACTCACCTTGTCCCCTGGATCCAGCGATGTCCGCCGCGCTGTGCGATCGAGCTGTCCTCCGCTCGATTCACAGTGCCGAATGCCGCCGAGCTCCGTTCCCTGCGGCGTTACGGCGCACGGGAGCGGAGAACGGCGGCAAATTCAAAAAAGTTAAAACACACTAAACACTAAACAAGAATTACAGGACTACAAAATAAAAGCCAGATTTCCGTGCAAAATAATTGTACCGCTTTCAGCACCTAATTCCAGACTGAATCATACCGCCAGGGAGGTTAAATAAATAACAAGGTAGAAAAATTATTGCTGTTTTTAGTCAGGTAAATATGATCTTTAGGTGGCCATATATGGAACGAAATTCATCCAGTTCTGCAAGGACCAGCCAAAATTCAATCCATGTGTGGCCACTGCTGCTTAACAGAAGTCGATCTATTCATTAACTTCTGTTCTGTTGAATGGACTTGTTGGAAAAAAAATCCGCTCAATCAGTAGCTGCAGCAAATGGCTGCTGCGTTGATCTGTGTATTCTGACACTGTCAGAATACAGTAGTGCAATGGGGAGGATTCTCCCATCCATCTCGATTATGTGGATGGGGAAATCTGTTAATTTTTTTCATTCAGGCAGCTGGCTGCATTAAAACAAACAAAAAAAAAAACTGAGCCATGTATGGCAAGCTTAAAAAGAAGTATGGAGTTAAAAAAAAAACAGTTATACTAAATTAAGTGGATGCAGCATCAGTCCGATGCTCCATCTGTCCTCCACGGTTTCTAACACTAAGACCTGAGCGATCAAAGACCACTGATTGCTCAGTTCCCAGTCTACACTGAGTTACCGGCTCTCTGTCTCTTTAGTTTTCACTGGAGGACTAGGCTGTGCAGGGGGTGGTAGCAACTGGTTCAGCCTCTCAGCGGATTGCTGGTTCAGGGATCTGGGTGGATCCAGAGCCTGAATTCAATGAAAATGGGTTACAGGAGTGCAGAACATACTACACTCCTATGAGCTTGGCTTACTAAGCTTTGGTCATACATCTTTAAGAATTTTATTTTTTATGTTAATAAGCTACTAATTATTGTTTCAGCCACATCTATTAAAGGACTTCTGTGTGCAATTGATTTTGGCCTGCTATAAATACACACCCACTCAGGCAGGGTGCCTCTGGCCAATCATGGCTCAGGGGGACCAACTCCAATGCCCCACACAATATAAGGCTGCTTACACAGCCAAATTTGGCTGAATTTGCCATTTTCCCTTCCCATTGTCACGTGACTCGTTAGTGTTACAAGGTCTCAGGTGTAAATAGGGAGCAGGTGTGTGAAATTTGGTGTTATCGCTCTCATACTGGTCACTGGAAGTTCAACATGGCACCTCATGGCAAAGAATTCTCTGATTGCCAAGAACCTGAAATGGAGCTGCAGCATGGTGACCAAGACCATGCAGTGGTTTAACAGGACAGGTTCCACTCAGAACAGGCCTTGCCATGGTCAACCAAAGAAGTTGAGACGTGCTCAGTGTCATATCCAGAGGTTGTCTTTGGGAAATAGACATATGAGTGCTGTCAGCATTGCTGCAGAGGTTGAAGGGGTGGGGGGGAGGTCAGCCTGTCAGTACACAGACCACATGCCTCACGCTGCATCAAATTGATCTGCATGGCTGTTGTCCCAGAAGGAAGCCTCTTATAAAGATTATGCACAAGAAAGCCCGCAAACAGTTTGTTGAAGACAAGCAGACTAAAGACATGGATTACTAGAACCATGTTCTGTGGTCTGATGAGTACGGATGAGCCGAACACCCCCCAGTTCAGTTCGCACCAGAACCTGCGAACAGACCTAAACTTTGTGTGAACTTTAGAACCCTATTAAAGTCTACGGGACTCAAACGTTCAAAATCGAATGTGCTAATTTTAAAGGCTAATATGCCCCAGGGGACATGTATCAATGCAAAAAAAAGTTTTAAAAACTGAAGCTTTTTCGGGAGCAGTGATTTTAATAATGCTTAAAGTGAAACAATAAAAGTGTAATATTCCTTTAAATTTCATACCAGGGGGGTGTGTATAGTATGCCTGTAAAGGGGCGCATATTTGCTGTGCTTAGAACTGTCCCTGTACAAAGTGTCATTTCTGCAGGAAAAAAAGTAATTTAAAATCACTCGCGGCTATAATGAATTGTCAGCTCCCCGTAATACAGAGAAGTAATTGAAAGTCATTGATAAAAATTTTTTTAAAAAAAAGCATGGGGTTCCCCCAAATTCAATAACAGGCCCTTCAGGTCTGGTATGGATATTAAGGGCAACCCCACATCAAATTTAAAAAAAAATGGCGTGAGGTTCCCCCTAAACATGACCCCGCCACCCTCTGATGCAAGTGGGGAAGCCTGGCTTCCCCAATGATGTGTGGGTGACCCCGCCCCCCTCTGATGTAACGCAGGGGTTACAGTGGGTTACAGTGGGTTACAGTGTTCTGACACCACCAAAACCATAGGCCCAAATTTTCTGCACCTGTTTAACAGGGGCATGTAATTACAATTTTTTAAATAATATTTACCAGCAGGGCCTGTTCCTGCACCCAACAAAGTCTGGTATGGATTTTAAGGGGAACTCCGCACCAACATTTAAAAAAAACTTGTGTGGGATTCCCCCCCCCCAAAATTTGTACCAGACCCTCATTTGAGCAAGCAGTCATGGCAGGCCAGGAAAGGGAGAGATGAGCTGGTACCCCCTCCTCCTGAACCATACCAGACTGCTTGCCCCCAACGTTGATGGGGACAAGGGCCTCCACAACCCTTGCCCAGTAGTTATGGGGGTCTGTGGGCTTATTGCAATCTGGAAGCCCCCGTTAACAAGGGGGACCCCAGATCATGCCCCCCCCCCCCCATGTTAATGGGTATGGGGTATATTGCACCTCTACCCATTCACCAAAAAAGTTTTAAAAAAGTAAAAACAACAGAAGACAGTTTTTCACTATTCCTTTATTTAAAAAAAATTATCCTACGGTGTCCATACATCTTCAATCAGGGCGCAGACGGACTCGAAAAATAGAAAAAAAAAGCTCAGCCTCAATGGGAGGCGTCCCGCGGACTGCTGTCTCTTGGCTGTGATAGCTGTTATATAGGCAAGAGTGGAGCCACCTGGTGACGTAGCCAGGTGACTCTGCCCCCTTCTGATGTCAGAGGAGGGCAGGGGTCACCCGTTTACATCAACAGGTGGCCCTGCTCTTGCTTATATAACAGCTGTCACAGCCAAGAGTCCAATCAAGGCGGAGTTTTTTTTTTCTATTTTTCAGGTCCATCTGCACCGTAATTGAAGATGGATGGACATCACGGTACAGTTTTTTTTTAAATAAAGAAATTATGAAACTGTCTCCTGTCATTTTTCGTTTTTTGACACTTTTTTAACAAGGGGACTTCCGGATCCTGATAAGCCCCCCACCCGCAGACCCCCACAACCACGGGGAAAAGGTTGTGGGAATGAGGCCCTTGTCCCCAAAGCAAGTGGCACGGGCAAGCGGCCTGGTAAGGTTCAGGAGGGGGGGTGCTCACTCGCTCCCCCTCTTTCCTGGCCTGCCATGGCTGCTTGCTTGGATAAGGGTCTGGTATGGATTTTTTTTTATTTTTTTTACATTTTGGGACTGCACGCCTTTTGTTCACTGATTTTTCATCTATAATACATTACAGCCATGAGCAACTTTGAATGACATTTTTTCTTTAGAAATGTTGTTTTACTGTGCTGCAGTATGAGCCACTTTACAGGCAGACTAAGGGGACCCCCCAGGCATGATATTAAAAGGAATATTTCATTTTCATTGTTTTACATGAAGCATTATTAAAATCACTGCTCCTGAAAAAACGGGCATTTAAAAAAACATTTTTTGCATTAATACATGTCCCCTGGGGCAGTGCCCAAGTCCCCAAACACTTTTTATGGCAATAACATGTCTTTAAAATGAACACTTTTGATTTTTCACATTCCTGTCCCATAGACTTTACTGGTGTTTGCATGTTTGCACACATTTTTTGTCTGTTTGCATGTTCTGGTGCGAACAGAACCTGGGGGTGTTCGGCTCATCTCTAGTCCCCAGGAGCTTTTAGCATTAATATGCTAATATGCATGGCAGACTTTCATTAGCAAGCATCAAGCTCTATGATGTCAGTACTTCTGTTCTGGTCAATCTCGCATTCTTACTTCTGAGTACAGTCTCCCATTCCTACCACTGGGTTCAGACTCTTCAGCCATTTGATGGACTGGGCTGGGGTGACATCAAACTCGTCACATTGTGTCAACAAAGAGCCATGCTGCAAATGTACAGAGTGCACAGATGCTGACAGTCAGGAAAAAGCAATTATGATAGATAGAACCAACATTTTCTTATTTGCCATAAAAATCCTATCTGTCAGCCATGTTTTAATTTGTAGGTGCAGTTTTCCAGTTCTTAGTAGGGATGAGCCGGACAACCCCCCGTTCGGTTAATACCAGAACATGAAAACAGGCAAAAAATTTGTTTGAACACGCGAACACCGTTAAAGTCTATGGGACACGAACATGAATATTCAGTGCTAATTTTAAAGGCTTATATGCATGGTATTGTCATAAAAAGTGTTTGGGGACCTGGGTCCTGCCCCAGGGGACATGTATCAATGCAAAAAAAAAAGTTTTAAAAACAGCCGTTTTTTCGGGAGCAGTGATTTTAATAATGCTTACAGTGAAACAATAAAAGTGTAATACTCCTTTAAATTTTGTACCTGGGGGGTGTCTATAGTATGCCTGTGTTCCAAACATGGGAAACATGCGCCCCTGTACAGGCATACTATAGACCCCCCCAGGTACGAAATTTAAAGGAGTATTACACTTTTATTATTTCACTTTAAGCATTATTGAAATTACTGCTCCCAAAAAAGTCTGTTTTTAAAACTTTTTTTGCATTGATACATGTCCCCTGGGACAGGACCCAGGTCCCCAAACACTTTTTATGACAATACCATGCATATAAGCCTTTAGAATTAGCACTTTTGATTTCTCCCATAGACTTTTAAAGGGTGTTCCGCGGCTTTCAAATTTCCTGCGAACACCCAAAATTGTTCGCTGTTCGGCGAACTGGCAAACAGTCAATGTTCGAGTCAAACATGAGTTTGACTCAAACATAAAGCTCATCCCTGGTCCTTAGGTGTGGATACTTCATTGATTATCTTTTCCAAAAATGATCTCCTTTATTTTCATCTGGTGATCCTACCAGTAACACACCACCTCTCCTAAGGTGATAGCTTTACTATACTTTATTTATGGAGGAGCAGGATTGTCATCCTAGGACAGGTATACGGAATACCTCCTCCCTCCGAGTTTCCATTATAAAAGAAAAAGGTCATAGGTGTATGCAGCCTTTTGCATTAGGGTGTGCACCCCAAAGCTCAAACACACATACATGCATGTGTATATGTACTGACTTCATTGTGCTCAGCCCAGCTTACCATTTCCTGGTAGGCAGAAGTCCATCCCACGCTGCAGACTATGTTTACTCCTCCCTCTACCGTCCGCTCCAGCTGTCAAATAAGGCATGCTGTGGGAGTGGGCAGGAACAGTGTCAATCCCATTGGCTAAGGAGGCAGTAGAGAGGCAGAGCAAATGTAGCATCAGGCTTTTTACAGACAATGCATGGTTAACAACTCTGGTGATTAGGCACACCCGACACACTCCCTGTGCATTCCTATAGAAAAGGTGTTCTCTAGTCCACAGAGATGAACTAGGCAGGGCTGATAACAATGCTTGAGATAACATTGCAGAGTGTGCAGAACATAGCATAGCACTGGATGTCTAAAAGGATCTAGAGGTATTTATCTAAAACATTCAAGAGATATAATAAAACTCTACCAATGCTATATTTAACAAACCATAAGGGAGCAAATAAGAGAAATACATTAACCACTTAAGCCCCGGAACATTTGGCTGCCCAAAGACCAGAGCACTTTTTGTGATTCGGCACTGCGTTGCTTTAACTGACAATTGCGCGGTCGTGCAACGTGGCTCACAAACAAAATTGGCGTCCCTTTTTTCCTACAAATAGAGCTTTCTTTTGGTGGTATTTTATCACCTTTGCAGTTTTTATTTTTTGCACTATAAACAAAAAAAGGGACAATTTAAAAAAAAACACATTATTTTTTACTATAATAAATATTCCCAAAAAAATATGATTTTTTTTTATCAGTTTAGACTGATACGTATTTTTCTACATATTTTTTTTACAATAAGCGTTTATTGATTGGTTTGCGCAAAAGTTATAGCATCTACAAAACAGTGGATAGTTTTATGGCATTTTTATTAATAATATTTATTTTACTAGTAATGGCGGCGATCTGCGATTTTTATCATGACTCTGACTTTATGGCGGAAAGATCGGACACTTTTGGCATGATTTTGGGACCATTCACATTTATACAGTGATCAGTGCAATTAAAAATGCATTGATTACTGTGAAAATGTGACTGGCAGTGAAGGGGTTAACCACTAGGTGACGCTGCAGGGGTTACGTGTGTCCTAGGGAGTGATTCTAACAGTAGGGGGGAGGGGCTATGTGTGACACGACACTGATCACCGCTCCCGATTACAGGGGGCTGTGATCAGTGTTCTTTCACTAGGCAGAACGGGGAAATGCTTGTTTAGCATTTTCCCATTCTTCCTCTCCGTGAGATGTTCGCTGGTATCCACATGGACATCGAGTCCGCAGGACACGCGATCACACTCACAGAGGTCGCAGCGGGTGCACACGCGCCCCGCAAACTGCTTCTCAAAAGGCAACGTACAGGTACGGTATGTTAATCTGCCTGTACATGGCCTTTTGCCGACGTATATTGGTGTGAGCCGGTCGGCAAGCGCTTAATAGGTTTTTGTTATTCACTTTAACCACTTAACCACTTTCAGACCGGACCATTTTGCTGGTAAATGACCAGAGGTCTTTTTACACTTTGGCACTGCGCTGCTTTAACTGGTAATTGCGCGGTCATGCAATGTTGTACCCAAACAAAATTTGCGTCCTTTTCTTCCCACAAATAGAGCTTTCTTTTGATGGTAATTGATTGCCTCTGCGATTTTTATTTTTTGCGATATAAACGTAAAAAGACCGCAAATTTTGAAAAAAAATGATATTTTCTACTTTTTGTTATTAGAAAAATCCAATAAACTCAATTTTAGTCATACATTTAGGCCAAAATGTATTCAGCCACATGTCTTTGGTAAAAAAAAAGTCAATAATTGTATATTTATTGGTTTGCGCAAAAGTTGTCACATCTACAAACTAAGGTACGTTTTCTGGAATTTACGCAGCTTTTAGTTTACGACTGCCTATCTCATTTCTTGAGGTGCTAAAATGGCAGGGCAGTACAAAACCCCCCCAAATGACCCCATTTTGGAAAGTAGACCCCCTAAGGAAATTGATAAGAGGCATGTTGAGCCCATTGAATATTTTATTTTTTTGCCTCAAGCGATTGAATAATGACAAAAAAAAAATTTTTTTTTTTTTTTACACAAAGTTGTCACTAAATGATATATTGCTCACACATGCTATGGGCGTATGTGAAATGACACCCCAAAATAAATTCTGCTGCTTCTCCTGAGTACGGAGATACCACATATGTGGGACTTTTTGGGAGCCTAGCCGCGTACGGGGCCCCGAAAACCAAGCACCGCCTTCAGGCTTTCTAAGGGCGTAAATTTTTTAGTTCACTTCTCACTACCTATTACAGTTTTGAAGGCCATAAAATGCCAAGATGGCACAAAACCCCCACAAATGACCCCATTTTAGAAAGTAGACACCCCAAGCTATTTGCTGAGAGGCATGTTGAGTTCATGGAATATTTTATATTTTGCCACAAGTTGCGGGAAAATTACAAACTTTTTTTTTTTTTTTTTTTTCACAAAGTTGTCACTAAATGATATATTGCTCATGCATGCCATGGGCATATGTGAAATGACACCCCAAAATAAATTCTGCTGCTTCTCCTGAGTACGGGGATACCACATATGTGGGACTTTTTGGGAGCCTAGCCGCGTACGGGGCCCCGAAAACCAAGCACCGCCTTCAGGCTTTCTAAGGGCGTAAATTTTTGAGTTCACTTCTCACTACCTATTACAGTTTTGAAGGCCATAAAATGCCAAGATGGCACAAAACCCCCACAAATGACCCCATTTTAGAAAGTAGACACCCCAAGCTATTTGCTGAGAGGCATGTTGAGTCCATGGAATATTTAATATTTTGCCACAAGTTGCGGGAAAATTACAAACTTTTTTTTTTTTCACAAAGTTGTCACTAAATGATATATTGCTCACGCATGCCATGGGCATATGTGAAATGACACCCCAAAATAAATTCTGCTGCTTCTCCTGAGTACGGGGATACCACATATGTGGGACTTTTTGGGAGCCTAGCCGCGTATGGGGCCCCGAAAACCAAGCACCGCCTTCAGGCTTTCTAAGGGCGTTACAGTTTTGAAGGCCATAAAATGCCAAGATGGCACAAACCCCCAAATGACCCCATTTTGGAAAGTAGACACCCCTAAATTTAGGGGTACACTAGTGAGACTAGGTAATAAATGGCGGGTGCCCTGAAACTATAAAAAAATAACTAACCAACCAGCGTCACCTGTAACAGTTATATGGTGATCACTGGTGAAAGGGTTAACTAGGGGGCAATCAGGGGGCTTTATGCGGTAGTATATGGGGGTCCCTGGCGCTATAAAAAGCTGCGGCGAACCTAAATACCTACCTGCCTAACTAGCGTCACCTGTGACACTAATACGGCGATCAGAAAAATGATCGCTTATTAGGCTGGGTTCACACTGGAGCGATGCGGAAACGCCGCGAATCCGCGGCGGGTTCCCGCATCGCATGCCTCCCGGCGGCAGTTCACACTGCCCTATGCGAACTGCTGGGAGTGTCAGTGAAATGTTACTGACACCCCCAGATCAGTTCGCATATCGCAGTGCGATCTGCAAACTCGGATCGCATGGTGTGAACACCCATGCGATCCGATTCTGCTGCGGGCCAAAAAAAGGGTCCCGTGCGAATTTGCGGCGGGTGCGGCGGGTGTGGCGGGTGCGGCGGGTGCGGCGAATGGCTGAACTCGAATCGCACAGAGATCGGATGTGATTTGCACTGCAGTGCGGTGCGAATCACATTCGTTCTCATAAACCGCTGCAATGTGAACCCAGCCTTAGTGACACTGGCGACGGGGGGTGATCACGGGGTTAAACCTTTATTGGGGGGGTTAGGGGGGTACATTAAAACTAAAGGGGGCTAACTCTAACTGCCCTAACAGTTATTACAGTCACAAATGACACCGATGCAAAAAAAAAAAAAAAAAATGACATTGGTGTCACTGTGACTGGGGGGCAGGGGTAATTGGGGAGGTGATCGGGGGGGTGTGAGTGTGCCTGGCATGTTCTACTGTGTGTGTAGAGTGTTGGTGCAACTCACCGATCCGCTCTCCTCCGTGTCGGAACGAAAAATACTGACACGGAGGAGAGAATACATCACTTCCTCTCCTGTGTTTACATTACAGGAGAGGAAGTGATGTCACGGGGGATTTCTATTCGTCGGGAGCGATCGCGAGGGGGTGGCCATGAATGAATGGCCGCCCCCTCGTCCCGGATCGCTCCCGGACGAAAACCGACCGCCGCAGGCACCGGGCGGGGGCCCGATCGGGCCCCCGACCCGCGGGAGGCAAGGGACGTACATGTAAGCCCTTATGCCTGCCCGTGCCATTCTGCCGACGTACATCGGCGTGCGGCGGTCGGCAACTGGTTAAGGACTGAGCCTCTTTCTGAGATTTGTTGTTTACAAGTTAAAAACTGTTTTTTTTGCTTGAAAATTACTTAGAACCCCCAAACAATATACATTTTTTTCCTAACACCCTAGAGAATAAAATGGTGATTGTTGCAATACTTTCTGTCACACTGTATTTGCACAGCGGTCTTACAAGTGCACTTTTTTGGGAAAAAATACACTTTTTTGAATGAAAAAATAAGACAACAGTAAAGTTAGCATGTTATCGTGAAAGATGATGTTATGCCGAGTAAATTGATACCCAACATGTCACGTTTCAAAATTGCACCCGTTCGTGGAATGGCGACAAACTTTTACCCTTAAAAATCTCCATAGGCGACATTTAAAGAATTTTACAGGTTGCATGTTTTGAGTTACAGAGGAGGTCTATGTGCTAGAACTATTGCTCTTTACCGATCGCTCACATGTGTGGTTTCAACACCGTTTTCATATACAGGCACTACTCGTGTATGTGTTCGCTTCTGCATGCGAGCTCGTCGGGACGAAGCGTGTTTGATTTTTTTTTTTTTATTATTTATTTTACCTTTTATTTAAAATTTTTACACGGTTCTTTAAACAAAAAAATGTTACTTTTAACAGAAAAAAAGCATGACAGGACCTCTTAAATATGAGATCTGTGGTCAAAAAGACCTTAAATCTCATATTTACAGTAAAATGCAATAAAAAAAATGGTCATTTAATTTAATTAATTTAATTTAATTTAATATATATTTTTTTTAATTACCCTTTAAGAGCTATGGGCGGAAGTGACATTTTTGACGACGTCGCTTCCGCCCTTCATTGTTATGGAGATGGGTGGGGGCCATCTTCCCCTCACTCGTCTCCATGCCCAGCAAGGGTGAAGATCCGATCACCGGAGTGCGGTGGGAGGGGGGGCCCTTCTCCCGCTGCAGATAAAAGTGATCTTGCGGTGAATCCGCCGCAGACACGCTCACTGAAGAAGAGGAAACCGGGGTTTTGGCAGCTAGCTGCTGCCATAACAATATTCCTCTTCAAAGTACTGACGTATAACGACGGTGGGCTGTCAGGAAGTGGTTAAAGGAAATTTTTTGAGACTGCTAGTTCCGTGGCTGTCATGCTAAGCCACTGGGTCAACATAACAGCCAGGCCTTCTGCATTTTCAGAAGTTGATTTCAGCCTCCTTATTTCTTATATTACAGGTTTACTTTAACCGTGAGATGCAATTTAGCTCAGTCACACTCTTTTCCAAGTATGTGACGGCATAGCTATTTGTCATTACATTCAACATAATTTATAATTAACACATGAGAAAACGCATATAAATGGTTAATTTGTGAAATTCACAATTTTAGGCATTTACAATGTATTTAAACTACAGTCAGCTTAAACAGCTATTTTAGTTGCTTGCCTGGCAATGCCTGTATGTGATCCAGGTGAAAATTTAATTGTCCTAGCTTTTATGACCACTTTTATGTTAAGATTATTCACACCATAAAAACATAGTTCCTCATTTATGTTTTTTTTCTCAAGTTACCAGTATATCACCTCAGTAAACTATGCAGATCCCTAGGGAGGCAACAGTGTTGTATCCTGGAGTCTGTTTCTGGATGCTTTGATTGGGTTTCCCAAGGGGGAATTTTGACAGGTGCCACCTCCATATTTGGAGTACTGAATGCCTCTGCAAATGATATCTTGGTAAGTTCTTTAAGCAAATGCGGACAGCACGCAGCTCCTCCGCCCCCACTTTTGCTGCCTACCCTTACAAGTAAATGGGGGAAATTTTATTGCTTTGTTCATGTGAAACGACTTGGCAGTTGGCACACAAACAGTTTGAAAGATAAAGGTCATGACAAGTCAAGGTTTGAAATAGATCATGTAGGCAATTACTGTCCTTACTTTCCGAAGAAAGATAATGGGCCTGATGTATCAGACGTCTAATAACAAGTCGAATCGTCAAACATGTCAAATATTCTTGTTATCCATAGCAAACAATCAGAATAACTGCTTCGTTTTTGAACAAAGGACTGTAAAAGTGATAGCTTGCAGACTTTATTTCCAATAGGATTAAGCTCCTTTCATCTCAGTCAGTATAATGTAACATCCTAAGAATCCTTGGAGCCCAGAAGTTGCTTTCCCTTCAAGTTACAAATAAATATATCACCAACATTGCACTCACCAGCAAAACTAACCTCAAATTATAAAGGTCAAAAATGCAAGTAGATTGGATGTTTAAGTTAGCTCTCCTGGGACTCCATACTGCTCTGACTCGCCTACCATAATGTGATACTGCTGAGAATCTCTGCACTGGCAGCAATATGCTATTATATGTAAAAAAGTACAAAATGAGGGCTTTGTTGCACATATATAACAAATAAACCAATAAACATATTAACTTAAAACCTTAATTACAAATATTGTCTAAAGACTTCATCAGGTTTGTGTCAGGGTCAAGGGATCAGGCTCAGAGACCAGTTATAGCAAAAGAGAAGCTCCCATTGATCAGCAGGATAGGTATGTAGGCTTACAGGTGGAGCCTACAGGGGTAGAGAGGTTGTTTGTCACATCCTTCATGCTTTCCCATTACTCGTTGAATGCCAAGCACTGGATCACATGAAAGTCCTACCCTGTGTGGGTTCTTTTAGGCTAGGTTAGGCACTTTTTATAGGGTCACTTTACTACACAGAGGGTACCTTTGTTTTGTTTTTGGTTTTTAGAAGACTAATGCGATGCTTACATTACACCCTTTTTTGTAACTTCAGATCAGGCAAGGACAACGTTTCAAATGGTTTACTTAAGAAAGGCGCAAGTAGACCTCTGACGTTTGACAGTTCTTGTATAGGTAAGGGCAGGACCACCTAGTGACAGCAACTCGTGGCTCCGCTCACACCCCTGTGATGTCACTGTCAGGGTTTCTCCGTCACGGAACGGGCGGATGCGCGGGTGAAGCATCGGCGTGTGTGTGTGTGCGCCAGTGCGCACCCCTGGTGCACGCACATGCGCGGCGGGCACGTGCATGTACGCGTCAGCGCTGTTTGGTGCCAGTGGCCCTATTTAAAGGAGGCTGCTGCATCTGCCCGGTGCTGTTTGTCTCCAGCTCTGTATCCGAACTACCTGCTATCTGCCTGCTGTTGTGATATCTGATCCGGCTTCCGTCTGACCTCGCTGACCTCTCCTGCTCTGACCCCGGCCTGCTTGACCTTTGCTTTGGACTGAACCTCTGTTGCCGAACCCCTGCCTGCCTGCACTTCGCTTCTGCCTGCTGTACTTACCTGTCTGCATTACCCGTTGTGACCCGGCCTGCCTGGCCATTCTTCTGCTGTTCAAGTGTGCTGCACTCAGTCCGCCCGTGCCTGATGATCGCTGCCTGCTTATCCTCCATCTTCCCTGCAGTTCCAGTATCCAGGAGGAACCAGCCGCTGCTTCTAGTCAGACACTCCTACCCCGCTGCGCTCATGGGGCCACTGTCTCCATTCCAGTGGTCCCTGAACCAGAGCTGTAAGAGAGGTCTTCTTCCATCAAGTTGGGCTCATCACCAGGTACCTAACAGTACAAATAGCCATGACTGAGCCTGCGGGAGAAGCTTCTGCCATGAAGGAGATCTGCACCCACCTACTTTCACAGGCTGTGAAGTCGCTTCAAGAGGGATACACCAGACTGGAGGAGCGAGTTCAGCACCTTTCCGGTACCAGTCCTTCTACCTCAGCATCACCTCCTCTTCCTACTCAGCCTGCTACTCAGCCTGCAGTGGTGATGCTCCCTCCTGAAACAAGAGTACCTGTTCCAGAAAGGTTCTCGGGAGACCGATCCAAGTTCCAGGCCTTTCTCAATGCCTGTCAGCTATACTTTGCCCTCCAACCCAGGACTTTTTCACTTGAAGCTACCAAGGTGGGTTTTGTGATATCGCTGCTACAGGGAGAACCCCAGATGTGGGCCCACCATCTCCTGGAGGGTGACAGTGCTCTTACCCATTCCCTTTCTTCATTTTTCGAGGCCATGGCACAGCTTTATGAAGATCCTCAGCGAACTGCCACAGCCGAATCTGCTCTGTCTGCGCTCCAGCAAGGCCGCCGTGCGGCCGAGAACTATGTTACTGACTTTAAACGCTGGAGCGCAGACACTCAATGGAATGACTCTGCTCTAAGACATCAATTCCGCATGGGCCTCTCTGAGGGACTGAAAGACGAACTGGCCCGTGTCGGTATTCTGGACTCCTTGGAGGAGCTGATTGCCTTGGCTATACAGATTGACCGTCGACTTCGGGAACATCGTTCCGAGTGCTCATCTCAGCTCCATCGCTCGAATTGGAGGACTGCAAGGGTTCCAATTCCCGCCTACTGTCCTCAGCCTGCTCCTCAAGGGGACTCTGCCAGTCCTGCTCCTGACACTCCTGAGCCAATGCAGCTGGGATTGATGCTTTCCACCTTGTCTCCAGAGGAACGTGCCCGTTGTCGCCAGTTGAATTTTTGTCTCTACTGCGGGGGGTCCGGACATTATGTTAATAACTGCCCTGTTAAGACACGTAAGTGCCTCTCCTCTGTGTCTCCCGTTCCGGTATCCCTGCCAGCCAGCACAACCCACCTTGCTCTCCCTCTCTCATTACAGGGAAGGACAGTCTCTATCAGCGCCATCGTTGATTCTGGGGCCTGCAGTTGCTTTGTCGATGCCACCTTTGCCAGTCTGCAAGCCTTGCCCCTTCAGAAGAAAACCCACGGACTGTCTGTGTTCTTGGCTGATGGATCCCGCATCAAGTCGGGACAAGTAACTCAAGAGACGCTACCTTTGATGGCTTGTACCCCTTCCCAGCACAAGGAGCTCCTAACTCTTGATGTGATCTCTTCCCCTCTATTTCCTGTGATCCTGGGCATCCCCTGGCTTCAGGCCCATAATCCCTGCATCAACTGGGCCACGGGGGAGATCAAGTTCCGGTCCAGCTACTGTCAAGAGCACTGTCTTCGTGTGAACTCTGTTATGTCCTCTACCCTTCTTTGCCTTGACTCTGATCAGGTCTTATGCCAGCTGGTGCCTGAACTATACCATGAAGCAGACACACTTCCACCTCACCGTCCCTATGACTGCCCCATTGAACTTCTTCTAGGAGCTGAGATTCCGTTTGGACGTATCTTCCCCCTGTCTGAGAAGGAACAGGAAGCCTTTGAAAGGCTCAAAAGACTGTTCACCTCTGCCCCCATCCTCAGCCACCCAGATCCTTCCCTGCCATATATTCTTTAAGTGGACGCTTAAAGTAGCTGTGGGGGCAGTTGTGTCCCAGAGGCAAGGCGGCAATGATTTGATGCATCCTGTAGGGTTCTTCTCCCAAAATTGTTCCCCTGCCGAGAAGAACTACGATGTCAGTGACCGTGAATTACTCACTATCAAATCTGCATTGGAGGAATGGAGGTACTTGTTGGAAGGTACAGTTCATCCAGTGCTGATCTACACCGACCACAAGAACCTTGAATACCTGAGGACTGGCAAGCGTTTGAAGCCCCGACAGGCCCGTTGGGCCCTGTTTTTCTCACGATTCTGTTTCCACATTACTTACGATCTAAGAATGTGAAACCAGACGCGCTTTCACGTATGCACGATTGCCCCAAAGACCCTGCTGCTCCGGACACCATCCTACCTGCGAGTACCCTTCTGCTTGTACAACCAGACTTGCTTGCACAGATCAGGGAGGCATCAATTAATTCACCTGCACCACCAGAGGTCACACTGATTTCCAGAGGAGGTTTTCTATGGAAGGAGAGTCAAGTTTTTGTGCCTGAAAGCATCCGGATCAGAGTTCTAGCCCTCCTCCATGATCACCCGTTAGCAGGACACTTTGGGCCCCATAAGACCTTGGAATTGGTACAGCGTACCTTCTGGTGGCCCGGCCTGAAGGAATTCTGCATGAAGTTTGTCGACTCCTGTCCTGTGTGCATCCGGAGCAAGGCAACAAGGAATCGGGCCTGGGGACTACTGAAGCCTCTTCCTGCACCTAATCGGCCTTGGAGGATGATCACGATGGACTTTATTGTCGAGCTTCCTTGCTCCAAAGGTTGCACGGTCATTTTCGTGGTTGTAGATAGACTGACTAAGGTGGCCTATTTCTTGGCCTTGAAAGGGACTCCATCGGCTCCAGAGACGGCCCGTATTTTCATAAGGGAGATAGTCAGACTGCATGGAGTACCTGCTAACACCGTGACAGGGGGGTCCAATTCACTTCCCGGTTCTGGAAGGCCCTGTGTGAGTGTTTGAAGATCGAGCTAGCTCTGTCATCTGCCTACCACCCCCAGACCAATGGACAGACTGAAAGTACCAACCAGACCCTGGAGCAGTACATTAGATGTTTCACGTCCTTTGTCCAGGATAATTGGGTATCTCTGCTGCCCCTTGCAGAGTTTGCCCACAACAATGCCAGTCACTCAGCCACAGGACAGTCCCCGTTTTTTGCTAATTACGGGTTCCACTTAACCTTTCTTCCTGACTTTCTTCCAGAGTCACCAGTTCCAGCAGTCCAGGACACAGTGACCTTCCTCAGTCATAACAACCGGGTTTTACAAGAGGCGGTATCCAAGGCCCAAGCAGACAGCAAGAAAGCCTTCGATCATAAGAGAAGAAGGGAATTGAACCTGCAGGTCGGAGATCAGGTATGGCTTTCTACGAACAATCTTAAATTAGCCTGTCCTTCTAAGAAACTTGCGCCCAAATTTTTGGGACCCTTTCCTGTAAAGAAAAGGATTAATGAGGTGTCGTATGAGTTGGTCTTACCTGATTCAATGAAATTGGATTTACATTTGGGACAGTGTTTTTTTATTTTTTTAATAAAGGAATTGTCAAAAACTGTCTCTGTGTTTTTATTACTCTTTGACACTTTTTTAGTGAATGGGTATGGGTAATACAGTATTTACCCCATACTCATTTACATGGTGGGGGGATCTGCCCGCATACCCCCACAGCCACTGGCCAGGGTTGTGGGGACAAGGCACTTGTCCCCATCAGCACCGATATACTGCGGTGAGTCAGTAGGCATATGCGTTTGTTAAGGCTGTGAGACTATTCTCCCTACTTTTGACCAATTTTTTTATTATTATGTCCCTTTTTTTTAATTAGGAACAGCATCTGCTCTGTATTCTAAATTTAGAAAAGTGGCCAGAATTATACTTGCGCCACCCTTTTTTAATTCCCCTCATTATGTCTATCCAACTGGTAATGGTAAACACAGTTGTGCAGATATGTGGGAGCCCCTTATCTTAATGGAGACTTCTACATTTTGATAAGTCCCCTCACAGACCCCTACATTGAAAACATGCAGTAAGTCAAGGATGTTGGAATAAGGACAAGGTGCCTTTCCAGGGGGCAACCATTTATCTTTTTGGAAGAAAAAAATACTGAATTGTGTTCTTCATAGGATGGCAAGCTAATCCTTTTAGACATTATAACTAAGGAATAATGTAAAAAAAGTAAATTGCCCACTAATCTTTAATGCAGGTGTGCAGTCATTTTAACATTCAGAAAGGGGAATCATTTTCACTAGCCTTCTGAAAGTCAGCTTACTCCCATCTATTAGTTATAGATAGATTGTTAACATACTATTTATTCCAACATAGTGCAACAACTATGCTGCTTAAGGTTGAGTTCACATCTCCGTGTGGAGCTGCTCACATCAGGGATCCGGTGTGAATTTTTGTCTGAATTCGGACCTGAAATGGACCAGATGATGCACGGACCTGAAACTGACCAGATGACGCACAGGACTCCTGTGCAATTTGCTCCACAGCCGTCCTGGAGCTGTGTGAACCGGCTCCATTGAGAGCCAGGCACAGGCTCCTGACATGCAAATTGGATGCAGGGAAACCCGCAGTCAATCGCAAAAGTGTGAAACCAGCCTCAAAGAGAGATTAGATGGAGGTTTATGCAATGGCCCAGACCAAACTCACTTACAGATGACTATATAAAGAAAGACCAAAACACCAATGTAATATATCCCTGAGCATAGAGTAGGGATGAGCCGAACACGGTTCGGTTCGCACCAGAACTTTTCGAACGGACCGAAAATTTGTGCAAACTTTAGAACCCCATTGAAGTCTATGGGACTCGAACGTTCGAAATAGAAAGTGCTAATTTTAATGGCTAATATGCAAGATATTGTCCTAAAAAGGGTTTGGGGACCTGGCTCCTGCCCCAGGGGACATGGGTCAATGCCTAAAATGTTTTGAAAAATGGCCGTTTTTTCGGGAGCACTGATTTTGATGACAATTAAAGTGAAAAAAAAAGTGAAATATTCCTTTAAATATCGTGCCTGGGGGTGTATATAGTATGCCTGTGAAGTGGCACGTGTTTCCCGTGTTTAGAACAGTCCCTGCACAAAATTACATTTAATGAAAAAAAAGTAATTTAAAACTGCTTGCGGTTTTAATGTAATATCTGGTTCCGGCAATATGGATGAAACTCATTGAGAAAAATGGCATAGGTATCCCCCCCGTCCATTACCAGCCCCTTTGGGTCTTGTACGGATATTAAGGGGAACCCCGTACCCATATTAAAAAAAGGAAAGGCGTGGGGCCCCCAGGCCCTATATACTCAGATCAGAAGTATACAGGCAGTGCAAACAAGACAGGGACTGTGTAGGTTTGTTGTGTTAAGTTGAATCTGTTTGTAATTTTCAACCGGTACATTTCTAAAGTGTAGCTCCAGTCAAAAAAACGATTTTTAAGCTTTTTGGAAAACATAGGGAAGGGTTATCACCCCTGTATAATTTGTTTTGCCGTCCGTCTTTTTTCATTTCACTTCCTGTTGTCTCCTTCCATTTGCAAGTAGGAGACGTTTGTAAGTTGGATGTTTGAAAGTAGGGGCCTGCCCTATATGCTCGGCAGAAATGGCGGAACAAGCTGTTGGTGGTGCCACAACACTGTAAGCCCTCAAAGTGACTCTTGGTGGGCGCTAGAGCGCCCTGCTGTGAACGATTATATCAAGAATTGTAATTACATGCCATTGTTGAACAGTGGTAGAAAAATTGGGCCTTTGGTGGTTGTGGTGGTGGTAGTGGTGCTGGTGCCACAACACTGTAAGTCCTCGCAGTTACTCTCGGTGGGCGCAAGAATGAGCTCTGCTATGAAATATTATATCAAGAATTGTAATTACATGCCCCTGTTAAACAGGGGCTGAAAAATTGGGCCTTAGGCACCACTTGCTGGTGCCACAACACTACAACCTCTCCCAGATACTCTAGTTGGAGTGCAGGAATGAGCCCTGCTGCAGAGCATTGCATCAAAAATTGTATTACATGCCCCTGTTAAACAGGGGCTGAAAAATTGGGACTTATGCACTGGTGTTGGTGCCACGACACTGCAACCTCTCCCATATACTCTATCTGTAGTGCAGGAATGAGCCCTGCTGCAAAGCATTGCATCAAAAATTGTAATTACACGCCCCTGTTAAACAGGGGCTGAAAAATTGGGCTAGTGGCATCACCCAGAACCAAAAATGTTCTTCCAAGATATCAGTGGAGGAGGAAGAGGATAGACAGTCAACATAACAGGACAGTCACTCAGCATCAGAATAGGCAGTCTTGAAGGGATGTGATATTTAAAAAAAAATTATTCGGTTACATCAGCTTGGTAGCTGTGGGTGATCCAAGACTGATTCATCTTTATGAAGGTCAGTCGATCAACCGAGTCGGTGGACAGGCGCACCCTGTGATTGGTAACAAAGCCACCAGCAGCACTGAAGGTGCGTTCCGAAAAAGAACGCTGGATGCAGGACAGGCCAGTAACTCAATTGCATACTGTGCAAGCTCTGGCCAGTGATCCATCCTCAGGACCCAGTAAGCCAGAGGATTTTCGGTGGGAAAGGTGTCCAAGTCTGACCTTGCCCCTAGTATTCCTGCACCATGGAAATCAGACGCTGGCGATGGTTGCTGGAACCGATCATACCTTCGGGCTGCGGACTAAAAAATTGTCTGAACACATCAGTCAGACAGCCACCTTCTCCACCACTCCTTCTGACCGATGCCTCAGCAACACGTTGTCCAGGGCCAGGAGTTTGTAACCTCCCAGTCTCTGGGAACGTATTGCACAGACCTTTCTGCAAGGCCTACCGGAGATGTCTCATCCTCTGCTCCCTCTGCGATGGCAAGATAAGGTCCTCAACCTTACCCTTGTACCATAGATCAAGGAGAGTGGCCAGCCAGTAATCGTCCCTCTCCTTGATCCGAAGAATATGAGGATCCTTCCACAGGCTTTGCAGGATCAGGGAGGTCATGCAAGTTAGCTGAGGCATTCGGTCCGGAGTCCTCTGGGTCACTAAGGACAACATGATCCGCAGCTACCTCCTCCCAGCCACGTACAAGTCCACGGGTTTCTTGGGACTGTAAATCATCCCTACAAGACTGCTGCTGCTGATGCTGAGTGCCAGGCTCCACCTCCATGCTGACACAATCCTCCTCCTCCTCCTCCTCCTCATCCTCTTCCTGTGTGATGGGTGGGACAGCAGGAACACTGTCTGGATAAAGGGGGCCTTGAGAGGCAAAGAAGTCCTCCCCTTCCTGCCTCTGTTCTGCCTCAAGTGCCCTGTCCATTATTCCATGCAGCGTATGCTCCAACAGGTGGACAAGAGGTACAGTGTCACTTATGCATGCACATTCACTGCTCACCATCCTTGTGGCCTCCTCAAACGGTGACAGGACAGTGCATGCATCCCTAATCATGCCCCACTGGCGTGGTGAGAAAAAACCAAGCTCCTCTGACCCTGTTCTGGTGCCATGGTCGCACAGGTACTCATTGATGGCCCTCTGCTGCGTGTGCAGCAGCTGCAGCATGGCCAACATTGAGTTCCACCTGGTGGGCATGTCACATATAAGGCGGTCCTTGGGCAGGTTCAACTCCTTTTGGAGCTCAGCCAGCCGAGTACAGGCATTAAATGACTGGCAGAAATGCACACAGACTTTCTTGGCCTGCTTTAGACATCCTATAAGCCAGCGTACCTGCCCAAGAACCACTGCAGCACCAGGTTAAGGATGTGAGCCACACAGGGCACACGGGTCAGTTGTCCCTGTCGGAGGGCGGAGAGGAGGTTGGTGCCATTGTCACAAACCATTGCATATAAAAGTATGTGGCGCTACCTTTTGGATAAATATCAAAATACGTGAAATAAAAAGCAAACTATGATCAAAATAAATGTGCAAATAGCAAAACACTGTGCTTACATACACATGCACAACAAAATTGTGTATAATGACTGAAAACTGCACAATCACCTATAACAAAGTAATACATACAAATCACATGAAGTGTGCAAGAAATTGCATAACATGTGCAAAAAGTCGCAAAATAATGTGTGACAAAATCACTTTTTGTCAACACAATTGTGTTGTGCATGTGTATGTAAGCACAGTGTTTTGCTATTTGCACATTTATTTTGATCATAGTTTGCTTTTTATTTCACGTATTTTGATATTTATCCAAAAGGTAGCGCCACATACTTTTATATGCAATTGTTTAGTGCTGAGAACATTATTTGTGTTGGCAGCTTCCTTTGTTATTAAGTAGGCACTTGTTAAAAATTATTTATTATTAGTTTTAGGGGTTGTGCGCACTAGTACCTTATTTTTATTGTCACAAACCACCAACCCTGGCTTAAGCTGGCGTGGCGTCAACCACCTCTCGGCCTGCCCCTGCAGAGCTGACAAAATATCTGCCCCAGTGTGGCTCCTGTCCCCCAAACAAACCAGCGCATGTACGGCATGGCATTGTTTTTCCTGCATACTTGCATAGCCCCTTGAACGCCTACGGAGCACCGCTGGTTCCGAGGACAGAGCACTGGAAGAGGCCATGGAGAAAGAAGAAGAGGAGGGGGTGGAGGAGAGAGATGTGTCACAACCAGTAGTAGCATTTTGGAGGTGTGGTGGCGGAACAACCTCCAACACTACTGCACCTTGTCCTGCATCCTTCCCAGCTGCCAGAAGAGTGACCCAATGGGCCATGAAAGACAGGTAACGTCCCTGTCCATGCCTGCTGGACCATGAGTCAGTGGTAAGATGCACCTTACTACTGACCGTCCTGTCCAGCAAGGCAAGGAAATTGCCTTCCACATGCCGGTAGAGAGCAGGAATCACCTTCCGTGAGATAAAGTGGCGTTTGGGGACCTGCCACTGAGGAACCGCACATTGCACAAACTCACGGAAGGGGGCCGAGTCTATCAACTGAAAAGGTAGCAGTTGAAGTGCTAGCAATTTAGCCAAGCTAGCATTCAACCGCTGGGCATGTGAATGGCTGGGAGTGAACTTCTTTCTACGGTCCAGCAGCTGGGGCAGGGAAATTTTCCTGCTACAATCGGACATGGGTGTACTGCTAGCAGAGTGCCCGCAAGCACTTGGCTGTGACACACCTAATTCTACACCTTCATTCCTCTCAGCACAGGTTTCAGAGAGGACTGAAGGTCTAGTGGGGTTGGAGATCCCAGCTGATGAGGAGCAAGGAGAGGTCCGCTTTGTTCTTTGGTGTGGGTCTTTGAGGTAAGCTTGCCAACGAGCTGCATGGCAGGTCAACATATGTCTGGTCAAGCATGTGGTGCCCAAGCGGCTGATGTTTTGGCCACGCAAGATACGCTTGAGACATATGTTGCAAATAGCAATGGTATGATCTGATGCACTCATCTCAAAAAAGGCCCACACCAAAAAACTTTTAGAATAACGAGCAGAGGCAGCTCCCTGCACAGGCGGAGCTCTGCGGTGTGATTCAGTCGGTGTGCTACCCCAAGCTGGCCCCCGGAGGGCATCCTGCCTCATTGGAGATGTGCCTCCTCCTCCTCCTCTCTCCTACCAGGCACCCACGTGGAGTCAGTGCCCTCATCATCTCCTACCTCTTCATCACTGGAGCAAACCTGGCAGTATGCTGCAGCTTGTGGAACATGACTGCTAGATTGCTGTTATTCTTGAGCATCCCCTCTCTGTGCGCTCATGCTACTGCCTTCCTCTAGCTGAGTATCATCATCAGAGCCTACAAAACACTGGGCATCCTCCTGGAGCATGTACCCAACACTGTGCTCAAACAGTTTTGGGGACTACTCAGGAGGACATGGTGGGTCTAGGAAAGGAGTCACTGATGATGACATTGAGACGAGGGAAGAGGATGCGTTGGCAGCTGCTTTGCTAGTACCCTGAGCCTGGGTGAGAGAGGATGAGGAGGATGAACAGGGCTTGGTCATCCACTCTACCAAGTCTTCGGCATGATGCAGCTCAACACGTCCAGGTGCCAATAATAAGGACAAGCGTGTCCCATAGCCACGTACTGATGACGATGCACCGCGTCCATGACCAGCACTGTTGTCTCTAGACACAGAGCCTGCTTGCCCTCTTTTATTGGCTTGTGCCTGTCTGCCTTGTTGGCCTTCCAGACATGGTAATGGCCTGCAGGGAGATGGGAAAACCAGCAATTGGGTAGTGTATATTGTGCTGGAGGGACAAAACACCCACTAACTCCTGCAGATGCCTTTATTATAGAACACCAGCAATAAAGGGCAGATACAGGTGTATATTGTGCTGTGCTGGAGGCACACAACACCCACTAACTCCTGCAGATGCCTTTATTATAGAACACCAGCAACAATGGGTAAATACAGGTGTATTCTGCAGTGCTGGCACACAGACAACACCCAGTCATGCCCACTAACTCCTGCAGATGTCAGATGGCTCAATTAGAGAACAGCAACAATGGGTAGATACAGGTGTATTCTGCGGTGCTGGCACACAGACAACACCCAGTCGCCCACTAACTACTGCAGATGGCAGATGGCTCAATTAGAGAACAGCAACAATGGCTAGATACAGGTGTATTCTGCAGTGCTGGCACACAGACAACACCCAGTTGCCCACTAACTACTGCAGATGGCAGATGGCTTAATTAGAGAACAGCAACAATGGCTAGATACAGGTGTATTCTGCGGTGATGGCACACAGACAACACCCAGTTGCCACTAACTACTGCAGATGGCAGATGGCAGATGGCTCAATTAGAGAACAGCAACAATGGCTAGATACAGGTGTATTCTGCAGTGCTGGCACACAGACAACACCCAGTTGCCCACTAACTCCTGCAGATGCCTTTATTATAGAACACCAGCAACAATGGGTAAATACAGGTGTATTCTGCAGTGCTGGCACACAGACAACACCCAGTCATGCCCACTAACTCCTGCAGATGTCAGATGGCTCAATTAGAGAACAGCAACAATGGGTAGATACAGGTGTATTCTGCGGTGCTGGCACACAGACAACACCCAGTCGCCCACTAACTACTGCAGATGGCAGATGGCTCAATTAGAGAACAGCAACAATGGCTAGATACAGGTGTATTCTGCAGTGCTGGCACACAGACAACACCCAGTTGCCCACTAACTACTGCAGATGGCAGATGGCTTAATTAGAGAACAGCAACAATGGCTAGATACAGGTGTATTCTGCGGTGATGGCACACAGACAACACCCAGTTGCCACTAACTACTGCAGATGGCAGATGGCAGATGGCTCAATTAGAGAACAGCAACAATGGCTAGATACAGGTGTATTCTGCAGTGCTGGCACACAGACAACACCCAGTTGCCCACTAACTCCTGCAGATGGCAGATGGCTCAATTAGAGAACAGCAACAATGGCTAGATACAGGTGTATTCTGCAGTTCTGGCACACAGACAACACCCAGTTGCCCACTAACTACTGCAGATGGCAGATGGCTCAATTAGAGAACACTCAGAACAGCAATGAAGGGTAGATACAGATGTATTGTGCGGTGAAGGCACACACACAACATCCACTAACTCCTGCAGACACCGGAACACTACACAAGGCTGCCGCGCTAGTGGCCTTATATATTGTGGGGCGTGTACTACACAGCCTGAGCTATAATTGGCCACAGGCATCCTGCTTGTGGCCAATCATGGCTCTCCTCTCTGCCGGCGCTGTGATTGGCCAAGCATGCGGGATCACAGTGCATGCTTGGCCAATCATGAGCCAGCAATGCACTGCGATGGCGCAGTGCATTGTGGGCCGTGAGCACCACGCAAATTTGGCGTGAACGGCCACTGAGTCCTGGCTTCGCCGAACGGGCAAACAGCCGGTGTTCGAGTCGAACATGCGTTCGATTCGAACACCAAGCTTATCCCTAATAATGAGCAAAGTTAGCACATATGCACACTTGAACAATATCTTAACCAAGTAGGCAATACATTTGGCAAAATTACTCAAATATTTCAAACATAAACTATTCTGAGGAAGCATGGGATTACAGTATGTTCCAGACTACTGTACCATACACATTGTACCATAGTGTACTACTGTACCAAACAAACCAGAATAAAATAGTGCGACTGAGAGAACTGAGAACTGAGTGACAGAGATATACCCTTGGCGATAATGCAAACTGAAATAACATAAAATACTGGGGAGAAGCAATTATGACAGCCTGCTATCTTCAAAACCACTTACCCAAAAAAAGCAGCAGAGAAAACTTCATATGAACTATGGAATGGAAAGAAGCCTGACCTGAAACACATTATATTCTTTGGAAACAAAGCATATGTACATGTTTCTACAGAAAAGCATACACAATGGAAACCTTGTACTTAATATTATATATCTGTAGGCCACAATGCATCTCACAGCTGTTACAAAATTCTGCATCCAGATACCAATAAGATAGCAATCAGCTAAATTGTAACTATTAATGAAACAGCTATGTGTCAAAAGCCTCATGAAGTGACACAGTCGGTAACATCTTGATCACCAACCTGAGCAAGAAACCCCAACAGTACTGCAGGAAAGGAAACAAAACATCACAGAAATTGAATCTGGAATCAGTGATGTACCCTCTAAAAAGAAAGAAGCTACTCTGTCTGCCACCCCATTCAGAAAACCTTCAAGATCCAATAAGGGCATCCCAGCTAGACATTTGTCATATATGGTTAATACAAATCCACAGCCCATAGCCAGCGTCATTGATAGAAATGCCAAAGCCACCTATTCATGAGAAGGAAAAGTGAAGTGAAGCTACAGATTAAGAGATGACATCACTCAACCAGCTCTAAATTTTAGAATTTACACAATTATCTCAAGGCGAACATGCAGTTGGATTTAAATGCGATTTTAATGCAAAATATGTCCCTGAAGGTAAAGTCCATAGAAATAAAGAAAGACTGGTTGCAACAAGATACTCATAAAAGTATAGTGAAGATTATGATGCTACTTTTGCTCTCCATAAGAATTATGAAAGTAAGGATCTAGGAAATGTGTCCTATTACCTAGGTATTCAAATACAGTGTGAGAAAGATGAAAGCTTCCTGCTAAATCAAAGTTCATGACAGATGACAGGCATGACAGAATGCAAGCGTGTAAGTGCACAAATTGAGACAACTTACCTAAAGTTAGAGGGAGCAGACGTCATGCAGCACCTAAAACAGAATCAAGACATGAACCTGAGATTATCTGCAAATGTTGGCCCAGAATTCATAGGGTATTTGCACTCAGATTGGCCAGGTGATCCTATTACGTGCAAATCTACAAGTAGTTTCATTTGTTCCAATTAGGCAATAACACAGTATCTTGGTCCAGCAAATCTCAGTGGCATTATTTTATACAGAGGCTGAATATATCTTGGCAGTTAATGTTTATCAAGAAGTCAAGCTTGCAAAGTGTGAAAAGATCAATGCCAGAACTGAGCGCTTTGGTGTTAGGTACCATTTCCTCAGGGAAGCCGTGGAACAAAATGTGATTATACTTGAATTCTGTGAAACTGGTAAGATGATAGCAGATGTTATGTTTAAACCACTAACATAGCCAAAGAAGGAACTTATATGAGTAGAAGTCAAAGTAGTTTATGTGTGGAGATGTTAACATTATGTCCGTGGTAGGGCCGACGGGTGACACTTTCCTCCTCGTTGGGTGCCAAGTAAAGGCCACATGAAAGGCCTACCCAGGGGTGGGTTCTTCTGGGCAAATCTATGCACACTAACAAGGTTGTCTCCTTGCACAGGTGAGTGACTTTACTTTCGTGCTGAGCACTGTGTGCATTTGAGCATATGACTGTAGTTTAGACGAGTTAATTCCATCATCCAATGTCGATGGACACTGCTACTGTCATGGCTGCATTTAGTGTTGAAAATATTTTTATTGAACATTTAAAGTAAAAACAATAAGACAGTAACCGTCATGAGGCAAATACAAGCAGGAACAGTAACAGGACTACATTTATGAATGGACGGCTAACGACTATCAACCACAGTCGGTCCTGTCGGAAAGTTTGGAAAACAGGGAAAACAGCCTGTTCCCGATCCACAAGGCCACAGTAGGGAAAAAATACTCATGGGTTAATACATGAGACAACGTGTAATTAGTATTACGAAGAAGACAGAAAGAAAGAGAGAAAAGAAAGGGAAGAGAGGAGCAAAAGAAAGAGGAACAGAATGTTACAGGAAAAAATGAATATCAAGATGAGAGGAGAGAGAAAAGGGGGAAGGGGAAGGGATACGGGTGGGGGGGGAGGGTAGGAGAGAGCCCACAGCGTCCCTATGCATTCACAATTTGTTCCATCAAGGTGTCAGAGGAAGAGAAGCGGAGCCAGATCGACCATTGAGATATAAACTTGGTGTAAGTGTCATTGTCCAGTGCCAACATCTCCTCCATTCTCATGGTGTCATTCATAATGGATACCCACCGTGACAATGGGGGGGTAGTCGTCGTCTTCCAGTAAGCAGGTATCAGCTGCCTAGCAGAGGACATAAAAAAACGAATCTTTGTCTCTGCGATTTAATAGACCCGGGCAGTATTGAGAGTAATGCAATTTTCGGAGAGATAGGAACCGGAGTATCAGCTAGAAGATTATAACATTCAAAAACCTGTGTCCAGAAGGGGCGGATCCTCTCACAGTCCCACCAGACATGTAGATAGGTTCCGACTGAGGGTTCACAGCGCCAGCAGGTGGCTGGCGTAGATGGGAAGATTTTGTGTAAAGTAGCAGGGTCTCTGTACCATCAGCTTATATCATGGCTGCATTTAGGAAGGACATGCAGAGCCAATACCCTTTCCTTTAGATGAGTTAATTCCATCATCCGATGTCGATGGACACTGCTACTGTCATGGCTGCATTTAGGAAGGACATGCAGAGCCAATACACTTTCCACCTGAGTAGTGTAGGATCACTACCTCACTCCCAGTAAGGGTATGGGGTCCAGCCATGCGCCTAGCGTGGACTCCATGTGTACACTTCACTTAACTCTTTCTCTTCTGTACCTGTGTACAGGATGAGGGCCCCAGCAATGCAGATCTTCTCCCTTGCTATAGAAGATAGACCACGACCAAAGGATTGCCAACAACATCTCCCTCTTTGCAAGAGGCTATCTCATCTGTCATATGTACACACTTAACAACAGGCTGCCTGTGAAACCTTTGTTACCCTTGGTAACCACTTGTTTGGATTCCCTCTATGTTTAACTCTTACAAAGCTGTCTTTATTCCCAAATGTGCTTTATCTGACTCACCGTATAGACTATGTGTGTGGTGGTTACTTACATTGCACCTCTTTAGTAAATTCAGACCAGGCAAAGGCAAAGTTTCCAAGTTTTACTAAAAAAATTTACTTGATGACAACAACAATCCATAAATGAGTGCAAACAGATACTAAGATCCTTTTTCGCTAACTAAGGTAAGGCCTCAGCATACGTGCTCATGTTAAGTCCATAAATGGATGAGTCCATAGTGGGTTAAATTCTGATTTCGGCAATTCTCTGGTCCTCCAGACTCCGAAAACAGTATGTCAGCATCCAGAGCTGTAACTAGAACCTTCAGGGCCCCGGTGAAGAAAACCATGATGGGCTCCAATGAAACCTCCCCTTCTCCCCATGACCGGGGCCCTTCCCATGGATTCCAGGGCCCTTTACTCCCACAGCTAGGCCCTTTATTATGATCCAGCAATAGGACTCTTTTACATGATATGATATGCCCCCATCCTGCCATCTTGGGTTGGGATGCCACCTTTTCTTCAAGCCAAACACTTTAGACAAATTTGTTTTTGGTAGTATACACTATACATATATATTGTGATTAAATAACATTTCTAATAATATGGATTTCACAAGTCCACCCATACATCAGAGTTGACAGAGTTCCCCTTACATCCAAATCTGCAGAGTTTCCTTTTACATATAAATCCACAGAGTTCCTCATACATCTGAATTTGCATAGTTCCCCTTTACATCCAAATCTGAAGAGATTTCCCTTACATCTGAATCCACAGAGTTTCTCCTGTACATCTGAGTCCCTCTTACATTAGTTTACTCACTGGGAAGCAGTATAATGAAGGGGGGGTTTCACCACCTTTCCTCTTGTAGCTGCTGGGCTTCAAACTTCTGGCCCCCACATCCCCTTCTCTTGGACACAACACTGCTGGGAAGTGTAAGCAGGGCAGACACAGGAGGAGAGAGTGGGAGGAGGAGCAGAACCAGCTCTCTCTCTACTCTCTTGCCCATGCAGGGGAGGAGGAGGGGACTGTCAGTGCTGGCTCTGGGCTGTGAGAGAGACTCTCTCAGCTCAGAGCCCTGCAGCTGCTGGGGAGCCACAGTCTGGGCTCAGCCACAGTGACAGAACTCCAGGGCCCGGTCAAAAGTAGGACCCTTGCAACCCTGGTAGTACCACCACTGTCAGCATCCCAACACTCGCATTACTGGGCTGCTTTTCACTTCGGCCGTTCCTTGTTATTTATTTCCATTTTCCCTTGTTCTTTTTTGTGGGCATGGATACCTTGTTCCTTTTATAATGCACAAAACCAGTGGGCTGGACCCAGCAAAACCCACCAAGCAAAAAACCCAGGAACACAATTAACTCTTAGGCCGCGTACACACGGGCGGACTGTATGGCCTACTTAGTCCGTCGAAACACATTTCAGCGGACAGTCCGCTCGTGTGTGGGCTTCAGCGGACTTTTTCAGCATGCAGTCTGGCGTACTAAGTATTTTGGAATTTTCGAAAGTCTGTCCGTCATACTTTGGTTTCAGCGGACAATCCGCTCGTCAGTAGGCTAGTTCGACGGACTAAGAATGGCGCATGCTCAGAAAGGATTTACACGGCGAAAGGTTGCATTGCTGTGTATTGGACTTCCTATTTCTAGTCCCGTCGTACGTGCTGTACACGTCATCGCGCAAGCTTTCAACGGACTGTTTGTGCATCCGTGTGTGGTCAAGTCCGTTCATTCGAAAGTATGACGGACTGTCCGTCGGATTGTATGACGGACTAAGTAGGCCATACAGTCCGCCCGTGTGTACGCGGCTTTAGCTTTCCAACTGGGCCAATGTGGATGGTCAGCTGTAACCTTTACCTGGCTATATGTTTGTACAGACATGCAGAAAGAATTATTATATATTACTGTGTTTAATAGTTCTGTCACTAGGTAGTAGTGTTCTTGTAAAATGCATGTAAAATCCAACTTCTAGTGGGACTACATGGCTATGATATATTTTCCTCTCTCTGTGTTCCTGTTGGTTTCATTAAAACAAGAAGGGTTCAGACATGTGCCCAGCTTTATCTGACTGGTAAGAGTAATAACTGCAGAAGCTTTCCAGCATATACAATATGAACTTGGTTGTACCTACAATGCCCCGGAAAACTGGGTTACCTAAAACCCAGTTTAATGGCTGCCTTTTTTTTGTTATAAAAGACTGCCCTGCTATGAGACTGTGCTGCTGGATTGCAAGAGGCTGCTCCAGAATTTAAGAGGCTTTCAGCATGTTAAAACCAAGCTCTGCAAGAAAATACTGGGCATTATAACGTTACCTGCTCCTGTTTATACCTGCAAATATAGCATCTGATGTCAGGTAATAAGTGCTGAGAGGCACAAAAGAAGCTGCTGATGAAATATGTAAAATGGTATGTCACGATAAACTGTGTCCCCCAAACCCACAATTTGTCATGCCCACAAGCAATGAGGAGCCATGGCACACGCTGGCAATGAATAAAATCAAATACTCTCTTTGTTTGATTTTATTTTTTACGTGCTTCTGCTGTCTTTTCCCTTGGCATGGTTTGGCCATACCTTGAACTGAGAGACCTGAAGGGAGGTGGTGGTCTAGTACTTGTGATGAGCTTGCTATCTAATTTACATATACAGTATCTCAGAAAAGTTAGTACACCCATCACATTTTTGTAAATATATTATTATATCTTTTCATGTGACAACACTGAAGAAATAACACTTTGCTACAATGTAAAGTAGTGTGTGTACAGCTTGTATAACAGTGTAAATTTGCTGTCCCCTTCAAATAACTCAACACACAGCCATTCATGTCTAAACTGCTGGCAGCAAAAGTGAGTACACCCCTAAGTGAAAATGTTCAAATTGGGCCCAAAGTGTCAATAGTTTGTGTGGCCCCCATTATTTTCCAGCACTGCCTTAACCCTATTGGGCACGAAGTTCACCAGAGCTTCATAGGTTGCCACTGGAGTCCTCTTCCACTCCTCCATGACGACATCACAGAGCTGGTGGATGTTAGAGACCTTTCGCTCCTCCACCTTCCATTTGAGGATGCTCCACAGATGCTCAATAGGGTTTAGGTCTGGAGGCATGCTTGTCCAGTCCATCACCCTTACCCTCAATTTCTTTAAAAGGCAGTGGTCATCTTGGAGGTGTGTTTGGGGTCGTTATCATGTTGGAATACTGCCCTGCGGCTCCCCAGTGCTTGCAGCAGTCATGCAGCCCCAGACCATGACACTTCCACCACCATGCTTGACTGTAGGCAAGACACACTTGTCTTTGTACTCCTGACCTGTTTGCCGCCACACATGCTTGACACCATCTGAACCAAATAGGCTTATCTTGGTCTCATCAGACCATAGGACATGGTTCCAGTAAGGTCCATGCCCTTAGTCTGCTTATCTTCAGCAAACTGTTTGCTGACTTTCTTGTGCATCATCTTTAGAAGGGGCTTCCTTCTGGAACGACAGCAATGCAGACTAATTTGATGCAGTGTGTGGCATATGGTCTGAGCACTGACAGGCTGACCCCCCACCCCTTCAACCTCTGCAGCAATGCTGGCAGCACTCATATGTCCATCTCCCAGAGACAACTTCTGGATAGGATGCTGAGCATGTGCACACAAATTCTTGGGTCGACCATGGTGAGGCCTGTTCTGAGTGGAATCTGTCCTGTTAAACTGCTGAGGATGCTCCACAGATGCTCAATAGGGTTTAGGTCTGGAGGCATGCTTGTCCAGTCCATCACCTTTACCCTCAATTTCTTTAAAAGGCAGTGGTCATCTTGGAGGTGTGTTTGGGGTCATTATCATGTTGGAATACTGCCCTGCGGCTCCCCAGTGCTTGCAGCAGTCATGCAGCCCCAGACCATGACACTTCCACCACCATGCTTGACTGTAGGCAAGACACACTTGTCTTTGTACTCCTGACCTGTTTGCCGCCACACATGCTTGACACCATCTGAACCAAATAGGCTTATCTTGGTCTCATCAGACCATAGGACATGGTTCCAGTAAGGTCCATGCCCTTAGTCTGCTTGTCTTCAGCAAACTGTTTGCTGACTTTCTTGTGCATCATCTTTAGAAGGGGCTTCCTTCTGGAACGACAGCAATGCAGACTAATTTGATGCAGTGTGCGGCATATGGTCTGAGCACTGACAGGCTGAACCCCCACCCCTTCAACCTCTGCAGCAATGCTGGCAGCACTCATATGTCCATCTCCCAGAGACAACTTCTGGATAGGATGTTGAGCATGTGCACACAACTTCTTGGGTCGACCATGGTGAGGCCTGTTCTGAGTGGAATCTGTCCTGTTAAACCGCTGTATAGTCTTGGCCACTGTGCTGCAGCTCAGTTTCAGGGTCTTGGCAATCTTCTTATAGCCTAGGCCATCTTTATGTAGAGCAACAATTCTTTTTTTTCAGATCCTCAGAGAGTTCTTTGCCATGAGGTGCCATGGTGAACTTCCAGTGACCAGTATAAGAGAGTGAGAGCGATAAAACCAAATGTAACACACCTGCTCCCCATTCACACCCGAGACCATGACACCAGGAGGGAAAATGGCTAATTGAGCCCAATTTGGACATTTTCACTTAGGGGTATACTCACTTTTGTTGCCAGCAGTTTAGACATTAATGGCTGTGTGTTGAGTTATTTTGAGGGGACAGTAAATTTAAACTGTTATACAAGCTGTGCACTCACTACTTTACATTGTAGCAAAGTGTCAGTTCTTACATCTTCAGAGTTGCCACTTTAAACTATGTAATAAAATATTTACAAAAATGTGAGGGGTGTACTCACTTTTGTGAGATACTGTATGAGTGCATATATGTTTTAATACAGCCATGCTTTTAGTTTGTTCTTCACTATGAGGCTGTTTCCTTTTTTTCAATGATGCTGTGATTGCTGAATGCCAAATCCATTGAAGTGTTCACCTGCAGCCACTGATTGATTTAACATACTGGGGCTTATCAATGAGGTGAGCATATACCCTTGGGGGTCTCTGTGGTGGAGGTTTTCAGGGAAGATCTGGATATAAATTTTCTTGATTGAATTGTATTGGACATTTTTATTTGTCCCTCACAGTGGTGTAGAGATTCACAGATATTATGTGTTTTGGTGAGATAATTCACTCATGTTTCACCTGAATTCATATATACAATTGCATTATACACATTTCATATATTTTTCTTACATTTGAGTAGATATTTGCATTTTGCATATTTATTTTATCATTTGATTTAATTCATAGCGCAGCACTATTGTTCACTTATTTAGAGTTCAACATTACATTAAGGGGTTGATTTACTAAAGGCAAATTGGCTGTTCACTTTGCAAGGGCTTTGACCCATAGCTTTGTGAATCAGGTGAATCTCTACCGATTTCAATGCTGTTTTTATATTTTCCTTGCACATCATTGTGTATTTTTGCAAAGTGAAACTTCTCATCACACATTCACTAAGCTCTGGGGAAAATTCTCTTGAAAAGTGCAACTTCCCTTGCAAAGTGAACAACCGATTTGTCAACCCCAAATTTTCAGTTTATTATTGGCATATTTCTCAAAACTCAACCAATGTTCACTGCTCCATATGCTCCAGAATAACCTGTCATGATTGTTTTAGTTGGCATTACTCATAGCTCTGACTTGAGTGATGTATTGTTTTCTAGACAGAATATGAAACTAAGCTCCAGTATCCAGTTTCAAAGGCATGAATGCTTCAATTCGTGCCATTGCTTTTATCTGTTCGCTTTCTTACATTGCATTTATCTCCAGATAGCATTCATCTTTCTGAAACTAGCTTTTCCTTCTTATTGGCTTTAAATATTTTAAGGATTTGATTTTCCATCAGGAAACAATGTAAACAACACCATATCAATTGTAAATACAAAAAATAAAAAGTTTAGTTTTTGGCATTGCACACAATTAATTTGTCTATATTGTTGATGAATAATTTTTCTAATTTCTTAATACTCTTCTCATTAACTTAAAGATTTAAAAAGGGTCTCTATTCTAAAAAAAAAGAAGGGAAAAAAGACTGAAAAAAAAAGATACCTTATGCAGCCACCACATCCAATGATGGGTAAGCTGCAACATATTACGTTTTTAGTTTTGGTTTTAGATAAACTTTAATGTGTGATCCTGGGTCATAAGACAATAGGTACACCGGCATTGCCACTAAAGATTACATTAACAAACATGACCAACAACAATTGTATTACATGTTCAAATGTTTCCTCTTAGCCCCTGTACACACGGTCGGACATTCTGCCAACCAAATCCGTCGGATTTTGTCCGTCGGATTTTGCCTGTCGGATCTTGTCCGAAAGTGTTGCATACACACGGTCGAACTAAGTTGTCGAAAATCCGATCATTCAGAACGTGATGACGTAATTTTGTTACGATGGGACTACGTTCAGGCTAGTAGCCAAAATTGGGTCCGACGGATATTCCGACAGAATCAGTCCGATGCATACCACACACAGTCGGATTATCCGACAACACAGTCCGATAGGACACATTCCGACTGATTCTCCGACCGTGTGTACAAGGCCTAATACATACAACAAGCTGGCAGGTGGCTTTTAAAAATCATAAGGGATATAGGAGGAGGAAGGATGTGAGCATAGTTGAAAACACGAGGGTCTTAGTTGGAGTATGCCTATTGTATGCTGAATTGTGATAAATGAATAAAAGGGGTGCCTGTCCAGTTGCACTTGCCCAGGTTGTTCAAAGCCAAGGATGGCCATGATAAACACTAATACCTTGATGAAAGTGTATGTTACAAAATTTTTAGTACCCTTGTAATTGCAGGGCTTCCTTTTGTTTTCTGACCATGCCAACTACAGACCTAGAACTGTGGTAGCGAAGTCAGGTATGTATTCCTTTTTTAATGAACTTCAAGTTTCAGAAGGCTGTGCTGATGCGCCTGTAGTCAGCTTGAGTCACTCCATCAATTGAGCAGCTGCAGTTTTGTTTGGAGTCTTCGCTCCCCACCCTCAAAGCTTAGGGAGAAAGTAGGGCTATAGCGGACACATAACAGCATTAACAAAGAGGGATTAAAGGCATTTTGGAGTATTTTGGGGAGGTTTCATTTATATGGCATGCTTAAGAAATCTATGTTGATTGGTAATATGTCTGTAAAGGCTAAAGTGTTAATATCTATTTTAAACACATTCTTACAACCTCTGATACATAATGTACCAGATACTAAATAAGGAGTGACCCCTGCTTGTCGCCCGCTATTAGCCATGCATAGTCTGTGATGAGTGCATTTATAAGCTCCTCCAATTATAAATGTGTTTCCTCAGACTCAGAGCACTATTCATTTTCAGTAACAGCCTTGTTATTACACTATGAAAAAAATCAGGGTTTTGTTTTACTCTTTCTTGAGATTCGTTGAAAGAATTTCAGCCATTTGACATTACCAGCCATTGCCAAAATGTCCTATCCTATTTCAATCTCTTAAAAACTGCAACAGCAATAAATCTCTCAGCTGTTTTTTGTTTGTCATTGTGCACAAGGAGAAATAGAGATCCATGCAAACTGGTAGTGTGGTCTAGTTTTAAGATGGCAATACACAAACCAGTGTTGCTGTGTGATACAGATAATCGTGTGGAAGTCACTTTTGGGTATGGCCTACAAGTTTTGCATCAGGCAACCTTAGTCTATATGGCAAGCAACAGGAAAGGTACAATTATTAAAAAATAAAAAAATATTTGTAATACACCATACTGCAGTACTGCCTCATAAGCAGTAAAGTAGACCTTTTAACACACTATACTGTATACTAAATTAAAGTGCATTAATATACCTATACTGCTATACAAGAACTTACCCAAACAAGTTACATTGTATAAAAGATACATTGATGATATTATCCTTATCTGGTCAGGCGATAGAGATAGTCTTAACGACTTCTGTTTTAATCTTAATATGAATGAGAAAAATATTAAGCTAGTATGGGATATCAATGAAGAAAAAATTAACTTTTTAGATCTTGTGATTGAAAAAGAAGGGAAAATATTGAATACTTTTACCCATTTTAAAACAGTAGACAGAAATAGTTACCTGCCTCTAGATAGTTGCCATCATCATAGATGGCTTGATAATATACCCAGGGGACAGTTGATTAGATTAAGACGCAATTGTTCGAATGAGTCAATGTTTCTTGAACAAGCCAAACGAATTGGTGAGAGATTTGTCCAGAAAGGATATCACACTGACCTCATTGAAGAACAAATAAAAAGCGTGGCACTACTAGATAGGGAGAAATTAATACAGGATAATACCACTATTTCAGAAAAACAGGATAGGGTATCCATCATTATGGACTATAATATACAATATAAACAGATAGAAAAGATTATAAAAAAACATTGGGGTATTATTAAAATGGATCGTCATCTTCGAGACATTTTACCAGAGATACCGAAGTTTGTCTATAGGAGATCTCCCACTTTGAGGGATTGCTTGGCCAAAAATGTCCTAGATCCCCCTAAAAAACCGGTTTAGTTTTTTGAAGGAAAAGGTTTCTTTCCATGCAAGAGGTGTTATGCATGTAGACATATAAAAGAAAAAAATAGAAAGAAGTCTTTCATATCTTCAGTAACTAAAAAAGAATATCTAATTGATGATCTTATCACCTGCTACAGTGAAGGGGTGATTTATGTTTTAGAATGTCCATGCCATATTCAGTATGTGGGAAGGACAAAAAGACAGCTATGGAAAAGACTTAGGGAACATGTTCAGAATATCAAAAAGGGTTTCGACAAACATAGCTTGTCTAGACATTATGCCAAATTTCATCAAAAAGATCCTTCATCATTAATTATTTGTGGCATTCAGAAGTACAAGCCACACTGGAGGGGTGACAATAAGGTAATCAAAATTAGCCAGGCTGAATCTCGCTGGATACACGAACTTTGCACTTTGACACCTTTAGGCCATAATGTCGAATTTGATCTTAATTGTTTTATCTCGAATTTTTAATTTTTTAATTTTAAAATATTTTTTTATAAATTTTATATTCATTGTGAGTTTTAATTTTGCGGTAGATATGTATTCACATTTTTTAGTGTCACCGCATCCATTTTACAATATTTCAGATTTTGGATATTTCTATATATTTTTTATATACGTGGTACTGTATAGGTCTTCATGAGTTTCAGTGTAGATGGTAGTGAAAAAAGGGGGAAACATTAGAAAACATCTCGATTCCCTTTTCTAGATCTTTTTAAGAACAAGTTTCAACTATTTCTTCCTTTTTTTATTTTTAAGCTTATTTTTAAGCTTTTTTATGTATTTTAATATTTTTTTGCATTCTATATTAAAAGGATACCTGTTTGTATTAATTTTACATTTTTTTCAATGATGTATAGATAAATTTCATTTACTTATTATTTTGAAGGTTGAATTGCATTAGAGGAAGTCATTTGCTAATTTACCACTAGATGTCGCTCTATATGTATATATATGTATTAGATGTTCTAGATTTATCTGTATACACTAACATCTGTGAGTATAAGTTATAGGTTATATTTATATTATCCTCTACATGCCCGATATGGTATAGATATACCAAGACTACCGCTATTGAATGTTACATCCCGCATTTACTGTGTATCTGTGGCGGCGCCGTCGTGGTTACCATGGCGACGGCGCTGACCACATATAAGCTCCATCTAGCACCACAACTCCCATAACCCTTTGAGAAAGTCACGAGGGAGTGACGCAACGCGTCAGGGAAGGAGCTGTGGTGTTACACGTGTCACTTCCGGTCGCGGCCGAGACCGGAAGTTCGAATGTTTCGACGCTATTTGCTGTTCTTATCCTTTATGTAAGTGATTACTTATTTCATTAAATCTTTTTTGTGAATTACTACACATGAGAGCCCCCCCTGTCCTTTATTTCATACTCTCCATACCGCACACTGTACTGGGAGATAACGGAAGAGTCTGGGAAAGGAATGTGCAGCTATTTATTATCTGCTGGATGGAAGAGAAAGGAATAGCCTTTGGGCTGTATTCAGAGTCTGCTTACTAAGCTTTTGAGGTGAGAGGCTGGGGGAAACGTTTTGGTGCACCTGTTTGGCACTGAAGTTGTTTGCTGGAGTATCACGGGCTTGGAAATCACGTCACTTGCATGGACTTGATTGTATATTCACGAAGTAATTCTATGGACTTTTAATTAAGTCGGCACGTTACATTGTTTATTGTATTTATGTGCACTGTTTATTTTTATTTTTAGTCACGTTCTAATATTTTTTGATCATTCATTTATTTATTTATTTGGTCATGATGTTTTTATACACGCACTAGTTCTAGTGTTTTCTAGTATATTGCTCTTATTGCACATTGGATCACTCAGTGAGGTGGATTCACTTTTTTCACTGGTTATTTATTTAGTGTCTTTGTAATATTATATTATAGTTTGCTGGCAGCGCCGCATTAATTATTAACACTTACTTTTTATGTAGTACTGAGATTACTATTCACTGCTTGGCTGCTTCCACTTTTTTTAGTATATTCGGTATTTTTTACACATATACTAACATTAGTTTTTTTAGTATATTTAGATTTTTATACGCCCCTTTATTTGACATTTTTTTGTGAGTGAGGTGAAGCGCATTAGCACTTTCCACTTTATATTAATATACCTGTTAGCTAAATTGGGAACTTACAGTATCTCTGGGTACACCCCTAACATTTTTGTAAATATTTTATTATATCTTTCCATGTGACAGCACTGAAGAAATTACACTTTGCTACAATGTAAAGTAGTGAGTGTACAGCTTGTATAACAGTGTACATTTTCTGTCCCCTCAAAATAACTCAAAACACAGCCATTAATGTCTGAACCGCTGGCAACAAAAGTGAGTACACCCTTAAATGTCCAAATTGGGCCCAAATAGCTGTTTCCCTCCCCAGTGTCATGTGACACGTTAGTGTTTCAAGGTCTCAGGTGTGAATGGGGAGCAGGTGTGTTAAATTTGGTGTTATCACTCTCACTCTCGCATACTGGTCACTGAAAGTTCAACATGGCACCACATGGCAAAGAACTCTTTGAGGATCTGAAAAAAATAATTGTTTCCATACATAAAGATGGCCTAGGCTATAAGAAGATTGCCAAGACCCTGAAACTGAGCTGCAGCACGGTGGCCAAGACCATACAGCAGTTTAACAGGACAAGTTCCACTCAGAACAGGCCTCACCATGGTACCCAACAAGTTCAGTGCACGTGCTCAGGGTCATATCCAGCGGTTGTCTTTGGGAAATAGACAATATACATAAGAGTGCTGCCAGCATTGCCGCAGAGGTTGAAGGGGTGGGAAGTAAACCTGTCAGTGCTCAGATCATACGCCACGCACTGCATCAAACTGGTCTACATGGCTGTCGTCACAGAGGGAAGCCTCTTCTAAAGATGATGCACAAGAAAGTCCACAATCAGTTTGCTGACTAAGGACATGGATTACTGGAACCATATCCTGTGGTCTGATTGGACCAAGATAAACTTATTTAGTTCAGATGGTATCAAGCATGTGTGGCGGCAAACAGGTACGGAGTACAAAGACAAGTGTGTCTTGCCTACAGTCAAGCATTGTCTCATGGTCTGGGGCTGCCAGCACTGGGGTGCTACAGTTCATTGAGGGAACCATGAATGCCAACATGTGCTGTGACATCCTGAAGCAGAGCATGATCCCCTCCCTTTGGAGACTGGGCCTCAGGGCAGTATTTCAGAGCACAAGGTCTCTAACATCCACCAGCTTTGTGATGTCATCATGGAGGAGTGGAAGAGGACTCTATTGGCAACTTGTGAAGCTCTGGTGAACTGCATGTCCAAGAGGGTTAACGGCAGTGCTGGAAACTAATGGTGGCCACACAAACTATTGACACGTTGGGCCCAATTTGGACATTTTCACTTAGGGGTGTACTCACTTTTGTTGCCAGCAGTTTAGACATTAATGGCTATGTGTTGAGTTATTTTGAGGGGACAGCAAATTTACACTGTTACATAAGCTGTACACTTACTACTTTAAATTGTAGCAAAGTGTAATTTCTTCAGTGTTGTCACATGAAAAGATACAATAAAAATTTAAAAAAATGTGAGGAATGTACTCACTTTTGTGAGATACTGTATATACTAATCAATTCCTAATACCCACAATATTTATTGAACTAATAATTTATGTACAAAATAGAAATATTCTATTTATTGTTAAAGATGTTCGGTAGCCAAAGATGACAGGTTCTACATTTGTAGCTAGAGTGTCAATCACTGTCCATATCCAGCAGACATGGGTATCCGTTAAATTGTACAGTGCTGGTCAATAACCAGACCTGGTTCTGTAGTAGTCAGTTTTCCCCAAGTTGGTATGATGTACCCATTAAATTAAGCCATATGCATGTGGGTATTTTGCATTTTGCGTAGGAACTGTCCAAAGACGGATAACTTGACATATCTGGCCAGGCGAAACATGTCTTGCAATGTATGCTTATGCAATGTTTTTTACAGTATGAACATTTCAATGCCCCTTTTTATAATGGCCTTTTTGTGATCCTAAGTATTTGTTTTCCTTTGCACAATTCTGCAAATGTCCTTTCTAATAATAGTCAACAAAAAAGAAAAACTAATTGCATTTCACAGTTTTATGATATTTATATATAAACACACATTGTTTTATTTTACTACCATAAAATATTGAAATATTCCATTATTGATATACAGTATGTCTGTCTATTTGATATACTATGTGCTAAGTAGCATATTTTACATATATACAATGTCGGCTCTTTAAAAAACCCAGGCTTTATATAAAATCTGGAAGTTAAAACTATCTCTAAATAAAAGTGTCAAACTTTTTGACTTTTTTTTTCCTTTTATGAAATGATAAAGTATTTTTACGTTCTTCATGCTTGCTGACTTGTAAGCAAATAATAATTATATTAATAGGAAACAATGTTAAAATACAGATGAACTTAATACCAGTTCAAAGAATAGAACATGGATGAAACTGCAAATAGATTGAATAGATTGAATGAATGACCTGTAGAGAAGCCTGTTGGCATACAAATGATTTCTCTAAAGAACAATCCAGGCAATAATCCCACTGCACAGTGTAGAGAATGTGGAATGGGTATGAACCCTTTTCAGTTCCAAAATCACAATGAAAAGAAATGCTGACCTTACAAAAAATATCTTTATTTATTTTCAAAGTTCTGACACAGTGGTACAGAACAAAGAAGGAGGAGGACGTTGGTGGGGTACAGAAAACAAGTTCCAGAGTAGATGGGCAAAAGCAAAATGAGAAAGGCGTACATTAGGGATCAAGAACTGCTACTGTCTGCCATTGCTGGGGGATTAGGGAGGAAGTTTGGGTTCGTCACCATGAGTTCAAGGAAATACCTGAAGGTTTCATGGTCCTGCTACAGTAAATATATGTGCAGGTTGGCCTGGGAAAATGTTTCTAAACTATAATGCACTACATGGCCTTTGAACTATGGTCAGCAAACTTAGATGGGCCTTTTGAATAAGCCAGACCCTCACTATAAAAGGAGGGGTACAAAGCAGTCAAAATGTCAGTGTATTTGAAATAGTTGCATAGATACTTAATCAGTCTGGTTGAAAAAAATCCATCCAGTTCAACCCACAGAGAAAAAAAATCAAAACAAAACACACACAAAATGTCCATATATACAATTCTATACCCATAGTTGATCCAGAGGAAGGCAAAACAACAGCAAAAAAATAAATAAAGCATGATTCAACTTACTGCAGCAGGGGGAAAAATCCTTCCTGACCCCCCAAGAGGCAATCAAATTTTCCCTGGATCAACTTTGCCTATAAATATTAATATCCAGTTATACTTTTTGCATTTAGGAAACAATCAAGGTCTTTTTTAAAACAATCTACTGAGATGGCTAGAACCAGCTCCTGAGGGAGTCTATTCCATATTTTCACAGCTCTTACTGCGAAGGAGCCTTTCCATATATGGAGATTAAATCTATTTTCCTCCTTGTCTTCTTTAATGACATTAAAAGTCAATAAATCTACCCCAAGTTCACTATGCGAACCAATTATGTCACTATATGGACCACCTATGTATTTATACATGTTGATCCTATCCCCCCTTAACCCCCTCTTCTCGAGAGAGAATACATTCAGTTTAGATAATCTTTCCTCATAACTGAGCTCCTCCATGCCTCTTATCAGTGGTTGCCCTTCTCTGCACTTTTTCCAGTTCCCCAATATTCTTTTTTTTTGTGCCCATATTCTAGGTGAGGACTTATTAATGATTTGCACAGAGGCAAAATTATGTCTCTCTCTTTCTGCATTTCAGGGGTGTACTGACCATTTGGCCCCATGAAATGCTCCTGGCAGAGAGTAGACCAGGGCCATTGTGCAGCAATCACAAGGACGCCAATGTGCCCCTAAGCAGCCATTTGGTGCCACTGCACCTCCATTACCGCTACTCTCTGTGGACTTAGTGCTCTGTGTCTGTTTGCTCAGTGCAATGAGAAGCAGCAGTGGGAGCAGAGGAGGGGGCAGCAATGCCTAGCTCTATGGAGGCAGCTGAACTATGGAGGCAAACTGGAGCCGGAGGACAGGGGGGGCCATCATGAGGATTATTGACAGGCTGGAGCACCTGGACAGTGTCATCAACCAGCACATACAAGGTACGACACCAAACTCTGCTCCTCCCCAAGAGCACACAGTTATTACTGTATGTACCTCTCATGTGTCATCAAACAGCACATACAAGGGGCCCAACTCTGTACCACACATGGAGATTACACTTCACACCATGTGTACCTGTCTATACATCATGTGTACCTGTCTATAACATAGCATACCTCTCTATATATCATGTGCATCTGTCTACATACGACTCAGTAGTCAGCAGCTGTCAGTCTCCACTGATTGGAGAGTCCAACTTCTATGAGGTTGAATCCTGGCCTCTAAAAGCGGCCAACCTCAGCAGCATGCCGCCTATGGCTACAAGGAGCACCCTACTGGCAGTGACGTGACCAAGCTCTGTGAGAATAAGAACTCCATAGACATCAGTGCCAACATCAACAAGTTATTAGTCAATCTCTTCCATAACAGCAAGCAGGACTGAGCTAAGGCCACCATAGACTACCACCAGGGGTTGGAGGGGCACCTGGGCACCCTCCTATGTATAACTGCATGGCTACCTAGCTGGACATCAAGATGAGACATTGTATAAATGGGATCAATGCGCTGATTATAAAATTTTTGAATATATGAACACTCAAATTCTTCTCCACCATTGATTGTACTCCCCCTAGTATGTAGGGTGCATGCATATATTGGCCCTAAAGTGCATAGCTTTACATTTACCAATATTAAATCTCATTTTCTACCCAATTAAACAGTGCATTGCGGTAATAAAGAAGAAGAATAACTGCACTTGAGAATTTAAAGTGTCATTAAACCTATAGAGGGCGTATACACTCTGGTAAATGACAGCCCATTCCCTCTCTCCTCCTCCATGTCCACTAAACATCTAGACATAATGGGGATGGGATACAACATTTAGATTGACGTAGGCTTCACCTCCTTGTTATTCTAAGACACAGGCGAAAGGGTGGTGACACAGCCTGTGACTGGCAGAAATCCACCGCCTCATGTTATTGCGAAAAAATAATAAAGATTTGATTTCAAATATATATTTATATGACAATTTTAAAAAGTGTATTCATATTAATTATTTATTTTTACTCTGTATTTCAAAAACAGTTTTGTTTTTTTTGAACATGTGACCAGTAGCAGAGAACTAGAAGTTCCTCCTGCCACCGTTTCCTTACAGACAGGCTGAGAAAGAGTTGGGTCTTGTGACAGTGTATATTGATGTGTATATTGAGGGTAAAAGGGTACAATGTGGTTTCACAATACTGTGTCTCGGGAGCAAGCCTGCTCAAGTGACCCATAGCAAGCGGCTTGCTATTGACGGCACTTGGCTGAGGGGAGGAGCCAGAACTGCCAACAGAGGACCCAAAAAAAGAGGATTGGAGCTGCTCTGTGCAAAACCAATGCACAGAGTAGGTAGGTATAACATGTTTGTTATTTAAACATAATGTGCTTAAAGTAGCTCTAAAGGCTGGACATTTTTTACGTTAATGCATTCTCCGCATTAAGGTAAAAATGTCCCATTACTGATATGACCCCCTCACCTTCCTGTATACCAGCCTGAGCCCGATCTTATTCAGCGCTGTACCTGTCTGCATTGGCTCTCTCCTTTATCTCTGCTCACAGAGGCAGCGACTGTTCTCATTCAAATCCACAATGGTTCCTGGGCACTCTTGTTCCATTGGGGAGAACAGGACTATGGTAACTGGCTGGGATCAGTGACCACAGAGGAGATGGAGGAACATCCATTCCTCCATTTCCTCTGTGAATTTCATCATTTCCAGTTTCAGAGCTGGAAGCAGCTAATCAAGCACAAACGTCACTTGATTAGCTGATTTGGAGGGCAGGGGAGAGATTGGGGTTCTAATAGACCCCTGATGCCTCAATATAGAGCAGCCTTTTTCAACCAGGGTGCCCAGGCATTCTGGGGTGCCTTCAGGTTTCTTTAGGAGTGCCTTTCGCAAATGCCTAAAAGTTTCCCCAAAATTGTATATAGAGCAGGGAGTGGATTAAGCCTGCCGCTTAGTTACACAAAGCCACAGGTTTTCGTTGTGCACCATTGCAACCTTCCATCTGCCAGCATCCTAACAACCAATTTGTTTGAACACTGCTCTAGGTCAGACTAGCATCTCCACCTCCACTAACACACAGACCAGATGCCGGCCATCAGAGATTCCAATGAGCAAAAAATAATTCTGGTTGGGCCCACGTTCAGTAAAATCACCTTTATTTCCAGCTTAGATGGTGATGCTGTTCCCCTCTATTTGTGTTTTTGGACATATTTTTATGGACTTGCTGAAGCAAAGGTGATTTTACTGGACATTGGGACAACCAGAGTTCTATTTTTTCTAACAACCAATGATGTCATTGGTTGATAAGGAGGACATCGGGCACCTGAACACCATCCTTGTTTGCCCCTCCCCTGCCCATCTATACAGCACTGAAGTCACATTAGCTAAGTGAGGGAGAGAAACTGAGGGAGAAGAGAAACACTGGAATACTACCTAAGTTTGGATTTGTTGAAGTCTTGGTGAATTGCAGTGGCGGCAAACAAAACCCCCCAGTTCCACACTCACCCCTTCATGGTCCTCCCGCACTCAGCCTCTCCGCGGCTTTCTCGGCTTCTCCTCTCGGCCAGCGGATCCGCCTGCTGTCCTGATTGGCTGGGAGGAGAAGTCAGAAGACAATAGCAAATATTGATTTGCTAGTGTCACAAGAGCACTGCACCCCGAGCCCAAACTTTCTTAAGCCAATTAGAGCCTCAGGCGTCCCTTATGGACCAGCTGCTCCTGGTGAATTGAACCTAGAAAAATCTGCTCATACCTAGTAAAGATTTTACTTAATAATCTGTCTAAGTGGCCAAAGTGCATTGCTGTTTTCACATTTATCAGTCTAAATAAGAAAATAACTATCTTTTTTTTTATTCTGTAAAAGAAAATGCAAGTAAATTGAAGATTTGCAGTAACCCATAATATCCCATCAGATGTGGGATCTTATAACAACTAGACCAGGATTATTTATATATGGTTGCTATAGATCTGTGGTTTTTTTTCAAATGTAATTGATTGTGCGTACATGTGAGATTTTCCTTGTCTGCAGCATTGGCCTTAACATGATAGCAAATGTATCTATTTCACACTGACAAATGTAAACCATACGCTGTACATATTTTACTGGTCATTACCTGAACTGACGGGAAGATTTACATGCTTGTATTGCTGCCAGTAGGTGGCTCCTAAGCTTTCTAATTCACTAAACAATGCTCTTAAAATAACTCAAGGGTCAGCAGAGACAATAAGGCAGACCCTGAGCTTGTAATACCAATGCTATGACCACATTAAACATGAATGCTTCAAGGCCTCATTTGGACTCATGTTTGTATTGATATCGTTCCATTCTACTAACACCATAAGCCTTTGCTCTGTCTCCAAAGGGGGAATTTATTTTTAGAGAAGGTATCTAAGGATATTGTTTGGACAAAGAAGAGTTTATTTATTTTGTTATTTTACTATAAGTCTGTTTCTGAATTTCCAAGGAGTATGCTATAATTATAGACACTAAACTGATTTATTTCCAAAGTGCATCTAGTTCCTTATTTGGTGGGACCGCAGTATGAACTATGCAAAGTTACTATGGTGGTCTGAGGCAAAGACTACTTCTTCATGCCTGGAACTGCAGGTCATAATCTTTAGAAAATAAGGTATTTATTATCCCTTTCTACCATGTCTCTCAGACATTCTCTGAAGCTTTTATAATACTTACACAAGTCCAATCAGAATTGTAGATTTAAACCATCAACCATTTATCTGTTCCCAACTTGGTCTCTGTGCTACATTCTGCAAAGATCCCACTACTAGACAGCCAATAGATAGCATGCTTGTCAGCCAGCCAATGACTTACCCGAAGAAGGACCCTCCTCCACTGCAAGCAAGAAAAAAGAATACACAGGACCTGGAACATCATGTGATCATGGATTTAGGTTAGTATTTGGGGCAATAGGGGTTTGTGTTTTATTTAAAGTCAGCAATTAGTTACAAGGAATGAGAAGGGAGGAGAAATGCCTGGAGTCAGCTTTAAAATATGTAAATAACCATGACTGCATACAATTATTCACAATACATACAGAATAGTAGTGCAAATAATATATAAATTCATGGTTATGGATTAGATTGACTTGGCCAAACACAAACAGGCACATGCTCAAAAGCCGTTTAGGTCTAGACACAGTTTTTGACTTAAAGTGGAAGTCCAGCCTAAAACTAAAATCTCTAAATCTACTTGCAGCCACAATCCAAGACTAACTCATCTAACCCTGTAATGAAAAATTCGCTATACATATCTTTTCTGAAGCTGCTCCGGTCCGTTCTCCAGCGGCGGAAGCTCTGTGCAGGACACAGCCGACAATAGCTGGTAAATGCCTGGGAAGTGATGTCACCCATAGACTTACTAAGGAGCTTCCATTGTCACTGCCTCTTCTGCAGTTGCCTACACAGAGAAGCCGCCGCTGACAGCTCAGCGTAGGATCAGATCGGAACGGCTAAATAAAAGGTATGTATAGCGATTTTTGCTCTACAGGGCTAGATAGGTTAGTCTTAGATTGTGGCTGCAAGTCAATTTAGAGATTTTAGTTTTAGATTGGACTTCCACTTTAAGTTAGTCATTAGATGATTAGCTTTCTCCTTTTTCAATCAACAATTGAGCTGAATGAAACAAAAGGAACAGATTCCTCCATCCAATCCAATCTGTGTCAGGGATGAGAAACTGAGAGATCGTTAGTAAAAAGCAGCATACTATACACACATTATACATAGTTGGGCCCGTATGTAACCTCTTAATCACCATAGTTGTTAACCCCTTCCCAGTCAGTGTCATTAGTATATATTTATAGCACTGAACACTGTAATAATGGCAATGGTTATGTCAATGCAGTTAGTCAGTCCCCCCAGCGTCAGTTAGTGTCAGATTGTCTGCAGTCCCATTATAAGTTGTTGATCACCATCATTAGTAGTATACAAAAAATTATATATATATATATATATATGTATATATATATATATATATATATATATATATGTATATATATATATATATATACACCATTATTTGTAGATGCTATAGCTTTCACACAAACCAATCAATATACAATTATTGGGAATTTTTTATATCAAAAACATTTATTATTGAATATGTTTTATAGCAGAAAGTAAAAATGATTGTTTTTTTTCCAGAATTTTCGATCTTTTTTTGTTTATATCACAAACAATAAAAAACCCAGTGGTGATCAAATACCAACAAAATAAATCTCTATTTGCATGGTAAAAATTATATAAATTTTGTTGGGTACAGCGTTGCATGACTAAGCAATCGCCAGTTAAAGTAGCACAGTGCAGAATAGCAAAAAATGGCCTGGTCATGAAGAGGGTAAAATCTTTTTGAGCTGAAGATTGGTATGTTGTAATATGACAATAAATACTTTATAGACATCTTGAGAGTTCACCAGGTCCATTCTATTTATCAGGACCTAAAATTTATGTAAGAGCACCACTATTTTTTTGCAAATTGCAGTATACAGTATATCTTAGGAGTGATCAACTGATGACACCATATTTTGCTTACAGTGCCTTGAAAATGTATTCATACCATTTGATATTTTCTAAATTTTATCATGTTACAACCAAAAAGGTAAGTGGATCTCTACAGCTCCTCCAGAGTTAGATTTTATGTGAAGTGGAAGGAAATGATAAATGGTTTTCAATTTTTTTTACAAATAAATACATCTGAAAAGTGTGGTGTGCATCTGTATTGAGCCCCCTTTAATCTGATTTCCATAACAAAAATCCAGTAGAACCAATTGCCTTCAGAAGTCACTTAATTAGTAAATAGAGTCCACCTGTGTGCAATTTAATCTCAGTATAAATGCAGCTGTTCTCAGAGGTTTTTTAGATAACTTTAGTGAACAGCCAGCATCATGAAGGCCAAGGAAGGCCAAGGAACACACCAGACAGGTCAGGATAAAGCTGTGGAGAAGTCTAAAGCAGGTTTAGGTTATAAAAAAATATCCCAAGCTTTGAGCATATCACAGAGCACTGTTCAATCCATCATCTGAAAATGGAAAGAGTATGGCACAGCTGCAAACGTACCAAGACATGGCCGTCCACCTAAACTGACAGACCGAGCAAGGAGAGCATTAATCAGAGAAGCAGCCAAGAGGCCCATGGTAATTCTGGAGGAGCTGCAAAGATCCACAGCTCAGGTGGAAGAATCTGTCCGCAAGACAACTATTAGTCATGCACTCCACAAATCTGGCCTTAATGGAAGAGTGGAAAGAAGAAAGTAATTGTTGAAAGAAAGCCATACAAAGTCCTGTTTGCAGTTTGCAAGAAGCCATGTGGGGGACACAGAAAACATGTGGAAGAAGATGCTCTGGTCAGATGAGATCAAAATGTAACTTTTTATCCTAAAAGCAAAACACTATGTGTGGCAGAAACGAACACTGTACATCACCCTGGGCACACCATCCCCACCGTGAAACATGGTGATGGCAGCATCATGTTGTGGAAATGCTTTTCTTCAGCAGGTACAAAGAAGCTGTCAGAGTTGATAGGAAGATGGATGGGGCCAAATACAGGGCAATCTTAGAAGAAAACCTGTAGTCTGTAAAAGACTTGAGACTGGGGTGGAGGTTCACCTTCCAGCAGGACAACGACCCTAAACATACAGCCAGAGCTACAATGAAATGGTTTAGATCAAAGCATATTTATATGTTAGAATGGTCCAGTCAAAGTCCAGACCTAAATCCAATTGAGAATCCATGGCAAGACTTGAAAATTGCTGTTCACAGATGCTCTCCATCAAATCTGACAGAACTTGTGCTATTTTGCAAAGAAGAGTGGGCAAAAATTTCACTCTAGATGTGCAATGCTGGTAGAGACATACCCAAATAGACGTGCAGCTGTAATTGCAGTGAAAGGTGGTTCTACAAAGTATTGATTCAGGAAGGCTGAATACAAATGTTGAAAACCAATGATCATTTTCCTTCCACTTTACAATTATGTGCCATTTTGTGTTGGTCTATCACATAAAATCCCAATAAAATACACTTACATTTTTGGTTGTAACATGACAAAATGTGGAAAATTTCAAGGGGTATGAATACTGAACACTGTATGTAGAAACATTTGTTATTGATGTTAAGGTGCTATTAAACCCAAACCCAAAAACGTAATTTAATATTGCAGCTTACCAATTCTTAGATGTGGTGGCAGCATTGGTTACCTCTTTTTTTTAACATTTTTCATTTATTTTTACCTCTTAATCTAGCCAGTAAGTCTGGTCAGTAAGTCCTTTAACAGAACATGTTGGGGTATCCCATTTTTCAACATAACATAACACAATAACATCTTAACAGGACCTTACAGTTAGCTTCTACATCTAAGATGTGTTTATAGATTTTTAGATTTTAAGAAATAATAGCTACCACCAACATGTGGTGGACATGGTTTCAACTCGCACAAAACTGTCATGACTATGTGGTGATGACACAGTCAACGTTACCCTGAACAAATATTTTCCAACTTACAGGACCACAATCTATGTGCCAGCAGACTGGGAGTTTAGGTTTAGTTAACTACACAGTTAACCTGATACCCATCTTACATCTGCCATCAGGTGTTTTAGTGGAAACACCAACTGTTCACACTATCTGCAATAACAACTATGATTTTTCATAAATGCCTGTATTAAACCCTGTCACGATAGACAGAAATATTTCAGAGAGAGTTTTACCAAGTAGTAAACATGGATTTTTTATGTTCTGGCTTAGTGCATTATAGATAATGTTAATGATTTTACAATATTGTTTAATATGAAAAAAAAGGTAAAACAATGCAAACAATGCAAACAAAATATTCACAGAAAAAAGGTATTGCAAAAAGAGACAATATTATAGCATAAAACGAAAGAATAAATGTACTTTTTTTATTATCTTTATTTATTTCATTTCAATTTTTTTTATTACAGGCAGGAAAAGAGAAACAGCTATATCTTAAATATATTAAATAACCAATAGGAGTGGGAGGATTTTTCTCTCCCCTACCCCTCCCACAACAGCTTAAAACCAGCCATCCTTTTTATTTACTTTGCGTAGTTCCTTTTTTCCCACTTTCCCCCCTCTACCCCCCCTATCCCTCCTGGCCCTCCCATCCACTCCCTGATATGAGTGGATGGGAGGGAGGGGAGCCCACCCTCCCCTCTTCCTCCCCTAGAGTCTATGAACCTCGCTATATTTCCTTGTTAACTTAAATTTCTTCCATGCCTCCCACTTCCTCTCGAACTCCATACCTACATCCTCCTCGTCTACTCTAAGTTCTTCCATTCTGAATATTTCATCTATTTTCTCTAGCCACTCCCTTAATTTAGGGGCTTCTACTTCCTTCCATTTTTTTGTGATCAGGCTCTTTGCCGCATTTATCAGGTGGATTGTGGAGGGAGTTTCTACATTCTTTTAATGGTAAGTCTATACAATGGAAAAGACAGGACCAGGGATTTTCAGGTATTTGAATTCTATTTATCATCTTTATATATCCTAATATTTCCCTCCAATAATTTTTAATCTTTGGGCAATTCCACCATATATTTGCCATGTTCCCTAGTTGTCCACAGCCCCTCCAGCATTCCCCGGATTGCTCTGTTTGATATTTTACCAATGTATCCGGTGTCCTGTACCACCTAACTAAACATGTGTAGTTTGTTTCTATCATCTTCATATTTATTGAAGATCCATGCACCAGCTTTAATATTTTCTCAATATTCTACTTCTCCCCTCGTGGACCTATTTCTTTTTCCCATTTTTTTATTTATGTCGGCACCTCCAGCTCTCCATTCCATATTAAGATCTTATATATCTACGAGATTCCTGCCCGGGCTGTTTTTCCCTTACATATCAGTAGTGATGGCCGAACGGTTCGCCCGGCGGTCGTTTCGCGGCGAATTTCCGACTTTCGCCGTCCGCGGGTTCGAACGCCTTTTTCCGTCGTTCGCCCCGGCGGACTTACGTGTTTAATGTATACAAGAACTTTAACCTTTCGTGACACGTTTATCATGTGTTACAGGACAACCAATTGAGACATGACAGCTCATGGACACTTGGACATTCCCCCTAACCTATAAATACACCCGATCCGGTGGCCATTTTACATTCTTTCTTCTGTCACTGTAGGGAAAGGATCCTGTGTGGAGTAGGGACAGAGAAAACGCTAGCTATTTGGTACACAAAAGTTCTTTTCAGGACTGGTATAGGTGTTAGGTCAGCAGCCTGAGTTTCTTTTGTCAGTTTAGATAAAGGGACAGAGCGCTGTATGCTGCTATTTTAGGGACAGCTCAGCCAGATTAGTCTTTCTTCATCATCATCATCATCATCATCATTAGCTGTTACTATCAGGTCCACAAAAGAGCTGTTCCAGCTAATCGTTCCAGCCTACTCTTTTTTGCCAATTTGTATAGGGACAGGCAGGAAGCAGTGTGTCAGGCAGTGAGGATAATTTTAAAGACTTGCTGTTACTATTAGTTCCACAAAGGTTCTTTTCAGGACTGGTATCAGTGGTACGGTAATAGGCTTGTACACGTATAATATTCTTTCTTCCAAATATAGAAAGAATATTATACTTGACTGCTGCCCTTCTGCTGCAGTCTGCTAATCATTCACAACTCACTTGTTCCACAAAGCTCTTTATCAGGACTGGTAACTTGGTCTGTCTAGGGTGCTACGGTACATAGGCTTGGGTGCGGTACAGTCTGCTGTTCTGTAAGGACCGCTATCGGTCCACAATACATAGGGTTGCCGTGCACTACTGCTGACCGCTGCCCTATACTGCAGCAGTCCTTCATTGGTATAGGGACTGACGTACAGTCTGCTAATCACTAACACACAACCTGCTTGGTCCACAAAAGTTCTTATAAGGACTGGTAACTTGGTATAGGGTGCTACGGTACATAGGCTTGAGTGCGGTACAGTCTGCTGTTCTGTAAGGACCGCTATCGGTCCACAATACATAGGGTTGCCGTGCACTACTGCTGACCGCTGCCCTATACTGCAGCAGTCCTTCATTGGTATAGGGACTGACGTACAGTCTGCTAATCACTAACACACAACCTGCTTGTTCCACAAAAGTTCTTATAAGGACTGGTAACTTGGTATAGGGTGCTACGGTACATAGGCTTGAGTGCGGTACAGTCTGCTGTTCTGTAAGGACCGCTATCGGTCCACAATAGATAGGGTTGACGTGCACCACTGCTGACCGCTGCCCTATACTGCAGCAGTCCTTCAGCGGTATAGGGACTGACGTACAGTCTGCTAAACACTAATACACAACCTGCTTGGTCCACAAAAGTTCTTATAAGGACTGGTAACTTGGTATAGGGTGCTACGGTACATAGGCTTGAGTGCGGTACAGTCTGCTGTTCTGTAAGGACCGCTATCGGTCCACAATAGATAGGGTTGACGTGCACCACTGCTGACCGCTGCCCTATACTGCAGCAGTCCTTCAGCGGTATAGGGACTGACGTACAGTCTGCTAAACACTAATACACAACCTGCTTGGTCCACAAAAGTTCTTATAAGGACTGGTAACTTGGTATAGGGTGCTACGGTACATAGGCTTGAGTGCGGTACAGTCTGCTGTTCTGTAAGGACCGCTATCGGTCCACAATAGATAGGGTTGACGTGCACCACTGCTGACCGCTGCCCTATACTGCAGCAGTCCTTCAGCGGTATAGGGACTGACGCACAGTCTGCTAAACACTAACACACAACCTGCTTGGTCCACAAAAGTTTTTATAAGGACTGGTAACTTGGTATAGGGTGCTACGGTACATAGGCCTGAGTGCGTTACAGTCTGCTGTTCTGTAAGGACCGCTATCGGTCCACAATACATAGGGTTGCCGTGCACTACTGCTGACCGCTGCCCTATACTGCAGCAGTCCTTCATTGGTATAGGGACTGACGTACAGTCTGCTAATCACTAACACACAACCTGCTTGGTCCACAAAAGTTCTTATAAGGACTGGTAACTTGGTATAGGGTGCTACGGTACATAGGCCTGAGTGCGTTACAGTCTGCTGTTCTGTAAGGACCGCTATCGGTCCACAATACATAGGGTTGACGTGCACCACTGCTGACCGCTGCCCTATACTGCAGCAGTCCTTCAGCGGTATAGGGACTGACGTACAGTCTGCTAAACACTAATACACAACCTGCTTGGTCCACAAAAGTTCTTATAAGGACTGGTAACTTGGTATAGGGTGCTACGGTACATAGGCTTGAGTGCGGTACAGTCTGCTGTTCTGTAAGGACCGCTATCGGTCCACAATACATAGGGTTGCCGTGCACTACTGCTGACCGCTGCCCTATACTGCAGCAGTCCTTCATTGGTATAGGGACTGACGTACAGTCTGCTAATCACTAACACACAACCTGCTTGTTCCACAAAAGTTCTTATAAGGACTGGTAACTTGGTATAGGGTGCTACGGTACATAGGCTTGAGTGCGGTACAGTCTGCTGTTCTGTAAGGACCGCTATCGGTCCACAATAGATAGGGTTGACGTGCACCACTGCTGACCGCTGCCCTATACTGCAGCAGTCCTTCAGCGGTATAGGGACTGACGTACAGTCTGCTAAACACTAATACACAACCTGCTTGGTCCACAAAAGTTCTTATAAGGACTGGTAACTTGGTATAGGGTGCTACGGTACATAGGCTTGAGTGCGGTACAGTCTGCTGTTCTGTAAGGACCGCTATCGGTCCACAATAGATAGGGTTGACGTGCACCACTGCTGACCGCTGCCCTATACTGCAGCAGTCCTTCAGCGGTATAGGGACTGACGTACAGTCTGCTAAACACTAATACACAACCTGCTTGGTCCACAAAAGTTCTTATAAGGACTGGTAACTTGGTATAGGGTGCTACGGTACATAGGCTTGAGTGCGGTACAGTCTGCTGTTCTGTAAGGACCGCTATCGGTCCACAATAGATAGGGTTGACGTGCACCACTGCTGACCGCTCACCTATACTGCAGCAGTCCTTCAGCGGTATAGGGACTAAGAGTTTTGTCACAGGGTCATTTAAAAAATGACATGCAGAGGAAGAGGCAGGCCCTTCCGCAGGGGTGGTAGGGGTAGGGCAGGAGCAACAGGCTTGAGCCAAAGTGGGAAGTTGCAGAAGGTGCGTTCAATTACTTTAAAGGATGCACCAGACTTGGTTGAGTGGCTCGCTCAGCCTTACTCTTCTGCACCCTCCTCATCCTCTCGATCTGCACCCTCTTCTTCACTCTCTGCTATGTGCACCCCCAAAGACACTACCACCAACAACACGACCACCACCACCACCACCACATACCTTCCGCTTGAGTCACTGGAATTATTTTCCGATCCATATCAAGAGGACATTTCTGATGCGCAGCCACTCTTGGTATTGGATCAGGAAGAGGAGGTAGCAACAAGCGCTACTCAGCAGTCTGACGCCAGTACCCAGATCAGCCCAAGGAGGAGGTTGGTCCCCGGTGTTGCTGCCTACTCTACTTATAGCGGTGGGGAAGGTGACGTTGATGATGACGTGTCTAGTGATGTCACGTGGGTGCCCACAAGAGAGGAAGAGGAGGGGAGTTCAGAGGGAGATATGGACCAGCAGATAGGGAGGAGAAGCAGCAATGACTTACATTGCACAGCAGGGACAAAGCAGACTGCAAATGTATCAGGAGCGAGTCATCGACCATGTACGGTCACATCTGGCGCTCCCAGGACACCGGCACATGGCTCCGCAGTGTGGGCTTTTTTTAACGTGTCCGCTGCTGACAATAGCGTTGCCATCTGCAATCTTTGCAGTCAACGCGTTAGTCGCGGTAAGCCCAATACTCACCTAGGGACGACCGCCTTAAGAAGGCACATGAGCAGCCATCACCGAGCCCAGTGGGAGCAACGGAACACACAAAGCCACACTGCAGGCTCTCACCGTCCAGCCTCGTCTTCTACTTCTCCTTCTCCTCTCTCCTCACAATTGTCCTCCACTCCACCTTCCATCACGCCAAGCTCACATTTTTCTGCAAAAAGGCAGGCTTCCGTGGGCCTAATGTTTGAGCGTAAAAAAATGATGACGCCGGATAACCCTCTTGCCCAACGGTTGGCGGCTGGCTTGTCAGAACTCATAGCCCGCCAACTACTGCCATATAAACTGGTGGACTCGGAGGCCTTTCGCAAATTTGTGGCCATTGGAACACCACAATGGAAGGTCCCAGGAAGGAAGTATTTCTCAGAGAAGGGCATCCCAGAGCTATATGGCCATGTTCAGCGGCAAGTGAATGTATCTCTGGCACACAGTGTCGGTGCCAAGATACATCTGACCACAGACACGTGGTCTAGCAAACACGGGCAGGGAAGGTATATCAGTTTTACTGCCCACTGGGTGAACCTTCTGACGGCCGTCAAGCATGTAACCCGTGGCACCCGTGTAGATTTGGTTTTACCGCCACGGATTGCATGCAGGCCTGACTCTTCTTCTCCTCCTCCTACTCCATCCTCCTCCCTCTCCTCCTCAGCTGCCTCCTCCTTTTCCGCTGCTAGCGTCTCTTCCACTGCACCGCCCAAGCTCCCCAGAACCTATTCCACATGCCAGGTGAGACGTTGCCATGCCGTGCTGCGTCTGTTGTGCCTGGAAGCAAAGAGCCACACTGGCCCGGCACTCCTTTCAGCTTTGCGTTCACAGGCAGATGAGTGGCTAACACCGCTCAATTTGACAGTTGGTAAAGTGGTGTGTGACAACGGTGCCAATCTGCTTAGCGCATTGAAACAGGGCAAAATCACGCACGTGCCGTGCATGGCACACGTCTTAAACTTGGTCGTGCAGCGATTCCTTGTCAAATACCCTGGGGTCCAGGACATCTTGCGGCAGGCAAGGAAAATCTCGGCCCATTTCAGAAGATCTTACACGGCCATGGCTCGCCTTGCTGACATTCAGCGGCGACACCATCTGCCGGTCAGACGTCTTATTTGCGATTGCCCGACGCGATGGAACTCAACCTTCTATATGCTTGATAGGCTGCTCCAGCAGAAACGTGCAGTTAACGTCTACCTGTATGAACTCTGCGAAAGAAACGGTTCTGGGGAGCTGGGTTTTTTTTCACCGCGCCAGTGGCTGCTCATGCGCGACACATGCAGACTTCTGCGGCCATTTGAGGAGATCACCAAACTGGTCAGTCGCAGCCATGGCGCCATCAGTGACATGGTACCTTATGCCTTCTTTCTGGAGCGTGCATTGCGTCGTGTCATTGATCAGGCTGTGGAGGAGCAGGAGCGGGAAGATGAGGAAGTCGCAATGCTGGATGAATTCCCAGGGGGGGCTACTCTATCTGAGACAAGTCAACAACAGGAGTCTGATGAGGAGTCAGAGGAGGATGGTGCCGGGGCGGATGAGCAGGAGCAAGAAGAGCATGCTTTAAACCTTTCTGGGATCCCTGTTGTGCGAGGATGGGGAGAGGAGAATGAAGAGGACGACATTATCCTGGATGATGAGCAGGAGCCAGGCCACCACACCGCTTCCACTTTAGTGCAAATGGGGGCCTTCATGCTCCAGTGTTTTAATAGGGACCCCCGTATAAAAAGCATGAGGGTCAAGGACCAGTACTGGGTGGCAACGTACTTAGACCCCCGGTACAAACACAAAATGGCGGAAATGTTACCGCCGTCGCAGAGGGCTGTCAGAATGCAGCACTTCCAGGCCTTGCTTCGAGAAATGCTGCATTCTGCTTTTGCGTGCGCTGGCAGAGGAGCAATTCCCACTCCCAGAGAAGGATTTGCGGGTACCAATCCAACAGCGCCTGCAAGAAGAGGCCGGTTTGAAGATGTGTTGGTGACTTCGGATATGAGGTCATTCTTTCAGCCGACCCATCGACAGGTGTCATCCGGATCCAGCATCAGGGAACGCCTAGACCGTCAGGTGTCCGACTACATTGGGTTAACGGCCGATGTGGACGCTCTGAGGAGTGATGAACCCCTAGACTACTGGGTGGGCAGGCTTGACCTCTGGCCAGAGCTTGCCCAATTTGCAATCGAACTGTTGGCTTGCCCCTCATCCAGTGTCCTGTCCGAAAGGACGTTCAGCGCAGCAGGGGGGATTGTGACCGATAAGCGTACTCGCCTAGCTCACCACAGTGTTAACTACCTCACATTTCTAAAAATGAATGAGGCATGGATCTCGGAGGAATTCAACACATGTGATCAGTAGACCATGTATATGTCTATAAACAATTTTTGGAATCAAGCACACAGACCTTCTTAATTCATTTGGCTCACTTCCCTGACCCAAAAAAGCACACCGTACTATATGCCCCTACCCTCCTCTTTGAAGAGGTTGAGCGGTGTCATATTTCTACTGGGGCTGCTTATTATGAGGGGTTCCCACCATCCCTGTGCTGTGCTGACTTCCTCCTGGGTGTTCTTATTATGAGGGGCTCCCACCATCCCTGTGCTGTGCTGACTTCCTCCTGGGGGTTCTTATTATGAGGGGATCACACCATCCCTGTGCTGTGCTGACTTCCTCCTGGGGCTGCTTACGGTGCTGCTGTCAGCGCTGTATGTCACGGAGCTGCTGTCAGCGCTGTATGTCACGGAGCTGCTGTCAGCGCTGTATGTCACGGGGCTGTTGTCAGCGCTGTATGTCACGGAGCTGCTGTCAGCGCTGTATGTCACGGAGCTGCTGTCAGCGCTGTATGTCACGGAGCTGCTGTCAGCGCTGTATGTCACGGAGCTGCTGTCAGCGCTGTATGTCACGGAGCTGCTGTCAGCGCTGTATGTCACGGAGCTGCTGTCAGCGCTGTATGTCACGGAGCTGCTGTCAGCGCTGTATGTCACGGAGCTGCTGTCAGCGCTGTATGTCACGGAGCTGCTGTCAGCGCTGTATGTCACGGAGCTGCTGTCAGCGCTGTATGTCACGGAGCTGCTGTCAGCGCTGTATGTCACGGTGCTGCTGTCAGCGCTGTATGTCACGGAGCTGCTGTCAGCGCTGTATGTCACGGAGCTGCTGTCAGCGCTGTATGTCACGGTGCTGCTGTCAGCGCTGTATGTCACGGAGCTGCTGTCAGCGCTGTATGTCACGGAGCTGCTGTCAGCGCTGTATGTCACGGAGCTGCTGTCAGCGCTGTATGTCACGGAGCTGCTGTCAGCGCTGTATGTCACGGAGCTGCTGTCAGCGCTGTATGTCACGGAGCTGCTGTCAGCGCTGTATGTCACGGAGCTGCTGTCAGCGCTGTATGTCACGGTGCTGCTGTCAGCGCTGTATGTCACGGAGCTGCTGTCAGCGCTGTATGTCACGGAGCTGCTGTCAGTGCTGTATGTCACGGAGCTGCTGTCAGCGCTGTATGTCACGGAGCTGCTGTCAGCGCTGTATGTCACGGTGCTGCTGTCAGCGCTGTATGTCACGGAGCTGCTGTCAGCGCTGTATGTCACGGAGCTGCTGTCAGTGCTGTATGTCACGGAGCTGCTGTCAGCGCTGTATGTCACGGAGCTGCTGTCAGCGCTGTATGTCACGGAGCTGCTGTCAGCGCTGTATGTCACGGTGCTGCTGTCAGCGCTGTATGTCACGGAGCTGCTGTCAGCGCTGTATGTCACGGAGCTGCTGTCAGCGCTGTATGTCACGGAGATGCTGTCAGCGCTGTATGTCACGGAGCTGCTGTCAGCGCTGTATGTCACGGAGCTGCTGTCAGCGCTGTATGTCACGGTGCTGATGTCAGTGCTCTGTATTACGGTGCTGCTGTCAGTGCTCTGTATCTCCTGCACCCTCTTGTTTGCCTACCCTGGTCCCTGACCTTCCCTCTCCTCCATTGCCTTCATTAGCTCCATAGTCCTGAATTGTCAGAACAATTTCCCAAATAAAAAAAAAATGCTTGTAGTTATCGATCCCAAATTCACCTCATACATGTATTATGCTATTGTCCAGGTGGTGGGACTACGTGCTACCCCCTAATAATTACCCCGTGGCCGCAAATTCGACCTAAAGGTTTGCGAAATTCGCCTCCCATTGAAGTCAATGGAGCCCGCGGCGAACGGTCGTTTTCGCGAACGTTTGTGTCCGTTCGCGTTTCGCGTTCGCGAAACGTCCCGTCGGAAGTTCGTCCATCACTACATATCAGCTCAAAGGCTGTCAATTTTTTTCCATCTCTCAGTGGTCGGGGTAACGCTGAGACGAAATATCTGAGCTGGAGGTACCGCCATTCATTTAAATCAAGCAAATCTTTTTCTTTCTTTAATGTTTCTAATGTGTTTATTTCCCCCCTTCTAATATATGTCTCAGTTGAATATTTTCTTTTTTTTATCCAGTTCCCTCCCCAAGTGGTTTTACCCAGTGGAAAGAGGTTGTCCATTCTACTACCCCTGTTAATACTACCGCTTCATAATATTTTTTAAAGTCTGGTACTCCCTGGTCTTTTTGCAATTGCAAGATCTTTAACGATATTCTGGCTTTCTTATTTTGACAAACGAATTTTGTAATTAAAGTTTTAATGATTTTAAAGTACGCTGGAGGGATATAAATCGGGAGCATCTGGAATTTGTATAATATTTTTGGCTGTATAATCATTTTTAAGGCATTTATCCTTCCCATCCAGGACAAATGTTTTATTGTAATTCTCCTTATTTCTTCTTTTAATTCATTCAAAAAAGGTATATAATTAGCCCGATAGATTTTGTCGATTGACGATGTTAATTTTATCCCTAGATACTTCATTTTTGTCTTCCATAAGAAGGGAAACTCCTTCTGGATACTCTGCTCTTCTTTTTGAGGTAATATTAACATTTAACACTTCTAATTTCCCTGGATTAATTTTGAAATTCCATAAGTCCCCATACCTCCTAATTATCTTTAACCAATTTGGCATGGAGATTCAGGGGTTGGAGACGTAAAACAGTAGATCATCCGCATCATATGCAGCTAACTTATGTATCCCCTCCCCAACTCCTACCCCCCCCCCTATATTGGGGTTTCCCCTTACCGTCTCCAGGAGTGGTTCCAGTGCCAACACAAATAATAATGGTGATAGCAGACACCCTTGCTTGGTTCCGTTATACATCCTAAAGGGGGGGTAATATTCCATTGACTCCCCAATTTGCAGCTTATGATTATAGTATGAATTTATTCACTGAATAGGAAATTATGAACAGAAATCAAGGAACACAGCCCAGAAGGAAAAATAGATGAACTGGGGTATTTTTTTCACAGTTGATCTATATTTTGTAAATACCTTGACAATTGTCCATAATCACTGGTTTAGTGAATAAACCTCAATTGTAACAATCTAAAGCAGTGGTCTCCAAACTTTGGCCCTTTGCTTGCCTTTATCTGGCCCATGGGGCACTTCTCCTCCCCACTGATACAAGACTATTCTGCCAACTGACAACAATGGGACACCATTTCTCCCACTGGCACCAGCAATGGGGCACTATTACCCCTAATACCAAATGTAGCAATGTTTACTCTCACTGATGCCACAAAATATTCCAATCCCACTGGCCACAGTTTAGCCCACTAAAGTCTGAAAGACAATAAACTGGCCCTTTGTTTAGAACGTTTCGAGACCCCTGGTCTACAGGCTAGACATCTAAAAAATTTCAAATGTTGCAGTGAAAATACCTGCACTGCATCTGCATAAATTTAAATACAGATTGGAACAAGTTGGAAGTGAAAATAGGGGTAAAGGGTGGAAACGCCTCATTGGCTTTCAAACCAATCAGGGAGCTTGGGGTATGGTCACATGAGCTCCTGCCAGGTGTTCTGATTGGTTGTTAGCCAGTATTATTCTCCCTTGTGGCATTCTGCTGGTCAGATAGGTGATCTTTACAATTTTGCCACTAGCACATAATGTCTTTCTCACTTCTCTCATAAGCAGAGTTGCTCAGTGGCAGATTTTTCCCATCTCAATGCCGGCCCACAAAACAATGAGCTGGCACACCCGATGCGCACTCCTATGATTCTCATACATGTCTGTGGGAATGCAGAACCATCTTGAAGCAGGTAATCTGCAGATCCAATGCACCTGTTAATAAATTCTGAATGATCACAGAAGCATCTCAAACTGATGGCAATCCAATACCACTGAAACAAGCCCAAAGCCCTTCAACACAGGTTCTTACTTTGTCTCAGGCTAGTTCTCAGGGGTAAGAATTGTTATGGTTACTAAAAGCCAATTAACTTGAACTTTTACTCACAAACATGGGACCAATCTCCTATCATGTCAGGGGAAGGATTTTAGGATTATTGATGTGATCTTCCTACTGACTGTGATCCATATTTTGATTTGTATCTTTTGAAACTAAATAAACATTATTGGAAGAAAATCATTTTAAAGTTTTAAATAGTACATACTAACAAATATTTTCTTTGTTTTCAGCATCAGCAATGAGCCTGTCAAGGCCGATAAGCCAGACATTACACCAAAGCCAAGGACCACCTAGCCACAAGAGCAGCATAGTAAAAAGCTGGTCTCCCATTCTTTCAAAGCTATGGGAATGTACCCATAATTGGGCCAAACTGTACGATTTTTTGTGGCTCTTTACTTTTCTGAAGTCAGCCTGCATTATGCAGGAAATATTATATGGCATTATGCAGGAAACATTATATGAAGACAAGAGGGGTTATTTACGAACAGCAAATCCACTTTGCACTGCAAGTGCACTTGAAAGTGCACTTGGAAGTGCAGTCGCTCTAAATCTAAGGGGTAGATCTGAAATGAGTGGAAGCTCTGCTGATTTTATCATCATTCGCTGCAGTTGGGCTGCTATAGAGTACCTCTATCCAACTCAAAATTCCAGGGCCAAAACCCATTCCCTCCAGAGTACCCATCATGAATCCCCAGTCTACTTGGCTGAAAGCTTTTTCAGCATCAATCGATAAGAGTAGACTGGGGATTCCACTCTCCCGCATTTTCTGGAGCACTAACAATGTTCTTACTCCATTATCTTTTCCTTCCCTTCCTGCTACAAATCCCACCTGATCTGGATGGACTAGCCTCGCCATTAGCTTTTTTATCCTGGAAGCCAACACTTTAGCAAACAGCTTGGTATCTGTGTTCAATAATGAAATCGGTCTATAGTTAGAGCAGATTGACCTCTCTTTCCCTTCTTTCAACACAGTGGTAATTGTAGTTATCGAGGCTTCTTTGCTCAGTCCGTATCTACTTCCCAGACCATTAAAATATGCACAGAGTTTTGGGGCTAATATTTCTCAAAATTTTTAAAATATTCCATAGTAAAGCCATCAGGCCCAGGGCTTTTCCCTCCCACGGACTCTTTTATTACCTGATCTATTTTTTGTACTGTTATTGGATTTTCCAACTTCTGAGCTAGCTCCTCTGATAATCTAGAGACATTTGCTTAGCATATATATTCTTATATCTCCATATCCTTGGTATTATATACCGGCTCTCCTTTCTTATTTAATATTTTCCCAATGTAGTTTATAGATCTTTTTTTCTTAGTATCCTCGATAAGCACTTACTATTTTTATTCCCCCATAGATATATCTCTTTCACTATCCTATTATATGTTGTCCTCATTTCTTGCTCCATTAATTCCTTTAACTCCTCTCTTCTAATTATTAATTTATGCTGAAGATCGAGATCCTGTTCCCTTTTCTTACTTTTCTCTTTTTTATGGGATTGTTCTAATCTATAGATTTTCTCACTTAGTGCTCTTCTCTTATTATTTCTTTCTCTTTACCCCCAATGAGATAAATATTCCTCTAATATAGGCCTTATGGGCCTCCCAGATGGTATTCTCTGCGGTCTCGCCAGTTTCATTGATAGAAAAGAAGAGCTCTAACTCCTTTCTTATTATTTCCTCACCCCCCTCATCTAACAGTTCCTTATTGAGTTTCCAGGAAAATAGTGGTTTCTGCAGGCCGGGAATTCTAACCTTCATAATCATTGGAGCATGATCTGATACTGATCTAATTTATATATTTGTAGATATCACACAATCTAATCAAATCACATCAAACAATAATCAATCCTTGTGTTTGTCCCATGCACAGGGGAAAAGAACGTAAAATCCTGTATCTTCGGGTGTTGTGTTCTCCACACATGTTGTGTTCTCCACACGTCAAACTGCTGGTAGCTGATGCTTTATTGCTCTCAGCTGTATGTTCCCTATCCCCTGTGCATGGGACATACTGTCCAATTCCAGATTCATGCAAAAGTTCAGGTCACCGGCAATAATCATCATCCCACTCTTAAATTCCCATAATTTTTTCAAGAGTTTCCTTCAGAAAAATAGTTGGACCTCTATTAGGACTGTATATATTAACTAGAGTATACTTTACTCCCCATAACTTCCCCTTTAGAAATAGGAACCTTCCCTCGGGGTCCCATAGCCTATCCTCCAGGGTAAAGCACACCTCCCTTCCTATACCTATAGCCACCCCTTTGAATTGCTTGACATTGAATCACATTAATACCACACAGGGTATCTCGGGGAATATAATCTAAACTTACTTTCATGCAATATATGGGTTTCCTGTAAGAAAACAATCCCTGCATCACACTGCTCAATTTCTTTCAATACTTTATGCCGTTTTGCTGAAATATTTAGGCCCCTGACGTTATACGTCAAGAAGTTAACTGTAGACATATTTTATAGAGAATACCTTCTGTTTCCTTGTACGTTTGATCAGTCCCAGATTGGGGGTCCATATTCTCAAGGTTCTAGACTGTAGGTTCTTTCCCCCCCATCCCCCCTCCACTCCCTCCCCTCCCCCTTGGCCATACCCCAGCCTCTGTTCCACCAACCAGGATACATCCCCATCCTAGCCGCGTACATCACCCCCTGGGGTGAAAATTTGATCGCGGCCCCACCCCGTGTCCCACCCCCCCAAAAAAAGGGGGGAGGCAGAAGCGGGCGTCCAAAAAAGGTCCATTGCCACCTACACCCACCCTCAACCCATTTTAACCATACTCTACTATACCGATGAGAAATTTCCTATAGGTTCCCCTACCTCCCTCCCTTCCCCCCAAGCACCAACTCAATCCCCCCTCTTTCCTCTCCTCCACCCCTCACCAGTCCTCTTTCTTCTTCATTCCACTCTCTGCCATCTTCCTTCTTCACTAGTCGTTCCTTCTGTCTTGTCTTCCCAGGAGGTTTGGAGATGGGATCCCTAATTTTTTGCAGAAGTCCTATATCTCTTCTATGAATTTTAATCTTACCATTCTTCCTTCTCTATGGACTGTTAGGGCTGCTGGGAACCCCTAGCTATATTTAATATTAGACCCCCTTAACTGCTCCAGTAAGGGTTTAAGTTGTCTTCTTCGTGCTAATGTCCCTGCTGATAAATCTGCGAACACCTGGAGTGCCACTTGTTCGCATTGTAGTGGAGGCCTTCCTCTTAAACTACTCCATATTCTTGCTTTGTCTGTATACTGATGGAATTTAACAATGACATCCCGGGGTGCTTCCTCCTTCAAACCAGGGGGTTTCCTTATCCTATGCACTGTCAATCTTTAACTCCTCCCCCTCACCTCGGCCCAGTAAGGGGTTAAAAATTATTCTCATTTTTTCCTCTAAATTTTCTCCATTTTGTTCTGATAAAGCTCTTATTTTTAAGTTTAGACGCCTATTTTGATTTTCTTGCTCTTCAAGCCTGTACAGAAAGTCCCTCTGATTTATTTGCAGTTCCTTTACTTATGTTTTTAATTTTATAATCTTTTGTGTGTGCTTTTCCGTTTTCTCTTCTGCCTCCTCTACTCTCCTCAACAAATGTCCCAAGTCCATCCTTACATTCGTAATCTCACTTTTAATCAGACTTTCCATCCTCTCAAACATTGCCATCATCTCCGTTTTAGTTGGCATTTGAGATATATTTCTCTGTTCTTCACCTTCGATTATTTCTATTTCCCTCTCCATTTCCATCTCCTCTCTCATTTTATCCCCTTGTGCCCCCTTTTGTTTACCTGTCTCTTTCTTGGTACTTTTTGAACTTTGCACTTTTTTTCCATTCCTGGGCTTTTGGGATTTCCCCCTTTAGTTGTTAAGTATTTCTGTATTGAGCTTGCATTTGCACTTGTATTTAAGCTCTCCTTTGGGGTTTCTATTGTTTTTTGAGAACGGCCTCTCATATTTTATTCTTCTTTCTATATCCTTCCTCCTCCAGGGAGAGCAGTCCACTTCACTCTTCCTTCCTTTCTTTTTCTCCTCCCTGTTGCGTTATTCAAGAAACGTTTTTTATAGTCAGGTCTCTTCACTCAAGTGGCATTTTCATCCCCTGAGGGAATAGTTCAATTTAAGACCCTCTATACTTTCTGTTGTCATACAGGGAGAGGATGGGAAAAAATAAATAATTTTAGTAACAGGGACCCATTAACCAGACAGCGTTCACTTCCGTTTTGCGTCTCACAATTCACAGAACAAAATGTATCATTCTGTCTGACCGGGGAGGGGGGGGGGTTCTTTTCCTTATTCATATTCCCTGAATTCCATGGCCCCTGTCAGAAAATCTTTTCAATTATCATTCAAAAAGGATTTTATAATAACAGAATCCCCCTTGATCAAAATTTGTTTCCACAAGACACTTAAAAAAATAGGATTATATAGTATATTTTACCAGGCGTTGCTCACTTCCCTTAAACAGTTCATAGTGCACAGAGTTAGATGAAACCTTTTACCTGACAAGTGTGGAGGAAAATTCCTTAACCGAAATTCTCACCCCTTCAAGACTGGTTTAACAATTTGGGACCTTTGATAACGGAGCTAGATTCCCTTCTGTTATACAATTCACAGTTCACCGATATTAGATGTACTATACTACCTGAGAGGAGTAGAGAGGGTTTCCTTTTCTGTTATTCAGGTATCAGAGAGATTTATTCCCTGTATTTCACAAGCACAAGCACTATCAGCAATTCTCCCCTTTCTCTTTTTATTTTCCTTTTCAATTACCATTCCAAGAGAAACAAAGAGAAACATTTTAGCAGCAGAGTCTTTTTAAACCCTCAGAGTTCGCTCATATCCACAAGACATTTCAGAGAGAAAAATTAAAATGCTTTACCTGAAAGGAGAGGAGAGGAGGGGGGGATTATTTTTCTTCCCTTATCCAACCTCCTATTTAATAGAAGATTACCTTTAACTCAGGGGTCTCAAACTGGTGGCCCTCCAGCTGTTGCGGAACTACAATTCCCATGAGGCATTGCAAGACTGACAGTTACAAGCATGGCTCCCATAGGCAAAGGCATGATGGGACTTGTAGTTCGGCAACAGCTGGAGGGCCACCAGTTTGAGACCCCTGCTTTAACTGATCAAGATTGTATCCAAAAAAGAGATATGCCAGGGTACTTTATCTAAGAGACATATAAGGGTTTTCTAGACAGTCTTCTGCTGTTGGTCTGGTGCGGTCACCCACCCTCGCCTTGCTCTCTATTATTTCATTGCTATCTCAGCTGTACTTTCCTGGGTCTCCGCTCTCAATAGTAAGCCGTATATGATGCACAGTATATAAAGAGTATACGCAGAGATCCCACAGAGAGCATGAGAAAACTTTTAGCGATGCTGTAGGGGATGCAAGGGGGGGAGGGGTGGTTACAGTCTCTCAGTGGAAGCATCCATCCAGGTAGGCTCACAGAGCTTCACTCACCGCTGCTGCTCGCCCCCCCCCCCTGTCTACCTCCGTCCATCCATCTTTCTCCACTCTTTACGGGGATATAGGGTGTATATCACCACCGGAGCCTCCGTGTGCAGTCCTCCCAGAGCCTGGCCTTCCTCTCACATATGTCCGGCTCCCGGATCACTGCCATGGCTAGCGTCCTCTCCGTGCATCCTCACGGGGCCACCATCAGGCTCCTTCCCCAGCTCACACACGTCACGTCAGCATCTCCCCTGCCCAGAATAAATGTACTTAACAAAAGTCAAAGTTTATTGAATGGGTATGACAAAGATCAGAATGTTGACTCTCAAAAATAGACTATTGGCTGTTGTCCTCATTGATTGTAAAGAAGAGCTCCAGACTGTTAATGCAGTCTCTTTTTCTGGTCCTCGAGGAGTGTGTGGACAGAAATTACCTAACCAATCAAGAGGTCTAAGAAGTTGGGAAGTTACAATTTTTATGATCATGCAGCTGCCATTCCCTCAGATATAGTTTTCTACAGTACATGTACTAATACCTTCAAATAACTGCAGGTTACATTTTGTTAACCAGTATATTATCAACCATAATGGAATTACCTTTTGAATGAATACAAATATGATGGGTAACAGATGGTCATTTCACCTAGAAGATGGAATGTACCTATATAGGTGTGTTTGGGCTTAAAATGCTGGTAATGAATTGATACATGTAATTATGTTATTAAATATGTTCTTATTGTTGCTGTAGTGTTATTATCTCAGAAGTTATGAAATGCAAAAAAAGCAAAAAGTAAAAAAAATATATTTTTTTTTTACAAAATTACCGCTCTTTTTTTGTTTATTGCGCAAAAAATAAAAACCACAGAGGTGATCAAATACCCCCAAAAGAAAGCTCTATTTGTGGGCAAAAAAGGACATCAAGTTTATTTGGGTACAGCGCTGCACATCCGCATAATTGTCGGTTAAAATAACGCAGTGCCGTATTGAAAAAATGACCTGGTCATTAAGGGGGTAAATCCTTCCAGGGCTGAAGTGGTTAATGCATTCCTTGTGTTAAGATACAACACATTTTATAGTTTGCTGTAATCCCCCACCACCCTAAATATTACTTGAGTTCTCAATTGATCCAGCACTGTGCAATGCTGCATCTCTTCTCTCCCTGCTTTTCCCCATCAAACAGGGACTCAAGCAGCAGCAGGAACTATTGGCTTCTGTTGCAATCAATAAGACGCTGTTAAGTGGAAGCGGGGGGAGAGGCCAAAATGCTGTGTGTGTCTATGGAGCGTGGCACACAGCATTTTGGGTGCCCCCATAGTAAATGGCTTGCTATGGTGGCACATGGAGAAGAGGAGGAGCCAGGATCACCGGCAGGGGACTCCAGATGAGGAGGTTCTGGGCTGCCTGTGCAATTTCATTGCACAGAGCAGGTGAGTATAACATTATTTTGATTTTTAAAAATGCCTGAAGGTAGAGATAGTCAGTCAGAAAAGTGTATTCTGGTTTTATGCAGACTGAACTATTTTGTGATGGGATAATAAAGCCAGCCTGATGCTATTAGCCTAGATGTATGTTTGCTTAAGGGTTCTAATGACTTAAAATGGTAAAAAAAAAAGAGGATTAACGCTGCGCTAAAAGTAAATTATCATTAAATATGATGAAAAGAGCAGCTAGCACTGGAGTCAGGATACAATAACTCAAATTACTAAAGTGCAAAAAAGTGCAGCGCTAATAATAAAAATACCAAACTGAATCAAATATCAATATGATATAAAATAAATAAATAAATTAAATAGGTAAATAAAAAATAAATAAATAAATATATATATATATATATATATATATATATATATATATATATATATATATATATATATATATATATATATATATATATATATATATATATAGATAGATATATATATATAGATATATATATATATACTCTCTTTCCCAGTTTCCCAGACTGGGAAAGAGAGTGAACGAGAGAGATAGAGACAGGTTAAGCTTTTCGCCATTTTGGATCTCTCTGAGCTGTGGACAGAGAGCAAAAGAGGCAATAAAGAAGCCATTAGCGCCTATGTAATCACAGAGGCTGTTCTGTGTTGTCGTTACATTAGAATATTGACAGAAATGCACACGTCAGGGGATATAGACCTTAAAACGAGCTCTAAACTGGAAGCAGGTTCCTACACCTTTCTACATTCTCCTGGGGGTGCTTCAAGTGTGTAATCCTGCCTGCTAAGTAGGCTATTATCGTGAATCTTTCAGGTCTGTGTGGTCAGTTCTCGGCTTCTGCTGAGCAAGAGGAAAGCACTCTGGATTTGTAAAGTATGAAGAAAGGCCATCTCTAGTGAAGGAAAGATGGCAGACAAGAGAAAACTACAGGCGGCATGATTGCCATACCCATACCCACTTTGCGAGCCGTTTGAGGAGTCATAGGTTTTTGGGGATACCTGAGAATTTCTCCCCTATGCTTAAAGTGACCATTGCATTATGGTCATGTGGAGTTGGTAAGGGTTATTATTACTCACTTCTGGTGTGTCACTTATTTTGGATTTAGTCACCGACTGGGATAAAGGAGTCTGCTTTTCACTCATCTGAGATTGGATCGTTTTCTCCAGCACTTTTATGTGGACTATTTCTTTGTGCACTACCTACTACCTCACTTTATATTGGACTTTATTTATTTATATATAATAGATTTTTTTATTGATTATTTATATATATATTACTTGCATAGGTTATATATTATTGTTTTTTATCACAGCAAAGGATTTTTTTACACATGTTAGGATGCTTATGAATTTTGGTTGGTGTGCCTTAATTTTAATCTTTCAGTCATTTTTCAACACTACTTGGGTATTGATTTTATTTATTTAAGATTTTTATATTTATTTTATTTCACTTTATTGGGATACTTAATCAAAGGATGTCCCAGCATCCCAGAGGATGCTGGGACTGTGACATCATAATGGGTGGGGACATCATCCGGTGATGTCCCTATATAAGTCGCCGTGCGCCGCGTCCCTGCCATTGTGAGCGGAGGCAGCGACAAGGCAACATCTGAAGAGAAGAAGAGAAGAACAGAAGACGGCGACAGCGGCGGCAAGAAGAACCGAAGTGGGGGGACAAGACCCCTGAAGAGGGGGACAAGACTCCCGAAGTTGGAAGAAGAGGGAGGCGGCGAAGAAGAAAGCCGGGCTCCTCCGCTAGTGTGGCGAGAAGACCCCCGAAGACGGACAGAAGACCCCCGGAGTTGTGCAATAAACTATTTTAACCCTTGTGTGTTGTGTTTTTTTTTTACTTTTTTTTACAGGTGAATGGGTAGGGGTACATTGTACCCCATACTCATTCACATAGGGTGGGGGGCCGGTATCCAGGGGCCCCCTTATTAAAGGGGGCTCCCGGATTCTGATAAGCCCCCCGCCCGCAGACCCCAAAAACCAACGGCCAGGGTTGTTGGGAAGAGGCCCTTGTCCTCATCAACATGAGGACAAGGTGCTTTAGGGTGGGGGGGCTGCGTGGGCCCCCTTCCCCAAGGCACCCCCTCATGTTGAGGGCATGCGGCCTGGTATGCCTCAGGAGGGGGAGGGCCGCTTGCTCGTCCCCACCCCCTTTCCTGGCCACCCGGGTAGCGTGCTCGGATAAGGGTCTGGTATGGATCTGGGGGGGACCCCCACGCCATTTTGTTTGGCGTAGGGGGTTCCCCTTAGAATCCATACCAGACCTAAGGGCGCTCTCGGAGGGGGTACCCACGCCAATTTTTTTTTTTTATTTGGCGTGGAGTTCCCTCTTGAGAGCTGATAATTCTGTCGCCAACGTATAGACGGAGATCCGACTTGGAGGTGACCTCCATTGAAATCAACGGGTATCGGTCGCCTACAAGTAGGATTGAAGTAGTACAGGAACCTTTTCTGAAGTCGGAGCGACTTCAGTAGTGTGCATTAAGATGGCTCTCATTCACTTACATTGATTTTTACATGTTGTCCGACCTGAGGCGACTAGGGGCGACCTGAAGTCGGATCTGAGTCGCCCCTGTGTGAACCGGCTCTCAGGAATAAGATTTATTCTTAGACATCTAGGGCCTGCCCACTGAAACTAAAACTTTGTCTTTAGCAAGATTTTGTATTTAGAGATAGTGGCCTTTTAAATGCTGAAAACTTAGATGTATTCACTTTTAACACTGACATTGAGGTAAACTAGTCTAAACGTTTCAGGAAATTTGGGAGCGTCATAAATTATTGTGTTCTTATGAGCCAGATGAAATTCCCCTTATTAATATTAATATTAATATTAATAGGGTTATTTCCCAAAGCAATGACTAAAGGTTTGATTGCCATTATAAATAATAATGGAGACAAGAGGAAAATATGTTGCATACCCATAAATATTCAGTGGTTGAGATTTAAATCCTTTAATGGATATTTGAGCTATGGTACAATATCCCAAGAGTGTGTAGAAAGGTGTAATCAAATCAAGACTGTAGAACAGTTGAGAAATATTCCCATGATAAGCAATCAAATGCTTTATGCAAGTATACAGATAAGAGTATACTGTAGCTTGTCAATTTAATTGAACCTCAGAAATGGGATCAATTGTATGTCTTGTTTGATCTCTTACCTGCCTATTATGGACAAATGCTGCTTGTTTTTAAAAAAAACATTGTTTAGAAAGGAAAAGGTTATGCAATGCCAAAGCTTTTAGTCAGGATCTTGATGTCACAATGTATAAGGGAAATAGGTCTAAAGTTGGATGGATCTTTCCTTTACCTGGTTCCAGGATTACATTGATAAAGGCCAAATTACTAGCTGTTTCTAATCCTTCCTCTTTGAGAGCATCATTAAAGGAAGAGCACAAATGAGGAGCCAGTAGTTGCCCTTTTTTGTTTAGTAGAAGTTAGCAAAGACATATGGACTCTAGGCTTTTAAATTTTTTTCAATAACCACTAAAATTTGCAGTTGTGAACTTTTTTCCATCAAGTCCACACAAATCTAGATGTATGAACTTGTTCAGTCTGTGCTTGGAAAAGTCCTTATGAGGGTTGCATTTGTGCTCTTGTATCAAAGAACAATATTCCCTGCATTCAGAACTTTACTAGCTAGAAACCAATTTCATTATATGGCCTCTGCTATAGGCTTTATGAGTCTCCCAATTAATATCCAGAGAACCGTCTTCAGGTAAGTGTGCAAAATAATTTCTTAATATATAACAAGATTTCCTTATAGAGCATTTCTTTATTCAGAAAGGATTCATTGAGTCACCAGTAAAACTGGTTTGCTTTTGGTTCTAAATCTACTAAATGTATCATGACAGCATTGTGATCTAACCAGGAAATCAAATGAATCTGAGCACAGGATACATCAGAAATCAAGGAAGAGGGCAAAAATACATGATAAATCCTCGAGCAATGTTTATGTGTGGGGGAAATAGTACATATAATATTTTTCTCTCCAAATATACACAAGAAGCTATTGAAACAATAGTTCCACCAACCTTGGCTGGATTTTGGAGGATGTTTGTAAGTCCCTGAGGTTTATCAAGTATTGGGTCTACTGCTAAGTTAGAGTCCCCTGTCATAATAAGAGTACCAACCACTTGTAAAGAATAATTGTTTAAAAAGCTGAGTTGGCTCTAGTTGGGGGTGTAGTAATTAATAATTGTAATTAGGTTGTCTCCCTTCTTGCCCAAAACTAGAATGTATCTCTCCTTGGGTCTCTTATAACTGATTCCTGATGTTCAGATTTTGTAATTAATGTAATTTAATTCTTTACATACTGTAATGATTTCTAACATTGTATAATTTTTACCGTGAATAGTGAGTGCACAAAGTGCACAAAGAAATATGCACAGTGCAATCTGCAGGCTGGAGAAATTCCTTTTTGTAAACAAGCTTCTCTTCTCCTGTCTCCCAAGAGCGCCTTCTTGTGGTAATCAGAAGATGCTTTATCAACACAGTAGTAGGCTGTATAAGTGTAATGTAAGGTGTAGGTTAGACAGGAATTAATATATAAACGCTAGTTTTTTGTGAACAAAGCTTACATTAAATAAACCAAGCTTAATTCAGCTTTCTACGGCTTTGAAAGAGGGGTGTTACATAGAAATCTTCATAGGCATGCTGACGGCCACCTTAAACAAGCTTCAGCATTGCTTGAAGGTGCTGTAAGTTCTAGCATTCGTCTTAGTTGTGTTCTTTTTAAAATGACTACTGACGGTGTGAAATGGGATCAGTAAGCTGTAGGAGGCGTGCTCATTTCATCATAAACACTTAAAATCAGTGTCATTGCTAGACATGTATCAGATACAATCATATCACACAGCATTACACTAATACTATATTTGCATGTTTTATGGTGGTTCATATTACTGTTATAAACCTTCCTTAATATTCTTAACCTAAATGTTCTGCCAAGTCATCAGTTCAGTGCACATTATATTATTGCTAGGGTATCAAGGGCTTTGTTTCTGGCACAAGTTGTAACTCATTACGAAAGATTAGGTCTCAGCTGTCATCACCTGAGCTAAACTACAAATCTACATATTACAGACCTGCTATATCAATAGTAAAATATATACAAAAAATGCTAAATAATTCTTGTCTTTATGGTGTATGATTTTAATTTCCTAAAGAACACACAATAACTAAAAAGGAGGCCAGCAACTCTAATGCCGCGTACACATGGTGGTTTTTCCGTCAGAATAAACTCTAAGCCCTTGTACACACGGTCGGAGATTCCGACGGAATGTGTCCGATCGGACCGTTTTCCAACTTGTTGGTAAAATTTTCCGACAAAATGCTCTGATCGGACATACTCCGATCATGTGTAGAGAATTCCGATCGGACAAAGTGCCACGCGTTGCTCAGATCAAATTCCTACATCAAAGCTATTGGCTACTAGCCTGAACGTAGTCTAGTCGAAACAAAATAACGTCATCCTGTTCTTAACGATCCGATTTTCCGACAGCTTTGTCCGACCGTGTGTATGCAACAGTTTCGGACAAAATCCGTCGGACAAAATCCGACGGATTTGGTTGTCGGAATGTCCGACCGTGTGTACAAGGGCTTACAGTTTTTCCGCCGGAGTTCCGCTGAAACGGACTTGCCTACACAGCATCACACCAAAGTCTGATCGTTTAGAACACAGTGACGTACAACACGTACGATGGGACTATAAAAAGGAAGTTCAATAGCCAGTAGCCAATAGCTGCCCTTGCGCCATTTTTGGTCCAACAGAACAGCATACAGACGAACGGTTTTCCCAATAGGAATTGATTCCATCGGAAAGATTTAAAACATTTTCTAGGTCCGTCAGAATTTTCGGAAAAAAAAAAAAGTCCACACGCGATCAGGAATATCCGATGAAATGATTCCGTCTGACTTTTTCTGCTGGAAAGTCTGACCATGTGTACATGGCATAAGTGGTACGGAAATAAAAAAAAAGGTAAATCAGTATTTTTTGGGGAAAAAAACACATGGCAATTATTTATGATTATGGTAATAGTATTACACCATGCTTCTGCAAACTAAATGTCATTTAGTTAGGGTAGGATTTATATTAATTCTTATTAACTAAACCTCTTTAGCAGGTAAGGCAGTTCTGTTTATATGCCCTTTGCTTAACATGTTTTATAAGTTTTTACTATAAAAAAAATGGACATTTTGCTGCTGTTGGTTTTCTTTTATATATACGTATACAATGTGGAAAGGTATGGTGTCAGGAACATAGGAGCACCATTATTGCAATTTTTCACTTATTGTGTATGAAGTGTTTCTATTTATTTATTTTTAAATTTTTATCTCATTTCAATATTTTTTCCTATTAGTGTACACATAATCGCACGTTAGTATGTATGCATAGCATGGTATGTGGTGTGTGTACTCCCAGCCTATTTACTGTGCATATTGCATACATAGAGTTTGGCATAAAACATTATAGGTCTAGTACACATTATATATGATTTTTCTTCTGTATGTAGGTACGCTGTTTTTGTTTGGTTGGGTACCCTTGTAGTTTAACACACTTATTCTTTGAAAACTTAGTTTAGGGGGGAACTTGGTGTATGTCCTCTGTATTTTTGATACATCTATTAGCAATTGGATACTTTTGGTTCTTTTACCTCCCCCCGTACCCAGTGGGTTTCTCTCCTTGCTGGTTGAGAGGATCCCAGGGAAGAGCCGCATCCGGAGGGAATTCCTCCATAAATAATATATTGTCATGTGAGGTAGCGCCCCGGACCCTATTTTTTTATATAATTTGTACATCATCAGCCCTTTAGGGGGTTGCAGAATTTTAGGGCGGCAGCAACCAGCTCTTTAGACCTAAGCGCGGCTTTGTATAATTTTAATTTCTTGTCATTATCTTTTTAAGAAAACTCACTTTGCTGTCCCCAGCGAGCGCAATCGCTTCTTTAGTGTGGTCATTGGAAGCTCACTCATTTCTCCTTCAGGATACTGGGCACAAAGTGCGGGGCACTCATTGCGATGCTACAAGCTGTGGATGCCCATTATGCCTGGGACTAATGACCCTCATATCCCAGGAACCAATGGAAAAAGCAGAAGCGGCACAATCGGGCTAAATAAAAGGTATTTACAGTAATGTAACAAAAAAACGTGTCCTAATAGACATTGCAAAGTGATAATGAATGCGTTGGGAGGGGGAGTTTAAAAAATGCCTGAAACTCTGCTTTAACCACTTGACAACTGGGCACTTAAACCCCCCTCGTGACCAGACCAATTTTCAGCTTTCGGTGCTCTCACACTTTGAATGACAATTACTCAGTCATGTAATACTGTACCCAAATTAATTTTTTGTCCTTTTTTCTTACAAATAGAGCTTTCTTTTGGTGGTATTTGATTACCTCTGGGTTTTTTATTTTTTGCGCTATAAATGAAAAAAGATCGAAATTTTTTGAAAAAAAACAAATTTTTCTTTGTTTCTGTGATAAAATTTTGCAAATTATAAATTTTTCTTCATACAGTTTGGTAACAATTTATACTGCTACATATCTTTGGTAAAAATAACCCAAATTAGTGGGTATGATTTGGTCTTTGTAAAAGTTACAGAGTCTACAAGCTGTGGTGCAAATCATAAAAAATTGATCACACCTGATGTCCTGGTGGCCTATCTCCTTTCTTGCGACCCGAACAAGCCAGGAAAATACAAATACTCCCCAAATGACCCCTTTTTTTTAAAGTAGACATTCCAAGGTGTTTAGTAAGAGGCATGGTGAGTTTTTTGATGTTGTTATTTTTTCCCACAATTCTTTGCAAAATTAAGATTTTTTTCCACAAAATTGTCATTGTAATAGCTTATTACTCACATATGGCACGTGTATACCACAAATGACACCCCAAAATACATTCTGCTACTCCTCCTGAGTATTATGATACCACATGTGTGGGACTATTCCACAGCCTAGCCACATAGAGAGGCCCAACATGCAAGGAGCACCATCAAGTGTATTTGGAGCATAAATTACACATCTAACTTGTTGATTACCTATTACAGTTTTGAAGGCCCTGGAGCACCAGGACAATGACACGTGACACTGACGTGGCACTGATGACAGATGGCACTGATACATGGCACAGCTGACACATGACACTGATGTGGCACTGATGACATATGACACTGATGACAGATGTCACTAATATGTGGCACTGATGACAGATGGCACTAATACATGGCACTGATGACAGATGGCAATAATACGTGACATTGATGACAGATGACACTAATACGTGGCACTGATGACACGTGGCACTGATGTGGCACTGATGATAGATGGCACTAATATGTGGCACTGATGTGGCACTGATGACACATGGCACTGATGTGGCACTGATGATAGATGGCACTTATACGCAGCACTGGGGACAGATGGCACTGACAGGTGGCACTGGGGACAGGTGGCACTGACAGATGGCACTGGGGACAGGTGGCACTGGGCACAGATGGCACTGAGAGGTGGCAGTGGGGACAGATGGCACTGGAGACAGATGGCACTGACACGTACTGTGGGCACTTTATTTTATGTTGTTTTGTTTTTTTCACTCACCGCTGCTCACCGCTGCTCACCGCTGCAGCCATTCGTCTCTCCCTCCTCACACGCTGTCTCTGTGTGAGGAGGGAGAGCCGGCGATGAGAGATGATCTCATATATTTAAATATGAGATCATCTCTCATTGGACACCCAGATCGCTCTGTAAACGGCCGCTGTGATTGGCCATTTACAGCGATCTGTGACTGGCTGTGTCCAAGGGACACGGCCAGCACAGAATTTCCCAGATTAATGCTCGGGGGAGCGCGCATCACAGAAGTAAACAGGAGGACGTCCAGGGACATCCTCCCAGCAATTGGCGTCCGCGCTGTAGCCGTCTTTTCGGCCATAGTGTGGGCGCCTAGTGGTTAAGCGAATTGTTTTGGATCCGAACTGGGAAAGATCGGGATTATTTCTGACCCCCTTCCCAAATTAATCCTTAATATAAGTGTGCACACTTGAAGTCAAACACTGACACACACGTAGTTCAGTATTCAGATACTTCTGCTTCTTTATTTCCTGGACCCCGGATAATATACATGTGAGCCAGATATCTCACTATCAAATCAAGAATTAGATGAAAGACAGCGTGTACAAACCACAAATTATACATATTCATTATTGTGACGGAGTATAAGCTTTTTAGCTGGGTTATGTCTAAAAAAAGGTAACGTTTTCAGCCCCTTCTTCCTCTTGGGTGTAGTCTCATGTTGCCGAAAACAGGCGCAGTCTTTTTTTTTTTTTACTTTGCTCTTTTTAACCCTTGCAGTTTCGTTCCACGTGAAGGGAGAAGCTGGCAGACATCTTAATTATGATTAAGGTTGATAACTGATAATGAAAGATAAGCACTTATACCTATAAGAGTACCAGAAATAGGCATTTCACTTATAACACTCATGATCACATCCATTACAGTTCCCCCCTTGAAATGCTTATTTCACTAAACTGTCCCTCATACTAAAAGACCACCTAAAACCACCGGCTTATCATTCCCCTCTGCAACTCTTTTAAGCTGTACATAGGGAAAGGGCAGTGACTAGCTCACCACCCCCCGATACAGCTGGTGAAATGTAGCCAGGTGCTGTCTGTCCCTATGGCCCTATAGCGTCGCATCTCGGGGGAGGGTGACTGTAACGGAGCATAACACATAACTGTCATCATAGGCATCGCCAAGTCTAACATAAACATCGTAGTCATCGTCTGGGGTTTCTTGGTTCACCAATGTAGGGGTAGCTTGATTAACTGCCTTTTCCACACATTTCCTGATGCAGGGGAGAATGCAGCAGGTTATAGCCACCATTACCAGGATAGTTATTGCTATCTGGGTCAACAATCCCTGCCATCCCCCCTTTATCCAGGTGAAATACTGATCCCAGGGACTGGTGAGCCCTGAATTCTGTTTTAGCTCTCTGACAAGTCCTCAAGTTTCTAGATGGCTAAGGTCTGAGAATCCAGTTTCTGCAGCCATAGTATCCTCAAAGGTAGGCTATGGCTACCATGTCCCCTATTGTTCGCATATGGGGCCTCAGGGGGTTAGAGTTAGGTGCAAACTGGGAACCTGTCCACTCTGGATTGTTGAACATGTCTTTTAGTTGGAAAGGTTTCCTATCGCTGTAATACCCACTTCCCCACCATATACCGAAAACATAGGTCCCTCTGTCTCCTGGGCTGGGGTTTTCAATGGTCAGTCTAAACTCCTTTTTAGCATAGGGTCCTTGTTGTTTGTTAATTGTCATTCTGTCTAGAAGTGATTTCCCATTCTTGTCTTTCCTATTTTTGGATTTCGGGGTCGTATCCCCATTTTGTATCTCCAGTGTTCCAACCCACTGCTCCCCAATAATCACAGTTGTCACCCCAGTAAGTGTCGGTGACACACACATACAAGGTTCCCGAATCCAGTCCTATGTCTCTGACTGAATAGTCTGTGCCCAGTATCCTACCATAAGGGGATATGAATGTAGCAACACATGTGTTAGATGAGTTATACCAGAATTGAGTCATACCATCTTTTTGTTTTATGGCCACCTCTTGGGCCTGAGCATAAATCACAATAAAAAGGATAAACAGGATCATGGCTTGGTCCCCTCAGCCTCTCCTTCTTCTTCGGGCACAGGGACTTTCTTGCAATGGGAGGCGTGTATCCACGAGTTCTTTCCGGCCACTTTTACTGATGTGGAGGTTGTCAGAAGGACTTGGAAAGGACCATCGTATCTGGGTTCAAGGGTGTGTTTCCTCACAAACTTCTTCACCAATACCCAATCTCTGGGGTTTAACTTGTGGGACCCCGTGTCTAATTCAGGATCTGGGATAGAGGAAAACACTTGCACATGGATACGGGTTAATTCTCGAGATAAAGCAGTCACATAATCAGTTAATACTTCAGATTGTAGTTGCAACTGTTGTGGAAAATAACAACCCAGTCTGGGGGCTGAACCAAACAATATCTCATAGGGTGACAAACCATGATTTCCCCTTGGGGTGTACCTGACACTGAACAGGGAAATGGGTAGGCTGTCTGGCCAACTCATTCCTGTTTCCTGAGACATTTTCAGCATCCTGGACTTTATTGTACCATTTAGTCTCTCCACTTTCCCACTACTCTGAGGGTGGTATGGGGTGTGAAAGGCTAGTGTGACCCCTAAGGCTGTCCATATCTCTTTGGTTACTGAGGCCGTGAAAGCCAGCCCCTGATCACTCTATAACCTCTGGGACACCATATCTGCACACTATTTCGGACAAGAGTCTTTTTGCGGTAGTCTTCGCGGGTCATGTTGGCCACAGGATAGGCACTTATAACACTCATGATCACATTACAGAATCATACTGTATTTTGATATAAGATGAAACACTCACCATTATCCTAATATTTTGCAGCCTTGGACCATCTATCTTCATGCCTCAGTGTAAGTCACTAGAAGATTATAAAAAATGCTCAGGTAGTAGTGATTCTTTCCAATGTATACCCTATAAGATACTAATCTTTTGATTCTCATGGCATTCAAGAGAGGAATGTATATCTCTCTGGTAAAATCTCCCTAATGCTTAGCTGTGCAGCTTTTATATTTATTTAATTCTATTCTCTACATCCACATAATGCTTTATCTAAAAATCTGCATAGATGAGTTGAGGGCTAAGTTCAACTTTGTTCACCTTTTTTTCTTCTAACTTCCAGCTCCCCTATGTACCAATATAGCATTAACCACTTCAGCCCCAGCAGGTTTCATCCCCTTCCTGACTAGAGCAATTTTGCACTACGCTAATTTAACTGGTAATTGTGCTTTCATGCAAAACTGTACCCAAACAAAATGTATGTCCTTTTTTCCCACAAATAGAGCTTTCTTTTGGTGATATTTAAACACCGATATGGTTTTTATTTTTTGAACTATAAACAAAAAAAATTAAAAAATTTTACTTTCTGCTGTAAAACAAATGAAAAAAAAATGGAAAAAATCTAATTTCTTAATCAATTTAGGCCAATATATATTCTGCTACAAAATAAATCCCAATAAGCGTATATTAAAAGGTTTGCACAAAAGTTATTGCATCTACAAACTATGGGATTTATTTATGGCATTTTTATTTTTACTAGTAATGGTGGCAATCAGCAATTTTTAGCGGGACTGCGACATTGCAGGAGACAAATCTGACACTAATACAGCGTACACGCGATCAGACTATCCGGCGGACTTAGTCTGGCGGACAAACCGACGTAAAGTCCGCCGGACTGTCCGAACGAGCGGACCTGCCCACACACGTGACTTTTCCGGCGGACGTAGTCCACGGGATTATCCACTGTACTTTTGAAATGAACGGACTTGCACACACACACGGAGGAAAGTCCGTTCATTTTGAGCGCGGCTCCAGGTAGCCGGGACCAGCGAAGGAAGCGTCGCTGGCCCCGTCACCTGGTATGGACTTAAAGGGGAAGCCCTACACCGAAAAAACGGTGTGGGGGTCCCCCCTAGGTCCATATCAGACCCTTATCTGAGCACGCAACCCGGCCAGTCAGGAAAGGGGTTGGGGACGAGCGAGCGCCCCCCCTCCTGAGCCGTACCAGGCCGCGTAGGCGTAGGGCTTCCCCTTTAAGTTCATACCAGGTGACGGGGCCAGCGACGCTTCCTTCACTGGTCCCGGCTACCTGGAGCTGCGCTCAAAATGAACGGACTTCGTGTGGGAAAAATCCATTTATTTCAAAAGTACGGCGGACTAGCACACACACGGCCGTCATATTTTGGTGCAAAACTACTTTCTTAGTCCGCCGGACTTTTGGGTAAAAAAAGTCCGCCGGAGCCCACACACAGGGGGGACTTGAGTCCGCCGGACTTTTCCACCGGATTGTTTGATCGTGTGTACACGGCATTAGAGACACTTTCTGGGGACCAGCGACACCAATACAGTGCTGTAAAAATGCACTGTCACTGTACTAATGACGCTGGCAGGGAAGGGGTTAACATCAGGGGCGATCAAAGGGTTAAATGTGTTCCTAGGGAGTGCTTGCTAACTGTGTGAGAGATGCTTTGACAGGGGGAAGAGAGAGATCTCTGTTCCTGCTCAGCAAAACCATGAGATCTCCATCTTCTCCCCTGTCAGAACAGTGATCTGCTTTGTTTCCATAGGCAGACCACTGTTCTGCCTCTCTTGGGAGAGATCACCAGGTGCTGGCAAACATTGGGTCTGCTGGACCCGCTGATTGGCTTCCACTGTGTCCAATCATAGCACCCTTGCCCCAGACCCAAAGGAAGCCATAAAGCACAGGTACATTGTTTCGTTTCCCCCGGGGGCGTGCATCGGTTTAATATCCTAATCACGTCATATGACGTCCGGTCAGGATATTACAACCACTTTGCCACCGTCATTTTGCTATATGGCGGGCGGCAAGTGGTTAAGTGCTAATACGTAATTCTAAGCAAAGTGCTTCAGCAGCTCAAATTTAGGATAAAAAAATAATGTATGTAAATTATTTATTTATTTATACAGCTATTATATGACTAGAAGCAATTGCAATATGTGGTTATTATTTTCTGCAGAAGAAGTAGGTTTACATATCTAAGCAATAGAAATTAGTATGGCAGCACAGAAAAGAAAGAATAACCATAAACATGGTTATGCACGCTATACATACAGAAAGGTATATTTAAAGGCACACTCAAGTCAAAAGTAAAAAAAAAAAGGAATTGAGGTCCATACACATGCACATGAGTGTAGATGTGCTTATTGATAACATAACCTTCCTGTTTATTAATGCTGTTTTTCATCTGGGTGCTCTGTACTATAGAAGTCCACCTCGGCTACCCTACCCATCAGTAATCTGGTCAACATGAAATATGCATGGTTCTCATGCTGGGAAATTGCAAGCAACTTTTTGCTTCTAGCGTATGCAAAGATTCATGTAAAAATGATGCCAGCACTAAGATATTTCTCACAACCACCAATCAGGATCAAACCCGTCTTATAAATTTGTTAATGGACCATGTGGAGAAGGAGGAAGTTATGCTATACAGCACAAGCTTCAGGAAGTAAGCCCTCACTGCCCTCCTTTTAATCCTGTATAGGGGTGTGTGGTAATTCCCCAGAGAGCAAGGATAAATTGTCAAATTGTAAGTCTGTTAACTTTCTGCACATTTCACTGGCACGTTATACACTTGCAGAGCACTTGAAGCACAAGTTCTAATTGACACTTTCCCTGCAATTGTGCAACAAACTTGTGAAGCCTGGCAAGTCTAGCAATAGCTTAGCAAGTCATTTTCAAACTTGCAGCACAATTGCTTGCTATCTGGGTCTGCAATGAGTTACACAGACTGAGATTTAGGGAAGATGAACAAACTTTTAGTACAACTACTGTGATTGTTAGATAGTCTTTGAAACTCACTGAAAGCTTTCACATGTTGCAATAATTGATCTTTATTGGCGGTGTATAAAGGAGGCTCTATTCTCACACAGTCCTCAATTGACAGTTAAAAATAATTAGGATGAATGTCTGCTGTTGGAAACTGATGGGCATGTAGTGCTTGCACACCTCTGTGTCTACACACAAGCTTCCATATTGGCAAACAAAATTTTAACATTTCTCTTTGGACACATGGTTGCATTTGTAGAGAAGTGATTCTAAAGGAAAGATTTTTTTTTGTTTTAAAAATAACAAACATGTTATACTTACCTGTTCTGCGTAATGGTTTTGCACAAAGCAGCCCTGGTCCTCTTCTTTTTGGATCACTTGCCAGCAGTTCTGCAGTCCTTGCTATTGGGGGCACTCTGCCCTACTGAGTGCCCGCAAGCCTCTTGCTATAGGGGCACTCAAGCAGGCTCGTCTATTCAGAGCATGGCTCACTGGCTATGATTGACAGCAGCAGGAGCCAATGAGGAGAGAAGAGAGACGCTGCTGTCATGCACATTGCTGGATCGAGATTGATTCAGGTAAGTATAAGGTGGGCCGGGGGGAAGACTGCACCCAGAAGATTTTTTTTTACCTTATTGCATAGAATGCATTAAGGTAAAAACAACTGGAGCCTTTAGAACCACTTTAAAGAACTTAATAGGTAAAACAAAAATATATGAGAAAAGTTGGCCTTACTGTCCTGCTGGATAAATGATTCCAGAGATATCACTGAATGTGTAATAATTATTTCATATGCAAAAAAAATATTTATATTCAATATAGCAATTATTAATATTGTTTTTATACTTCTTTCTAAAAGCTGTGTCACCCCTATGAGTAATATCCTTCAGCTGTCACCATGGTGTCTTCTCTTTACTGGAAACCTAACTCTGCTTGAAACCTAACTGATCTTCTTGAGTTCCCACCTACTCCATTAGCGTAAGCTAGTCTACCAGCACTCCCACGCCATAGAACTCTAGGGGTCTTCTTTTACTTGTGATTTATCCTTCAGTCGCTGCAATCAAGCTCCTGCAAAGTCATGTTACCTGTATCTCAGCAACATCCATCCATTAGCCTTGCAGTAGACCTTTGGTAGATGTCCTTCCATTAATTGGCAGTATCTAAGGATATTTTGTGCAGCTGTCACCTGAAATCTCCTTAAAAAACTATTACCCTAGTTATATTTGTTCTGATCTTGGGCATGTGAAAGGCTTAATACCAGATAGATGCCATTGTCAGAGCTGTGGGTTTGTATGCCATCATTCTTAGTGCATTCCAATAAGTTTCAGGTTTGTTGGGGATCCCTGCCCGACACAAGGCAAGTGGTGAGGAGCCATTGTCACCACCTGCTTTAACCCCCCCTAAAAATTGGACAACTGTGCCACTTGTGAGTTACCTGATCCACTCCTTGATCAGTTTCCAGAAAAAAATATATATTTGAAAAATATTAACCACTAATTAAAAAAAACAACTAACAAATAAACAAACCCACAAGTGGCTTTTGAGAGGTTAAATATAATTTCCTTGCAAAATTGTCCAATTTGAGTCCTCACATGTACAACATTCTTTGTTACCTGAACTGACCTAAAGATGTCTACCTAGAAATGGTAAAAGTGTATTTTTCTAAAAGCACAAAGGCATTTTTACAAGGTTACAATGTTTTGGGACCAAACAGGGAGAAGCTTAATGATTTTCTTTTTTACAGACTATGCTGTTTCCAGAATATGTACACAAAGCAGATCCAGAGCCTTGTCTTTTTACACCCCTGAAAATGTTAACAACCCAGCATGAAAAGAAGACCAGAAATAAGAAAGCCTTGACATACATTGTGACCTGCTTATTTTTTATTATATTTGTTATTATTTATTACTTCTGACAAACTTTTATTGGGTGGAATATGATGATAGTTTTAGAAGAAAATGTTATGTTTAAAATACAACTATTTACACCCCAGAGGAATCGCACAATTAAAACATTAGTCCTATCATTCCCTGTGTAAAATTATTTTTTTTGCAGTGACTAAAGTAACTACTCTAATAGGTTAGATGAATCTAAATCTAAATTCTGCAACTTTCTGTAATACCAAGATCCTATGATCTTCTCTAGAAATAGCATCAGGGCTCCGTATTATCCTTCATATTTAAAATCTCCCTAAATACATTTGAACTCAGTTTTAAATCTAAAAATGGTATACAATGGATATGATTTATGCTTACAAATAGCCTTAAACTGGATCTTCAGCCTCCAGGGCATGTTGCCTCTCATCAACCCCTTTGTCCCATCTGCTGCTGAAATTGGGCTTTTTTTTGTACTTTATTTAGGCTTTTTTCAATAAAGTACTGGCCCGGCCCCCTGTGCACATCATTTGCCTAGGCAGCTTACCAATGACATCACATAAGAACATGGAGGTGCGAGACTGAGAGAGGGGGGCAGATAAGAAACAGAACTCCACAGGAACACACTGGAACCACTGTGCAGATGAGTATCTTAAATGTGCAGGACCTGCAACCAGGTGAGTGGGGGTTAAAAAAAAGGAGGAGCACTAAGATGCGTTTTGGGTCCTTAAGCAAACATTCAGCAATTTGTGCATCAACTGATAGAAATTTTGTAATATGGGCACGCTTTTCAGATGCATAAAGGACTGGATAAACAACACATTATTCACAGACTTGATGCTTGATCAAAACATATAATGCACATGAGATTCATTTTGGAGCTTTATCACCTTGCAGGTTTACTATATTCCAATGTAAACCCCAAAATGGGTATGCTAATCATAATGGGCTAATCAATCTGCACCAACTGGTTTCCCTCCTAATTGGACTCACTTATTATATAATTTTGGAGAATTTTGACTATATTTGTATCAAAATATTTCACCTAGACTGGAGCACATTTTTTGTGCTGTCCTGTCTAATTGCATGCATTCTCCATTGTAAGGAGCAGTGTCAATCTTAGCAGATAAAAAGTTGTGGCATCTCTACATGACAAAAAAAATCCATATATTTTTTTATCAATTATCTGTTCTAGAGAAAGTTTGTGATTTTCAGATTATTCAATATGACTTAGTTCTTTAGATTGTAAATATTAGCCTAAATAATATTGCTAGATTTACATACTCAGGTTTTTATTATTAGACAGAGTATATTTAAATCTAACAAAATCTTTCTTTATTCTCTTCTGACTAGAAGTTAGAGGATGTTTTTTTCAGTTTATATCTTCAATACTTTTTCCCAATGTTCTTTGCCTTAAAATCCTCCTATCTTCTAGGAAAATAATCACATACTTAAAGATTACTGCTATCCCTTTAACTGATTGTAGAAAAAATATTGCGGCTACCAAATGGCCTACATGCAAGTAATATGCTAGAACCCTCAGTAAGCAGAGAGTTTAATTCTGAAACATCAGCTAACAAACCAATGCCCACAAAGCACCTGTTTATAAGGTTCTTTAATCAGTTGCTTGTTGCTCATCCATTATCTTCAGTCCCATGGGTCTCCTTAAATCCATTATCCTCCTCAGTTCTCAAAATACCATTCAAGAGTCTAGTGGGCCAATGCCAGACACAAGGTCAAACTCAGCATATGCAGGTTGACAATTAAAAACACACTAAAAGCAGCACTGATTAATTCTCAGATGGCAGCAAGTAAATCCTGTTCGGGCATCTGAAGCTCTTTTTTATTGGTTCTTTTTAATGAATTCCATTGACTTCCAACTACTTCAAAAGGTCAAGTAAGGGATGACTGTTGCACCCAGGAAATGCTGGTCAACCTGATAGTCCTTCAAAATTGAGACTAAATATAATGCATGATGGATCTCAGTTTACCAAAATGGCAGCATGGAGTTTCACTGCTTACATCTCACAAATATTTAGGGACACTAACCTACCCCTCATCTATGGACATTGTAACTGCCAGATCTTTCCAGGTGTGCTCATTGGCAGTTCAGAACTGTTGGAGGATCCATTTACTGTAAGCTGCTGCTGCATCTGAGATCTGGTGAGTGAGATTTAAGCAGGGTGTGTTTGGAAGAGGAGGTCTGTACCGGTGGAGGGCTAGGAGGATGTGATCTGTATTGCGGAGTGAGATGAATCTTGGTTTGTACTTTGTGTGCACTGGTGTACTATTCTAAGGGGATGGTCTGCACTTAGGAGGTAGGCTGGAAGGGGTGTCTGTTCTAAAGGAGGGGTTGGAAAGGTTGTCTGTACTGAAGGTGTCTGTTTTGGAAGGGGTCAGGGCTGCAGGGGGAGATCTGTACTGGGGGGGGGAGGGTGGCTTGGGGGATCTGTACTGTGGGGGATTTTTGGCTTAGGGGGATCTGTATTGGGAGAAGGGGGTACATACTTCTGACCCCTGCACACACTGCATTATACATGCCTGACCCCTGCACTTTCTCTGTATTCATCCCTGACCCCTGCACTCAATGTAATACCCACTCCTGACCCCTGTACTCTCTGTAATAAACACCCCCTTGCTCTTTCACTTTCTCTATTTTATGGTCTGCTGACCACTTCTTTCTCTAAAAAAACGCTATTCTGACCCTTGCACCCTGTACAATACCCACTCTTGACACCTGCAATCTGTGCATTATGCACACCTGACCCCTGAAAATCTGCACTCTACAGTACATTCCTGACCCCTGTGTGATATACACTCCTGACATACTTTCCATTACCCTGCACTGTATGTAGCCTGCACTCCTGAGCCCTAAACTCTCTGCTTTATTTGTTCCTGAACCCTGTAACCTCTGTATTATGCACTCCTTTGCCCTGAACTCTATGCTATACTCACACCTGACACTTGAACTCTGTGCAATTTGTATGCCTAACCCCTGCTCTCTATATATTATATATTCCTGACCACAGCACTGTTTGGGATACCCACTCCTGAGCCCTGCATTTTGTGCAAAATGCACTCCCGAGCCCTGTAAAGTCTGCATTATGCACTCCAAAGACAATAACCTTATGGACTTTAAGAAGGAAGAGGACATCTCTGACTTACCCTTGCTGTACTCTCCTTTGTGTGTCTTTGTCCTTTCAATAAAGCTTCTGCCCTGTGAACTCTTTTACCCCACCACAGAGTGATATGTATGCGCTACGTTGCAGTACAGGGTGGAATATACCCTAAACATTTAATTTTTTACTTATTTTATATCAAATAAATTATATATTTTTTTTAACAAAAAGTTTCCTTTTTTTTATTTTTTTGCCTTTAAACATAGCTCAGTATTGGCCAATGTGTCCATGCACATGGCATTTATACTTGTGTTTTAAACCAGCTAGGAGCATTAAAAAATAGCCCCAAACCTGTACTCAGAGAGAAGCGTACTGCCATCATTTATGCATACAGAACGCACATATACTTGCATAAACGTGTGTGTATGTATGTACTTTCAGCCTAAAGGCTAGACAAATAAATGTTCTAACCAATAATATGAAATTACACGCATATGACTTACTCACATAAACGCATATGAACACTCATATACAGTGCCTTGAAAAAGTATCTATACCCCTTGAAATTTTCCACATTTTGTCATGTTACAATAAAAAAACGTAAATGCATTTTATTGGGATTTTATGTGATAGACCAACACAAAGTGGCACATAATTGTGAACTGAAAAGAAAATGATAAATGATCTTCAAAATTGTTTACAAATAAATATCTGAAAAGTGTGGTATGCATTTGTATTCAGCCCTCCTCTGAGTCAATACTTTTTAGAACCACCTTTTGCTGCAATTAGAGCTGCAAGTCTTTTTGGGTATGTCTCTACCAGCTTTGCATACAGTATCTAGAGAGTGAAATATTTGCCCATTCTTTTTTGAAAAACAGCTCAAGCTCTGTCAGATTAGATGGAGAGTATCTGTGAACAGCAATTTTCAAGTCTTGCCACAGATTTTTAATTGGATTTAGGTCTGGACTTTGACTGGGCCATTCTAACACATGAATATGCTAAACCATTTCATTTTAGCTCTGGCTGTATGTTTAGGGTTGTTGTCCTGCTGGAAGATGAACCTCTGCCCCAGTCTCAAGTCTTTTGCAGACTCTAACAGGTTTTCTTCTAAGATTACCCTGTATTTGGCTCCATCCATCTTCCCATCAATTCTGACCAGCTTCCCTGTCCCTGCTGAAGAAAAGCATTCCCACTACAGGATGCTGCCACTAACATGTTTCACGGTGGGGATGATTTGTATAGGGTGATGTACATTGTTAGTTTTCTGCCACACATAGTGTTTTGCTTTTAGGCCAAAAAGTTCAATTTTGGTTTCATCTGACCAGAACACCTTCTTCTACATGTTTGCTGTGTCCCCCCACATGGCTTCTCGCAAACTGCAAACGGAACTTCTTATGGCTGTCTTTCAACAATGGCTTTTTTATTCTTGCCACTCTTCCATAAAGGCCAGATAGTTGTGCTGTGGACAGATTCTCCCACCCAAGCTGTGGATCTCTGCCACTCCTCCAGAATTGCCATGGGCTTCTTGGCTGCTTCTCCATGCTTGGCCTGTCAGTTTAGGTGGATGGCCATGTCTTGGTAAGTTTTCAGTTGTGCCATACTCTTTCCATTTTCGGATGATGGATTGAACAGTGCTCCGTGAGATGTTTAAAGCTTGGGATATTTTTTTTATAACCTAACCCTGCTTTAAACTTCTTCACAACTTTATCCCTGACATGTCTGGTGTGTTCCTTGGCCTTCATAAAGCTGTTTGTTCACTAAAGTTCTCTAACAAACCTCGGGGAGCTTCACAGAATAGCTGCATTTTTACGGAAATTAAATTACACACAGGTGGACTCAATTTACTTTACTTTACTTTACTTTAGGTGACATCTGAAGGCAATTGGTTCTGATAGATTTTAGGTATGGATATCAGAGTAAAGGGGGCTCAATACAAATGCACGCCACACTTTTCAGATATTTATTTGTAAAAAAAATGTAAAACCATTTATCATTTTCCTTCCACTTTACAATTATGTGCCACTTTGTGTTGGTCTTTCAGATAAAATCCCAATAAAATACATTTATGTTTTTGGTTGTAACATGATAAAATGTGGAACATTTCAAGGAGTATGAATACTTTTTCAAGGCACTGTATACACACCAGATTGAGCATTTGTTAGGCTAGATTTTTCTGCCAGCTCCTGGCAGAAAAATAAAACGTTAGTCATAGGTATATTTTAATCTGCCTGTGTGCATGAGGCCTTAAAGCAGCTGTGCAAACACACACTGCACAGGCCTTCTACTGTTTCCAATATCAGGAAGCTGGACCAAAGCAATGATCAGCAGTCAATGATAGAATGTACACATGTAGACAGGAAGTGGCTGAAACAGGATGATGTAGATCAGCAGCACGGCAATTTATAGTTAGATCTACTTTAAAGAGGAACTGGAGTCTGCTCACATAATTTGTAATAAGAACATGTTTGCCATTCTGAAGCTTCCCTCCAACCACTTTGCCTATTATTTTACATAGAATGTGATTCTGTACTTGCCAAATATGCTGCAGAAATCTCCCTCCATTGAGTCTGGCTGCAATCATTTTAACTGTGGGCAGCTGAAGCTGCTGCCTATTCACTTCCTGGATTTACACACAGAGGCACACCTCCAGCTCTGCAGCTCTCATTGGCTTTCTTATGACTCGTCCTCCCCTCCCTTCCTGGCAAATTCTCACAAGGGTGTGAGAGAAAGAGCTGTGTATGTTGTGATAAGCCTAGGCTTTTTTTCCAGACAAGAAACAGGGAGTGGGCTGTATAAGGTATTTACTAGCAGGAAAAAAAAGTTTTACTATCCAAAGTTAAAACAACAAGGGCAGAAGATTTAATGGAAAGATGAAAAATGACTGAAGTTCTTCTTTAAATATATAGAACTTTTTTATAAGTTTGTGGTGTCAGACAGAAGAGTCAAATGAGGCAGGACTGAGTAGGTCCAAGAATGGGTATAATAATACTGTAAAAGGTCTTGTATAAATCTCATATCTTGTCACAGATTTGTATTACTTTATGGTAATATTAATACTTTTGCATCGCTTAAAAGTATCGTTCACCTCTAAATGATGTGTGACACAGTGCTGTGAGTTTTCTGTCTAGATTTTATTCTGTTTTAACGACTCAATCACTTAAAACAAAAGACTGAAGAAATATCTAGCTACGTTAACTGGTACCCTTTAATACCATCACTGATTCCTATCTGTTGGTGTGAGCAGCTGAATTTAGAAACTCAGAGATGTTCTCATCAGCCACATGAGATGCAACAAAGATTCTTTCCAAAAGCTGAGAGAGGCAGACCGTTCAGACAACAGATGGGAGAGTTCCCATAACTGTCACTTTTGTTCACATTTGCATAGTAAACAGAGGAGGTGCTCTATGATTGATATCTCAATGCTGTATATAAAGTGGAGGAATTCCTCTCCGCCTCTGCTCTCAGGCTGATCTTCTTCTCTCTTGTGTGTCTACCTGGCTGCTGGTAAACTGGTTCTTGTTTTCTGGGAGGTTCAATACTCTTTTGGAGTAAAGAGTCATTGATAAAATGCCAGAACCAACCAAGAATACAGGTGAGCGTTACTCATTTTCTTGCTTCATCTAACAGTTTCCAGCGATAAGGATATACCACAATTAACCCAAAGCAAAAGCAGCCAGTACTGATCAGGCACATGGCATTTATTAAACGGATCCAAAAAACACACAGCTTCTTCTGCATGAAATTAATAATAGGCTATTCCATAGTAATATCAATGTTGTATCTTTATAATGATATATGTGTGCATCAATTTTTGTAATCGTGTGCTTTTTAAAAAAATTTTTTTAGATAAGATAAATGTGTTGGCTTTATTTCCTTATATTTGCTTGGCTGCATGGGCTTCAATGTTCTGTCTGGAGCAACCAGATGGAAGCTGAAAATGCTTTATCTCATAGTGTCTCTTGGCATATCACAGGGAAGAACAGGCTCTGATGTACTATGTATAGGACTTAAGCTAAGCATACACATGGCAGCAATTCATCCAATACAACCAAGCATCACATATACAATTCTCCAAATCTTAAACCACCATATAGATACCTATAGATATCTTACCACCTATACATTCATCTACCTCCCTTTGTTCTATGCTTAACTGTGCAGTATTTCAAAGACTTTGGATTTCCACTTGCATGTTTAATCTCTTAGCCCTTGTACACACGGTCGGAGATTCCGACGGAATGTGTCCGATCGGACCGTTTTGTCGGATATTCCGACTGTGTGTGGTCTCCATCGGACTGTTTCCGTCGGAGTATCCGACGAACCAAGTTTTCCAACTTGTTGGTAAAATTTTCCGACAAAATGCTCCGATCGGACATACTCCGATCATGTGTAGAGAATTCCGATCGGACAAAGTGCCACGCATGCTCAGATCAAATTCCTACACCAAAGATATTGGCTACTAGCCTGAACGTAGTCCCGTCGTTAACGAAATAACGTCATCACGTTCTGAACGATCTGATTTTCCGACAACTTTGACTGACCGTGTGTATGCAACAGTTTCGGACAAAATCCGACGGATTTGGTTGTCGGAATGTCCGACCGTGTGTACAAGGGCTAATGGTTTTAAAAAAAAATCCAGCAAAGTAGTAACTATTCTAAAAAGATCACACAGCCTTTATTTTGAAATCATCAATGTTAATCATTCTTTGCATATTCAGGAATGTTGAAAGATTTTACTCCAGCTTCTTTTGACTTGTTAGTGGAATGACAATGAGGTTATGGCCACCATAACAGAAATAGAAACTACTTTGTTAAAATCAAAGAAGAAATTACGAAAATAAGTTGTTGCCGATAACAAGCAATCAGGTTTCACCTTACATTTTATTGGAACATCAATAATTATGATTGGTCGCTGTTAAACAACCTCACATTTGTTTTTCATTTCTTCTTTTCAGTTTTCATAAAATCAGCTCCATTCAACTATTTCTGCAAATCTACATATTCATTGATCCTACTTAATATACAGTCTGAAAATCACAATCAAGGTTGCAGAAACTGTTGAATAGTACAATAGGTCAACCCTAGTTAATTACTAATGTGGGAAATAATTGGTAATAACTCACATAAAAGGATTCCTGTCTTTCTAACTTGTGCTAAAATAGTCATATATACATACCTCCCAACTTTTTGAGATGGGAACGAGGTACACCTATTAGCAAAAGTAGGTAGGCATTGGACACACCCTGCCATGTTCCCTTAAAGGAGAATTGTACAAAAAAAATGGTTAGTTTAACACACAAGGGCTTTTTTTAACACTACTATACCTTTATATTGGCCTTTGAAATGTACAAATGCAGCAATTTAGAAATTGGATGAAAAGTTTAGCACTGTAAACACTTTCTGAAAGATAAGAAGTACATTTTATATACAACTATATAGATCAGACCAAAATGAGGGATAAATGAAGGAAGAGGGACTTTGTTCCAAATCAGGGACAGTCCCTTGAAGTCAGGGATAGTTGGGAGATGTGTGTATGTCTAACTTTAGAAGAAAAAAATCTTGTTACCATATATCCAGAAAACCTATCCAGCATGAGCACTGTTTAAACTGATTCTATAATCAGAGCAATCTCTGTGTGTTTTATTGGAACAGTCAAGATACCATCATAAATGTCCAATGCTATTTTATCTAAATGCTAATTTGATTAATGTCACCCAAAGGTTTTAGACTTCTACATTTTCTTAATACACTTTTTGTGTAAAAAAAAATCTTTTTAGAGATAAATCTATGTAATATTTTAATACAGTGATTAACCCCTTTAGCATTCTTAGGACATGATATGTAGGCATGCTTATTGTTTGGTGAGTAGTTTAAAATAAAGCTCTGTATTCTGCTCTGTGATCTTTCAGAGCATGCCATGAGGAGTATCTTCCACTGCAAAGCATTCCAGGAGATTATATCAGAATCCTTATATCCCACATTGGCACTTTAAATATTCAGCTCTAGCTTTGTGACTCTGAAAATATCTGTAACAGGCAATCTCTTGGCTCACAATTCTGACCAAACATAGCTAGCTTGAGCAGTATTATAAATGTCTTAACATTGTTTATTGCCCAGACCATGCAGAGTGGCTATTCTCATGTGTTGGTTGAGGGTGATGTCACAGCTTTAAAGACAAATGTCAGAATCGGGTTTCTTGATAAAACAGTAGTAGACTGTTACAACCAATTTTCTTTAGTTAAATTAAATTTTATTTTTATTTTTTAGAAAGGAGATATGTTTGACTGATTGGTAGATTTATTGATTATTCATTTTTCTTTAATTAGTCAAGTAAACATAAAAGTCAAGTATAATTATTTTTTGATACTTGCCCTACAGATAATTCTAATCAGTTTTTATTTACTAGACAGGGGACATTTAGTGCAGCTAAACTCGGAATGGCTTTACATAGCACTTTCATGGGCTTATATTTAGGGGATGAGGAATGGGCAAGGTACAGCAACCCATACAAACCAGTCGGACTGATCTATGATCATATATGACTGGTTACTGTGATTTATTAATGGTCTTGACATTGTTTCATTGAATATGCCGGTTTGTGTTAAATGTTCTAGGCAGTATTGGGAAAGCCAATCTCCTTTCATACAATACCCTTAAATTCTCCTGAAATGTACAAATTGTGTCCACTATGTGATATGAACATAATTGCGGAGCTGAAAACTACCACAGTTTCACCAAGTATTATGAAGTAGTTCATAACCTAGGAAGGTGTGCAAGTGCCATATTGTATATATATTATTGTGCAGAAATTCAATGTTCTGATACATAAAATTAGACAGTTGGGTGAAAATGACTAAAATATGGAAAACTGATATTAATAGCAATAGTGACATATTTATAAAGCCAAATACTTTCCTTAGGACTTTTATTTTTATGTTTTACATGACTGACCAACTTTGACACTTGTTTGCATAGTGTAACTGCTTTAACACAAAATATGGGGCTTGAAATGACTTGACTAGTGTCTATACTGCTCTAACATATTTTGATGTTGCCTCAAGTTAAAACGCTACAAATGTAAGTGAAGCTGACCTGTTTATAAGGTAACAACAGTAATATGCAACTATCTTGTGTTGCCAGTATACAATGTTCACCTTACAATCAATTCCTGTGTGCCTGTACAGGCCCTTGGATTCTAAGCCTATGCTGTGAACAGGGCTTCAACCTCTCACTAACACTGGATTAAGTTCTGCCCCATCCTGGCACTAAGCCTCATTCCTGTCATTAGCTGCCAAAAACCAGAGCATCTACTGACTACTGTTGTTCCAGAATTTGACCATTGAATGGCAGGGGGGCTTGATTTCAGTTTAGACAAAAATCTAGATACAGAGGCTAATTTACTAAAGAAGTTGAGCATCTTCAGTGAATACATTGTAGCTATGTTCACTTTGAATATTCAATCATGTCCAGATGAAATCCAATCACATGATTGGATAATTGAAGTGAATCTTCACTCCGTTTATTGAATAAAGATTCTCTATCCCTTTTAGTTAATGATCTTGTGTCTAGGATCCAAGGGAAAAACATGGATTTATTTGAAGACTAACAAAGGTACATATAGGCAAGATAAAGTGCTGCACTTCTGCAGAACTGGTTGTTTAGGCATTGTTTAAGGCAGATTAAGTGGATTCTAACTTTTTTTTAATCACTAGTTACCATTGATTGACATTAACACATAGTTACATAGTTACAAGTTTCAAGGTTGAAAAAAAGACACAAGTCCAACCTATGACACCAACATTTAGCTAAGGCAAAAATACTTTATTATTATTATACAGGATTTATATAGCGCCAACAATTTACGCAGCATTTTACAATATAAAGGGAACAGCACAATTACATAACAGTTCAATATAGAAGGAGTAGGAGGGCTAAAGTAATATTTACTAATGCATCATAAACTATTTCTTAATTTGGATGGATAATCCACTAATAATCATCATCAACATCTTTCTGTCTAGGATTATACATAGTGGGGCTTGTAAATACATAAAGTTTTACCCGCTTTTGTTAGATATATAGAAATCTGTGTTTTGGGCTATATGTCCTTTAAAATCTACTAGACTGCACCCATAACAGTTTAAGATCTCCTGTCAACTTTAAATGTATTTCCTCTTTTATAGTTCATAGCAGCCTATAGTAAGATTTCTCTATGCTGTGCTCTCTCAACTTCCACTTCAACCCCTTTCACACTGAAGTGCCGCTAAAACAGTGCTAAAGTGACGGTCATTTTTTTGGTACTTTAGCAGCATTCTACGTTTCTTAAATGTGCCTAGAGACCCAATATGGAGTAACAGCAATCTTTTAGATCAACAAATAATTTTACATGCCATTTGCTCTGTTTGACTCTACTGAGAATCTGATTTTTTTTTTTGGTCACTATACCAAAAAAAGTGTCATATTTTATTCCTGGTCAGCAATGATTTAACCACTTTCAGACCGGACCATTTTGCTGGCTTAAGACCAGACCACTTTTTGCGATTTGGCACTGCGTCGCTTTCACTGACAATTGCGCGGTCCTACAACGTGGTTCCCAAACAAAATTCACATCCTTTTTTTTCCCACAAATAGAGCTTTCTTTTGGTGGTATTTGATCACCCCTGCAGTTTTTATTTTTTGCGCTATAAACAAAAATAGAGCGACAATTTTGAAAAAAACACTAGATCTGAAGCCAGTTTTCTTCAAATATTTTATTAGCATGGTCTGAAAATGACATCCTGTATGAGTCCTCTATTCACCTGGGATGTGATAATGGATATCTATGAATAAATCATATTTAAATTATCGTTGACATGTGCAAAATGTTTGGAATAATAATTACCGTAGTATACACATTTCAGAGTATTGATGAAGAAATAAAGAAAAAGAATTCCAAAGAAGGAAAACATGTAATCGGACTTAAAAGGCACAACAGGCAGCAAAAATATACAAAAATATTAACATTTATTGAAATATACATATAATACAAAAAAACAAGGACATGAAAGAAACATAGATAAAAATCATATATACAAAGAACAATCTATATATGATATGAGCCCTAATGCGTCTACGCATTTCCTTGTACACTTATCAGGACATATTTGGGGATCAGTGGTTGCAAGGAAGAGAAAATGGTCTCACTATCTTGCAAAAGGAGTCACATATTATTCAATTAGTGATCAGAAAAGTAAGTTCCAACAAAGGAAAAGACAAGGTGGCACTGTGGGGTCAGAGCGAATCACCAGGCAAAAAACACACCTAGGAACAACCTGTGAATTGGTGATCACGAGTGTCCAAATATGATAATTTTAAACAGGGGATGCCGTATCAGAATAGATTCTCATAGAAGACCAGATATAACCAAAGATTGTTCACATCAAAAATCTAAAAAATCACTCAGTCAGAGGCAGCCACAAAGCAAAAAACCTGGCCATACATCAGGTATAGTGACTCCAGATCTGTGCTGTTGTCATCCAAAACAGATGTAGATACGGCAGTGTAACAAAAAACCCTGGGAGAGAGTAAGGCACTCTTCGAATTGAATGGATTGCTACTGAGTTCTCCAAAAGTTATCAGAAAATTGGCACATGATTCACTGCTCATGTGCTCATAAAAACTGAAATAATTGTTGTAGGTGGGTGGGTTTGACGTTAAATAATCACATGAATTGATGTTAATTTTACTTCAGCTTGTTTAATTAAGCTTTGACAAAAGAAAAAAATGGCAGCTGATTTCTGGTTCTGTGCAGCGCTACACCAGATTTTGCACTCTTGAGTATCCGTAAATCAACCCCTATGTGTACAAACTCCCAGTCTATGACAGGCTATTTATCAGCACTAGTGTACCTGGGACTAGTATGTTTTTCGAGAGGGTATCCTCTCTTTGTCAATGTACACAACTAATTGAGATTAAGAGGCATATAGAATTTAAAAACCAAGCAAAACTATGGAGAAAAATCTTACAGACGTGATACATTTTTCATATATTTTTGAGTGCTAAGAGAAAACTAGGCAATCTAGTAGTATGCACAGAGGGACTTTGGAAAGGTACAGGGCTATAGTCTAGCGATGACTTTCTACAGTTTGGAATCTATTAACTTGAGAAAGAGGTCTGTCCATGGGCAGCTATAACCTAGTTCCTCACATCAAACACACCTCTGGGTGTGTCATATGCCTGATCCTCTGTATGGTCCTGCAGTTCCATCCATTGGCTTCTACGTCACAACAGACCCCGATGAAGGAGTTTTCCCCCACCTCCTGTGCTGACAGGAAGGTGTCTGTTCTGTTTGCCCTGATAGGACAATGTAGTAATCACGCCAGTGGGACACAGATAATAATATGCAATTGGCAGAGGAGTTAAGCCTTGCTTGTTAAATGGAACATTTTAATACTAAAATTTTCAGGTTCCAGGTCCTACTATGAAAACGTGAGAAGGGAAAATGTTTTCTTCTGTGCTTTTCCTATGCTAAATCAAGAGTGGTTGGGATGGGAAACAGACACATGCTGTAGAAGCTTCCTGATTGAATGTAGAGGTGTCAAAGCAAATGATGCTAATGTAGTAAATCAACTCCACCATGCATATCCCCAGCCAAGAACATAAAGCCTACTGCTCATAAACCGGGATTCACACAACTGCATCCTTCTAGAGGTCTAGGATGTAGCTAACGCTGGATGATACCTGAACAAAGATTACATCAGTCATCTGGGCAGAAAAACTCACAAAAAAAGTTTAATTTTACATGAAAACATACACTTCCTAGGCCAAGTCCACTTTAAGCATTGGACTGCTAAAAATAATAAATTATAATATTTTATGTGATACTCTACCTGTGTGATATTCTAACTGCTATTGTCATAAATAATGAAGAATATTTAGCAGAAACATGCTCTGTGTACTTGCAACAGCTAATCCCTCTTATCCGATATAATTAAACTGTAGAAAAGGAATTTTCATTCCATATTCTTAGAGACTGCAAAAGAGATTAGTAAAACAAATCAGTAAGGTGAGTTATGTTGTGTGATTGTTAATAGAGTAATAGGTGTTAAGACTTACTGAAATCCACAAGAGGATTTGTAATTTATTGTGGAATTGTGATACATTTCATTGTACATCCTCTAATATAGCATTGATTTGGAGCAGTAGAGCATTTTTTGGGCCTAAAACCATTGATCCCAAAAGTATTCTTGAATTATTTTCTGCTATTAATATTAGATAATTGAGTATACTGATCATAAAAGGGACAATCTTACCAAATCTACATTAAACATTAATCTAAATGTTAATTACACTATTCATAGATGTCCAGAAATAAAATGGCCAAAAAGCCTGGATATGCCACATACACCCATTAAAACATAATGGGCTTCCAAACAAATTAAATATTTTACAGATATGACTAAATAATTAAAATTAGGCAGACAAAAAAAAGTAAAGTCAATCAAAATTTTGTCATTACAGTGGAGATAAATTAGCAATTTTTGTAACATCTGTAGAATACCACTTTTCTTAACTCAAAAGACTACAAAAATTTTGTGCCCTTAGGATCTTATGCCTTCACTACTGTAACATTTTCCTCTATGGTCTTCCATTAACAAAAACCGTCAGCTCCTCTGCTGCCTCTTACCCTATTATGCCATGTACACACAGTCGGAGAATCCGTCGGAATGCGTCTTATCGGACCGTGTCGTCAGATAATCCGACTGTGTGTGGTATGCATCGGACTGATTCCGTCCGAATATCTGTCGGACCCAATTTTCCAACATGTTGGAAATATTTTCCAACCAACTGGGCCGGTCGGACCTAATCCGATCATGTGTAGCGAATTTTGATCGAACCAAGTGCCACACATGCTCAGATCAAATTCCTACATCAAAGCTATTGGCTACTAGCCTGAATGTAGTCCCATCGTAACGAAATTACGTCACCGCGTTCTTGACAACCGCTAAATCAGACAACTTGGCCCGACCGTGTGTATGCAACAGTTTTGGACACAATCCGTCGGACTAAATCTGACGGACAAAATCGGATGGATTTGGTTGGCAAAATCTCCGACCGTGTGTACGTGGGCTTAGAATGTACAGTTTGTCATAGTTTATCTTTCTATTCTTAATTAAACATCATTGGAATTGACTTGCATTTCTTATGGTAAAAAAGCTATCAGAAGCTCTTTTGACCTTGTGAGTTTTCCATATAAGCAAAATGTTGTGAGGCTTCTATCAAAAATACCATCACAGATATTAAATGTTTTGCTTCCCTTTTGACAATGCAATTAGTTGACATAGATGTGTTTTGGGGATTTTTAGTAGATTTAGATAGTAGATAATAGATTTTTAGATTTCAAGAAGTTTTAGGTAGGTGACTTTACCAGGATTTGATCCAATTAGCTTTTTGTTATATGAAAAATGTGTATGATTTAAAATATATAAATAGCCAGATAAAAATAGTATAATCAAAGATATGATGTTAGAGTTTTATGCCCTTGTTAGATTCAGTTGTAAGGCGAGTCTGGTATAACTTGAATGAGAGATTTGTCAAATCATTTATATTCACCATGTAGTACATTAATATTAGGGAATTTTGTGCCCCTGCATCCTATTCCTATGTAGTGGTTCCATGATTCCAAAAGTACCTTTAGGCAAAATCGTGGTGGACAAGTCAGTGACCCAATGTGCTAATGGATTTATTGTTTGTCAGTCTTCCTTGTGAAATTGTGTTTGGCCTTGAAATGACAAAAGATGACCAGAATTTATGATGTGGTTAAATGACGAGAATGAAATTAGGTGATTTCTTGAAAATAACACATCAATGTATGGGCACTTACAATACTCAAACCAAGTCATGGTGCAATACACACCTTAATTAAGACATGGTGATTTTTACAAGTTGTACAAATTATGCAAATAGTAATAAATAGAATTTAAGAATTACATAGAGCTCATTAAGATTGTAGTAGTATACATAGCCTCTCCTATCTCCAGGAGAAATTATACGCTTAACAGCTCCAAAATTCTCTATTTGGTGTGATTGTTGACCATGCACATATAGGCTGTTATCAACTGTTTTTGGCTGGCGTGTTTTTGTGGCTGTAAAAAAACCCCCCAAAACTAGCTCTGAGAGGAGTTTTTCAGCTGTAAAAATGCTCTAACGTCAACAAACGCAAATAAACGCTCAAAAACACGACTCGTCAGCATTTTTGTTAACGCTTTTGATCCATTAAAAAATGCTAATGCTGTAAAACGCTAAAAATGCTACTGCAAAAACATTGAAAAACTCACTGCAAGGCTACTGCCATTTTTAAAACGTTATTATAATGTCCAGTGTGCATGGGGCCTTAGAGTAAAGTTAAGAAAGGAGTAGGTAGAAAGAAGTAAGTAAGTAAAGGGAATGGAGGGCGGAGGGTTTGCAGTCACTCTCAGGTCAGGCGGGGAAAATAAGGAGATTTAAATAAATACATTTTAATCGTATTCGGTATCTTCTGTAAATAAGGAAGCAGGTCTGCTCATGGGAAATAATCAGTTATTTAAAGAGTTTTTTCCGTTTTCTTTAAAAAAAATGTAATTTCTTTATTTTCTTTCTTAATTTTAGAGATTAGATTTATTTAACAATTTGACTAGCTGCTAGTTAGGAATCATAATCACAATTTTCCATACTCCACCAATCAATAAGAAATCTCAGCCTATAGCTCTGGACCAGGTTTATAGATAATAAACATAAAGCTTATAGGCCATTTTTTTACCTTTTAAATACCTCTGCAAGAAACAATATGCCCAATCTCTTGCTCAAGACTCTCACCTGTCTTAAAGTGAATGTAAACCCTCACATATATCCAGTGAGTGAACAGCCACAGATGATACACAGAGATGAAACAAATCTGCCTACATAAGTTTTACTTGTATATCTGCAGTCTTTCCCTTTCTATACTCTTTGGAAAGTTCAGATCGTGTTACAAATCCACATAGGAGGAGGAACCAAGGAACATTCAGAGCTGTATTCTGAATAGACCGGCTCACTTCCAATCTTCCTCTAAGCTCCCTCCTGACACAAATATTCAGTTCCCCAAAGACAAAGGGCACTTAGGGCTTTGAAGGGAGATAATTAGACACTACAGATATATGTGCATAGGTCAACTCTCATGAATGGGGTTTACAACCACTTTAAAACTACAAGCTGCAGAACTGCTACACTTGTTTCCATCAATTAAAGCCTTGGGACACCCCACTCACTTGGCACCTGCAAAAATCTTTCACAACTGCTAACAATTTTTGTTGTTTGTATGATAACTGAAAGCAATTGAATTTCTACTTCTCTCCTATAAGGAAGCTCTGCCACTTAAAGTGGAAGTAAACCCATTAATTTAACAGTTTCAAAAAACAGTTACATTCTTAATACATCTTCACAAATTCTAGTTCAAAATTCAGGCTTCAGTTTAGATATCCTTTACTGTTACAGCTGTCTAATGCCTTGTACACACGGTCGGACATTCCGACAACAAAATCCATCGGATTTTTTCTGACGGATTTTGTGCCAAACTTGTCTTGCATACACACGGTCGGACAAAGTTGTCGGAAAATCCGATCGACGAGGAACGAGGTGACGTTCGTTGCATATGACGGAACTATGTAGAGGCTAGTAGCCAATAGGTTTGGTCTTGTAATTTAATCTGAGCATGCGTGGCACTTTGTCTGTCGGAATTCTGAGCCCACACACGATCGGATTCTCCGACAACATAATCCGATCAGATTTTTCCGTCGGAAAATCCGACTCTGTGAACAGGGCATACGACCTTGCTTACTATTTCAGAGAAAAAACTGACATAATATTATTATACAGGATTTATATAGGGCTAACAGTTTGCACAGGGCTTTACAACATGAGGGAAGACCATAGGCATGCGCAGGGGTGTGGCAGTTGTGCCTAGGCACCGTGTCTGGTTGCGATTCCCCCTATTACCTGGGCTTCCCCCTGCTTTGCGCTTCCAGAATGGAGAGTATGGGAGGACCCTTCATTTACCGCTCCCTTCATTTTCTAAATGAACATAGCAAACACACTCACTCACTGTGTTCATTTATAACTGAAGATTAGTAAACTGTATTTACTATGCTTCAGTTTGTGAATGAACAGGAAGCCGCTCAGTGCAGAGCACTTCTCATTCATTCACTGTCCAGTGTAGCTGAGGCTGCAGAGAAAGACATGTGTGTTTGAGATTTGGGGTGCACATGTGATGATGTTTAAATAATGACAGTGGAGAGCAGAAAGGTATTTAATTGTGAATATACTTTGGGGAAAAAAATGCAGAAAAAATGTAAAACGAAAGGGGGTATGTATAGTGAGTTCCTGTTCAGCACAGTCACAACTGATCAATCATTGTTCTATTGTATCGGGGAAATAAAGACAAGGCTTTATCCATCGCATAGCTGTTTATATCTGAATTTTGAGATTGATGTAGGGTGATTCAAACGTGCAAACGAGTCACAGGTTTTTGACTAAGATCAATACCTATGAGTTTGAGGATTATATGGGTAACCTTTGATCAGAACTGAATTTTTTACATCAAACTTAAAAGTTGTCAGTATTACTAGGGGAGAATTGAGTATATCCTATGAGTGTTTTGGGTGAAAGGGTATGGTGTAAAAATAATGACCCATTTATGTTAGATGTTGACAAATTTTCAAAAGATAGATTAGATCAAAAGATGATTCTGAGCACTAGAATGGCCAGCTTTTTTCTGCCCAGGGAGCCCCTATAAAGAGAATTATAAAGAATACATCTTACTTGGGTTTTGTTGCTTTTGGGGTACAGTTGTTGCAATTTTCAGAGCAAAGCCATGTTACAGGACAACTAAAAAGCAAACTGTGCAACTATGTCTTAAAATCCTTACTTTTCCTTAATAGAAAGCCAGCGCTTAAAACATTTTTCACAACAAGGTAAGCAATAATAAAATATATAAAGTGCAGTGCTACTTAACCACTTGCCGACCGCCGCACGACGATATACGTCGGCAGAATGGCACGGGCAGGCATATGGGCGTATATATAAGTCCCTGCCTGCCCGCGGGTGGGGGGCCCGATCGGGCCCCCCCCCGGTGCCTGCGGCGGTCGGCATTCCTTCGAGAGCGATCCGGGATGAGGGGGCGGCCATTCATTCATGGCCACCCCCTCGCGATCGCTCTCGACGAATGGAAATCCTCCGTGACATCACTTCCTCTCCTGTAATGTAAACACAGGAGAGGAAGTGATGTATTCTCTCCTCCGTGTCGGTATTTTTCGTTCCGGCACCGAGGAGAGAGGTTCGGTAAGTTGCACCAACACACCACACATACAGTAGAACATGCCAGGCACACTCACACCCCCCCTTTACCCCCCGATCACCCCCCCAATTACCCCTGCCCCCCCAGTCACAGTGACACCAATTGCTTTTTTTTTTTTTTTTTTTTTTTGCATTGGTGTCATTTGTGACTGTAATAACTGTTAGGGCAGTTAGGGTTAGCCCCCTTTAGTTCTAATGTACCCCCCTAACCCCTCCAATAAAGGTTTAACCCCGTGATCACCCCCCGTCGCCAGTGTCACTAAGGCTGGGTTCACATTGCAGCGGTTTGAGAACGGATGTGATTCGCACCGCACTGCAGTGCAAATCACATCCAATCTCTGTGCGATTCGAGTTCAGCCATACAGATAGTATGGCTGAATTCGTGTCGCACCTGCCGCACCCGCCGCAAACTCGCACGGGACCCTTTTTTTGGTCCGCAGCAGAATCGGATCGCATGGGTGTTCACACCATGCGATCCGAGTTTGCAGATCGCACTGTGATATGCGAACTGATCTGGGGGTGTCATTATTTCACTGACACTCCCAGCAGTTCGCATAGGGCAGTGTGAACTGCCGCCGGGAGGCATGCGATGCGGGAACCCGCCGCGGATTCGTGGCGTTCCCGCATCGCTCCAGTGTGAACCCAGCCTAATAAGCGATCATTTTTCTGATCGCTGTATTAGTGTCACAGGTGACGCTAGTTAGGCAGGTAGGTATTTAGGTTCGCCGCAACTTTTTATAGCGCCAGGGACCCCCATATACTACCGCATAAAGCCCCCTGATTGCCCCCTAGTTAACCCTTTCACCAGTGATCACCATATAACTGTTACAGGTGACGCTGGTTGGTTAGTTATTTTTTTATAGTTTCAGGGCACCCGCCATTTATTACCTAATAAAGGTTTAACCCCCTGATCACCCGGCGGGTGTCATTTGTGACTGTAATAACTGTTAGGGCAGTTAGGGTTAGCCTCCTTTAGTTCTAAGGTACCCCTCTAACCCCCCCAATAAAGGTTTAACCCCGTGATCACCCCCCGTCGCCAGTGTCACTAAGGCTGGGTTCACATTGCAGCGGTTTATGAGAACGGATGTGATTCGCACCGCACTGCAGTGCAAATCACATCCGATCTCTGTGCGATTCGAGTTCAGCCATACAGATAGTATGGCTGAATTTGTGTCGCACCCGCCGCACCCGCCGCAAACTCGCACGGGACCCTTTTTTTGGTCCGCAGCAGAATCGGATCGCATGGGTGTTCACACCATGCGATCCGAGTTTGCAGATCGCACTGCGATATGGGAACTGATCTGGGGGTGTCATTAACATTTCACTGACACTCCCAGCAGTTCGCATAGGGCAGTGTGAACTGCCGCCGGGAGGCATGTGATGCGGGAACCCGCCGCGCATTCGTGGCGTTCCCACATCGCTCCAGTGTGAACCCAGCCTAATAAGCGATCGTTTTTCTGATCACTGTATTAGTGTCACAGGTGACGCTAGTTAGGCAGGTAGGTATTTAGGTTCGCCGCAGCTTTTTATAGCGCCAGGGACCCCCATATACTACCGCATAAAGCCCCCTGATTGCTCCCTAGTTAACCCTTTCACCAGTGATCACCATATAACTGTTACAGGTGACGCTGGTTGGTTAGTTATTTTTTTTATAGTTTCAGGGCACCCGCCATTTATTACCTAGTCTCACTAGTGTACCCCTAAATTTAGGGGTGTCTACTTTCCAAAATGGGGTCATTTGGGGGGGGTTTGTGCCATCTTGGCATTTTATGGCCTTCAAAACTGTAACGCCCTTAGAAAGCCTGAAGGCGGTGCTTGGTTTTCGGGGCCCCGTACGCGGCTAGGCTCCCAAAAAGTCCCACATATGTGGTATCCCCGTACTCAGGAGAAGCAGCAGAATTTATTTTCCCGCAACTTGTGGCAAAATATAAAATATTCCATGGACTCAACATGCCTCTCAGCAAATAGCTTGGGGTGTCTACTTTCTAAAATGGGGTAATTTGTGGGGGTTTTGTGCCATCTTGGCATTTTATGGCCTTCAAAACTGTAATAGGTAGTGAGGAGTGAAGTCAAATATTTACGCCCTTAGAAAACCTGAAGGCGGTTCTTGGTTTTCGGGGCCCCGTACGTGGCTAGGCTCCCAAAAAGTCCCACATATGTGGTATCCCCGTACTCAGGAGAAGCAGCAGCATTTATTTTGGGGTGTCATTTCACATATGCCCATAGCATGTGTGAGCAATATATCATTTAGTGACAACTTTGTGAAAAAAAAATAAAAAAAAATTAAAGTTTGTAATTTTCCCGCAACTTGTGGCAAAATATAAAATATTCCATGGACTCAAAATGCCTCTCAGCAAATAGCTTGGGGTGTCTACTTTCTAAAATGGGGTCATTTGTGGGGGTTTTGTGCCATCTTGGGGTGTCTACTTTCTAAAATGGGGTCATTTGTGGGGGTTTTGTGCCATCTTGGCATTTTATGGCCTTCAAAACTGTAATAGGTAGTGAGGAGTGAAGTCAAATATTTACACCCTTAGAAAACCTGAAGGCGGTTCTTGGCTTTCGGGGCCCCGTACGCGGCTAGGCTCCCAAAAAATCCCACACGTGTGGTATCCCCGTACTCAGGAGAAGCAGCAGAATTTATTTTGGGGTGTCATTTCACATATGCCCATAGCATGTGTGAGCAATATATCATTTAGTGACATCTTTGTGTAAAAAAAAAAAAAAAATTATTTTTTTGTCATTATTCAATCGCTTGAGGCAAAAAAATAAAATATTCGATGGGCTCAACATGCCACTTATCAATTTCCTTAGGGGGTCTACTTTCCAAAATGGGGTCATTTGGGGGGGTTTTGTACTGCCCTGCCATTTTAGCACCTCAAGAACTGAGATAGGCAGTCGTAAACTAAAAGCTGCGTAAATTCCAGAAAACGTACCTTAGTTTGTAGATGTGACAACTTTTGCGCAAACCAATAAATATACAGTTATTGACTTTTTTTTTACCAAAGACATGTGGCTGAATACATTTTGGCCTAAATGTATGACTAAAATTGAATTTATTGGATTTTTCTAATAACAAAATGTAGAAAATATCATTTTTTTTCAAAATTTGCGGTCTTTTTCCATTTATATCGCAAAAAATAAAAATCACAGAGGCAATCAAATACCATCAAAAGAAAGCTCTATTTGTGGGAAGAAAAGGACGCAAATTTTGTTTGGGTACAACATTGCATGACCGCGCAATTACCAGTTAAAGCAGCGCAGTGCCAAATTGTAAAAAGACCTCTGGTCATTTACCAGCAAAATGGTCCGGTCTGAAAGTGGTTAAACTATATCGTAAAGTGCTAGAGCAATTGTAAAGTGCAAATTTTCCAATGAAAATCCCAGTCCTTAAATTAGGGGAGGTCAGTGACCGCTTGGTTCATACAAAGGGTTAAAATCACCAGCTCCTTTTCAATCACAGCATAACTTGAAAGAAAGAAAAGGTGACACTGGAGAGGGACAATGATTTCCTATTTACAGTGCTGTGTTAAGTATACCCCTACCAATGTACTTGGAGGATTGCTGTTTTTTCATGATGCTGCTTCCTTTGCTTTGCATATATGTCTTTATTCAGGTACAGGTATTTTTATGAGGATATCAGTGGGTACTATGTCACCTTTTCTTTCAAGCTATGCTATATTTAAAAAGAAGCTAGTTATTTTAACTCTCTGTATGAACCAAGGAGATATAGAGCTCCTGTAATTTAAGAGGTGAGCAGATTGGGTGCATTGGATGGAGAGTGTGAGCAATTTACAACTGGCTTTGCATGGAAAGATCACGTTGACGAGCACTTGGAAGTCTGGACTTGTGCAAGAATTTCTGGTGGAGTTTAATATAGCTAGTGTACTATGCACTTTTAAATCGATCAGATCAAAGATCTTGGAACCCATCTGAGCTTTATGGAAACTTTGATTTTTGGATTCATTGGTACTCATAATATTTTAAGGTTTCTCACATTTGTTTTTTCACGTTTTTATATAATTTGTTTGGCTCATACACATTTATGTTTACAGGTATATGCATTTCAGTTGCAATTTTACACTTTGTGATTGCACTAGCACTTTATGATATAGTATAAGTAGCACCACACTCTATGTTATTTTTCTTACATGGTAAGGGATGCTGCTTGTTGGCTTTCCATACACACAAAAGCCAGACAACCCCCTTCACACATACACACACACACACACACACACACACACACACACACACACAAATCCCTGTTCTGTAAAGACCAACTAGGGAACCCTGAAGATAACCAATATCCACTAAAAGATATGTATTTCAAAAAAGCTTTTATTAGATATTAGGCACAGCTTGAGTAAATGAGTAGCTTGTTGTTAGGTTAACTTCAATGCTTCCTTCACACAACAATTATCTGCATATAGTGGATTTCAGCCTCAAGAATTAGCAGAACAGCCTGTCATTTATTTGATCAGCCTGTACAATGAAATAACAAACTGAGAGGAGATACCATTTTTTGCATGGAAATATGCATCTTGCAGTTTACCTGTGGTTAGGGGGGATTTATGGCCCTGGGTGTATCCATCTGCTCACCCATTCTTAACAGTAACGGAAGGTGCCTTTTTGCATCTGCTCTTAAGTCTGACTTTAACCACTTGTCTACTGGGCACTTTTACCCCCTTCTTGTCCAGGCCAATTTTCAGCTTTCAGAGCTGTCACAATTTGAATGACAATTGCGCAGTCATGCCACACTGTACCCAAACTAAATTTTTATAATTTTGTTCACACAAATATAGCTTTCTTTTGGTGGTATTTAATAACCACTTTTTACTTTTTGCTAAATAAATGAAGAAATACCAAAAAGTTTGAAAAAAAAAACTTTTTCATATTTTGTTAAGATTTTTTGCAAACAGGTAATTTTTTCTCTTTCACTGATGTGCACTAATGAGGCTGCACTGATGGGCACTAAAAGGCTGCACTGATGGAAATTGATGGGCACTCATTGGCTGCACTGATGTGCACTGATAGGTGGCACTGATGGGCACTGAAAATCAGCACTGATAGGCAGCACTGATGGGCACTCACAGGCAGCACTGATAGGCGGCACTGATAGGCGGCACTGATAAGAACTGGTAGGGGGCACTGATAGGTGACACCATAAGGAGGAACTGATGGGCACTGATTGGCAGCATTGATTGGCACTTATTGGCAGCACTGGTGAGCACTGATTGGCAGCACTGCTGGGCACAGTTTGGCAGCACTGCTGGGCACTGTTGGGACTGCACTGATAATCAAGACACTGATAATCAGTGCCCTGATTATGAGTGTACATGTCCCTTTTGGAGAAGCCGGTTATCTACACTCTTCTCCTCTCCTCATGCTGTCAGCATGAAGAAAGAACTGCCAATAACCGGCTTCTATTTACATTCGTGATCAGCTGTGATTGCACATAGCTGATCATATGGTAAAGTGCCACTGATTGATTCACAGAGCGCACCATCCATGCCCTGCGCAATAACTGGAAGCCGTCATATGATGGCCTTCCAGAACCATCATCTGACTATAGCACGGCTTGCAAGTGGTTAAAAAGTTTAAAGCTGAAGTTTGTTCTCCTTATATTTTGACATCTTCACTAAGTTTTTATGCTACTTTATGCTTTTCAGGCAAGTAACGGCTGGTGGGAATAGCTGGCAGGGTGTTGTGCATAACTTTCTGAAAACATTACAGCACCCTGCCTCAGTTCATTACCCTCAGCTCTTCTCAAGAACCCTCAGCCCAGATATAATCTGTTGTGGAAATTGGAAAAATAGTGCTGGACCCTTATGCCACGTACACTCGACCGGACTTTTCAACGAACTTGGTCTAGCGGACTGGAATCCGTATGACAATTCGATCGTGTGTGGGCTCCAGCTGACTTTTTCTTCCCAAAGTCTGGCAGACCTAGAAATAAAACTTGCTTCAAATCTTTCCAATGGACTCGGGTCTGGTTGAAACATCCGGTCGTCTGTGTGCTAGTCCGACAGACTAAAACCGACGCTATGGCAGCTATTGGCTACTGGCTATGAACTTCCTTATGCTACGTCATCACATTCAAATCCGTCGGACTTTTGGCATGATCGTGTGTGGCCAAATCCGTTTTTTTGAAAGTCCGGCAGACCTCAGCTGCAAAGTCCATGGGATTGTCCGCCGGACCAAGTCCGTCGAAAAGTCTGGTCGTGTGTACGCAGCATAAGGATTATCTCACTGATATCGCTATCTTAAAGTACTGAGGTTTATGTATATTATGTTGTTCCCAGGCAGTTAGCTTCTACACCCCAGAGGATATCCCTGGTCTCTTTGGCTTGTAGTGTAATGTAACCAAAATTTTAAATGAAGCACCACACCACTGCTAAGAGGTCCATATACAGCTTACTTCACCCCCATCAAATCATTCTCTGCGGCTATTACCCTTTGTACCACCACCCCATCCCTTTAGAATGTAAGCTCTACGAGCAGGGCCCTCCTGTACCTTTTGTATTGTACTGTAATTGTGTTGTCCCCCCCTATACATTGTAAAGCTCTGTGTAAACTGTTGGCGCTATATAAATCGTGTATAATAATAAAAAAATAATAATTCTAATAAAAAACAGGGGCACAATCCAAAAAGTAGCCAGCGTGTTTTAGAGATCCAAGAGCACTCCATTCATCAGGGCAAGTAGGAAAATAAGGACATCTCCATATCAATCTAATATCAATACAATATTATATCCCCATCTCAGGGTCATATTTAAAACCAAATAACCACCAGTATCTGGAGTAGGGATGAGCCGAACACCCCCCGGTTCGGTTCGCACCAGAACTTTCGAACGGACCGCAAATTCGAACGAACGTTAGAACCCCATTGAAGTCTATGGGACTCGAACGTTCCAAATGAAAAGTGCTAATTTTAACGGCTAATATGCAAGATACTGTCCTAAAAAGGGTTTGGGGACCTGGCTCCTGCCCCAGGGGACATGGGTCAATGCCTAAAATGTTTTTAAAAATGGCCGTTTTGGCGGGAGCACTGATTTTAATGACGATGAAAGTGAAAAAAAAAGTGAAATATTCCTTTAAATATGGTGCCTGGGGGGTGTCTGTAGGATGCCTGTGAAGTGCCACGTGTTTCCCGTGTTTAGAACAGTCCCTGCACAAAATGACATTAAACGGAAATAACACCATTTAAAACTGCTTGCGGTTTTAATGTTATATCTGGTTCCTGCAATATGGTTGAAAATCATTGAGAAAAATGGCATGGGTAGCCCTCCCTGCCCATTACCAGCCCTTTTAGGTCTTGTACGCATATTAAGGGGAACCCCGTACCCATATTAAAAAAAGGAAATGCGTGTGGCCCCCAGGCCCTATATACTCAGAACAGCAGTATACAGGCGGTGCAAACAAGACAGGGACTGTGTAGGTTTGTTGTGTTAAGTTGAATCTGTTTGTAATTTTCAACTGGTACATTTTTAAAGTGTAGCTCCAGTCAAAAAAACTATTTTTAAGCTTTTTGGAAAACATAGGGAAGGGTTATCACCCCTGTATAATTTGTTTTGTCGTCCATCTTTTTTCATCTCACTTGCTGTTGTCTCCTTCCGTTTGCAAGTAGGAGATGTTTGTAAATTGGATGTTTGAAAGTAGGGGCCTGCCCTATATGCTCTGCAGAAATGGCGGAACAAGGTGTTGGTTTTGCCACAACATTGTAAGCCCTCAAAGTGACTCTTGGTGGGCGCTGGAGCGCCCTGCTGTGAACGATTATATCAAGAATTGTAATTACATGCCATTGTTGAACAGTGGTAGAAAAATTGACCTTTGGTGGTTGTGGTGCTGGTGCCACAACACTATAAGTCCTCACCGTTACTCTGGGTGGGCACAGGAAGGGGCCCTCCTGTGAAATATTATATCAAGAATTGTAATTACATGTCCCTGTTAAACAGGGGCAGAAAAATTTGGCCTTAGGCACTGGTGCTGGTGCCACCACACTGCAACCTCTTCCATATACTCTAGTTTTATTGCAGGAATTAGCCCTGCTGCAAAGCATTGCATCAAAAATTGTACTTAAACGCCCCTGTTAAACAGGGGCAGAAAAATTGGGCCTTAGGCACTGGTGCTGGCGCCACCACACTGCAACCTCTGCCATATACTCTAGTTTTATTGCAGGAATTAGCCCTGCTGCAAAGCATTGCATCAAAAATTGTACTTAAACGCCCCTGTTAAACAGGGGCAGAAAAATTGGGCCTTAGGCACTGGTGCTGGTGCCACCACACTGCAACCTCTGCCATATACTCTAGTTTTATTGCAGGAATTAGCCCTGCTGCAAAGCATTGCATCAAAAATTGTACTTAAACGCCCCTGTTAAACAGAGGCAGAAAAATTGGGCCTTAGGCACTGGTGCTGGTGCCACCACACTGCAACCTCTGCCATATACTCTAGTTTTATTGCAGGAATTAGCCCTGCTGCAAAGCATTGCATCAAAAATTGTACTTAAACGCCCCTGTTAAACAGGGGCAGAAAAATTGGGCCTTAGGCACTGGTGCTGGTGCCACCACACTGCAACCTCTGCCATATACTCTAGTTTTATTGCAGGAATTAGCCCTGCTGCAAAGCATTGCATCAAAAATTGTACTTAAACGCCCCTGTTAAACAGGGGCAGAAAAATCGGGCCTTAGGCACTGGTGCTGGTGCCACCACACTGCAACCTCTGCCATATACTCTAGTTTTATTGCAGGAATTAGCCCTGCTGCAAAGCATTGCATCAAAAATTGTACTTAAACGCCCCTGTTAAACAGGGGCAGAAAAATTGGGCCTTAGGCACTGGTGCTGGTGCCACCACACTGCAACCTCTGCCATATACTCTAGTTTTATTGCAGGAATTAGCCCTGCTGCAAAGCATTGCATCAAAAATTGTACTTAAACGCCCCTGTTAAACATTGGGCCTTAGGCACTGGTGCTGGTGCCACCACACTGCAACCTCTGCCATATACTCTAGTTTTATTGCAGGAATTAGCCCTGCTGCAAAGCATTGCATCAAAAATTGTACTTAAACGCCCCTGTTAAACAGGGGCAGAAAAATTGGGCTGATGGCATCAACCAGAACCAGAAATGTTCTTCCAACATATCAGCGGAGGAGGAAGAGGATAGACAATCAACATAACAGGACAGTCACTCAGCATCAGCATAGGCAGTCTTGAAGGGATGTGGTATTTCCAAAAAAATGATTCGGTTACATCAGCTTCAGGTGCTTGGTAGCTGTGGGTGATCCAAGACTGATTCATCTTGATGAAGGTCAGTCGATCAACTGATTCGGTGGACAGGCGCACCCTGTGATCGGTAACAAAGCCACCAGCAGCACTGAAGGTGCGTTCCGAAAGAACGCTGGATGCAGGACAGGCCAGTAGCTCAATTGCATACTGTGCAAGCTCTGGCCAGTGATCCATCCTCAAGACCCAGTAAGCCAGAGGATTTTCGGTGGGAAAAGTGTCCAAGTCTGACCTTGCCCCTAGGTATTCCTGCACCATGTAAATCAGACGCTGGCGATGGGTGCTGGAACCGATCATACCTTGGGGCTGCGGACTAAAAAATTGTCTGAAAGCATCAGTCAGACGGCCACCTTCTCCACCGCTCCTTCTGACCGATGCCTCAGCAACACGTTGTCCAGGACCAGGAGTTTGTAACCTCCCAGTCTCTGGGAACGCGTTGCACAGACCTTTCTGCAAGGCCTCCCGGAGATGTCTCATCCTCTGCTCCCTCTGCGATGGCAAGATAAGGTCGGCAACCTTACCCTTGTACCGTGGATCAAGGAGAGTGGCCAGCCAGTAATGGTCCCTCTCCTTGATCCGAAGAATACGAGGATCCTTCCGCAGGCTTTGCAGGATCAGGGAGGCCATGCAGCGTAGGTTAGCTGAGGCATTCGGTCCGGAGTCCTCTGGGTCATTAAGGGCAACATGATCCGCAGCTACCTCCTCCCAGCCACGTACAAGTCCACGTGTTTCTTGGGACTGTAAATCATCCCTACAAGACTGCTGCTGCTGATGCTGATGCTGAGTGCCAGCCTCCACCTCCATGCTGACACAATCATCCTCCTCCTCCTCTTCCTCCTCCTCATCCTCTTCCTGTGTGATGGGTGGCACAGCAGGAACACTGTCTGGATAAAGGGGGCCTTGAGAGGCAAGGAAGTCCTCCTCTTCCTGCCTCTGTTCTGCCTCAAGTGCCCTGTCCATTATTCCACGCAGCGTATGCTCCAAGAGGTGGACAAGAGGTACAGTGTCACTGATGCATGCACTGTCACTGCTGCAGCCACTGCAGCATGGCCAATGTTGAGTTCCATCTGGTGGGCATGTCACATATAAGGCGGTTCTTGGGCAGGTTCAACTCCTTTTGGAGCTCAGTCAGCCGAGCACAGGCAATAAATGATCGGCGGAAATGCACACAGACTTTCCTGGCCTGCTTCAGGACATCCTGTAAGCCGGGGTACCTGCCCAAGAACCGCTGCACCACCAGGTTAAGGATGTGAGCTACACAGGGCACATGGGTCAGTTGTCCCTGTCGGAGGGCGGAGAGGAGGTTGGTGCCATTGTCGCAAACCACCATTCCTGGCTTAAGCTGGCGTGGCGTCAGCCACCTCTCGGCCTGCCCCTGCAAAGCTGACAAAACATCCGCCCCAGTGTGGCTCCTGTCCCCCAAACAAACCAGCGCAAGCACGGCATGGCATTGTTTGCCTGCGTACTTGCGTAGCCCCTGGAACGCCTACGGAGCACCGCTGGTTCTGAGGACAGAGCACTGGAAGAGGCCATGGAGGAAGAAGAAGAGGAGGTGGTGGAGGAGAGAGGTGTGTCACAACCAATAGTAGCATTTTGGAGGCGTGGTGGCGGAACAACCTCCAACACTACTGCACCTTGTCCTGCATCCTTCCCAGCAGCCAGAAGAGTGACCCAATGGGCCGTGAAAGACAGGTAACGTCCCTGTCCATGCCTGCTGGACCATGAGTCAGCGGTAATATGCACCTTACCGCTGACCGCCCTGTCCAGCGAGGCAAGGACATTGCCTTCCACATGCCGGTAGAGAGCCGGAATCGCCTTCCGTGAGAAAAAGTGGCGTTTGGGGACCTGCCACTGAGGAACCGCACATTGTACAAACTCACGGAAGGGGGCCGAGTCTACCAACTGAAAAGGCAGCAGTTGAAGTGCTAGCAATTTAGCCAAGCTAGCATTCAACCGCTGGGCATGTGGATGGCTGGGAGTAAACTTCTTCCGCCGGTCCAGCAGCTGGGGCAGGGACATTTGCCTGCTATAATCGGACGTGGGTGTACCGCTAGCAGAGTTCCCGGAAGCACTTGGCTGTGACACACCTAATTCTACACCTTCATTCCTCTCAGAGCAGGTTTCAGAGAGGACTGAAGGTCTAGTGGGGTTGGAGATGCCAGCTGATGAGGAGCAAGGAGAGGTCCGCTTTGTTCTTTGGTGTGGGTCTTTGAGGTACGCTTGCCAACGAGCTGCATGGCAGGTCAACATATGTCTGGTCAAGCATGTGGTGCCCAAGCGGCTGATGTTTTGGCCACGTGAGATACGCTTGAGACATATGTTGCAAATAGCAGCGGTGCGATCTGATGCACTCGTCTCAAAAAAGACCCACACCAAAGAACTTTTAGAATAGCGCGCAGAGGCAGCGCTCTGCACAGGCGGAGCTCTGCGGTGTGATTCAGTCGGTGTGCTGCCCCTAAGCTGGCCCCCGGAGGGCATCCTGCCTCATTGGACATGTGCCTCCTCCTCCTCCTCCTCCTCCTCCCTCCTTCCAGGCACCCACGTGGAGTCAGTGCCCCCATCATCCCCTCCCTCTTCATCGCTGTAGCAAACCTGGCAGTATGCTGCAGCTTGTGGAACATGACTGCCAGATTGCTGTCCTTCTTGAGCATCCCCTCTCTCTGCGCTCACGCTACTGCCTTCCTCTAGCTGAGTGTCATCATCAGAGCCCACAAAACACTGGGCATCCTCCTGGAGCATGTACCCAACACTGTGCTCAAAGAGTTCAGGAGACTCCTCAGGAGGACGTGGTGGGTCTAGGGAAGGAGTCACTGATGATGACATTGAGAGGAGGGAAGACGATGCGTTGGCAGCTGCTTTGCTACTACCCTGAGACTGGGTGAGAGAGGATGAGGAGGATGAAGAGGGCTTGGTCATCCACTCTACCAAGTTGTTGGCATGTTGCGGTTCAACATGTCCAGCTGCCGAAAAGAAGGACAAGCATGTCCCATGGCCACGTGCTGATGACAATGCACCGCGTCCACGACCAGCACTGTTGTCTCTAGACACAGAGCCTGCTTGATCTCCTAACACTACTGACTGCAAGATCTATTATTAAAGATAGATCACTAGCTATATAGGTGAGGTGAATATCGCGGTGTATACTGCGGTCAGGGCACGCAGACAATAACCAGAAAACAGCAGAGATAAAGGGGTATATACAGATGTATACTGTGCTGTGCTGGAGGCACACACAACTTCCAATAACTCCTGCAGATGGCAAGTGGGCTCAAATAGAGAACAGCTATGTAGGTGGATATAGCGGTATGTACTGGGTACAGAGCACGCAGACAGCACGCACTATCTCCTAACACTACTGACTGCAAGCTCTATTATTAAAGATAGATCACTAGCTATATAGATGAGGTGAATATAGCGGTGTATACTGCGGTCAGGGCACGCAGACAATAACCACTACACAACAGCAAGATAGAAAATCGGCCGAAAACGATCAGTGTGTACTGTGTTGAAGGTACACAGAACACCCACTGCTTCAGACGCCAACACACTACACGAGGCCGCCGCGATGGCGGCCTTATATAGTGTGGGGCGTGCACTACACAGCCTGAGCTATGATTGGCCACAGGCATCCTGCCTGTGGCCAATCATGGCTCTCCTCGCTGCTGGCGCTGCGATTGGCCAAGCATGCGGGGTCACAGTGCATGCTTGGCCAATCATGAGCCAGCAATGCAATGCGCCATCGCAGTGCATTGTGGGCCGTGAGCGCCACGCGAATTTGACGCGAACGGACCAAAGTGTTCGGATTTCGCCGAACGGACGAACAGCCAATGTTCGAGTCGAACGTACGTTCGACTCGAACACGAAGCTCATCCCTAATCTGGAGTATCAAAATGAATATACAAAAACTTAGATCTCTTAGCAGTGGTATAGCGCTTCAATTTCAACTTTTGCTATATTATACTTTTGGTAGCTAGCTTTTGCTAGCTTTTGGGAGGAGTTATGCAAATATCAAAATGCCTTGCTGGGTTGATGTCTGTCTGGTGAAGTGGGCATTCCTAGCCAGATTGCTTTTATATGCAGACTGCCCTAGTTAATGCCCACATGCGGCGCTGATTTTCTATGATTGAAACAACTAAAAAGCAAATGAATAAAAGAGTGGGCCAGAGAATGTAAGGCCGAGGAGAAAAGGATTAGATAATGCTGCACACCCTCCAATCTGTAAATTAGGCAAGCTCTGTCTAAATTTCTGCAGCTTCTATCACACACTGTGAAGAGGCAATTTTGGTACAACTGAGGAGTCTGTACAACAAGACTGTAATCTGTAATGAGCAAGTCCTTCATGTCTCTGGTCTCCTCTTGACTCCTACTGTTTATGAATATATGCATAGTTACTTTAAAATCTACCATAAGGCACTTTTTGAAAGATGATAGCAATTATATTAGTTTTCATAATATGATGACAAAGTGTCAATGAAAAAGAAAGTACAAACTTGGAAGGTGCAAAGTAAGTAACCGCAAGCAGGTCTGAGCTGTACTACCAAGGTTTTAGAACATTTCGTAGCAGAATAATCAAAGAACACTAACAATAGATCTTCATCTGTTAAGTTAATTTTAGTACTAATATGCAGAACTAAATTTACTTTGTCCAGTGTGACAAATAAATATGTACATTCCTAACACTTCCAAATACAGAACTTTGCACTCCTACAGACATCTCTGTTTATACATGTCAAATTCCTCCTGATTTCTCAAATGCATGATGCTCATAATCTGATGTAGGTTAGATTTCAATTGTAGGCCCCAAATATTTGCCTTTCATACATAGTCCCAAATGATTTGATAATTGTAGGTGCTTATAAAAAGTGTTAGGCCCTATTCACACTAGGACAACAACAATGGACATTGCAATATTCTCTATGATGCTCATTAATAACAATGCAACATGGTGCAGTGTGATTTTTGAAAAGACGCAGGTGCCTCTTTTTGTGCAGCATAGTGTGTTTTTGTCCCCACAGACTTCAATGGGAGTGCGTGAAAAGCACGTGAAAAATTATTGTACATGTATTTTTGGAGCAGTTTTGGCATGTCTTTGGAATTTTTTTGTATAATAACAAGTCTTCTCCTCTTGCAAAAAAAATGCAAGATGCATACAGATGCATCAAGAACATGTAAAAATGCGCTACAAAAACACATTGAAAAATGCATGATTATGCAGCAGCACTAGTGTGATCCTAAGCTAACTCCTTATTATAGCCTAAGTTGTCCAATTTTTCCAATTTAATTTGCCAATAGAGCAGATGTTTCTAATCAGTGCGGGTAGTAATATTCCTGGGAAAACTTCTTACATCTATATTGCATATTTTTATTTTTGCATTTTGGAATATTGAATACTTTGGGTTTGCTAAAAATATAGACATGAAAATACCTATATTACTAATTTCCACACCCAGACAGGGATGTAACAGTTTGTACAGAGCAGTAGCTTCTTACAGAGGTAAGATTCTTTAATTTTGGTTAGAGCATTTAGAGATTTAGCTTAACATTTTAAAATATTGTTGTTATGAAAAGAAAATATTTACAGAAAAAATATTACAAGACAGACAAAAAGCAATACTAAAATAAACAGGATTAAAAGTGAATAATACTTGGCAGAGTTCCATGTTATTCTTGGTTGTTAGTTCCATGCAAAGTCCAAAAAGCTTGTAGAGTACATCTGATGTATCAGTTTCATTAACTCTTGGCTTTCATTTATAGTTCCAATGGTAAGTGAGAGCCGCAGCTGCCAATTGCAGCCATTTTTCAGACCCCTGAAGAGGGCTTTTACAAAATTAGCATAACCAATCAAAGGGCCTAAAGGGTGTGCTTCACTTCAAAGGTTGAGGGTATTTTATGATGCTCGGCAGACATATATTTAATGCAAATTGAAATGATGATATATTTGAGACAACATATGATATCAATTCAGATGCATGTACTGCTTAGGAGATTTTATGTGTTCCATTAGCCTTGCAAACCTAGTAATGAAGGTATGTTTGGTGTCTAACTGATTGACATCTTCCCATTCATCAGTTTATCTACGTTTTAGAAGTGTAACTCCATTACAGTAAGAAATATGGGTTATGGATAGTGTCGAGAGCTTGAGATGTACTGAAGTTCAACTTCATTTTTCATTAAAGTAGACTTACACAAGCGTATTACTTTTAGGCTGTTTTAGGACCAGTTTACAACAGCAACACATCTTTGATGAGTGCGTCCAATTATCTTACCCAATGTGCACACTCGATTGTCATACCCACGTACAAAGTGCAGTAAGCAGGGGTGTGTAAAGTCAGAGTACAGGGGTCAAGAGTGTACAAAGAGCACAGAGGTTGGGGTGTATAATGTATGGAGTACAGGGATCAGGAGAGTATTGAGAGAAGGGGTCAAGAAGATGTAGTTCACATAGTACAGGAGTTGGGAGTAAGTAACACACAAAGTGCAGGGGTCAGGAATGTGTAATGTACTTAGGACTGGATTTACATCTCACCCCCAATAAAAAGACGGTAAAACCGACTTTTTTTACTAATAAATTACCGCAAACGTCTAGGAAATGCAAAATTTCTGTTAAAAAAATACTACGGCAAAAAATGCAATAAACTACTAACATTTTTGGTAAAATTTTCAGATACCCAACAATAAATAGATACCCAACATGTCAAACCTTAAGTTTGCATGCGCCCGTGAAATGGCAACATACTTCAGTACCCTATATTTTCTATAGGCGAAATTCAAAAACTCCCTATAGGACATGAGTTTAGTGTTACAGAGTCTTGTGCTAGAATAATTGCTCTCACACTGGTGTGTGTGGCAGTATGTAACATGTGTATTGCAATCAACGTTTTTTCACGTGTAGGCACCCCATTAGGAATGGCACCTGTAGGCACATGTATGCATGCATATAGTGCCCATTGGGAAATCCAGCCCTGAATGTACTGACTGCAGGGGTCAGAGGTGTGTAATGTACAGAGTTCAGGAATCAGGAGTATGTAACATACAGAGTTTGCAGGTCAAGTGCATGTAATGTACAGAGTACAAGGAACAGGAATATGTAATGTACAGAGTGCAGAGGTCAGGCGTGTGTAACGTACAAAATGCAGGGTCCATGAGTGTGTAATATACATAGTGCTGGGGTTAGGAGTAAAAGCTACATACAAGTGCAGGGGTCAGGAGTATGTGTAATATACAGCCCAGCGCACAGAATGTAGGGGACAGGAGTATTTACAGGGGTCAGAAGTTTGTAAGGTACAAAGTACAGGGGTATATAGCGTACAAAGTGCGGGGGTCAGGAGTGTGTAATGTACAGAATGAAAGGGTCAGAACTGAGTAATATACAGAGTGCAGGAGTCTGGAGTAAAGGTAAAGGTAAAGGTAAAGTTCTACAGCTCAGAAAATGGTGTGTAGGGGTCAGGTGCACAGTGCAGGGATCAGGAGTATATACACCTACTGCACAGTACCCGTTTGAATGATTCCACCCCCTTTATCCATAGCACAGCAGCACCCACATACATATATACATACACACTGACACCCACATGCAAACACCCACACACACACATAAACATATAGATTATCATACACACACACACACACACATATACACTCAAATACATACACATACACACACAACATACATACATACACAAATACATACATACACTCATGTACACAAAGATACATACATACACTCACATACATACACACACATATTTAGGCATAAATAAACACATACATGCATACATATATACTTTCACAGTCACACACATTCACATACTTACACAAACATACACACACAAGGTTGAAGGAGCATAACGAAAATATCTTTGCATAAGGTAGGATTAACAGTACCCCTCCATGGAAACACATAAACTCAGTCATTTGGAGGAGTGTCCACATAACATCTGGCCATATAAACGTAGGTGTGATAGTCAGATGTCCAGAAACTTTTGGTCATATAATGTAGCAGCCCTACAGAGTGCATGGTTAGAAAAACGTCAGCAAGAGGAAGATTTCTACTGAAAGGAGAAGAATTAGCACAAAGCACACATCATACTAACTATAAGTTATATCCCTTATGCTGTTTTTTTTTAATCAACACTTAGGTTTTACCTCGTGTTTAGAATAATAAGTAAAGCAAAACCATTGAGTAGCACCACAAAACAGGAGATTATACTACATGGACATTAAGCAAATACTGCTGCCCTTGTACTCCATAAAAATACAAATGAAACTTAGGTATAAGTTTTTTTTAAAAACATTAATATACATTAAGAAGATTAATTACATCAAGCCATTTTATTTTATATATTTATTTATCTACCCTGTATTGTCAAAAGTATTGGGACACCTGCCTTTAGACTCACATGAACTTTAATGACATCCCAGTCTTAGTCTATAGGGTTCAATATTCAGTTGGCCCACAATCTGCAGCAATAACAGCTTCAACTCTTCTGGGAAGGCTGTCCATAAGGTTTAGGATTGTGTCTATGGGAATGTTTGACCATTCTTCCAGCATTTGTGAGATCAGGCACTTATGTTGGATGAAAAGGTCTGGCTCGCAGTCCCCACTCTAATTCATCCCAAAGGTGTTCTATCGGGTTGAGGTCAGGACTCTGTGCAGGCCAGTCAAGTTCCTCCACCCCAAACACTCTCATCCATGTCTTTATGGATCTTGCTTTGTGCACTGGTCCAAATTATTTGGTAGAGGTGGGATTATGGTGTGGGGTTATTTTTCAGGGGTGGGCTTTGCCCCGTAGTTCCAGTGATGGGAACTCTTAAGGCATCAGCATACCAAGACATTTTGCACAATTTCATGCTCCCAACATTGTGGGAACAGTTTGGTGATGGCCCCTTCCTGTTGCAACATGACTGTGCACCAGTGCACAAAGCAAGATCCATAAAAACATTATTGAGTGAGTCTGGGGTGGAGGAACTTGACTGGCCTTCACAGAGTCCTGACATAGATTGCGAGCCAAGCCTTCTCACCCACATCAGTGCCTGACCTCACAAATGCAATTCTGGAAGAATGGTCAAACATTCCCAAAGACACACTCCTAAACCTTGTGGACAGCCTTCCCAGAAGAGTTGAAGCTGTTAAAGCTGCAAAGGGTGTGCCAACTCAATATTGAACCCTACGGACTAAGACTGGGATGCCATTAAAGTAGGGCTGAAACAACTAATTGATTAATTGACAACTAATCGATTATGAAATTAATCGATTACTATTTTTTTATAATCGATTAATCGGCCACTAACATAATAGGGTTAAAAAACAAAAAATAAATAAAATGAGCCCTTTATAGTACAAAAAGAGCAAATCGCCACTGTAAATATTACTTTCACTGTCCCATTACAGTAGCGATTATTTGCTCTTTTTGTACTAATTTTATTTTTTTTAACCCCATTATGTTACTAAACATCTCAGGCCTGGGTCGCACCTCTGTGTTTTTTGGCGCTTTTTGCAGAAACACACTACAGTTCATTTACATGGTTTCCGATGGGACACGTTCACATCCATGATTTTTTCAGCTGCTGCATATTTGGAAAAGACAAGGACTTTTTTTAACACAAAATGGCGCTATTTTGTTTTTTTGGTTCAATATACTTCAATGGAGAAGCTGCAGAAAAGCATGTAATAACGCAATTAGTGTTTTTTAATCTGCCCAACAAAAAAATATGTAAAAATGCAAATAGCAGCAAAATTACTGTTTTTTTTTTTAAAGGTTATTAACCGATTAATCGATTAATCAAAACAATAATCGGCCAACTAATCGATTATGAAAATAATCGTTAGTTGCAGCCCTACATTAAACTTCATGTGCGTGTAAAGGCAGGTGTCCCAATATTTTTGACAATATAGTGTATACAGTATTCAATGTGGTGTATATATTTATTTAAAAAATAAAAACAAGGAGTAAACCTTCCCTTCATTATCTGTACAAATGTACATAAAAACATAGACCTTATCTGCAGCTTGTAGAATTCATGTTAAATGTAAAGCGATGGAAATACTGTAACACAGGCCAACAAGATTCAAGGATTTGGGCTGTATGCAAACTAACAAGATCTCTGTCTTAATTACTCACAATAATCAGCTATTTTTGTCACAAAGGTCACAAATCAAGTAGCCTGTATGCAGCGCTGTCTGAGCTCCTTGGTAATTACATCAGGCAATCTATCAGAATAGCTGTAATGAAAAAGTGAATTTAGCGCTTGTCTCTGCTGCACCTGTCATAAAGACTAATAAAGAAGCAGACAATCCTTTTGCCGCTTTGGGCTTCTAAATATAGCACTGAAAAAAAGCTTGCAAAAACATGCGGCTCTGTCCCTTCAGTAGGCAAGACAAGGTCTTTCTTTTTATATTCCAGGCTCTACTTTCACTGACCAACAAAAGACTGTTCATGTAGCAGGTGAAAGTAGAACTGAGATCACAACTCAGACCGTCAAGACAGGGGTCCAAACGACATGGCAACAAGGCGGAAAGACCGAAAAGTCAGTCACTCAAACAGAGCACACAAAACGCACTGTAATCGTTGATAATAAAGTCGCCCATGAAGAAGAGTTTTCAGTTGTCAGTGGGGACTCTAAAGTAAAACTCAGCCACAAAGGTATGGTTGCAGATATATGTATTCCAATTTATGCTTTTTACTTTTTCCTTATTAAAGATTTATAAGTATGTGAAAAAAATAATGACACCATAGATTATGATTTATATGTTATCACCATATGATATGGTAGTATGGTGCATTAACAGGTCAAATAATTTGTACATAACAAAAAGCACGCTACATATATTTTTTGGTTGGATGATTGGAAGAAATGTCAGTCAACTGACCTGTTCAGTAAAGGATGGTAGTGGAAGAAAAAGATTTTGGGGTACTTATTTCAGATGATTTCAAAATGAGCAAACAGTAGGGCAGATTGACTAAACCTGGTGCACAACCTGATGCAGTTCTGCATAGATACCAATCAGCTTCCTGGTTTTATTGTCAAAGCTTAATTGAACAAGCTGATTGGCTAGCATGTACAGATGCACCAGATTCCTTGGGCACCAGGTTTAATAAATCTCCCCCAGTGTGACCAGGAAGTTGGAAAAGCAAATATAATTCTAGGATGCATCACTAGAGGTATCACCAGCAGGAGGAAGAAGGTCCAGATTCCCCTATATACATCTTTGGTTAGACCTCATTTATACTGTGTCCAATTCTGGAGACTTTACTTCCAAAAAGATGCTGTTAAAATAGAACAAGTCCAGTGACAGGTAATGAAATCGTGAAAAGGTCTCAGGAATAAGCCATATTAGGAGAAATCAAGATCATGAACTTAATATGTACAGTCTGGAGGAAAGAAGAGAAAGGGAGACTACGGAACAGTTTTACTTCTTTAGGGGGGAAAATAGGGCTCAGGAGGGCAGTATTTTCAATATGAAGCTAAGAACACAGGGACGTGACCTCAAACTAGAAGGAGGAAAGTTCAAAACTTATCTTGGTGGAAGATGAGACTTGTAGTTTATTCATATACAGATCACTGTGAATTAATGGTGCAGCTGTGTGGGTAGAGCCCCACACAGCCACACCAATTTTAAATGTGACAGTGAGTGAGGGGAGAAGAACCACTGCTGTCACATTGGAAGGCATTCTGGGTGTCAGGGAGGATGTGATTACCAATATGTTACGAGTTATACCCTAAATGCCAGTGTACCATATAACCTATTGGTAAAGGTGAACCTATCCTTTAAATCTGGGGTGCAAACAGCAATAAAAAAAAAAACTGAAAGGGGACCTGCCCCTTTTCCCACTTTGTCCCAGGCTACTCATCCCACATATAAAACATAAAAAAAGAGTTGGCTTTAGATATACTTATGGCAACAGGATCTCATACTGCACATCACAAATTGATAACTCTATGAGATTAGGTTTTTAAAATATTATAACTAAATATTAATACTGTAATGAATTCACAGTTAGTTACTGATTGTATGAAATGTAAGTGAAATATAATTTAGTTTGGTAATACATATAACTTGTTGTGCTTTCCCTTAAATATATATGGATCAACAAAAGTGCAATTGATAACCAAAACATATCATAACGCAATACATAACGTCTCAATAAACGTATACTGGAGAAAAAAAACAATGAATAAAATGTATTGACTTAAAATAAAATCCCACAACTCCAAAATCCCAAACAAAAATATTAATATAAGAGAAGAAGCTCTACAATAGAAACTGACTCCATCCGTAGGTGAAAAAGTGCTAACTGGATATCACATGTGATCACTGTGTTTCAACACCAAACTCAGCCTCTTACCAGAGATATCAGACCTCTAACACAATGGTCATAAACAAGTAGCCTGGCATTTGGCAGGACAGTCTTAAGTCTCACTGTGCTGTTGCTGCTCTGTGTGTGTATACACAAAAATCTGCTATACAGATACAGCCAGTGTTGTTTCTGCCTCCATCCACTAGAGGGCACCCATGGAATACAAGAGAGACTCTGTTGAAAAATTGTGGTTAATTGTTGGAGGTGTAGTTTGCAGGATAGCTTGAGCTATACTACAGGCTGGAAATCTAACTCCCAAGCCAGAGACCTTAAAGGGCAGGGACTGGAGTGATTTTACCAGGCTGAAGAAGGAATAAAGCTCTTTTTTTGTGGAAAGGCCACAACCCACCCATGTGCAGTGAGGATAGTGAGTGGGACATATTTATCTGAAAGCAGGGGAAACAGAGTGGACACTATCCTTGAGCCTTGGATCGTGACCTGGGCTGTGAGGAGCCTGCTGTGCAGTAAAGAGCCACATGCTTAGGATACTACCAGAGAGAAAGTGGAAAGCCCTTTGTGCCTGGTGCTGGGACAGTCAGCTATTGCTTGTACGGAACTGGTATGCATCTGCTGGCCAGCCATACACTGTAACCTAACAGAGGAATAGACTTGCCTGACAGATATACTTGACTTTTGCATGCACCAGGACGTTACATATGCTCCAATGCAAGATTTTGAGTGTGAATGGCCAGCAGGAAAGTTTAGTACATGTGGATTACTGACTGCTGACTGTTGTTGCAGTAACCAACTATAGGTCCTCACCACCCCCTTAGCTAGGCCACCCTGTATAAGTTAAAGAAAGAGATGTATTGTTAAGTGTTCATTGTTTGCATTTCAATATAGCCATTCATTCCTAAAATATACACCCCAGTATAATTTCTCTTTACTCACACACTTTACAATGTATTTGACTAAAACTTAAACAATTCTGCCTCATTTTTTCGGGTATATTTGTTGATATGTTTGGAGGTATTTATACATACAAGTTTCTATAGCCATATCCTCAGAACAACAAGGTGTGTCAGAGAGTACAAGGCTGTTAGCAGAGTTGTTGACATAAAAAGGACCTAACACATCAAGAGGCTTCTTCAAGGGTAAGTGCTATCAATGCATGAGGACTATGCAGGGTAACTGTCAGAGGATGAACCCACTCAGGCAGCCATCACAACACCTCAAACATCATAAATGGACCATGGAGAGAGGAAAGGGACAGACCCATAGCGTAATACTATCGCACAATTTTATTATAAAAAGACAACAACCCAGATAGCAAGGGTAACTTTTTACAAATTTGTGGCAGTGTTGAATTGTAAGTCTGTTAACTTGCTGCACATTTTCACTGGCAAGTTGCACACTTGCAGAGCACTTGAAGCACAAGTTCTAGTTGACACTTTTTCAATTTGTAGCAACTTTGCATGGCAAATCTTTAGCAAGAGCAAAGTTGCAGTGGTGAGTCTACAGCAAGAGGGCTGCAAGTCTACAGCATGAAGATTCAGCCACAGTGACCCCTGTGGTGGGATGACTATTGCACAACATAACTGAAGCAGAACTTGCAGCAGACTTGGAGTCATGCAATGCGCATTTGCTGCAATTGTGCAACAAATTTTTGAAGCCTGGCAAGTCTAGAAATAGCTTAGCAAGTCATTTTCAAACTTGAAGCACAATTGATTGCTATCTGGGAATGGGTACCCACATAAGAAACTATAAATAATGTATGTCAGTATTGCACTATCAGTCTGTCTTTTTCCTCTCTCAATGGTCCATTTTGTCCATGATATTTTGAGGAGTTGTGATGCCTGCCTTAGGGGGTTTATGGCAATTACCATGGATAGTCCTCATGCATTTATGTATTTTAGGTTAGCAGTCGGCTATCTCTGGTAAGAGGCTTTGTTTGGTGTTGGAACACAGAAGCGATCATGTCTGATATCCAGTGAGTACCTTTTTACCTGTTTCTGTTGTGGAGATCTTTTACTTATATTAATATACCGTTTTTGTTTGTGATTTTGATGTTGTGGAATATTGTTTTATATGAATGCATTGTATTCACTGATTGTTTTTCATCAGTATATTTTTATTAAGACCATATGTATCGCGCTAGGACATTTTTTGGTTATTGATTGCACTTTTGTTGATCCGTATATATTTTATGGGAAAGTGCAACAAGCTGTATGTATAAACACTTTCTTGATGTCTTTTATTCAATTACTGAGTGCTGCTTCTGTACAATTTTGTATTTTTTTTAAATTACTTAGTGCAGATTTATTTTGCTTATTTATACAAATTAATGCTGGTTGCTTTAGAAATTCACCAGTGCAGACATTGTAAATCACCAGGTTTTAGCTATCTGTCAGAGGGATTGATGTACACATTAGCACTCTGCAGTGGTGCTGTCATCAGCATTCTGTCATTGCATAAGAATACTTGTCATCACTAGGCTATCCATGACCACCCACTGTTACCAGCTTGTACACTGTTATCTTCCACATCTACAGTATATGTATGTAAAGTACAGTTACTGGTACTCCGAAAGGTAAGTAAATACAACCATAATATGAATAAAACAAAACATATATTATAACAAATATTAAATGAAAAAAAATAAGTATGATCAGTAATGGAAACCTAATATAATACATCTATATTTCTATCTTCAATAAACCTATTTTAGATTCTATGTAATTGATAAAGAGCATTTCGATGCTCATCCAACTGAATCCCATTTTTGTTTTCATGTTCACAAGTGCTTGCCTATAAGTCCATATTGCCATTGCAACAAATATTTTTGTATAGAAGTTTCAGAATTATCTTATTGTTGGCACTCAAAAAAGAAGATCAAGCTGTTGTCTGCCCGAATTAAAATATATGCACAATTGTTCTCACTGTATAAACTTTGTTTAATAGTCTGCATAAAATGGGTCATATTGAATACCAGGGTTTTTGTCTATTCCTGACATAAAAATGCCAGGCTATAGAATGGGCAGTCATAAAGTGCCCAGGCTACTGCATGTTAAGAATAAAACAAAGACAGTTATAACCAACAGAGGGGCATACATCTGATATGGTGGAATACTGAAAGAAAACCGATTTCAATTTCCTACCCAATCTCTGCTTGTATTTGAATTAGGGGTATCGCAGGCCACCCATGCTACCTACTCTATGAAAAGTAGTTGAGTCCCAGTTACATTTCTAAAGTGTTCTGGTATGTTTTCAGAGTTGCTGTGAACAGTCTTATTGGGAGTATCGCTATTCTGATTTGTGATTGTGTCTAGGTAGAACAGAATGCCTTTGTACCATGTGATGACAATAATCAAGGTAAAAACTCTTCTAATAATTCTGGGAAGAAAATGGACAGGGCATTATTCAAAACATGACATAACTAATAAAGAAGGTCAAAGATAGGCAAATATTTCACTACATACAATATGATATCTCTAAATAAGTTCTACAATAATCAGAAGTAAAATATCCTTCTTAACAATTTCACTCAGGGATGGAGGAAAAAAACTGATAGGTCAGGAGGAGCCGCTATTCTAACTATCTGACATTAATACAGCAATCACCCTTGGTAGAACACGCTGGTCAGAGGGAGCAGATCAGCAGACCTTTTTCAGTCATGCCCCTTCGACAGAAGCCGGCCATATAGAACGACTCCAGTACACATGGCCGGAATGATGCCTGGTCTTTGTTGAATCGACCAATGCCACCCAACATTTGGCCTGTGTGTACATGGCTTTTTTTTTTATCAGAAAAGGTGTACAAGGCTTTAGTTGTCAAACGTAATTCGATGTCTTGCTTGCTTGGGTAAATGTTTATTTAGGTTGATATCTGTTAGCCAAATATTAATTATTATAAACTTGTCCAATATTTTGATATCTTTATATTGTAATGTAGGTGAATAGCTTAGGCTGGGGATTCTCATAGGAAACAACATGGAGAGCTTAAACATCCTTCTGGGTTCCAATAAAGATTATAGTGGATAATGAGTGACTCATTGTAAAATCGTTACATTGTCTTGAAGAAAACTAGAATAAAGTTTCACTTTGCTCAACTGAAAGTTTTAATTTTTTTTTACCATTTCAATACCAGAAAATAGTAGTTAAATTTGTAATGTTGTCTTCTCTCTTGCCTAGCACAAAGCCTGATCATGGGTGTATCGTTTAGGCAGGGTTTTACCCTGCCAATCATAGGGATTTTTCGGCTACTGTTTTGGGGCATAGAATTTTTATGTCTTTCAGTTTGTGTGACAGTGAAAATGTTGCTAAGTTTAAAAAAAAGTTTATTCTTATGCTTTTTTTTAGAGGGAAAACTTACAGAGAGCGCTACAATTCCACCACAACCAGCAGCTGTAGAAGGTATGGAAACTAGAAGCTATTGTATTTTATTTCACGCTATTTTAATTTTCATACAGCGAGCTCAGGGTCATGTCAACTGTATAGTAATGTTATTGTAGGATAGTTGATATAATAGTTTTACATAAATTGTTCACTTGAAGTAAAGTGCTGGCATGCCTAAAGCTGTAGAGACAGAATAAAGACATCAGTTTGGAAAAACAAACCGACAAAACAAAAACATTTTTAATAAGCCTCTGAACTCAACAATATATTCATCTCATTTTCAGTTATATCATCCCAGGGCAGTTGCTTACATGGTGCTGTTGTTTATATTATCGGTGAGTTAAAACAGCCAAAGGAGAGGAGAGTTATGCAATTTAGTGAAGTAGCCTTATAGAGCCTCAAATTAAGTCGCAGAAAAAAAATGATGTATTTAGATAAATGTAATAATAGTATCTATTTTTATAGTTTCACTGTTACACCTGCCTAATATAGCAGATGCTCAATGTCTAAAAATTACTGAGCAGTATAATAGGCAGTATAGTTTTGACCTGTGAAGAGGAATCCGGTAATTATTTACAGTATCTACTGTACTGTATGTCAGCATTGGTATTTCCAAGTGAAATGCTTTTAAAATTATAATATAATTGAAATATTTCTTGGAAACCTTGAAGAAGGCCAAGATAGAAACCCGATTTCACCAAATTTCTCAGTAGCTTCTGTGTGGTTCTGCCACATGTGGGCCAAAGTGTAGGAATCTGTATGATCTCCTCACTGCAGCCTCTACCAAGCTCTCTTATATGAAGGCCTGGGAGATTCATAAGATGATCAGCATAGAAACATGGCTCAAATTGAGTTTTTTTTAGGGGGGAAGCGGCAAACAATCCACCCACCACCCCCCCCCCCCAGTCGTGGGGTCACGGACAACACCTATCCTATCACATGCCGGTTTTATCAATGAACTTTTATGTGTATTGCTGGGACCAACAATTCATTATAGCCACGAGTAGTTTTAAATGACTTTTTTTCCTTTAGAAATTTAATTTTGCTGTCAGACTGTTCTAAACTTGGAAAACATGCGCCACTTTACAAGTATACTATAGACACCCCCCAGGTATGAAATTTAAAGGAATATATTACACTTTTATTGTTTCACTTTAAGCATTATTAAAATCACTGCTCCCAAAAAAATTGCAGTTTTTAAAACGTTGGTTTTCATTGATAAATGCCCCCTTGGGCAAGACCCAGGTCCCCAAACACTTTTTATGACAATAACTTTCATATTAACCTTTACAATTAGAACTTTTGATTTCTCCCATAGACTTTTATAGGGTGTTCTGCGGCGTGCGAATTTTCTGCGAACACCCCAAATTGTTCGCTATTCAGCGAACAGGCGAACAGCCAATGTTCGACTCAAACTCATGTTCGACCCGAACATAAAGCCTATCCCTAGTTATTTTATGTATTTAAAAGTATTAGAAAATCAAGAGGCTGAAAAAATATCTTACTAATATTGAACCTTATACTGAAAATTAGCTAATGTTATTCCTTTCTGTAGACATTGGGGTTACTTAATAAAGGCAAATAGACTGTACACTGTGCACGCATAGTTGCTCTCATTTTCCCTAGAGCTGAGTGAATGTGGTGAAGCTCTGTTGATTTTTATCATCCAATCGTGTGCAAGCAAAACATTTTTGATTTTTTTTTTCCTTGCACCTGATTGGATATTCTTTACAAGATTAAGCTTCACCACTTTCATTGGAGCTCTGGAGCTTTAGAGAAAATTAGCACAACTGCACTTGCAAAGCGCACAGTCTATTTCCTTTTAATAAATCAACCCCAATATCCTATGATGAATATAACCAAGGCACTAGGCTTAGCAACATCTACGTATATAGCTATAGAAAAATGATATGGAGCTGTTCAAAAATTGTTTGTACTGGTTGTCACTTAGTACATTTGTAAAAGCAATGTTAGGACAGGTACTTTGAGCTGTCCCCATTTTTATAAAGAAATAAAATTACAGGTTCAACCAACATAAAAGCGTCAGCCTTAATACTCTAAGAACAGTGGTCATCAACCCTGTCCTCAGGGCCCACTAACAGGCCAGATTTTATGTATTACCTTGGGAAGATGCAGACTAGAATACTGCAATCACTGAGCAGTAAATTATATCACCTGTGATGTGTTTCAGTTATCTTGCCAACCTGGCCTGTTAGTGGGCCCTGAGGACAGTTCTAGAATAAGGATTACATCTACAAATGAGCCTGCTTGCTCCTGTTAATTGTGTGCAAAATCCACTCATAACATTCAATTTTACTTAATTGTATTCTATAAATGTACCAGTTGGACATGTTAATTATCATTATACAGGATTTATTAAGGGGAGATATGATCATTATGTATAAATAAATGAATGGTCCACAAAGCGAACTTGGTGTAGAGTTATTAACTTTAAGGTCAGTACGAAAAATGGATGTACATTACTGGATTTTTTTTTAATGAAGGTCTTTTCAAGTGTTTGGGTGTTTTTTTTTCTATGGAACATTTTTTGTTTGTGAGTGAGTGGGCATACTATGGGTACCTCTTACGGATTCACATGGGGGGGGGGTCAGTATCTGAGGGCTCCCTTATTGTTAAAGGGGCCTCCAGATTCCAATAAATCCCCTAAGTTTACTCTATTAAGCTTGTGTTATGACACCATGCTGTAAATGCCTCCTTGTTTGCTAACAAGTTATGTTGAATTAAAGCTGTTAAAATGCAATCTGAACCTGACTGGACATTCTGTGATTGATTTACTAAAACTGGAGAGTGCAAAATCTGGTGCAGCTGTGCCTGTTGGCCAATCAGCTTCTAACTGGATGCCAGTTTCCCTTAATGAAAGCTAGCATATGGTGGAGGAGACAATTTTTGCCTACTGACAAAATGGCCACCATGTGTTATTCTATTGGCCGAATAAGGGGGAGGTGACCACCTTTCTGTATATATAGGTAGCTCTTCTAACCAGAAAGGAGGTCCTTCATGGTGCACTGTGGGAGTATGAAACGCGTTGACGCAATTTCCAGTTTCGAGTCCAAAGGACATAATTTTTCATTGTCGGTGGAATGCACGCCACCAGCAGCATTTCCTATTGTAATCTCTTGCCATTACACTCTTGATTTTACCTACCTTTTTGTAAGTATGTATTTTTAATCTGCGCAATAAACTATTTGCCAAACAGTACTTCACTATTAGGCCTCTCTTTAATCTTCTTTGGGCATTATTATCCACGCATCTTTTTTGCATCCTGAAGTGAATCCACCATCCCTGGCCAACACTTTAAGCCTGTACAACTCCTAGACTGAAAAGCTAGGGCTCCATTCCATCTGGTGAGCGGGGACATGGGAGGGGGTGAGGCGCACCTTGAATTTTGGAGCACTATTGCACTTTATCGATTGGAACACATCGTTCATTAATATATGGACATTCACTCATAATTAATTGTTTTCACTTATGTATTTGTTTATTGACAATTTTGCACTATTGTGAGCACTGTAATTTATAAATTTTCAATTTGTCAAGTGATTAGCACCTTGTGTACAGCAGCTGCAATTTATACATTATCTAATAATCTTTGTTCACATTCTCACTTCTAGCCTTTTATATATTTAGAATATATTTTGTTGGGCCATTTACAGCTAGGCAGACTCTGTGGCCACCAATGTGGAATGGCAGTATCCCAACCACCAAGGGGAGCTGGCCTTTCATAGAGCTAACAAACTGGTTCTTGGCAATTGGCTGATCAGACATCCAGTGTTTTTACAAGGTATGGAGCTTAGACCTTTGGAGCTTACAGAGGATTAACTCTCCCTCATGCTTGCTGGCCAAACAGTGCATTTGGGAAGATAAGTTATGCTACATGCAGGTGTTGTTATGTACATGCAGGAGGTTGAACTTTTATTACAATTAACCAGTTGCTTTGCCCTACGTGGGTAAAATACAGGTTCCCATTGAGTTGGTAAAATAGCCATATATCTTAGGGATAGTTTATCTTATTCTATTGTATTCTTTCCCTTTCAAAGCAGAAATGCCAGTCTTGTGGCAGTCTGTAAGGACCCCATGGAGGTTGCCCGAATTCTTGCCCCAGCTGATGGCTGATTCCTGATATCTTGTCTGGGTTGCTGGAGAAGGATCAAACTGTAAATTAGCCAAGACTTTAATTTTCTTTCATGTAATCCTGAGAGATCTTTTGTTAATTCTTTAAGTATTTGTTATTAGCTTTGAGCACAGGTAGAAGATTTTGGGGCCTTATACAGTATCCTGATACCTTAGCTTCAGCAAGAGGAAAATGAAAATAAACATTGAAGACATTTAAGCAATCCCTGAGAAAAAAAGGCTTTATTATTATATCAATTTAATGGTGAAGGTACAAATTATTATAGGTGATGGTTAAAATGTCAACCAGACCATTGTTTTGGTTAATAAAGAACATAGTTGATTTTGGCAAATTAAGAAAATCTTTGTGCAAAACAAATCTAACAGAATGCTGCCAACTCTTGTGTCATGGGAAACTAGTATAATTTCTGTTGTTTTAAGCTATCAGTATTCAAACACACTTCTGTGAACAGCATTGTTGAATAATTGGTGTGTTAGTAAAAACCATAGAGAATCATTGGTAATGATTTTACGTGTAACACCTGTTAGATTAACTGCAACTGGAGGCAAAATAAAAGTTTAGCATCACATGTCTGCTCCTGTCATGTGAAGCAACCCTAATAATCCTATCTGGGAAATGGCAAACACATGAAAGCATTTCTGTTCACATGATCCAAGTGACAGTTGTCTCATGCAATGGGAGTATCTTTTAATTAATCAGTTTAGTGCCTTGTTTGATGAGTCAGGGGGCTATGATCCAAATGCCTTGTATCTAAAAAGGACAACTTTGATTTGCATACAGACACACAAATTCAATAAATGATACTCCCCGTGGTGTCCAAGACTAGCACAGGTTTATGTGTAGTGGGGAATGGAGCTTCCTTAGATTTCTGTAAAGCCTTTAACACTGTGACACTTGAAAGACTGCCACATACACTGAGAAGTCAGGAATGTATGACTGATTGGCTAAGATGCAACAGCCGTGGTAAGTCTTAGCATCACAGTAACATCCAGAACCAGAACTGTGAGGCTGACATGATCAGCCAAATATGTCACTGTTACAGTGTTTGGATTCAGCAAGCTTTTCATAGTGTGTATGGGAGAGACTGCATTCTCTCTTCACATCACTCTGTGCTGGGCATCCTCCCATTCTGAGAATTACATATGAGTTACTCGGAACACATTATTGAACTGAATTGTAATTTGTTACAAGCTCATATTCAAGGTCATTCAAAAAATAAAGATACCAACAGCCAAAGGGATTTAGCAAGCAGAACAAAATGTCTTTTGAGCAAATTTAAAGCCCAACCCCAGGATATTATTAACCCCACTCCCACCTTCCTCTAATTGCTGGTATGAAAGCTATGCCAAATGCCCATTTTACTTACCTGAAACCACAATCGCATAACAATCCTTTTCTCTTCTTCTGTTTACTTTCTGGCAGTGTTGCCAACTGACCAGATTGAAATTTACTGACTCAACACCCAAAATTTACTGGCACAGCCAATGTTTTACTGCCATTTTCAAGTATTTAGGCTATAAACAAGTACAAAATGCAATTAGCAATGTGATTTAAGGTAGATATTTAGGCAACAAAAAATATTTCTTATTTTATTTTTGAAATTGTAAGTAAGTAGCACATGGACAGGACTCAGGAGGACAAGAAATTAGAATGAAAATATAAGTGTGACAGCGCTGCAACATTAATATAACAGGATACAAATTTCCAGTGATAATACCAATAAAGAATATGAAAAAATAATGATGCAAAAAAGTCCCCAAAAAAAGTAAGGGAACAACAGTGGGATAGCGCTAAAATGATAATACTGCAATAATAAATATTATGCCAAAATACAAACTTTCCAGTGAAAAAATATAAAAATAAATGAATGCAAAAAAAATCCAATAATCAATAATGAGAAATCCTGTACAATAATGGTTCTTCTAACAAACACGTTATCCTGAGTGCTCCCCCCACCACATGCAATGCCCGCTCACCTCCTTTATGCGACCCCTAGGGGTCAAACACGCCTCTGCACTTAGTGCCAATATGCATTTAAAGGAATCATCTATGGTCTTTAATCAAGCGACACCATCAATGACTGACATAGGCTGACATAGGTCTCATCCACTGTATTCCTTTCATGTTTTTAAGACCAGCATTGCATATGAAAAAACAACGAGAAAAAGTGCCTCCTATCGTGCAGTATTCGAGGAGTAAAATAATATAGCCTCCATCCCAGCTAGCAATAAACTCACATTTATTAAAATGATAAAAAGCATGGAATATACAATTGAGGATAATCATTCAAGTATATTAGTCCACCGCCAGGCTCCACCTCTACTAGTTTTGCAACCCCTCATGTGGCTTCATCTGGAGGAGATGCCAGGTGGCTGTGGCGGGACCATTTTATAGTGTACAGTATGAATGGAAAGTAATTACCTAGGTTGGATACAGCTGTGGCATTCAAAGACGCCCGCACATGCGTAATAGCGCTTCCTCGTGTCAGTCGGACACAATGAAAACATACGGTGTGCCGTTTATGAAGCACTTCCGGTTTAAACGGACAGAGGGCGTCACTTTGTGACCACTTCTGGTCATGGATTCCATAAAAATAATGGGCTTCAAAAATATGGCTGGCTTGGGCATTCAAAGACATCCGCGCATGTGCAATAGCGCTTCCTTGTGTCAGTGGGACACAATATAAACACGGTGCACCATTAAAAACAATTTAATGGGCTTCAAACACATGACACATATATATATATATTTATTTATAAACAATAGTAAAAATATATAGAAAAAGACTAAATATTATAAAAAATTTGAGGATTGAAATACATGTAGAAATATGACTTTTAGAAATCGTTAATGAGGCAATTGATATCGAATTCAATATTATGCCCTGAAGGGAAAAAGTATTCATCTCATGTATCCAGAAGGACTCACATGGGCTAAAGGATTTTACCTTATTAGTACACCTCCATTGTGGATGGTATTTTTCTATCCCCCAAAAAAGAAGAGAGGAGGGGTCTTTATTGTGATGTGTTGCATAATGTTTTGAAATACTGTGATTAGGGTAACCTTTGATGATGTTTTGCACATGTTCCACATTGGCTATTTGGTACGGCCAATGTACTGAATTTGACAAGGGCACTGGAGGGCATAAACAACACCTTTCGTCCTACATGTGATGCAAGCTCTTACCTGATATTCTCTTCCTGTTGCAGTAGCTACAAATTTATCTAACACATGCATAACATTGCTTGCACGGAAAAAAAAACCCTGTCCTGAGAAAAAATTGAAATCTGGTACTTTAGGGGGTTCTACTACATTTTTTGCAATCCTATCCCTTAGAGTGGGGGCTTGCCTATATGTGAACTTTGGATTGGCATGTAATATTTGTTTAAGATGCTTATCTGAAGTAAGGATGGGCCAGTGCTTTCTAAACAACTTTTCTACCTTTTTATGCTGTGCTCCATAGTTGAGAATAATATGCATATGGTCCTGAAACACTTTCTGCTTTGGTTTGTCTTTTATTAAAGTTGCTCTGTCTAACACATTCACTATTTGTAGTTGGTTTTCAATATGAGCTTCTTGGTATCCTTTTTCAAGAAATCTTTGGCTGATTAGATCTGTCTGTTCTTTGTAATCTTGTTCATCTGTGCAGTTTCTTTTCAACGTCATGAAGTGTCCTTTTGGCACATTCAATAATCAAGGGGCATAATGGCAACTTTTCAAAGGGATATGCCCATTCCTGTCTACCGTCTTGAAGAATGTTTTTGTTTTGAATTTTCCTTTAGTTAATGATATAGTAAGGTCCAGAAAATTGATTTGTTTTGTGTTAGGTTACCATTTCAAATATATTACTCTGATTGTTTTCATTAAGCTTTTCTAGAAAAAGTAGTAGGTCAGTTTCTGTACGTTCACAAATCAAAATAACATTATCAATGTATTGTTTGTACAGAAGTAGCTCCTTTGGTGTGTTTTGATCAATGGCTTTTTCTTCCCATTGGGCCATAAAAATATTTGCTACGCTTGGGGGAAAATTTGGCCCCCATGGCAATGCCTATAATTTGTTTAAAGAAATTATTGTTGTGCCAAAAGTAATTGTGCGATAAACAGTATTGAAGACTCTCTAATAAAAATGCCCGTTGTTTTCTTGATAGCTCGCTTAGAAGTTTCAATTTTAATTTGTTAGTCAAGTATCTATATCTGTTAGTGCATCCAACACTATTCCCTCCCCAAATTTACAATGCTGTTGTCCAAGGGTGGCTCCATTGCTCCTTCATAGAATTGAGCCATCCTAAGACACGAAGGTGAAAATATTGAAAACAAAAAGCCTAAAAAAAGAAAATGAATGCAGCTGTAACATTTAAGGATTGGTAAACTATAGTAAATATAGATTTTCAGGCTTAGTACTGCATTCACCTTAAAAATTGGATACAGATTGTCACAGAACCGATAGCTTTCCCTGTTACTATCAAATCCTATGGGAAACAAAACAACTCACTGGAGAGCAAGAAGAATTATAAATACACTGAGCAAAATTGTTAAGGCAACACTTTTGTGTTTACCCCTATTTATCATGAGCTAAACGCAAAGATCTATGACTTTTTCTATATATACAAAAGGCCTATTGCTCTCAAATATTGTTCACAAATCTGTCTAAATCTGTGTTAGGGAGCACTTCTTTGCCGAGATAATCCATCTGCCTCACAGGTGTGGCATATCAAGATGCTGATTAGACAGCATGATTATTGCACAGGTGTGCCTTAAGCTGGCTGCAATTAAAGGTCATTATAAAATGTGCAGTTTTACTGTATTGGGGGGGTTGGGGGGGTCCGAAAATCAATCAGTATCTGGTGTGACCACAATTTTCCTCATGCAGTGCAGCACCTCTGCTTCTGATAGAGTTAATCAGGTTGTTGATTGTGGTCTGTGGAATGTTGGTCCATTTCTCTTCAATGGCTGTGCGAAATTGCTGGATATTGGCAGGAACTGGAACACGCTGTCATATATGCCAATCCAGAGCATTCCAAACATATTCAATGGGTGATATGTCTGGTGAGTATGCTGGACATGCAAGAACTGGGATGTTTTCAGCTTCCAGGAATTGTGTACAGATCCTTGCAACATGGGACCATGCATTATCATGCTACAACATGAGGTGATGGTCGTAGATGAATGGCACAACAATGGGCCTCAGGATCTCGTCACGGTATCTCTGCGCATTCTAAATGCCATCAATAAAATGCACCTATTTTCGTTGTGATAAAACTGCACATTTTAGAGTGGCCTTTAAGACTACTTTCGCATTGGGGCGGGGGGTGCCAGCAGTAAAGTGCCGCTAATTTTGGCAGCACTTTACCGCTGTTATAGCTGTGCTTTTCGCCTGCTAGCGGGACATTTTTAACACCCGCTAGCAGCCGAATAAAGGGTTAAAAGCGCATGAACAGCACCGCTGCTGAATCGGTTTGGCAGCGGTGTCCATTGCTCCCCCACCACCCCAAAGATGCTGCTTGCAGGACTTTTTTTCCCTGTCCTGCAAGCTCACCACCCCAGTGTGAAAGCACTGGGGTGGAATGTAACGAAACATCTCTACACTCCGCTTGAGTGCTTTCATCATATACAGCTTCCTCCCAGTCTGAATATAGATATCAGATATTCCAACCACTCACAAGCACAAAACAAGACAATGCTTGTTTAGCTGCTGAACATGGACTCCTTTATTTGAGATGACATGCAAATATATACAGCAAGCTTACAATAAAACTGTAACCAGAAACCCAATTAACATGAGCTAGTTATCTAATCATTTACGAAGACTAGGTGACTCAGAGATATGACCTTTTAGGATAAGACTTCACGTCTCCTAGCTCACTGACTATACAATACACATTATCATAAACATCAACACAGAACTCCTTCATTCAATTGCAGGATTAATTAGCACAGACAACAATGGGTGAAATACTCTTAGAAGCTGTGGCAAGCCAGACTAGACTCATTTACATTATAGAAGACAACAGATAGGTGGCTGGAGTTGATGACATTAGCATCTAACAGTATGTGTCCCAACAGTATGAATCAGTCCCTATTTCTAATATTGCATATACAGGGTTCCCAGAGTCTGTGTGTACCCAGGCATACAGCTCACAAAGAGCACTGTTCATCCAAATGCCCATAATTGGTAAGCATTTAGTCCCCTCCAAAAGCCTCTGTGCCGGGTGAGTCTATCACAGGTGGGTTGGGAGGTGCCTTTCAGGTGCTTTACAGGTGTTATATTTAGCACAAAAATGCCTGAAAAGTGCCCCACTGCGAAAGGGGTCTTATTGTGGTCAGCAAAACACACACCTGTGCAATAATCATGCTGTCTAATCAGCATCTTGATATGCCACACCTGTGAGGTGGATGGATTATCTCGACAAAGGAGAAGTGCTCACTAACACAGATTTAGACAGATTTGTGGACAATATTTGAGATAAATAGGTCTTTTGTGTACATAGAAAAAGTTGTAGATCTTGTTCAGTTCATGATAAATAGGGGCAAACACAAAAGTGTTGCGTTTATAATTTTGCTCAGTGTAGAACCAATTGCTGACTTTCTAAGGGACAGCAGCTTTAAAAGTACCATTGATAGGGGTTATTAGAATGTAAAAAGCTCAATTACACAATATTTGGATTAATTAATTATGGGTTACACATGTAGGAAAACACAATATGATAGGCAGCACCGAAAACTTAGCTGAAAAAAATTAACCGTGACTCTGTGATTTGCATCTAGCTAGAAATATTACAAATGCTTTCTATTTGTTTACATCCGGTTTTTAAGGTTTTCAAATTTAGAATCGGTTCTAACTCTAAATAGTCCTTCACTTCTCTATTTAGGTTTACATCTCGGTATGGATGTCACACCAGTTTCTCAAACTCAATCTTTCTAAAACTCAATATTTCCTCCTTCCCGGTCGCCCCCCCCCCCCCCCCCCCCCCGCATGACTTTACCATTAAGATTAATGGTAAATCTTAAATTAAGTATAAGAATTAAGATTAACAGCACAACCATTGGTCCCTCCACACATGCCAGGGGGCTGGGTGTCATCCTTGACTCTGACCTCTCCTTCAGCACCCATATCCAATCACTGGCTAAATCCTGCCACCTTAACCTCCACAACATCTCCAGAATTCAAAATCATTCTCTGCATCTATTACCTTTTGCACCACCACCCACTCTAGAATGTAAGCTCTATGAGCAGGGCCCTCCTGTCCCTTCTGTATTGTACTGTAATTGTGCTTTCCCCCTTCTGCATTGTAAAGCGCTGCGTAAACTGTTGGCGCTATATAAATCGCGAATAATAATAATAAAAGTAGTCCATAAGAAGCAATGGTCAATAGCAATAGCAATAAATGTCTGTTTATCTATCTATCTATCTATCTATCTATCTATCTATCTATCTATCTATCTATCTATCTATCTATCTATCCACATTTGCATTGACACCATAGGAGATCATTTTCTTTGCTGTCTGCTTGTACATCCGGGTTGTACATATCACCTTTTCCCCTGCCTGAAAAATTATCCTCCATCTGCATACTTGAAGCTCACTTAGACACTACAGACATCTCAAATCTTCTCTGCTGTCTGCAGAGGTGGAGACATATGTCAGTCACCACTTAATGATGGGAATTAGTCTGCAACATTGTTATTTGGGTCACGCACTGCTTTGAGCACTCATATTTCATCCAAGATCAATATTTATGTACAAAAAACATAATATGATATGAAAGTCTATAATACGACAATGGTGGTACTTGTAATAGGAAAAACAACTGAATGTACAATGCACCATTTCAAATCTTTATAATTTTTTTGTCACAAATACTGCCAACTTGCTTTGCATAGAAATATATCTGTGTTTCAACTTGTATATACAGTAAACATTGGTTTGGGGAAAAAAAAAAAAAAAATATATATATATATATATATGTATATATATATATATATATGCCTTCCACTGGGCAACGTTGTTTTTCTTGTAGACTTTCTGAAAAAAAATGATATCCCATTGTGTGCAAGATTGGATGCAATAGACACCCAAGGTGTGATCAGAAATGGTTTTCTGAAACCTGATGGGTGTGAGGCCTCAATTTATGATTATTGGCCAATCATATCATTCTCTTTTCCATGACTACAAGGATAATCTCCACACTAAAGGCTTCCCAATATGTTGACATAACTTTAGTCATAAAAGTGCCTAAAGCAGTTCTTCACCCTAGAAACAAAAAATGAAAAGTCAGCAGCTACAAATACTGTAGCTGCTGACTTTTAATGATGGGTCAATTACCTGTCCAGGGATCCAGTTTAGTCTTCACCCAAGCCATCTCTTTGACTGCTACAATGTGTCCTAGAAGGCTGTGGAGGAAAGGTGGCCAAACTTCCACTCGGATCGCCATGGCAATCCGACCGGAAGTGCAAGCAGGTACCAGTCAAAACCAGTCACTCACTCCCCCACCCAAGAAAAAATAAGTGCCAAAACGTAAAGAGGATGGAGAGGGGAGGAGGAAGATAAGCGAAACTTCCCCTTTTGGGTGAAGGTCCACTTTAACTGCCCCCTGTCCAGTAGTGTTAAGTTAAGTTAGAAAGCATCCTAGCAGTTTTCTGTCTATAGTAATACAGAACATCAGAGGACTGGTATTGGAAAATGGTACCTGCAGCTGTTACTTTCCCACTGGAAACCAGGACTACTGAGGCCAAGCACCATGCTTATTTGTTACATTAGTTAATGATCTGTCTTTTGGTGACAGTCTTGATAGGGGCCATCCCATATTTCCCTTTACAACACCTTTAATACCATTCACCTGTGTTGTTTATAGTTTATTTTTCCATAAATATCAAAATAACCAGTAAAATTAAAATTGCAGGCAGATATAGGACTTACTGAGTTTGCTTTAAATAGTTGGGTGATCTTATTTGTCCATTTTCTATTATACGATGTTTCCTATTTTCAAGTGTATGGTATTAGTTGGAGAAAGGTTACTGGTTAAACATGAACACCTAATCTGTTCCCTAGCAGAGGAAAACCTAAAACCTAATGATGATGTTCCAGAAAAGGTGACAGGTGAGTGAAGACTGGATGTTCTGCGTTTAAAGAATAGTGCTTGCCTTGTGTTAACTAGACCTTGTAGTTATGTAATAGTGTGTAGTAGTGATATAGTTTGTGTTTAGCATACTTATTATTTGTATGCATGTCACAAAACAATAGAGAAATACTGAGCAATAGATCAGTCTTTTCTGTAGGTCATATTGCTTTTGAATTTAAACAAGTAAATGTATAATATAGTAATGTAAAGTGCCTTCCATCATTGCCCGTAAAGAGTCAATCCACCCAACAGTGAAATTTTACTGATAAATGGCATTGGGTGGGCTCAGTGTGCCTCTGACCTCTTATATGTCTCCCTGTCATAATTTTTACTCCATATTCCAGTCCACCTAGGAATTTTGTGTGTTTGTACCCACCTTTGTATATTCCAACTGCTTCTTTTGCAGTCATTATAATATAAAATAAAATAAAAAAAAAGCAACAGGGAGAGTGGGGCCCATAATATTAGCCACAGCAGATGTGCAGACCTAGGAACTCCCACCAATAGGATCCCTAATAGAGATAGGAAACTGTCAGCTGGTTTATCTGCACTTAGCCAACCAAAAAGTGAAATATGGGTTGATTGATTCTTTAAATTCAACAGTACAGCATGCCAAAGATCTGCATGAAGTTATAGATAAAGCTCTTGCTATTCCAAAACTGCTGTGTGCATATAGGACTTGTGTTGATAATAGAATTGCTGAATAGGAAACTTCTCAGCTTACTTCGGTTTGCAGAATGATTACATCAAAGAGCAAGCCCAAGCATGGTTTAATGTCACTGACCAATTTACATTTTTGACTTGTGTTGCCTGTTTGGAAGGATATGCCATGCTCACATTTCTTCAAACAGAGCTTTGTATTTAGTTAGCAATTATATTACCATCATCGTATTGAACTGGAAAATATGTACATTGTAAATACAGTAACGTTCCTACATAAAGTGGTAGTAAACCCAAAATGTTATTGTTTCTAAAACTATTATCTGTAACTGTTCGCTCAACCTGTCAATACCATATTCTTTGCTAGTAAATACCTGGTTCATGTTCTGTTCCCAGGACTTCCTTGTTTAGAGTGGCAACACTATTGCAGCTAATCCTCTGTTTTCTGCATTGCCACTCTCAGTGCATATGCCCGGATTCTCCTTTGTGAGGGTGCTGTGCATTTCTTCTTTCCTCCTCTAGAAGCCTCCCTACTTGACATTTTGTGGGTTGTGGGATGACTCCAGCAGATTGATTAACACCTTTGAAGGCAGCTCCAGCAAGTGTTATTGACAGAAGCTTCTTCTCACCTGCTAACTGTCAATATGCAGAACCTCTGCAGAAATCTCTAACTATGTAAACATGAGCCAACTGGCTCTGTGAAGCCCTGGAGTAAGGGAACTTTTTGCAATGATATCTGCAGGTAGTGTCACAAGTTGCTTGCTAGCTCCATTCAATCTCCACACAATCTCACAGTGCAGTGGGGAGCAAAGTCAAAATTACCATGCAACCATATCATGTTACATTTTCAGATTCCCCTTTACATTTCCATATACTTATCTGCAGTACCACTTTTACTTGTTCTCATGCAACATGCTGACCCAAGGAAGACAAGACAAAGTAACATAGACACTTGTCTGTTATATTCTGAGAGCCGTTCAATGAAATGGGTAGTAACTTGTGCAAGTCAGCTGTGATGATTTTTTGGTACAGCAGGAGAAAAGGAGGATACGGTACATGAGAGAGGTAGATATTTTTTTCATTCATTTGGGTCAAAAATTAAGGAACAAGTAACCTGAGCAAGGTTGTGTATCCCCTGGGACAGGCATGTAAAAAACATCAAAGTGACTATGTGAGAAAAGGATTTAAGCCTGCTAAAGTATGGTTATTGTGCTATTTTGCTTTTTGAAGGTTATCCATATATATTTTTTTTTTATTAAAAAGATAAAAACTATAAAAGGACTGATTGTCCTGTTTACCTTTGCTCCATGTTTCATACAAAGACTCCAGGAAAGGAGCATATGAATGCAGCCTATAACCAGACTTCAGTAGACTGGCCAGAAAAAAACAATGGGAAATAAAAAACAGTACAAGGACAGTACAAAAATCGAACTGATGCGGGTTGAACTGGTGAAGTTTCTAAGAATTGGGTTGAAGAGCAGGCATGTATGTACCCCTGAGTCAGTACTGATACAATATGTTGGTCTGGAACTTTGAGTAGAGATACTGCACTACTCAGATGTTAATCAGAGTGGCACTCCCAGTCAGTAACACATGCTAATCATTTTATAGCTACCTGCTCCATGTTCAGGTCTGTGATCACAGAGGAAATTCTTTCAGTACCAATTTTCTTTGTAGCCTAGAGTTCGCATATGACCATGTTGGTTGTGTGTGCACCCCAAAGAAAAGGATTCTCATTCCATATTGCTCAAGTTCTCTTATTTCTAGAGGGCTGAGGATTCAACCAACATGGAAGGACAGAGCTATACTTCATACTTGCTTATTATCTGGGAATGATGTCAAGGTTGTAGTCATAAGGCTAAATATACTGTATAGTACATGCATCATAAAAGCTACAAAGACATATCATTTTCAATATGGAAAAACAATTACTTCCTGTACAGAACAAAACCAAAATATGAATACAGAGAATGGAAAGGTGAAAGGTGAGTGAAACAGCATTGTGTTGTTGCATCTTATAGTAGTTTAGTATTTGTCTCCTGATCCTTGAATGTCTTAGAAGAGTAGAGTAATGCATGTTGCATACACAACGATGCCTATTGCAAAGGCTAATATTAATTAAACATATAAAATAAAAGTAGTGATTAGTTAATTTGAATATGTTCCTTAATAAAAACTGGACATGAATGTTATTTACAATTTACAAAAATAATTAGATTCCCATGCTGAAGAAAACAAGCCTAATGGGAAGGAGCCTGAAAAGGCAAAAGGTGAGTGGAATGGAGAAAAACGTTTGTTCCGAATACTATTTGGCTGACACCTATTTATGGAATGTATACAGCTGTACAACTCCAGTCCTTGAATACAATACACCAAATTTTAAAGCACAACGCAGTAGTTTCAATTCACAAAACTTTAAACACAAGGATAAAAGCCTTTATTTTAGCCATGCATCTATGATTTCCATATCTCTTTTAATTTTGCGCAAACGAACTGTCACATGTTTGAAATAAACATACCCCAGCAGTTGTGGATGTGTGTATTGTTATACTGTCATGTTAGGTCCCAAGTCCCACTCCATAGAAGCCATGGTTTCCATACACTGCTCTGCTAACTGTCCTGAAATGAAGAATAATCCTCTTATTTTGGGGATGGAACCATACATGTGAATACCTTTCATTCTAGGAAAGCGTTACTGTGTTGCCACTTTTTTGAAAAAGAGGATCTTATCTTGATGTGTTAGCTTTGTGAATTGAACCTAATGTACAATTCCTAATTTGTTGCTACATGCCACCCAATATTATAGAAAGGAAAATTAATTAAGCCTCATCCGGTATTATTCGATTATATCTACAATAAAAAATGACCATGTAACATACAGTATTCTGCTACAGTATTAGGCCAACTATAGCAATATAGGACTTATGTTGAGGCCTACAAACTCCTCAAAGACTGAAGTTGTTCTGCCATGCTAAATGCATGCCATATAGTGTGAAGGAAAAGAGTGTGCAATGTTTTTTTCTTAAACAGCTGTCTGTTTAAGCATTTCCTCTCTGTACAAGATCAGCAGAGGATTGTCAGGGTGTCTCAGACCCCAGTCCCCAAGGTTACTATCAGGTCATTACTCTTATTTTTTTCTAGACTATTAGGTGAAACAATCATGTTGGTGCTTTTAAAAATGTTACTGCTTAAAGCTGAGCTCCAAAGATATCAATTATTGTTTAAATACAAAATCCATGCTTATTTTAATTTTTGCTGTGATTTGTGTATTTCTTCCAGATCTGTAGTAAACCAACTTCCCATAATAAAGGCTGGATGCTGCTGCTCTTTTTCCTTGTGCAGAGTCACTAATCTTGTATCATCCTCCTTCTGTAGTTTTTGTGTAGGCAGCCTGTAGGGGGGGGGGGGGGGGACCTTCCCATAGTTCTGATTTCTGCACAGACTTTGTGCAGCACAGCATTTACAGTATATCAGTGCAGCTTTTACAAAGTAATAACTGGGCTACAAAGGCATTTAGTGCTCACAAAGAGGATTTATATTTTTTTGTGGCTAATAAGGAATATGGTTCAATGAAAATGTTTATGCTTGGAGTTCAGCTTTAAAAAGCTTTAAAAAGCTTTAAAGTGGACTTGGAAGAATAAAAACATATGGTCTACCTGCTAGCCATGTACAAAAGCATGTGGTGTCAAAAGCCAAAAATAAAGAAAAAAAACACGCAACTTCTGTCGGAGCAACTCCAGTACACACGGGCCGAATAACAGGCGGTTTCTATTGAACCAGCCGATGCCGCCGACATTCAGCCTGTTGTGTACTAGACTTTACTCAACCTTTCCACGTGAGAATTTCCCTCCTGCATTGTGCAAGGTCCACTTTAACACACCTGTGCAACTATTTAAAAGGGTGAAAATATGTTAATTTGTTATTTGCTTGGGGAGGCAGTGAGCTGTGGAATTCTGTCTGCAACAGTTACATAGAAAAGAATAAGGCATGATGTGGAAGCTTAACGTAAACGAAGAAGACATGATGTGGAAGCTTAACGTAAACTTGTGCTTTGTCATTGTTGGGCAAAGCAACAGGTTCACCTAAAAGCAGACCTTCATTCAAAATTGAAAGTACTGTTTATCACCTTTCCCACCCTTGCCCCTAATATAATTGAGCAGGGTTTTTTTTTCACTTCCTCACTTGACTAGGCCCCAACACCCCCCATATCCTCCTGGAACTTGGGGGATGAATGGGTACAGCACAGGGTGTTTGAAAGTGGGCGCCTTTTGAAAAACACATTATAAGTTGTTTGAGTTGGTGATAAAATCATACTTTGTGAGATAAGATAACTAAAAAATGTTTTCAGCCTTAGTATTATTTATGTTAGTAAGTCTGCATTTTTATTTTCATCTTAGTGAACTGAACCCTTTGCATGTCAACAAAGTGTTAACAAAGTGACAGCACTTAGACCCTGAGCAGACCCTGTTTAATGAGTGTCCGTCAATGCACCAGGTTCTGGTGTAATGTTACCATTGCATGTTAGTAAATATTATGTCAGTCATCGCTTACTGCATGTCAAAGTGGCCAAACTGCTTGTGACATGAATAGTTTACAAGGCGCACAGTTGTATATTTTTAGAATGTATTTTATCATGTGTTATTCTTGTCTGCACAATTATTAGCTCTTCTGCTTTTAATTTCTTATGTATCCATCATTCTTTTCTACATCTAAATATATAAAAATGAATGTACTTGTGTTTTTGCCAGCAAAACAAGACTTCTTTTATCCTTTAATTTGTGTTCTTTTTTTCTTCTTTAAAAAGTAACACATTCCGGATTCTTTGGAGATCAAGTTATTAACTATATCCTTTCTCTTATTCAAATTAAACAATTTGTTGAGGAACCAAATCTTAAAGGAACTTTTCTGAATACTTGTCTGCTAAGGAAATGTGGTGTAGTCAAATTCAACAATTCTAATGATAACTTTGTGTTATCTCTTTTTTTTTGTTTTTGCAGCCTAAGTAAAAATGTGTATTTGTTCTGACACCCGGAAAATGCAAATTTCACAAAAGAATCATCAGGTTTAAAGTTACTTGTGAACTCCTTTAGTGATTCCAACTCTGGCCTAGATGGAGAAAGAAGCATTATAATATAGGTTATAACCAGGGCCAGAATTATTTTCCGCCCTGGGCCAACTGTCTTGTGTTGCTCCCTGCTACTCTAGGTAATGGAGATTGAGATAACTTGCCCTTCCTATGTCATCATACCCAGAGCTGATAACTAGAAGCATAGGGTAAACTCTCACCCTACTCTGCTAGCAGTTCAGTTTTACATTTATGGACCCAGGGTGAATGAACGGTAAATAAAAAGTACATTATTCCAGCAAAAAGACAGCCTAGCTGAATTTCAGTGACAAACTGGATGGCAATCTGGATGGTAATCTGGTAATCTGTGCTGATCTTGGAAGCCCTCCAGACCAATGTTTCTCAACTACAGCCCTCAAGTACCCTCAATGGGTCATGTTTTCAGGATTTCCCTCAGATGAAATGGCTGTGGTAATTACTAAGGCAGTGAAACTGGTCAAATCACCTGTGCAAAATAATGGAAGGCCTGAAAACATGACCTATTGGGGGTACTTGAGAACTGAAGTTGAGAAACATTGCTCTAGCCCATGACCTATGTTGATAATGTTAGCAATCTAGACATGACTGCAACATTGCTTTCCCTTACAATGTTTTCCCCAACCCTTGCAAGGGTTGGAGGAAATACTCATCTCAGACGCTCACCTCAAATGGACCTTGGACCTTTGTCCATGCAATATACTATAGTGCTATGTGGCTAAAATGGTTGTAATTTGTATTGTTTTTTTTTTACACTATGCGCTTTTTTTCTGGCCGCATGGAAAATGAATACTAATTACCTGGAAACAAATACCTGGAATTAATGAGGAGAAGAGGGTGATCAATAATTAGTTTGCGGGTACTAACCTCAGTATATGAAGCCTGTTTTACCTTTCTGTCACAAAAATGTATACAAAAGGTTTGTAATATCATTCTGCTCCATAATATGAATGAGGACCTTGTTACTCCTGCACAAACACTCTTGTAAGTGGACAAACATCTAATTTGTCTGTTAGCCAGTAATTGTTGAATATTTTCTTGTGTATACCTTATTTTGTCTTCTGTGTCTAGAAATGGATGTAGTTCATACAGGATTCCAAAACAAAGAAATGCTTAGTCTTTTAAGTACCCTTTTCTTATGTCTACCTCATATGAAGCTTAGGTGTTACAGCAGAATGTTTTCATAAGCGGTTTGACTTGCAGTGGCATTTCATAGTGGGTGTGTAACTTGAGCGAATCATTTTGTTGGCACCTTCTTACAGGGCATAAATCTGTGACCTTTGGTTCAGCCTTTCACAAACATTCCACAATATCATTTACAGTCACTGCTTTGGACTAGCATATTGGTATATTTGGCACTTGTCAGAAAATGTGTCCATCAGTTCAGCCTCTCAGTTCAAGGTTAATCTGTTCTTATGCTATTTTACCATTAATAGTACAATAAAAATCTTGGGAACTCTTGGCATGGAAGTAAAAACACTGGTAACGTGTGCAGACACCTAAGTCTTGGTGCATCTCTGTAGTCATGATGCTGGATTTATTCCAAGGTATGAGGGGAAAAGAAGATGCTTTGATAGGATGAGTTCATCTTCTTGTCATTCAGTTTCCTCTAGGATGTTCAGTGCTTGATTACCAGCCTATATGATCCTATTAATGCTATGTAAAATATATTCTGTCACTCCTCAAGTGTCCTGGTTTTTCATTATAACAATTAGGATAGGCCTAATTTTAGAACTTGTGTTCATTCAATGATAAGCAAATTCTGTAAAGTACTACATGCATGAATATGTTGGTCTTAAAGAAAATCTGTCTTGTGCATACAGCAATTCAATGGATAAGTTAATGTTTATCCACTGACAGCATTGGTGTTTGGGCTACTGCTATAATAACTTAAATAATATAAAACAAATAGTGTAGGTAAAGCAGTGCTAAATCATTACCTGTAATATCCAGCAACAAGATAGTTTCACGAAATTCCACCTTAATGCTGCTTTCTGCAAATATTTAAATGACTTGTCCATCCAAAAGTATTATTTTAGTTATCTTGAATAGTCCATTAGCAAGAAAGTCCTGACGTATTTTGCAACCCTCTTCCTGTTCACCTGGGAATAGAGTCCGTTTTTTTGCCTGTTCTAGCTTCCCCTGTTACTCTCTCTATTATATAAAATACATTTTATTTATGTATATATCAGTATAGTGTTAGTTTTGGATGTATTGACCCTTTAAATATAAGGTGCAGAAAAAGTATATTCTGTTGCTGATTATTTGTAGTGGCACTATCACTAATTATGTATTGGACATAAGTGAAAAATGTACAAAAAGTTTCCTTAAACCAGCATTGCTATCTATACTAGCTCAAACCATCCAAACAAATTACTGCACATAGATGTTTCAACTGTACAGGTATAGAATAGCCTGACTGCTGCTCAGGACCTGACCATAGCCAGAATGATCAATGTCATACATATTTTAAGTTATTATTTCAGTGTTTTTGAGTCAGCATTTAACCACTTAAGGACCAGGCCTCTTTTTCAGATTTGGTGTTTACATGTTTAAAACAGTTTTTTTTTTGCTAGAAAATTACTTAGAACCCCCAAGCATTTTATATTGTTTTTTTTCTAACACCCTAGAGAATAAAATGGCGGTCTTTGAAATACTTTTTTTTACACAGTATTTGCGCAGCGGTCTTACAAGCGTACTTTTTTTGGAAAAAATTCACTTTTTTGAATAGAAAAAAGACAACAGTAAAATTAGCCCAATTTTTTTTATATTGTGAAAGATAATGGTACGCCGAGTAAATTGATACCCAACATGTCACGCTTCAAAATTGCGCCCGCTTGTGGAATGGCGTCAAACTTTTAGCCTCAAAAATCTCCATAAGCGACATTTAAAAAATTCTACAGGTTGCATTTTTTGCGTTACAGTGGAGGTCTAGGGCTAGAATTATTGCTCTCGCTCTACCGATCGCGGCGATACCTCACATGTGTGGTTTGACCACCGTTTTCATACGCTACTCACGTATGCGCTCGCTTCTGTGCGCAAGCTCGTCGTGACGGGGTGTTTTTAAAAACCTTTTTTTTTCTTATTTATTTTAATTTATTTTATTTATTTTTACACTGTTTTTAAAAAAAAAAAAAGAAATGGATCACTTTTATTCCTATTACAAGGAATTTAAACATCCCTTGTAATAGAAAAAAAGCATGACAGGTCCTCTTAAATATGAGATCTGGGGTCAAAAAGTCCTCAGATGTCATATTTGGACTAAAATGCAAAAAAAAAAAAAAAAAAAAATTTAAAATTACATTTAAAAAAAATATACCTTTAAGAGATATTTGACGTCGCTTCCGCCCTCCTATGGTATAGAGACGAGGGGGGGCCATCTTAGCCTCACTCGTCTCTATACCCAGCTAGGAAAAGGACCCGATCGCCTCCGCCGCTACCGACGTCTCCGGTAAGCGGCGGAAGGTGCGGGAGGGCAGCGGGAGGGGGGGTGGCACCTCTCCCACTGCGGAAAGCGGCGATCTCCTGGCGAATCCGCCACGGAGACCACTGTTATCATACAGACGACCGGCGCCTGAAGAGATGGATATCTCGGTTGTGGCAGCAGCTGCTGCCATTACCGAGATATCCCTCTTCAAAAATAGGACGTACATCGGCGTGCGCTAGTCGTTAAGTGGTTAAACACATACACCAAGCAAAATTATAAACGCAACACTTTTGTGTTTGCCCCTATTTATCATGAGCTGAACTCAAAAATCTACGACCTTTTCTATTTACACAAATTGCCTATTTCTCTCAAATATTGTTCACAAATCTGTCTAAATCTGTGTTAGTGAGCACTTCACCTTTGCCAAGTTAATCCATCCACCTCACAGGTGTGTATATGAAGATGCTGATTAGACAGCACGATTATTGGACAGAGAGAGCTATGCATGATGTCATAAGCCTAGGCTTTTTTTTTTATCAGACAAGAAACAGGAAGTGGGCTGTATAATGTATTTACTAGCAGAAAAAAAGGTTTTACTAAGTTAAAACAACAAGGGCAGAAGATTTAATAGATGGAAAGTTGAAAAAATGATTGAAGGTCCACTTTAATGCTGCCGTCTCAGTCTATATATATATTGGAATTTTGCACAGTTGCTCACAAGATTTTATCTGCCATAGCATTTATACACATGCTTTGCAAGTAGGATTAACAAAATACAACCAATGTGTAGCATTACAAAAGCAATTCTGCATATGTACTGAAAAAATATTGTTTTTGTTATGTAAATATATAATCAGAAGTTAAACATTAACACCTATTTTAATAAGATCATTTAGATCAAGGCGATCTCTTTCATATTTATCTATAAAACATTGAATATATAACTGGATATAATTTACATTAAAAGCAACAGGAAATTTGATGTTTTAATGCCCACAGTGAAATCGCAAATATAGTAGTTTAATTAATATAAGTAGTTTATCGTGCCTGGTAATAGGGCAAGCAAATGTCATCTTACCATGTTTCAGTCACATGCAGGCTCATGACTCTGGGCATTACCCAAGATTACCTAAGAGTAACCGTAGTTCAATATGTGGCCTGTCAGTAAAGATTAGCACCGTTTAGATAAAGACTATAACATAGATGTTTTACCATGCTTTGTAAAGTATGCATTACAAATAGCAAATGTGCCCAGATGAGTTCTCAATAGTAATGATATCCGATTTTATTTCCAGGGAGAAAGCACTGACCTAATGTAGTACAATAACAAAACCTATACATTTTCACAGTTTCATAAGTGAAAATAAAACAGAAGGTATCCACGTATCTCACAAATCCCCAAAAATAAAGAGTCTAGTAGTTTAGGAAGGTAGACAAAGCCATGCAAATCATTCTTTTTTCCCCTGGACCAACTGTACATCCAGAACCGCTGGTCTACAGCCCAAATACAGACCAATACTATCAATGCATTTATTTCAAGCTGTATCACACTTCTTGGCCATCACATGGAAACTTGGGCTTCTATAAAGTAGGGCTTGAGGAGCATACTATATTTAGAAATGAGCAGTTGTTCTACTGATAGATTTTAAGTACAGTGATAAATGATTAACATTAATTAAAAAATAAAACAATGTTTACTTTCGTTTTTTGCTCTATTAAACATTTTAGCTGAAAAAGCAAGCTCCGCAGATCTACATAACATGTTCTCCTTAATATGCCTGGCCTGAGAATTTAGAAAAAATTGAAAAATATAACTGTTCTAGCACGCATTCATAAATACTTTCCGTAATGTCCTCATATCAGTTTGAAAGTAACAGCAGCCACAGACAATAAATTAATCTGTAGGTTACCATATCAGTTTGATTTCATGAAGCAGAATTTTTTTATAGTAAATATATATTGTAGGAAGTCTGGTAGAACAAAGTAATCTGGCCACATAAAGTGTATATATACACTTTGCATTAAACTGAACCCTTCTGTTAAAATCAGGCCGGCTTTAGTCAATCGGTTAAAAAGATATAAGACATGCATATACTGTAAATACTTACAAGAGGTGACAGCCTCCAATGGTTGGCAAAGCTACCAGATGAGCAGAGCAAGTCTAATTTCATGTTCAATGGAATTTATTTAAAAATACTTTCACTAAATGGAACCTAATCCCATTTAAGACTTGTGATTTTCAGCACTGGTAGCACTAATTCTAGTGCCGGGCCTTGTTGTGCCATTAGCTATAATTTTTCAATGCCAGAAAATTGTTTTACATTTATAATTTAATATGCCGCTATTACAGCAGAGCTATTCATTGTGTATATGGTACACATTTTATTTGCAGACATGGAAGACAGTGATGTGACATCGTCTTCAGGTCAGATGTGTGGCTTATCTGAATTTCAATGTGTTCTCCCTTCAATGTGTTTTCTTTTTTCTGCTGTTGTGTACATTCCTAACATTTCCTAGGCTTTGAAAGCTCCCCATATGCTCATTTAATACTGGATCATGGGTCCTACATTTCATACCTGTGCTGCAATTTACCATTTCTCTGATCGCTTATTTCTTATTTCAGCCACTGAAAGGTCAAAGCTTTTTTCCCTATAAGTTTGCAGCTTATTTGGAGTGTTTCGGGCTTCCGCATTAACTGACTTTTCTCCTCCTTTAGGATTTGTGTTGAAAATTGTTCAGCTGCCAAAGGAAATATACCACGTAAAATGTAAAATTGTATGCAAAGATTATTAATTCTATTTTGTGTTTGCAGATGAAGATGATTCTTCTTCTAGTACACCTCCTCCAGGTAGAATGTCTGTTTATTATCGTAATATCTTCTTTCCTAAACTCATATTTCAATTATTATGTTTGTGATTTTGTAGTATTTTGTAGCTGGTTCTTCCTATGTGTAGGGATGTCAGAAACTGCCTCAGAACTACTTCCACACAGTCACCCCACCTATTACTATAACAAGAGAGATAAAACATAAATTGAACGTATAGCTGCAATATATATATATATATATATATATATATATATATATATATATATATATATATATATATATATGGCAAAGCAGATTTTGTAAGGCCAAATATTGTTTAAAATTGGTTACTTCTAGGGTAAAACTGGAGGTCCTAACATAGATTTTTTTTTTTTTAGCAAGTTAGTCCCTTCATATGAAATCTTGACTTTTTCAGAGGCCCAAAAACTTAACATTTGAGAACTGAGAGTAAGTGATACCTAAGCGTACAAGAAATAAAAAATCTTATGGTAACTAAAGACATGAGTGGCTAATCAATTATCAATTTCTTAGCTGATGCAGGCCCTCCTCTCCATTACAAAATGCAATTTGTGTGATTAAGAGATACCCACGTGACATTAATGGATTGTTATGTCCTACTTTTGCCAGTTTGCCCTGTATATCTAGGGACTGGTTCTCTTTTAAGTTTCAGTTTGTAGGGTCACAGTGTTTAGGAGATTTATTCACACTTTCAGCATCAGGTATAACAAAATACAACTATTCCACCAGTTTGTTCAAGTTTTTATCAGTCTCACGATGCCTATTGATTATTCAGTGTCATATGAAATATGATTACGTGACATTACAATGCACAATATAGATTCTGTTCATTTTAGAAGAAGATAACCTGCAGACATTTACTTGAGTTTCAGTTTTCCAGGTTTGATCTCCAACTCATGGTTCCCGATGAGGATATTTTCTCCCAGACAGCCATGCTTTGTATCTCCCGGTTGACTAACTGTATTTTCTATATATTTATGTACGATGCTCAGCAGCAGGACCCTGGGAACAGTACTGTTTAAAGATGAGCAGGACAGTTTCTTTTACAGTATTTTGGATATTTTTACAAGCAAGTAGGAAATCAAACTTACCAAAGACCATCAGAGTAATTAATCCTAATATGCACTGTTCATGTGCACTTTCATTATTACCCCATACTGTCTTAGTGTTCTCTGAGGACAGGTTACTGAATCTCTACCAGCTCTTATAATGATACCCTTTAGCAATAGGAAAGACGCACGCTTAAGAAAGTTTATATCCAAAGGATTAACACTAAGAGCCACCGGAGACGGTATAATTGCTGAATTACGCAAACCTCACATTAGAAGAACAGGAAATGTACCCTCTGTTACAGTACATCCCATCTTCTAAACCGTAAGGAACTTATAGACTGATAATGAGTAGATGCTAGGCACAAGAATACTTATGTACTGGATACTTAATGAGCTTGCTTTCTTGTGTGTACACTGACAGTTTCACAGGAGTTAGTTGCAGAAATACTTGACTTTTTAGGCAACTTATAGGAAACTCTGTCTTTCACAAGTTGCCTATAAATTAAATAACCAATCAGAGCATTGGAACGTTAACAAACCTAATTTCTAAAATTGAGCTATGTGAGATTCGTTAATTCTGCAGTGAGAGCCTGTAAACTGAAGCTTTTACTCTCCTGATTCATCAAGTCTTTTTTAAGATGAATGTTTTATTAAAGTTTTGTTTAAATATATGGTAACTAGGCAACATGTTTTTTTTATTTAGAATGAAATGTATTTAGAAACTGGCATTTAAATGCTTTATATGTACTTGTATTGTGCTGAACAGGTTAAGGGTACAATTTTTCACTTTACGGGTCCACATGGGAAAATAGGTAGTAACTTTTTCCAAGCCCTACTATAATGGCCTCCCTGCACTAGCTTTTCAGTAATACCTAAAAACGCATGTTGCAAGCCAATGATCTGTAAAAGATCAAATGAATCACAAAATATGGATTGCAGAAATATTGTGCTTATGGGTAGACATTAACTTGAATATATTCAAGTTAATAACAAAATAACATAAAATACTGTGGGCACATGGGTATTTAAATAACTTTAGCATCTCCAAATATATATATTGTTTCATTTCCAGAAGATTTTTACGTATCATTTCAACATCCATGTTCTCTTTCAGATGAAAATCGATCTGCAGAAAGGAAAGACTCTGGTAAGTCACTTTCAAATGAATGAATAAAAAGAATCAATACTTAAAAAACCCTTCATTTATTGAAATGCAGAATCCATTGCTTACCTTCTGAAAATACTTGTAGCCAGTTTGTGCACATATTAGTACACTGTGGGACTGTCATAGAAGAAAGTTAAAAATCAGAGAGAGTAATGCCCCGTACACACGACCAGACTTTCCGACAACAAAACTGTGGAATTTTGTTGGAAGGTTGTTGGTTCCAACTTGTCTTGCACACACACTGTCCCACAAATGTTCGCCAACAATTACGAACTTAGTGACATACAAGACTTACAACAAGCCAATAAAAAGGAAGTTCAATAGTCATGTGATATCTCCATTACGAACGCAAGTTTTACAAGACCGATCACTCCCAGCTTGTCCTTGATTCCGAGCATGCGTGTTTGTACTTTGGACTTTTGTCTGATGGACTTGCGCATGCACAATCACAAAGTCTGACAACACACATTTGTTGACGGAAAATTTGAGAGTATGCTAGCCAACATTTGTTGGCGGAAAGTCCGATAACAAATGTCAGATGGAGCATACACATGGTCAGACTTTCCACCAAAACAAGCTCACATCCAACATTTCCCGTCAGAAAATCTGATCGTGTGTATGCGGTATAAGAGTGGTCAGACTATGCATATTTATTCTGAGTCAGTGACTAGAAAGTACTGAGGTAAGTAGATCACGATGACAGCCAGGGAACTAGTATATTCAGAAGGAAGGGTCAGCAATGGCAGCTATTAAATTGTCTCTTCAAAAAAACCTCACCAATGCAGGTGTAGATAAACTAAGCTGTAAAAGAGAACAGCAAAACATAGATGTGCATGAACATCGCTCTAGGTCAGTCTCCTATCTTTACCTCCACTTACACACAGACCAAATGCTGGCCCCGTCCATCACAGATTCCAATGAGCAAAACAATTCTGGTTGGCTGCACGTCCAATAAAATCACCTTTATTTCAGCAAGTACATTAAAAAAAACATATCCAAAGACACTTGGTGATGCTGTTCCCCTCTATATGTGTCTTTGGATATGTCTTTATGGACTTGCTGAAAAGAAAGGTGATTTTACTGGATGTGGTAAAGCATAACTGCACACTTATATCAGAGCCTGCCCCCTTTTCCACTCCAAATTTTAAACTCATCTGTCCCCAGTCCAGAGAGATATCACTGACTAAATCACCTGCCCATTTGTCAAAATTCTTGCCAGGAAACTTTCTTGTTTTGGGTCATACTCTATAAGGGGAATTCATAAAGAGTATCTTTCGCACAACAAATGTCAGTGCGGGCAACAAATTCATGTACCTGTAAGGCATTCTGCTATTGGCTCTAGAATTCACCCGCTGACTGCTGTAAATCAGAAGGAGAGAGCGGACCTGATGGGGAACTTATATTACAGTTTTCTCTGCAGTTTCCGTTCACTGTCAGCATAATTGGTTGCTAGGAGGCTGCCAGCTGTGAAGCCAACAGCGTTCTTAAACTGTAACTAAAGGGTGAATACTTACCTGTCCAACAGTCCATTACCACCGCCGACATCATCTTCTTAGTGCCAGTCTTTGGGCATCTTCATTGGCTGGTGGGGATGATGTCACTGCTGTGCATGCACAATAGTAAGTCATCCCTACACTCAGACCAGCCCAGCACTGTAAGCTGAGCTGCGAATGTGCAGCTCAGTTTATGGTGCCACAAGAAAACAGCGAACAGGCGGGTAGGGGCATTATATTGCAGAAGAAACATTGCATGTCCCTTCTGCAATAAAAGCCTGGCTGCTCGCTGTTTCTTATGCCACACGGTTTCTATATGCCACCTGCTTCACAGTATGCAGAGACATGCACTTTGCCTGTTTCTGTATGCCAAATTAGAGTTGTTCTTAAATACCTCCAGTTTTGCTATCTACGAACTAGAGGTAATTATTTTTTTAATTTGGTGCAGTAATAGAGCCATTTTGGAAATGGGGCAATATGAAGCACTACCTGAATCTGCTGCAAGTGTTGGTAAAACAACTGACACCTGGCAGGGATTTGTTTATTTGGCACAGGCCATTTTAAAGGGCCGTGCCAAATAATAATATATATATATATATATATATATATATATATATATATATATATATATATATATATATATATATATATAATTGTGTTTTTTGCAGATATTTCCTTTTCAGGTTTAGGAGTAGAAAAGACCTGGAGGTTGGTCATACAATCAGGTTTATTAAATCTTGCTTTATATTTTCTGTCTACTTACTAATGTCACTTTGTGTTTTAATAGAGAAATAATTATAGCTGATCAACACACACAGGAAATATAGCCACGGAGCTCATCTTTGCTTTACCTGCAAATTTAGCATGTCAACATAAACTGGTAACAATGACACTGTATTAATTTTGCATATCTTGGTCTCTTGGGGAAGGGCAACCAGATGATGCGGACAAGAGGGATAATTCACAGCGAACAACTTTATTTATTGATAAACCAAGTAGTGGAACAGTAAATGTGGGTGAGTATTAGTGGGGATTTCATATACCATATATTGCTTTTATGCTGTACCAGGTACACATGTAGTGATTTTCCATGGGTTAAGTGAGTTTATCGAATGCACTAGAGTCATGAAGTGAAAAAGGTTACTTGGCTTGCATAAAATTCCTTTTCTATGCATCTTTAATTATCACGGGCCCTGTTAAAGCAGTATTAATCCCAAGAGCAAACATTTGTTATATTGCAGCTTACCAATTCTTAGATGTGATGGCTGCATTTGTTTTCTTTTTTTAGGATTTTTTTCTTTTATGTTCACCTTGTGATCTTGCCAGTAAGTTTGTTATTATTCAACAGAACACGCTGTCCTACAGATGTAGTAGTTAGAGGATTGATACAAACCATTCTAACACTGACAGGGGTGCTTACAATGATCAGCTTTTATTTGTATAAACATGTATCCCAAAAGGGAATACAACTGTTGCTGTAACAGCTTAAAAAGTGTTAGCAGGAGTTTAGCTTCAATTTCTTAGTGTACTTAAATATGCTAGTCCTTATATTATTCCCTACCCAGACTGACAATTCTGCATTCCAAAGGTGTCTATGTTGCTCCTTCATCCATAGTGTAGGCCAGGGATATGCAATTAGCGTACCTCCAGCTGTTGCAGAACTACAATTCCCATGAGGCATAGCAAGACTCTGACAACCACGAGCATGACACCCAGAGGCAGAAGCATGATGGGACTTTTGCAACAGCTGTGGGTCCGCTAATTGCAAATCCCTGGTGTAGGCACTCTAATACAGGAGGAGTGTTACTGGCCAGATCACCAGATGAAAACAAGGGGAGGCAGCCACCGCATTTAAGGATTGGTAAACTGTAAAATATAACATTTTTGGAGTGGGGTTTATTACCATTTTAACTTTAAGGCTATAAAAAGGAGCCAGTGCATCAAATTACCCACTGCTTTCTTAAAAAATGAAAAACAGTGAAAAGGTCTTCCCAAACAGTCAAAAGGTCTTTCTGGTGGAGACACTTTGCTAGCCAAAATTCTCAGAGATAATATAAGTCAGCATGTGATGGCATTTGCCATCAATCATGCACAACTGAAGTATCAGTTTTGAGTCATGTTGACCTTTGTCAAAGGCTAACCATAGCTGATGTTGTATGTGTCATTTATCAGCTGGAATCGTATCCAGTGACAAGTTTATGTCTGTGTCACACGTATTATTACATGTCCTGAATCAGGGAATCCCTACAGTACAGCCAACTTTTTATTTTTATTTTTTTGCTCTTCCATAAAGGTAAATGCTTTGATTTTTTTTTTCTGTCCTAACACCTGCATATAATTCGATATTTGTAAATGTCACTTCAAAGTACATTTGACAATCTTTTCCCGATGGACCTTACTTTTGTAACCATTTGGTGAGCTAGGTAGTCCTGCAGCCCACCAAGAATATCCGATATTGCTAAAAGAAAAAAAAAAGCATGCCATCTTCTGATAAATGTTGTATAAATGTAGGTGCAAATTTGTACTGTTGAATGAAAATCTAAATACAGAAATGTCCTATGCTATCTGTCCTTAAGAATCAAGCTGTTCTAAAAATGTCTCTTAGAATTAAGCTGTCCTACTCATTTTGTATATATGTATTTATAAGCCGTGTTACAAACAAAATTAATGACTAAATTACTGTAATTGTTGTAGGGTTACTAAAGGCAAATAGACTGACATATGGCCTTATGTACGAAAGTGCACTACTACATCTCTACTATGACAGTGAGATGCTGAATTTGGCCATTTTTTGGCTGGAGAAATCAGCAACAGAGCAGGCAATGAAGATGAAGCTTCAACAATTACCCATAGGAGGGACAGGAACCTCTCATTCCTGACACAGGGGTTGGTTTACTAAAACTGGAGTGCAAAATCTGGTGCAGCTCTACATTTTTGCCATTCAGCTTCTAACTTCAGCTTGTTCAGTTAAGCTTTGACAAAAAAACTGGAAGATTGGTTTCAATGTAGATCTACACCAGATTTCCCACTTGATTTTAGGAAACCAACCCCACAGTGTTTAAATCTGTTACATCTTTAGCAAAGACTGAACCATTCTTAGCTAATGAGCCACTTGACGTATCCATAAATCTAGGCCTATGAACCGCACATTGCTCAATTAAAGTACCTGCATTGGCTGCACAACATGGCTTTAGAAATAATACCTGTGACCAGGTTTAGAGAGAAGAGGGACCTAGGGTTCCTTTTACATACCATGGCCAGAACCTGAATGTCCTTCCCAAGCTTTTACTGACCTCTACCTAATGGGGGTTATCTACGAAAGGCAAATCCACTTTGCACTGCAAGTGTACTTGTAAGTGCAGTCGCTCTAAATCTAAGGGGTAGATCTCAAATGAGGGGAAGCTCTGCTGATTTTATCATCCAATCATGTGCAAGCTAAAATGCTGTTTTTTATTCTCCTTGCATGTCCCCCTCGGATCTACAGTGACTTTACTTTCAAGTGCACTTGCTGTGCAAAGTGGATTTTCCTTTAGGAAATAACCCCCAATATCTCTGACCATAGAGAAGCTATTTGCAGCTTGAGAGTCTGGAGCTTTTTGTCTACAATGCTTTTTCTGGCACTCATGATGTATGTGAAACATGATGATTATCCATTTTTTAAGAACCATGTACTAATTATAGTTAATATTGCCAACTGTAAAACCAGAAAAAAACATTTGGAACAGAATACTATGGGGTTGATTACTAAAGACAAATAGACTATACACTTTGAAAGTGCAGTTGCACCCTGCAAGGGCATTTGCTCCAGGGCTTAGTAAATGAGGCGAAGCATAACTTTGCATATAATATCCAATCGCTTGCACGTAAAATAAAAAAAACAGCATTTTTGCTTGGACGTGATTGGAGGACCGAAGCCAGCAGAACTCGCCCTCAGTTACTAAGCACTGGAGCATATGCCCTTGCAGAGTGCAACTGCAGATGCAAAGTGCACAGTCAATTTCCATTTAAATCAACCCCTATATGTTTTACATGCATCACTATCATAAACATGCACAGTCCTCCTCTCAAGAGCCTGTAGTAAAATATAAACTCAATAAAAATTGTCTACTGCCTCTCTTCCACTTCATAGCTAATGATGAATTTTACTATTAGTGGTAAAAGGTAGCATGATACAAAAGGAATGTAAGCAAACAAAAGCTGTAATTTATTAGTGATACCATTTTTTTTTGTCTAGCTGTCTTAGTTATCAGGCCACAATTGCCTTATACTGAATACATGGTCAATTGTCACTATAGTCATAGCTGGGATATTACTGTGAGAAAAACTACTGGGGTGGGTATAGTACATTAGGGAAGACTGGGGATGGGGTATTGAAAAGTTCCCTGAACATTCTCAGCAAAAAGTTTTTGTTCCCACATAAATAAATGGTGTGAATATATAAATTACTGGGGTGTGCCTGTATCCTTTAGTGTGTATTGTATCCATACTAGTGTTGTAGTATTTAAATGGTAATTTTTGATTTTTGTAATCTTTTAAGGAGGTGACATTAAGTTTGTAGCAAAAGTGGAGGCAAAAGATCTCCTCCGTAAACCTATTGTTAAGTGGCTGAAAGGAAAATGGATGGACCTGGCAAGTAAAGCTGGAAAGCATCTTCAGCTGAAAGACACATTTGACCGTATTAATAAGGTATGTTGAATGAATCTATGTTTTTCAGAAGTTTAATGTTGGTAACCTAAACAAACTTAACCTCCCTGGCGGTATGATTCAGTCTGGTTTTAGGTGCTGAAAGCGGTACAATTATTTTGCATGGAAATTTGGCGTTTTATTTTGTAGTCCTGTAATTCTTAGGAATAACTCTCTTAAATCTGTTCAAACCAGAGTCTAGCAGACATCCCGGGTATGATAAAGTTTATATTATAAATAAAAATGATTCAATAATGTAATCAAATCCTAAAACACTGAAAAAGGGACACGTTTTGGTTGCTATGGACAATCTCCAAATTCCAGGCAGAAAAAACAGTATTTATAATATAAAAGTGCATGCAGGGCATTGCACAGACCACTAGGGACAAAGGGTGTGTGTAATTTTTAATACAGCACTGTAATCTGTAAGATTACAGTGCTGTGTGTGTTTTGTGTCTTTTTACTTTTTTGAATTTGCCCCCGTTCTCCGCTCCCGTGCGCCGTAACGTCGCAGGGAACGGAGCTCGGCGGCATTCGGCACTGTGTGAATCGAGCGGAGGATGGCTCGATCTCACAGCGCGGAGGACATCGCTGGATCCAGGGGACAAGGTAAGTAACTCTCCCTGTGTCCTCCCCTGCATCCAGCGATGCGATCCCGAGTCTGGCTCGGGGTTACCGCTCCTGTTAGTGAAATCCCAACCCGAGCCAGACACGGGATTACCGCCAGGGAGGTTAAGAGATCCCTACAACATTTTACTGTACCTGTCAGTAGTGTTCTAATTTAATTCCCATGGAGTGTCCAAACAAAGAAATTCCTGTGTTTAAGCTCTGGGGGACAAAGCAAAACAAATTGGGGTGTGGCCTGGTTGGAACCCAGGTTGAGGTCTCTTTCATCACTACTACATTACCATAGGACTCTGTGGATGTGCAGCACCAGGGATGCTTTTCTCTTTCTTCCCTTCAGTGACTACAGGAGCTGGAATAAGCTCTATCCCTTGCCGGCACTCCTGCAGCACATTCGGTATCATCTACATTACTCCCCACATCCATTGAGCCTGAGCAACACACTAACAAACCATGGGTCACAGTGGTTATCTGCTGTTAGGGACAAATTTCTGACCCTGGATGCAGAGAGATTTTATCCAAGGGCAAAAATGTATCCCTATCTGCAGGTAACCACTGGATGTGCAGATACATGTGGATACATGTTTACAGCAGCAGACAGCCTTGGCTCTTTTCAGCCCATCAATCAGGTGTACAGGCTGAGTAGAGATTGGAACATCTGAGATACCGGGTGTAGGTATTTGCAGTATACTTTCTGCACCATGGTCATGTAGGATGTATGAATGAGACCCAACTGGATTACAGCTAACCTTACTATGCAAGTTGAGCAGGTGCAAGGGGCAATATATTGAGATAGGCAGTAAATTCAGTGATTTATTTGTACCTTAAAAAACTGTGTCCTAAGAAATTTTATGAAATATTTTAAGAGATTAAAAAAAAATATTGTGCACTGCCTACCACGGGATGGTGCCCTTTGCACCTGGTCAATATGGTTGGCTTTTATGCAGTCTTAAACTGTAGTAAACCCAGCTTATGAACTTATATCTACAAGTAAGCCTATAATAACGCTTACCTGTAAGTATAGTGAATATCTCCTAAACATGTGGTGTTTAGGAGATATTCACATGGAAAGCAGCTGGTGATGTCACTGGTGCATGCACTCTGAAGGGATGGCATACCGCTTTGTTGTACCTCTTGGTTGTTACTTCTCCTGGGGAGGAGTACAGTTCATTCGGCACTTTTGTGACCCATTTTTAGCTGACAGCCAGCTATAGCCTGCTGTCGGCTAACATCGCTCCAGGCTGTGAAAAGATCCTAACTTTAAAGTCAGGATTCACTCAGGTGCCTGGATCAGCAGCTCACTCAGCCTTTTAGTGAGCCGCTGAGACCCTGAGCCAGCCACTCCTCTCTCTCCTCCACAGCCTGGCATTCCAGTTAGAAGCAGCTGGGGACAGATGCAACATTGGATCGATGCTCTATCCACCTAGGTAAGTATAATAAATAAAAATCTCTTTTAAATGGAAAAAAATCCCCCTCTCCCTCCTAAGAACCATCCCTCCCCAAGCAAAGGTTCCCACTGTAAAATATCTCGCTCCCTCAAATATCCCCCAATTAAACCCTCTGTCTCTAAACCGACTCCCCAAAGCAAAAATATCTCCCTCAGTCAACACCCTCTCCCCCAGCAAAGATTCCTAATTATGAAGAAACTCTCCCTTCATCCAATCAAACTCCCTCCTAGAAGCAAATCCCTGCTATTAATCACCCCCCTGTAAACTTCTCTACAAGAAACTCCCCCCTTCTACAAAAGCAAACCCACCCCTTTCCTTAACCCCCCACCAAAAAAACTCCCCCAGGCTGGAATTCTCACTTCCTCATTCCCAAAACAGAAAATTGATGCCTCCCCACTTACCAGACCTCAGATTCAGCACGGCACAGAAGCAAGAAAACTTCTGCATCCCCAGGCTCCCTTCGGCTGTGTCATATGATACCTCAAGGAGGAGTCTAGGAGTTCCCTCAACTGTGCACTGTCAATTGTTGGCATCTGAGACCTTTCAGTAATTTCATTCTTTTCAGGGGGTCCCCTTATTAAATTGAGGGGATTGGGCACAATAGAAGGGGGCTGGCTGCTGCACTCCAATACTCTGATTGCTTCTTACTGTGCTGATGCTGAGGCTAAACAGCAGGGACATTGTCTGGGAATTTTACCCATATGCTCTGGGGGGGGGGGGGTTGAACATGCTTGACCCCCCCCCCCCCTTTTCTATGCCCCTGCTGCATGTAGTTTTATATTATATATACTGTTCTTTCTGCCTGGAAACTGGAGAATGTCCATAGCAACCAAGAAGCGGTTTTAGACCAGCAATTCTGCAACTGAGCAAATTTCAGTGTTTTTGATTTGATTACATTATTGAATACATTTTATTATTATTATATTATTATTTTTGATAATTATTTATAGTTATTTATTATATTTTAATTTATGATTTTGTGTTTCAAACTTTATCATACCTGGGCTGTCTACTAGACTTTTGTTTGGACAGATTTAATTGAGTTATTCCTAAGAATTACAGGCCTACATTATAAAACGCCAAATTTCCATGCAAAAGAAAGTACTGCTTTCAGCATCAAAAATCTGATATAATCATGCCGCCAGGGAGGTTAAGCTCGGATTATTCATTAAGCTTAATAAACCACAGGAGTAATTCATCCCATCTCTATCTGTTCTGTGTGCCTCTACGCACATTTAGAGAGAGTCAGTCTGAAAGCAAACACCTTCTGTTGTGCTGTTTTATTTTTTCACACCTGTAGTGCTCTGACATCAGTCCAGTGGGTGCACCATGTATCAAATATTTATTTGTAAAATGAAGATCTTATATAATTATTATTATATATTTTCTATACAATTTACTAAAAACTACCATTACATGCTAAAGCATTTTATTGCTATTTTTGTAATAATAATTATGGTTCACCTAACATTGCCACTGGGCAAAAGCCAAGCCAGTATACTCAAAATTACATTTTAAATTGTATAATAATAAGACAGAAAAATGCTTTTACAGAAAAGATTATTCACAGCAGTTAAACTACTGTTAAATAGTTAGCAGTAAATGAATTGTATTAACATAAAAACATTACAATGTATTTTCAATTCTAGACATATACATTCGAAATGCAAATCATAAAGGCAAAGGAGAACTATGCTGGGACCTATAGATGTGAAGTAACATATAAAGATAAATTTGACAGCTGCTCATTTGATCTTGAAGTTATTGGTAAGCGCTCACTGTAGAAATACTGTATATCTATTATTGTACTTTAATCAACATAATACAAATAAACTATAATCAATTCAGCTGTATACATACACAGTATACCCAATTATAATACATGCTCAGTGGTGATATATGTATGTAATGTAAACTGACCTAACATCATTTGTAATTGATGCCATAATTCAAGGGCAAGTTTAAAGTGAACAATGCTTCTAGTTAAAATCTTAAACACCATCTTAAAATGTCATTGATCTGAAAATATAGGACTACAATTCTCATATGGTTGAAGTGGTTGTAAACCTCATACATGAAATGTGATAAAGAATATCATTCTATAGTGTGTACTTGTCTTGAATAAGAGCACAAAGGAGAGCACAAAGCAAAAAGGAGAAGATTTAATAAAACTAGTGCACACAAAATCTAGTGCAGTTGTGCATAATAGCTTCTAGGTTTTACTGTCAAAGCCTAATTGAACAAGTTGAAGTTAGAAGCTGATTAGTTACCATGCACAGCTGCACCAGATTCTACGTATACCGGTTTTAGTAAACCCCCCTTCAGTGTAATTTCTATTTGCTGCTTTGCTCCTCTGCTATCAGCATGAATCGTTTCTGACAGGTTTTTCTGACACCAAGAGAAAAACTGTGACCTCCAGCTGATTTACAGCCTCAGCTCTGTCACTGTGTGCTGTGTAAAGGGGGTGTGTACCTTCCCTCCAATTAGCTGTCAGAGTTCTCATCACTGAGCTCTGCAGAGTGTAATTTCAGCTCTCCGTCCCCTTTTTTCTGTCAGCGCAAACAAGCTATGTAGGAGAAATTGTTTAATCTCTGTGTATCATCTGAGGCCAGTCACTTCACTGAACAAAAATAATACAGTGCACACATGCAAAACTAACAATTATCTCCAGCAAGGCTTTTTAAAAACACCTAGACATTTTCAAAAAACATTATCAAAAAATATGGGGATTTGGTCACGATTAGTGGGTCCTACACTATCCATTGACTAGGAGATCCTGCTTCTCTGAACCATGGGGAGCTATACTCCTCTATATCGGAGAACATGAGGTCTCCACCATGACACAGGTGGTCACTAATGAGAGGTACTTATTGAGGGAGTGGGGTGCTCCATCCAAAAGGATTCAATGACCAAATCCCCATATTTTTTGATAATGTTTTTTTGAAAATGTCTAGGTGTTTTAAAAAGCCTTGCTGGAGGTAAATGTTAGTTTTGCATGTGTGCGCTGTACTATTTTTGTTCTGTTGGGTACATGTAAGGGTTTGCAACCACTTTAAGGCTTTTTTTTTATGAAGTTATTTTTCATGTATCCTAAAGCATATGCAGTGCTAACAACTAAATGATTTCCTTTTTTTGTGTGTGTGTGCGCTCTGTAGCTGCCCCAGATGCTTCCCAAACACTGGACATTAGATCTGCGTTCAAGAGAAGGTAAATTATTGAAAGCTTTGTCAAGTGCATTAAGTCTTGGGATTTACAAAGATCCAAAATGTGATAGGTTGCCATAAATGATTAAATTACAGCCTTAATAAAAAAAAAAAAACTCTAGTAATATCAATATAATCAACCGTATGCACTGAAAAGGCATTAACGTATTAGAGCAACTTTAATTAATGGGTCAGTATATTCACTCTAATATTAAAGTTTTTGGTAGATACTGGAGACATAAACAACTTGACAGTTTATTTTATTTCCTGAGACATTGGTAGTTAAATCTATGGACTTGGGTTTGCAAGTTTTCACACCTGTTGTAGCCATTCTGTGGTTTCTCAGCATGAGTTGTGAGGACTTTAAATTCCACGTTGGCTGGGAACAGATCCAGAAAAATTTGCAATCTCACTACTGCTGTCTACAGAGATTTAAATAGCCATTTACTCACAGCCTTTTGGTCCCCAGGTATAACTGAGATTTCTCTTTTAGGCGAACTTAGAATGTAATGTCTTATACATTTTTGACCAGATGGCAGGATTCAATTATGCCCCTTCCAGATAGCTCGTTTATATGTTCAATAACAAGAACCACTAGCTTTAAAGTGGAACTGCAGACAAAACTTTTCCTTTCTGTTTTGTATGAAGTTATGAAAGTTTAGAACTGCTGTCAGGTCTAAGTTTGGGAAGATTCCCCTTACTTTTTCTCCTAGAGACAGTGGAAAATGAAGGCCAGTCTTTCCAGGAGGTTCACAAGAAACATTAAAGACCTTTTCGAAAGAAAGGAAAATGTAGAAATCTCTCAATGATGAAAGTCATTACTGTCATTACTGAATTTGGCTTATATCTATCTGTCATATACATATGTTGACAGAAATCACCTGTGCGCACTTCAGGATTGTGGTGGTTTGACACAGTGGGGTTGATGTACAAAAGGCAAATAGGCTGTTTGCAAGGAAAATATCCACATAGCTTAGTGAGCTAAGTGGATTTGGTGAAATCTCACCACATTCAGCCCCTCCATCTCCTACTATAATGACCAAAATCTAAAGCCAGTAAAGTGTTGTATCAGTAACTAATTAAAGCCCAATACCAGTCAAGCTTTCTTCATTTTGCAATGATTGGGTAGAGATTATAACCTTTGCTAGATTGTATTGTCTGTATGTTCCCCATCAGAAATAAAGGGCAATTGCGCCAATGAAAACACAGTAAAATGGCTTTTTAGTACTGTAGGGAATGGTTAGAACCTCTAGCAGGATGCTACTTTTGTATGACTTCTCATTGGGGAGATTTCCTTTCAATTCTTGTACAGTGTTTGTGTCATCAGGACAGGAGATGTAAAATCTCTCCGAAGGAAGCATAGACAGCACATCTTTGAGCCCTCTACATCACATGATCTTTACTGGTATAGTCTTAACTCCATGTCAGTTTGATCCTTTGAGTAGTGTATTCTTTCTTGATAATACAGAGAGTTTCAAAGAGTGAGTGTTATTTGAAAAGGTGGCATAATGGAAAGAATACATGTTCACAAAGGCCTAAAGATGCTTTGTGTTTTGTATATTCATTATTGCAATGATTTATTTTCACTATGGTTGGTGTATTTAAAGCACAAACCAAGATAATGTTTTCCAACATACATGTTTAAAACATGTTTTAAAACATTGTCTTGTGAGACCATATCTTGACTCAACACAAGCTTATTTATTAGCTTTTGTCCAAAAGCAGTGGTTTGCAACAGCCAGGAACCAATCAAATATTGCTGTTTCCAAGCCTTCTATGGCTTGAAAAGTAATATCTAATGGTTGCTGCTATTTGCAGTGCATGTTCTATTCTGTTAAATAAGCTTTACCATGCTTGATTTTCTAGTATATCTAGAGAAAACAGTGTTGTGTCATGTTTGTGTGCCATTAGAGGCAATGTTCTTAATCACAGATTTCTTTTTGTGATAAACAGAGAATTGATATTTTTATATTAATGACAGTGGTGAAGGACAAGAAGATGCAGGAGAACTTGACTTTAGTGGTCTCCTGAAACGTAGGTGAGAAATGCAGTGTTGTCAAGCCGTGTCAAGTGGCATCTAAATCCAGCTGTCTAAATGTATGTTGTCAGTTCACAATGTACGGTCCCTTTCCTGACCTCCCTTTTTAGATAATAACTTTGCTATTGTTTTTTCCTTGTAATTACAAGATCCTTTACCATGTGTCCAGGTATTGATGAACCCTTCTAACCATCAAATGCATGAGGGTTGATTAATGCATATGCCTGTCTAGCTTTATCTGCTATGTTTTGTGTTCAAGCTGTAATTTACTAATTCTGCATGCAACTTATGTGTGTGTGTGTGTTTTCAAACACACAAATGTACTTTCTATTTCATACAGTGGGATAGTTCATATGAGAGGGGCTTAAATGACCTTGCTCACCTTGGGAAACATCATAGACTTTACAAGGCTAGTGAAAACTTTCCCATGTAGAGCAATGTGGTGAGGAGCCTTCTGAACATCCCCAGTGTGTGCAATCATAGCCAAATAAGCTTTGTTACTGTTGCTTGAACATATATAGAACAATTCTTGTCTGTTATAGTATTGTTCAAGCCCTACAAAAGAGTTTGTAGAACCTAAGGTATCACTAGAATTGGACATACATTACAAATTTTAGTCCAGTTCATGATGAACCTACCAAAAACGCTTTGTTCTGTGGGTCTGGTTTTCTAAAGAAGTTGAGTATCTTCACTTCAGTTATCTAATCAATTAAAATAAAATTCCTATTCTTTTTGAATACCCAGTCTTGTGCAGGTGAAAAATGAAAGCAAGAATTTGCTTTTCACATGATTAGATAATTGCAAGTAAGCATTATTCAATTCACTTGGTTTAAGATTCTCAACTAAATCAGCCTCATTGCATCAGCCTTCTTAAATATAATAATAAGTATTATTATTTATTTATAGGATTTGAAGAAACTATTGTGCTATAGAGACCTTCAAAATCTATTTATACTTTTTTTTACAGTGTACAGTATTACAGTGACACTGAAAATCTTTGGGCATCATTAAATCTTGCCCTGCAAGTCTAAATTTGACAGTTCCAAACATTTCTTACATTGGATTGGACCAATTGTAAAAAGAATTGAAAGGAAGGCAAGAATGATGTTGCCTGTAACACATTGGGTTCCTGATGTATATAGAATGTGTGTGTCTATATATATATATATATATATATATATATATATATATATTGGAAATAAAATTCCAAAGTCCCAGGTATACCAGCCCATGCCCCAGGGGGTTTTTTGATTTTTTGTGCTGCCAGGTAATGCATACACACAATATAGCCCATTTCACTGTTGCTGTTTTCTTGCAGTTTGGCAAGAGACCAAACCACACAGAATCAGCAAGGAAATCATCAAGTACTAATGTATTTAATGGTAGTTTCCATTCATCCATTTCTGTGGTTGGCAGTTTATGAAAATGCAGCTATTTCCCTTTGAGAAGATGCATACTCAGACCCAGCATGCAAACCTGAAGCACACTGAAAACATACTGCTTGGAAATCAGAAGCAAGAATGCATGAGTTTTTAACCTAGAGTGGAATGGAGCCAAGGTTATTGAATTGTGTGAGGAAACCATAGAAAACAAGAAGAACTTACAAACTCCAAAAAGTATCCTTGGTAGGGAGTGCATCCAGGGTCCCAATAAAGGCCACCGTTCTAATCTCTAAGCAACCCTATTGCCTTGAATTTAGGGTTCACTGCTATGATCACCTATACTTTACTTGCTTTCAGTTTTTATACATGGAGTTCATTATGTTTGAAACATTGACAAATCATTGTGTTTGTCAACGTAATATATGCACACAATATTGTTATCCCAAATCAAACCATGTGCAAACTGCAAAGTTCTCCAGCAAAACACAAAATAAGCAAGGCACTGAAATTGGTCATCCAGATATAATCGATGAATGCCACATTTCAGTGCTAATGCAGTTTGACTGGTTCGTAAAGTCGATGCCTTTGGTCAAACTGTGTGCATGTGTTTCTAGATTATTAACAAACATCATGTCACATTGTCAGCAAATGTGAAATTTTCATTCTGGAGGACGAGTGCTGCATCAAATAACAATAATTATTTGCTTATAAATGTATGTGAATACATCCAAAAAAATAGCATGGACCAGCAAAATAAAATAGTATTTAAAAACTTAGACCAGGAAAATCTACCAATCATGTATTTTTCTTACATCTCAAAAAATATTACATCTCTGCTCCAAGTGGTTAATAGCATCATAGGGATTTAAAATTGTTACCTTATAAAAGCACTTATTCATCTCAGCAATGTGGTCTCCATAAAAAAAAAATGCATTTGCTCTTGTCTCAGTGTGGTGTGTTAATTTCTTTATGCTGATATTAGAGAGGTTAAGCCAGAAGAAGGTCCAGAGATAGATGTGTGGGAGATCCTGAAGAATGCCAATCCCAGTGAATATGAGAAGATTGCATTTCAGTATGGTATTACAGACCTGAGGGGGATGCTCAAAAGACTGAAACGGATGCGCAGAGAGGAGAAGAAGAGTGCAGGTACTGTATCCCAGTACACATATAGACTTATTTCACAAGGCACAGTGCAATGCTTGACAAGTTCACCAAATGCAGTACTTTGTTATATACTCCCAAGCAATTAAGTGTGTGATCCACAGAATCAAACAGTGCAACAATGCAAATCAGCACTTCATTTATTGAAGCAGAGTTGTTTAAAACACCCAGTGTTTAAAATGATAGGGCTCATAGATATGACTAAGAACCTTAGGGTATGAAAACATGTGAAGGGCAGATCTACACTGGTGCATATGATGCACATGGTGGTACAAGCATGCAGTAATCCAAAGAAACCAAACAATTCATTGGTTAATGGGAGTCAGAACAATTAAAGACCGAGAATAATTGCCTGTTAGCCCTTGTACACACGGTCGGACATTCCGACAACAAAATCCGTCGGTGTTGCATACACACGGTTGGACAAAGTTGTCGGAAAATTTGATCGTTCATAACATGATGACATTATTTCGTTACGACTGGACTACGTTCAGGCTAGTAGCCAATAGCTTTGGTCTAGGAATTTGATCTGAGCATGCGTGGCACTTTGTCCGATTGGAATTCTCTACAAACGATCGGACAAAGTCCGATCGGATCATGTTGTCGGAAAATTTTATAGCCCTGCTCTAAAACTTTGTCTGTTGGATATTCCGACGAAAACAGTCCGATGGAGCCCACACACGGTCGGATTATCTGACAACACGGTCCGATTGGACATTTTCCGTCGGAATGTCCGACCGTGTGTACAAGGGCTTAGGGGTAAAGTCAAGAGCAACGTACTTGATAAAAAAAGATTGAGTTTAAACCTAAAATAGAATATATTACAAAACAATCCTCTAATATAAAAGTACTGCTACAGTAGTGAAATCTTGCAATAATTCCTGAATCCAGTCTTGTTTGTGGTCACTTAGGTAGTTTTAGGTATTAGTTCTTGCTTTACTCTATACAATATAAATGGACAAAACATCCAACAGAAAGCGTGTGCCCTACCTAACAATGGCCGTAGCAGGGGTCGAGATCCAGGGAGTCAATCTTCCAAAAAAAAAAATTCTCCCAAAGGATATAAGATACCATCAGGGGGTTTAACTTTCTATAATTTATGAAAAATTGAGCTACCAGTTTTCGGTTGACAGATCCTTTAATTTAATAACAGTACACTAAATGAGGTATGTGCCTTGGGAAGTTACATTAACCACTTAAGCTCCGGACCATTTTGCTGGCTTAAGACCAGAGCACTTTTTGCGATTCGACACTGCGTATCTTTAACTAACAATTGCGTGGTCGTGAGACATGGCTCCCAAACAAAATTTACGTCCTTTTTTCCCACAAATAGAGCTTTCTTTTGGAGGTATTTGATCACCTCTGTGGTTTTTATTTTTTGCGTTATAAACAAAAAAAGAGCGACAATTTTGAAAAAAAAATGCATTATTTTTTACTTTTTGCAATAATAAATATCCCCCAAATATATATAAAAAATACATTTTTCTTCCTCTGTTTAGGCCGATACATATTCTTCTACATATTTTTGGTAAAAAAAAATCACAATAAACGATTATTGATTCGTTTGCACAAAAGTTATAGCGTTTACAAAATAGGGGATAGTTTTATGGCATCAGCGATCAGCGATTTTTATTGTGACTGTGACATTATGGCGGACACATTGGACATTTTTTGACACATTTTGTGACCATTGTCATGTATACAGCAATCAGTGCTATACAAATGCAATGATTCCTGTGTAAATGACACTGGCAGTGAATGGGTTAACCAGGAGGTGGCAGTGTAGGGGTTAAGTGTGTCCTAGGGGCGTGTTTCTAACTGTGGGGGGCGTGGCTGTGTTTTACAGATCACTGATCTCTGCTCCAATCAGAGTACGGGGAGATGCTGTTTACCTCTCCCCGTTCTTCCTCCCCGTGAGACGATCGCGGGTATCTCCGCAGAGATCGAGTCCACGGGACCAGCGATTGGACTCATGGGGGTCTCGACTGGCGCCCGTGTGCACCGGCAGCAGCGCGCATGTGATGGCACGGTGGCAAATTCAAAGGGATGTACCTGTATGCCCATTTGCCTGTCCGTGCCATTCTGCCGACATACATCATCGTGCGCCAGTCGGGAAGCGGTTAATAGGCAAAAGTCCATTTACCCATGCACCGCTATGATCGGGTATAAAAGCTTCTGTATAGCTTTAAAGGGTAACTTCACTTACTTTTATTGCAAGTAAAAATAAAATATTGCATATACAATTGTGACACAAGGCATATTATAATATAAAATGATTAAAAATTACCTTTTCTTTTCGATCTGCAGTGCTGTAAATTTCTGTAAAATGCAATGCAATATGGCAAGCTGGAGGCGTTCTGTACATAAATGGTGTACAGAATGTTCCCCAGAAATATAATTTCCTGCTTGTGTGATGGCTTACTAAATTTCCCAGAAGTCTGCATTAAGATACAAATGAGAGTTTAGGCATCCTCGCATCCTCTGCAACAAGCATTTCAGTTTTGGGTTATAAAGGAATTCAGACCTGGCCACTTTCCTCATTAGAGCCCTGCAGGTGCAACAGCTGATCAATAGTGAAAAAGCCACTCCCATTCATTCAACAGCTATTTCTTCAGACTAGCACAAGGCAGGAATCTGTAACAGTTTGTTAAAATCCTTGCAATGTACATTGCATTTTTTTTCTCAACAAAAGTGGAGTTACTCTTTGAGCATGATTTACATGAGAGTATATAGGGACATGTAATTGCAGACACATTTGAGAATTGCTTTTTGATGACTTTTCTATGTGGCTGCACAGACTTGTACCTCCCAAATAATATTGTTAAGAATTATACATGCACACAGTTTTTTTTTTTAATGATAATTATTGTTGCTGCAGTGTTTGAATTATGTTGGCTTTCCACAAATCTATGTGTGGTCATAAGGAAATGGATTTGTTCTTTGTCAGCTATTATCTTTATTCATTTACAGACAGTGTCAAGTACGGTCTGTGTAGATATTCAAACAGCGCAGAAACAAATGACTAACTACATTTTCTGTGCCCAAAGCTTTTTCCAAGAAATTGGATCCCGCTTATCAGATCGACAAAGGAGGACGTGTGAGATTTGTTGTTGAGCTTGCAGATCCAACAGTGGAGCTCAAATGGTATAAAAATGGTCAGGAGATACGGCCGAGTACGAAGTAAGTTAATATATGTACTATAAATGTTATCACTACATACATGACTGCCAGCTGGAAATTCAGCACTATAGCAAGATTTTAATCTCACTGCTTTATTTTCCTGGTCACTTGCCGACGGTAAAATATACATTTTTGATTTGATCCTCCTCATTTTGTACACAGACTAGATTTCAGTGAAACGCTACTTTAGATTACTATTACCACTGATCTTTGTAGATGTTATGAAATCTGTAAGTCCATGCAAAAAAAAATAATAATAATAATAATAGAAAAAAAAATGATACAAAAATAAAAAATTTTTAAAAAAATGCTATATATGGGATTCCTATATTAATGTTTGTACTTTTATTTTAAATTGCTCCTTGTCCTACTTGTGTCAGTATGGACACAGACAGTAATAAAAACAGAGACAGAGATTCTAACTCCAGACAACATTTTTATTTAGTTTTGGACACTGACAGACCCTTTCAAGTGTTCTAGACTAACTAGTATTTATTTAATTATTTATATAGGAATTTATAAAGTGTTGATAATTTATGCAGCACTTTATATAGATATTGTACAATAATATCATTCAGTAATAGCTCTCCTATAGCTATCCTTTTTGAAAAAAAGTATTGATGTATAACTAAAGGCAAAATGTATTTTTATTTTTTGTAAAGAGTAAAGGAGGGTTATAACCCCCATTTGTTTTATTACTATCTGTGTGCCATTGGGGGTATTTCCCTTTACTTCCTGTCTCATAGCCAAAACAGTAAGTGAGAGGAAATTCCTCCAAACTGAGGGAAGCACAGTGTGTCACCAGGGTCACCAGAATTAGTGTCCCCATTGGAAGATTTCCCCTCTATTAGTGTTCTGTCAACACAAAATTTGGAATTTTCTTTTACTTCCGATGATAAAAATAAACATGGCAAAAAAAGAGGGTGAATCTCCCTAACAGGGGCACAAACAGCAAAAAAAAAAGGTGTTCTAGTCCATCTTTACCCTGTCCAAAGCAAAAATTTACACTTTAACTGGTTATAATTGTGAAAAAGTCCTTGCTTATAAACTGAATATGATTTTTTTTTAAATTTAAACAGGTACATATTTGAACATAAAGGAAACCAAAGGATACTCTTTATTAATAACTGCACTTTGGCAGATGACGCTGCATACCAAGTGTGTGCTGGAGATGAAAAGTGCTCTACAGAGTTGTTTGTTAGAGGTTTGTATTGCCATATGTATGATTTTATGAGCCTACAAGCATCCACACCTTTATATATTAAAAATGAATAAGTATCAGTGCATTGAAAGCTCATTGCATTCATTGCAAATATTTTCAAGCTCCTTTTTACAAAGTGCATACCTCCCAACCTTCCCGGATTCCCCGGGATCGTCCCAGAAATTTCAAGTAAATCCTGGTGTCCAACGAATCCGGGCTGCACAGCCGAGTCAAGTTCTTGTACTTGACTCCACTAATTCTTCTGTCCCTGAGCTGCAGCTGCTGAGGCTAATGCTTGCCCATCCTCTGCCCACCCTCAACCCCTGACGTGCAGCCAGTGCTGTGCTGTGAAGGGGTTGTGTGGGCGGGCAGCGAGCAGCCAGTGTACATATGCATGCTTGAGCCTGGGGTGAGTGAATTCTCCGCTCTCTGTTCCTCGAATGCATTGTAGTGATCCATCCTCCCAAGCATTATAGTGATCCATCCTCTCACCATGCATTGTAGTGATCCATCCTCCCAAGCATTATAGTGATCCATCCTCTCACCATGCATTGTAGTGATCCATCCTCCCATGCATTATAGTGATCCATCCTCTCACCATGCATTGTAGTGATCCATCCTCCCATGCACCATAGTGATCCATCCTTCCTTCCATGTACCGTAGTGATCCATCCTTCCTGTCTTCCATGTGCAGTAGTGATCCATCCTTCTTGTCTTTCATGCGCTGTAGTGATCCCTCTTTCTTTCCATGTACTGTAGTGATTCATCCTTCCTGTCTTCCATTTACCATAGTGATCCATCCTACCTGTCTTCCATGTGCAGTAGTGAACCATCCTTCCTGTCTTCCATGTACCGTAGTGAACCAATCTTCCTGTCTTCCATGTACTGTAGTGATCCATCCTTCCTGTCTTCCATGTACCATAGTAATCCATCCTTCCTGTCATCCATGTGCTGTAGTGATCTATCCTTCCTTCCGTGTACCGTAGAGATCCATCCTTCCTGTCTTCCATGTACCATAGTGATCCATCCTTCCTTCCATGTTCCATAGTGCTCCTGCCTTCCATGTGCCATAGTGTTCCATCCTTCCTGCCTTCCATGGGCCATAGTGTTCCTGCTTTCAATGTGCCATAATGATCCTTGCTGCCTTCCATGTACCATAGTAATCCTTCCTCCCTTCTATGTACCCTAGTGATCCTTCCTTCCTTTTTCCATGTACCATAGTGATCCTTGCTGCCTTCCATGTACTATAGTGACCCCTCCTTCCTTTCTTCCATATACCATAGTGATCCCTCCTTCCTCCCTTCCATGTACCATAGTGATCCTTCCTGCCTACCATGTACCATACTGATCTTTGCTGTCTTTCATGTGTCATAGTGATCCCTCCTTCCTTTCTTCCATGTACCAAAGTGATCCTTCCCTCTCTCAAATTTCTCTCCCTAAGGGTTGGTTCACACTGGAACACAGTGCAGGAATGGGGCGGTCTGTGTGCATTTCCTGCACTGCATGCAACCATGCTGCCCTTATGAGATGCATGCTGGTACCGTTAATTGTTAATGGAAGCGTTTTGCCGGCGGTATCGCAGTGCTGCCCCATTGATTTCAATGGGGAGCAGCGGTGGAGGAGTGGTGAGTTCACCGCTCCTTCACCGCTCCAAAGAAGCTGCTGGCAGGACTTTTTGTGACGCCCTGCCAGCGCACCGCTCCAGTGTGAAAGCAGCTTTTTAAAGTGACATTCAGCACTTTCTATTAAAGTACATCTAAAAGTAGTCTAATGCCGTGTACACATGACCGGACTTTCTGGCAGACTAGGTCCGCCAGTCTTCCCGACTGACTTTTGGTAGAGTTCCGATGGACTTGGCCACACATGAACGGACTAAGTTTTCATTTTGAACGTGATGACGTAAGACGGGACCAAAAAAGGAAGTTCAATAGCCAGTAGCCAATAGCTTTCCTTGCATCGTATTTGGTCCATCGGACCAGCATACAGACGAATGGTTTTCCCAATAGGAATTGAATCTGTCGGACAGATTTGAAACACATTCTATTTCTAGGTCCATCTGATTTTTTTAATGAAAAACGATCGGATTATATATAAACCTGTATAATAATAATAATAATTAGCCCACACATGATCGGATTGTCCATCATGGGCCTGGTCTGCCAGAAAGTCTGGTCGTCTGTACGCGGCATAAGCAGGTTTCAAACCCACTTTTAATGTGATGCAAGAATCTCCTAAAATAAATAAGAAAACTTTTTACCTCCCTTGGGGTAGCCAAATCCTCCTTTATTGGACAGTGGACAGGGATGAATGAATCAGCAGTGACACTGCTTATAGCCACACCCCTGCACCATTATTTTTCTCCCAGTGTAGTGCAAACAGCCAAAGCGCACATATGGGACAATGCTGCTTTGAAGTTAGCAGCAAGGCAGCAATGTTGTCCCTCACAAAAATCTGCTGAGGTGAACTTCACTGGCAGGATCAACAAGACTTTGCAGGGGGACTAAGCAGCACTTATAGTGAAGTGCTGCAGGACATCTTTTTTAATGGGAGACTATAGTTCTACTTTAACCACTAGACCTCTGGAAAATTGACCCCCTTCATGACCAGGCCCTTTTTAGTGATTTGGCACTGCATTATTTTAACTGACAATTGTGCGTTCATTCGACACTGTACCCAAATAAAATGTATGTCATTTGTTTCCCACAAATAGAGCTTTCTTTTGGTGGTATTTGATCACCACTGCGTTTTTTATTTTTTGAGCTATGAACAAAAAAAGACTGCCCATTTAAAAAAATATATATATTTTTTACTTTCTGCTATAAAACACATCCAATACAAAAATATGTAAAAATCGTATTTCTTCGTAAATTTAGGCCAATATGTATTCTGCTACATGTTTTTGGTAAAAAACCACAATAAGACTATATTGATTTGGTTTATGTGAACACTATAGTGTCTACAAACTATAGGATATATCTATGGATTTTTTTCTTATACTAGTAATTGTGCCAACTTATAGCGGAAGTGCGATACTGTGGTGGACTAACGCACAGTAACTGACACTTTGCGAAAAACCAGTGACACTAATACAGTTATCAGTGCTAAAAAGATGCCCTTCACTGTACTAATGACACTGTCTGGGAAGGGGATAAACATCTAGGGCGATCAAAGGGCTAACTGTGTGCCTAGCCAGTGTTTTTGTGTACACAGTGTGCTGCTTTCACTAGGGGAAGAGATCGATTCTAGTCTCTGTGGGTAGAAGTGCAGGATCACGTATATATATGATCCTGCCCACAGCTGCCACCTTGTAGCAGTAAAAGTGCTATAGGGTGGTCAGTCAGTGGTTCAGATCTATGCTTAACATCCACACATTGGAACTGAAGTTTGTATAAAGACATAAGCCAAGCAGCTTGAAGCCTGCTAAGAAATTTGCTGAAAAATTTTATAATACTCTATGAAATAAATATGAAATAAATATTGGAGTGGTTTTGGATTCCCCCTATTTATTATAAATATGTATCAACTTCTCTATTCCTATAATTAGCTAAGCTATCAAAGCTCTGGTAAGGTTACTGGGGATGGTACAACAACAATGCTAGCTATGAAAACAAATACACTGCATAAATTAGCAAGGGTCTCATTTATTTCCCAAGAAAATAGGAATGCAAGCATAAACACTAAAAGAAAATAGAGCATATAAAACAAAAGAACATCAATAATACTTTACGTAAGGTCATCCTCTGTATTCGGTAGCTTTCAGGTGGGCTCAATAGGTCAAGAGCAAAGAGAAAGAACTTTAGGTTAATCAATACTTTTAGAGCCCACTCAGACACCCTCCACACAAACACTCCACTGTCCGCCTATCTATCCAATAAAAATCCATAAAAGGCGGTCCTTCCTAATGCCCAGGAAGTACATTCTTCTCTAGTCCATCTTCCAGGAAGCATGCGTGGTGTCCACTAGGGGCAGCATTCGTCCATGAATCGCCACTATTTGTCCAGGGTTATCCTTCAGTGCCAGCTGGCCTCTTTATGTTCTGTAACTCGGGACATTTAAATTTATATTATCTGCTTCTCCTCTACCCCCATGGCTTACATCAGTAGGCTTAGGCGAGAACATCCTGTTAGGATATGAATTCCCATTTATGATTCCTTGTTTCAAACACCCTACTGGGTCAACTTGCAAATTCCAACTTAGGTCACATGGCTGTATCAACCAGGCAGTAAAACTTCAGAAATATGATATGAAACTATGTTGCCTTCCAACACTCTATAATATGAAATACTGTAAAAGCTTGTTGTACACAATGCTCTTTTAAATATTACATAGTTAGTCTGGTTGAAAAAAGACACAAGCCCATTCACTTCAACCAGTTGAGGCCTGTATGTGCAAGGCCTTATATCCCAAATTAATGAAAGCTGAATAGCACTTTAAAGCCATCAAGAAAGAGCTGTACAACTTGCTGAAAGCTTTGCAAATAAGCATTGATTATACCAGATAGAATTTATGAACAACATTGCTGACCTTCTCATTCAAACTGCACTGTTTGGTGAAGAACTGAATGTCCCCCCATCTCTTAACTAGTAACCGTGATATAATTGCATATTTTGGCTTCTGAAGTAAATTTCGCAGTCATTATGTTTTTAAAGTGATATTTTGCTTGGTCTCCTTCATGACAGAACCACCAGTGCTGGTCACAAAAGAGCTGGAGAATGTCAGCACATACTGTGGAGAAAGAGTGGAACTGGAGTGTGAGGTATCGGATGAAGAAGCCAATGTGAAATGGTAAGTTTTCTAAGCCTTATAGCACTTTATAAATGGTGCAAATATACATCTATCAGCTGATTAAAGAAAAATACACATAAACATTTGTGTTAACTCAATGAACACATTGTTTCTGGTTTCTCAGGTTTAAAAATGGTGTTGAGATTACTAATGAACCGAGGTCAAGGTGCAGACTAAAGGTTGATGGCAAAAGGCGCATACTTATTATTGATGATGCAGACAGAGGGGACACAGCCACCTATTCTGTGATGACTACAGGAGGACAGTCAGCAGCTCAAGTCCAAGTTGACCGTAAGGGCTTGTTTTAGCTAATGCTTTAATGTAGTTAATGTGTAAAAAAACCTGATCACCATTAGGAAAAACACTTACATTGCATGGGGAATTTAAATTCTTAACAGTTTAAAAATGTACATGATATTACTGTGTTAACATTTGTTCAAAAGAGTTCAGTGTACCTGAACGATTTTCCATGAAGAATTACATTCAGATGTGTCATACCCAAGGAAAGGTCAATTATTTTTTTAATCAAGGAATCAATACCAAAATATTACAAAGATTTTATAATCTAGTTCAATATGCAATAATGAGAAATGTTAATACTGTAAATGATTGTTATCGCTGAGTAGTTAAAGCCCAATTCTGACCAAAATGTTTACATATTTCGTTTTTGATAGTGGTCAAGGGTTAGAAACTTTGTCAGAGTTGCAGCATTGTCTGTGTCTTCATGGCAGGATATCTCCCCTTATGTCTTGCCTCAGTGACATACTGTCACACCCTAACAAGGTGTCACCAGAACATTAAATTAGCATTGTCAATCCTTTCCAGCCGGAGCTGGAAAAAATTGCAAATTTCAGGAATTATTCTGGTAATCTAAATGGTTGTAAAAAGAAAAAGTATTCACCAGCCAAAATTGTAGTCCCCTTTAACATTTAACAGGAAAAGATTGCATAATGTGGGTGTCCCTTACTAAAAATCTGTAAGATTTTAGGGATCAAGAATGTTTTAGGAACACATGTCTAAACTTTAGGTCTTACTATGTCTAGAGAAAAAAAGTTTTGGTATTAGTAATTTAATTATTATATCTAATTTTCTAAAGTGCGGCCACTGAAAATATTACAACCCCTGACTGATATGACTGTGAATCTTGGAAAGGAAATTAATTTGAAGTGTGAAATCTCTGAGAATGTTCCTGGAAGATGGTACAGAAATGGCCAGATGCTTTATGGCAGTGACCGCGTTAAGATATTTCATAAGGGAAGGTGAGAACCTCTTGATAGTTCTGACTTCAAAGTATAAGAAAACAGCAGAAAAATCTACATTTGCTTCCTTAATTGGTTATTTGTAGCACAGCATAAGTCTTGATCTCCCATTCCAATAACATTCTGTTTGGATGACCTTGTCGAATTTGGACAATGTGCTTTTCCTACTTACATGTGAATTAATCTATTTTGCTATTTCATTTTATAAATGCACATTTTTGGCCTGTTAACATAGGGAAGCTGAGTGATCCCAGCCCAGGATCCAACCCAATGTAAAGGCACATCTAGAATGACATGTGCTGCCTTATAATGAGATGGGGCTGGAACTGAATGCAATTAATGAAATTAAACTTCAACTGCTATAGTTAGGTGTCAGAATATTGGTAATCAGACAGAGAAGTAAAGACGGTATATATACTTAGCCGCTTATCCGGTTCCCAACCGGCGCACACCGATGTACGTTGGCAGAATGGCACGGACGGGCAAATGGGCTTACCTGTACGACCCTTTGAATCTTCCGCCGGCACACACGTGCCCTGGCCGGGACCTCCATGAGTCAGGTCATGGTCTCGTGTACTCAATCACCGTGGGGATAGCGCTGCTATCGCCTCACGGAGAGGAAGAACGGGGAGATGCTAATGTAAACAAGCATCTCCCCATTCTGCCTAGTGACAGTGTCACTATTCTCTGCTCCCTGTGATCGGGAGCAGAGATCAGTGACGTGTCACATGTAGCAGTTAGAAACATTACCCAGGACACACTTAAGCCTTACACTGCCCCCTAGTGGTCAACCCCCTCACTGCCAGTGTCATTTACACAGGAATCAGTGCATTTGTATAGCACTGATCGCTGTATAAATGACAATGGTCCAAAAAATGTGTCCGCCATAATGTCGCAGTCACGATAAAGAACGCTATAACTTTTGTGCAAACCAATCAATAAATGCTTATTGCGATTTTTTTTTTACCAAAAATATGTAGAAGAATACGTATTGGCCTAAACTGAGGGAAAAATATATTTTTTTATATATTTTTGGGGGATATTTATTATAGCAAAATGTAAAAAAGAATGCGTTTTTTTCAACATTTTCACTATTTTTATGTTTATAGCGCAAAAAATAAAAGCCGTAGGGATGATCAAATACAACCAAAAGAAAGCTCTATTTGTGGGAAAAAAAGCACGTCAATTTTGTTTGGGAGCCACGTCGCACGACCTCACAATTGCCAGTTAAAGCGATGCAGTGCCGAATCACAAAAAGTGCTCTGGTCAGGAAGGGGGTAAAATCTTCGGGGGCTGAAGCGGTTAAAAAGATCAGGCTAATTTATGAAGTAAACAGGATTTGAACAGACACAAATTGAAGAAAGCGTTTGAATTTAAAAGAGAATACACTAGAAATACCAGGACATAAAATGAAGGTTACTGATTGTGCCATTTTAGCATCTGCGGAAATAATAATTATGGAACTTTTACTTTCTCTTCTTTTAGTTTTATGTAGTAAACTTCCTCTAGCCTCAGTGGGGTTAATTTACTAAAGGCATATAGACTGTGCACTTTGCAAAGCGCAGTTGCACTCTGCAAATGCATTTGCTCCAGAGTTTAGTAAATGGGGTAAAGCTTCAAAATAACCAATCACATGCAAAGATAATTAAATAAAAACAACATTTTTTTGCTTGCATGTGATTTGATGATGGAAGTCAGCAAAGCTTCTGCTCACTTACTAAACTCTGTAGCAACTGCACTTTGCAAAGTGCACAGTCAGTTTGCCTTTAGTTAATCAACTCTAGTGTCCTTTACTGTGCAAGAAAGTCCCTGCCTTAGTATCATTATAGTATTTGCACTAAAGAATCATAAATCTTTTTTAGTGAACTCAACTATAATTACATTTCTACAGAAAGACCATAATTCCTAATGCTTTCTTTAAAAAAATTGTATGCTGCCCATAAACTGATTAAATTTTATGCTGTTAGCTATTCGATACAACTTTATAAATTGATCTGATGATTGAAAGATGATTCAAGTTTAAAAATGTGAACTGTGTTTACTCTTTTTAATTCATAATCACAACAGAAACTACCCAAATGACCCTGATCAAAGGCTGACATACCCCAGTTCTTAATACCGTGTATTGTCCGCTTTAACATCAATGACAGCAAGTCTTTTGTGGTATTCGTGGATGAGGCTCTTTATCTTCTCAGATGGTAAAGCTGCCCATTCCTCTTGGCAAAAAGCCTCCAGTTCCTGTAAATTATTGGGCTGTTTTACATGAACTGCACGTTTGACATCTCCCCAGAGTGGCTCAATGATATTGAGGTCAGGAGACTGAGATTGCCACTCCAGAACCTTCACTTTATTCTGCTGTAGCCAATGACAGCTCGACTTTGCCTTGTGTTTCGGATCATTGTCATGTTGGAATGTCCAAGTACCTCCCATGTGCAGCTTCCTGGCTGATAACTGCAAATGTTCCTCCAGTATTTTTTAATAACATACTACATTCATCTTGCCATCAATTTTGACCACATTTTCTGTGCCTTTGTAGCTCACACATCCCCAAAACATCAGGTTTCACAGTAGGAATGGTGTACCGTTCATTATAGGCCTTGTTGATGCCTCTCCAAATGTAGCGTTTATGGTTGTGGCCAAAAAGCTCAAATGTGGTCTTATCACTCCAAATGACTTTGTGCCAGAAGGTTTGAGGTTTGTCTCTGTGTTGTTTGGCATATTGTAAGTCTAATTTGCATAGTAATGGCTTTCTCCTGGTGACTCGACCATGCAGCCTATCTTTCTTCAAGTGCCTCCTTATTGTGCATCTTGAAACAGCCATACCACTTTTTCAGAGAGTCCTGTATTTCACCTGACGTTATTTGTGGGTTTTTCTTTGCATCCCTAACAATTTTCCTGGCAGTTGTGGCTGAAATTTTAGTTGGTCAGCCCGACCATGGCTTGGTTTCAACAGAACCCCTCATTTTCCACTTCTTGATTAGAGTTTGAGCACTGCTGATTGGCATTTTCAATTCCTTGGGTATCTTTTTATATCCCTTTCCTGTTTTATACAGTTCAACTACCTTTTCCCGTAGATCCTTTGACAATTCTTTTGTGTTCCCCATGACTCAGAATCCAGAAACGTCAGTTCAGCACTGGATGAAAGATGCAAGGGTCCGTCAGGAGTCCAGAAACTCATTGACCTTTTATACACACACACATACAAGCAAACAGATCACAGATGAGGATGGTTACTTTTAATAGCCATTCAAACCCCTTTGTGTCAACTTGTGTTCATGTTATCAGGCCATGTAAACTTTTGATCAGGGTCATTTGGGTAGTTTCTGTTGTGATTATAATTTAAAAAGAGTAAACACAGTTGATTGATAATAAATGGCTTCAGCCACACACTAACCACGAGTGAAAGAAAAGTTTTTGTGTTATCATTCATATTCTCTGAAAAATGGCCAGAAATCATATATAAGGGTGTAAACTTATGAGCACAACTGTAATAAGAAAACCGAGAGATATTCTGGACTTTTAAGGAGCTACGACATCAACAGATAGACAAAAAATACACATGTTTACACTTAAAAAATCATCTCATCTAACTTCTGTGTGGCAAAGATGAAATTAGATGAGATGACTTTTTAAGTGTAAAAATATGTGTATTTTGTGTCTATCTGTTGATATACTCTTTATTAACATTTTAAATGATGCTTCAAATAAATTATGGATTTTTTTGGTATTGTTCTTGTGATGTAGTAGCACCTTAAAAGTCCCAAATAGCTCTCGGTTTTCTTGTTACAACATATGGGATGTGGTGCATGAATTGATTGGTGATCCACCTACACTTACTGTTCAATTGATATAATAGATAATAATAATTATAATAGATATAATAAAGTGACTTAAAACCAATGGAGATTTTTTAATATATACTTCAAACCAAATAAACAATTTAAACTAAGATTCTAATGCAAGGATTATTTTTTAGGAATCACAGATTAGAAATAGCAAATGCACTGGTTGAAGATGGAGGCGACTATGTATTTGTTCCTGATCTTTACCTTATTAATATTCCAGCCAACGTACATGTCATTGGTATGTATTCTCAGCAATTTTTATTATTAATTTGTTTATATCTGACATCTATCAGTAATATTAATAATATAAAATTATTATTGTGTTAAATTCTTTCTAAGCTAATAAGCAAAATAAATTGTACATTTCCTTTGTAGATCCCCCAAGGATCCATTTTGACTCTCTTAATTACCCGGATAATACTGTGGTAGTCGTAGCAGGAACAAAGCTGCGGCTTGAGGTTCCAGTTACTGGTGAACCCGCACCTAAAATTATCTGGAGTAGAGGTGATAAGGTACTCATTAAAACTTTGTTTAAACCTTTTACTGATAATATGGGAGGTGATCTAGAAAACAGTATGGAAGGCACATTTGGGAGCATACTTTATAAGGCCTACCTCATTACACATAAGATAATGCTGACCATGAAAAATGGCAGAATAACACTTATGTGTAGTTCAGCAGTAAACTTATATATAAGAAGTACCTTGCTTGCATATAATCCTCAATACTGGTGGATCAAACACAATTTCCATGCTCACTTCCTCGGTTGCTAGGGGCAATGGCTGGCAGGTCACATGTGACCAGGTGATCCGTTCGAGCCCCCAAATGTAGCGGTACCCCTGTAGGGGCTGCTGAAAGATGTGGTCCCACCTGTCACCCCTGCCCAGCCCTGCATTCACTCCTCAGACACAATTGAGACAATGAATAGTCCTGTGGTTTGTTTTCGTTGATTTATTGAGGGGATTAGAACTTGGATGGGAAAGGGATTATGGAATGTCCAGGAATCAATGAAGAAATCATTAAGATGAACAACTGGAACCTATATTTACTCTTCTAGAGTTCTAGCCTCCTCCAGCACAATGCTTACTTGCAGATACTGTTACTCCCTCTCTCCTGTACAATACTTGGTTCTAGGCACAGCTAGCACATAATTAGGCCCAACACTGACACAGTCAGACCTTACCAACTGCCATTTGCAGGCAGGGACTGTGGGCCCCTTTAGTGTAGCAACAAATAGTGGAAGAAAAGGCTTTAGTGCTAGCTGTCCTATGGTGGACTACTGCTCTAACTCAGTCCTTTTCAGGCCCTGCCAGCCCTCCCGGCTGCAACTACCCAATTCCACTCCCCATGACATCACAGTTCTTGCTGCTGGCTCTACATCTCAGACTGCACACTCCCAATCCACTCCAGCATGCCTCCCCAGTTCTCCCAACTGTGCCTGTCACTCACCAGCCCTCCTGGCTGAAACCGGGGGAACCCTCCTGAAGACTTGCATGGCAACACTAGCTCGTGTCATCATCTCTGGTTCCTCTCTGCGCCTCCTGTCCAAATCCTTCTTGCTTGCGGAGAAGGCCTCTCTCCTGCACCCAAACCCTGAGGCCCAAGGTCACCCCCCCCAGGCTGGGAGCCCCCTTAAAGGCCTCGACAATCTAGTGCTCTATCTCCAGCTTCTTCCACCCGACAACTCCTCTTCAGCAGGGCTGACCCTGGGTATTTCAAGGAGGCCTGCCCCTGCAAATCCTGGTTGGGGATTGGTCTGGGCTCCATGAGACACCCCATGTCACTCCACTCCTCTTCCCCACCTCTCTTCTAGAATCATCTAGAAGCCAGAGGGAGGTGACAGAAATGATGCTGCATGTGAGTCACCTGCTGCTACTCTAGGCCACTCCCAGCCCACACAAACAGGCCTAGCCTGCTGCTAGGCCTGATTAAATTTATCTGCACTCACATAAAATCTTACTTCTAGCACCTACCTAAAGTAAAGGGTGCTACACTAGTTTCCTCCCACACACCAAAGACATGCTGGTAGGTTAATTGGATCCTGTCTAAATTCAAACAATCGACTTTTGTTGAACGGAGCAGTGTCGGCAGGGCCATAAAATGCTGACATTTCCACAGGAAGAGGCAGAAAAAATTGAGTACTGTCTGTGATATTTTATTTATTTCATTGCACTAACATACAATTTTTCAGGACAGGATTTCGGGGTATGTCCCTTTCTTCAAGGTCCAAGCAGTACTGATTCACAATTTTTTAAGAAGAATGTTAAAAAAAATAAAAAATAAAAACACATCTCTGAGGGAAAGGAGAGAAAGAAAAAAAAAGAGAGAAAAACAAACACATACAAATCAATGGTAATAAAGATAGCAGCGGAGTTAGTGAGATAAGACAGAGGGAGAGCTATAGAATGGGGGGGGGGGGGGGGTTGCTAATCATACTTTGATATAATGGGTAAGGAAACCAATATCTAAATTCAGGCCATTATTTTTTGTGTCAAAAAGAATTATCATTCTTAGTTCAAACGTTTTCCTTTCCTGGATAGTTCTGAAATTCCCTTTAAGAACTAAAACATTGAGGTCCTCTATAGTGTGGTCCGGTTGTGAGAAGTGATTTCCCACAGGTGCACAAACTGTCTTCTTTATGTTCCTTGATGGTATGTCTGTGCAAATTCATCCTCGCTTGCAACTTCTGTCCTGTTTCACCAACTAAGGATGAGCTCAGTCGTGTTTGCATACTCCACGTGCAGAGCCCACCACAGGCAGTGAGACATTGCCCCGATGCGCGGCTGCAGTGATTGGGCAATGTCTCTCTGCCTGCGACTAGCTCAGCGCTTTTCCGACTTCCTGGTGGGCTCTGCACGTAGAGTATGCGAACACGTTGATGGGTACACAACATTACTGGAGGTACAGTTATAAGATCCCATGATATTGAAGGTCCCATTTGTGTGTGTGCACCCTTTTGGATAGATTGATCTGATTTCGTTATTTGTAACATTATAATCAGAGTGTGTTTCCCTGCTGATTAGTTTGTGTCTGAGGTTGGGTGGTTGTCTGAAAGCCAATAACGGGGGTTGAAATATTGCTTTCAAAGTTTCATCCTCTGTTATAATGGCCACACAGGAAGAGGGCGTGTCCTCATTGCAAAATTCCTTCTTACTTATAGTTCCTTTGACATGGAGAAAGGAAGCTTAGCAGAAACATTTTATGGATTTGGGTTTTATGAGTTCTTTTCAATGTTCTTTATAACCTTTAGTGGATCACGGATCTGAGTGGTCGTATAAGGGCAGAGTCATTTCCTGATCATGGACTTCTAGTTATTGACTGTGCTGAGAAGGAAGATACTGGGACATACAGGATGATGGTAAAGAATGAAGCAGGTGAAGCTGTAGCACACATCAAAATAAAGGTTGTTGGTAAGTGAGAATATTTCCATTGTTTTAGCCATACTGTACCTACCAATCAGATCCTTTCCCATGTTTAGGTAATAATATACAACAAAATTAAATTTACTTGCAAATTTCTGTGCAAGTGCACAGAGTAGGGGAAGATTACTGCACCTTTGGAAGGGTTCAAGGTGGCAGGTATGTCATTGTGCTTTTATAGCCAATAGAATAATTGCATTTTTATTTTTCAACTCCCAAGTTAAATGACAGATTTTAAATCTGACAATACATTCTTAAGTTAAAAACATTTGAGTTTATTTTTGTTTGTATTTTTTTACCTTTTAAGTGTTTTTTAATCCTACTGAGAACCCCATCTAAATGACTTATGAGATGTAACTAATCAGAAGTCAACCAGAACATTAGGAAAAACTGTATTATGCATCTGTAAATTAAGCCTGAACTTTCAGTGTTAAAATACACATGTATGAACATACTGTCTGTATTATTATCTGGCAAAGTAATTGCAATTCTGTCAAGCTACTTTTGTGACCCATACCCCTCTGCCTGAGGGCACAGACAGCAGGGTGACCCTTTTCTCAGTTAAAGGATAATCACACTGTCCATGCTCCAGCCTTACCCATGCTGTGTGGTTTAGCCGCTGCAAACTCTCCCCATTGAACTTCACACAGGGACTGGCAGGACCCTGGACAAGTGAGTATAATACCTTGGGGAATGGGAACTGGAGAAGAAAGGGGTGGGGGTTGACTTAAAGAGGAAGGAAAGGCTATCTGCTAAATAAGCTTTAATCTGTTTCCTAGTAGTCACATGGCCTCACAGTGCTGGGTCTTGGGCCTTACAAATGGTGTGCAGCATTAGTGAAGGCAGGGGCCAGGATACATTTAAAGCTTAGTAGCTCCCTCTAGGCATACCTGTGCTTAATCTAACCATTCTTATATGTGCTCCTACTATGGAGGCTCTGGAAATTTTAGTTAGGACCACAGTATATACAGAGGTCCCTTGGCTTGGGTACTATGGCTTAGGCATATATTTGCAAATGTGTGCAAACAACTCCTCTGTTTTTTACCTAAAATCATAAGTTCGCTTGCTTTGCAGGCTGGTCCGTAAGGGTGCTGAGAAATCTTTGGATTGTTACTTAGTTGATAACCTTTTGCTCTTCTTTAAAGGATAATTATAAAGAATAGTTATCCTTTAAAGGGGTAAATACTTGCTTTTTTAAAAATAAAAATAATTATACTTACCCGCTATGCGCAGCCCCGATTCTCTTCTTCTGGGGTCCCCTGCCGGTGCTTCAGGCCCCTCCTCTTCATCAGGTGCCCCCACGGAAAGCTGCTTTCCCTGGGGGCACCCATGCAGGCTCGCTCCTGTGTCCCGCTGCTGTGTCCATTGACACAGACTTCAGGATTTGGGCCCCGTCCCCCGCTCCCGTATTACTGGATTTCATTGACAGAAGCGGTAGCCAATGGCTCCTGCTGCTATCAATCTGTCTAATAAGCTTTAATCTGTTTCCTAGTGGTCACATGGCCTCATAGTGGCCTCATAGTGCTAGGTCTTGGGTCTTAAAAATGGTAAGGAGAGAGACAGTGGCTGGAGCGACTGTGCACGTGCACATCACTGGATCGGATCAAGCTCAGGTAAGAAAAAGGCCGGTATGGGGAGAAGCTGCAGCACAGAAGGTTTGTTACCTTAATGCATAGAATGAATTAAAGTGAAAAATATTGAGCTTGACAACCCCTTTAAGAAACAAAATGGTTTTGCCAGTATGTCTGCTGCCTTTGACCCAGACAATGAAGGAGCAGCATTGCATTGATAAGTCATCAGCTCTGCTCATTCTGCTCTGTCAGAAAATATGCATGCAGCAGAGCTTGACTGGCTTCTATTACTACAACTCCCTTTCCCAGTCTGAGGGATGCTGTGCAGAGGATGAGAGGAGGCTGACCTCAAGACAGATTTAGGTACTTCTGCTATTTGTATGTATACATTAATTATTTTTAAAAAAGTATACAAATGTACATTACATTTTTTTTTATCTTACTGTATTTCATCTTTAAGACTTTTCTGGAGTAATTGCCAAGTCATTAGGAGTAATAGCACTAAAGACACTAATAGACATCAGAAAATAGTCAGATTGAGCAAGTACAATGTTTGTACAGCATTGGCCCATTACAGGAATATTTGGGTCATATGAGCATTCCTGTTTAGACTATTGATTTAGCAGAAGAAGACATAGCGTCAAAAAACAAAAGACAGTCACAGCACCGTCTTATCGCAAACGAAACAGCAGCAAATAAACATGGTCTTCCAACCTTGATGTTTACTCTTTCTTATGAGAAATGGTAATCAAGACTGTCTGAGGCTGCCAACAAACTCTGGATTTTACCCAATCGCAAGGACGCGAGATGACAATTGCTCAATCTAGTTATTTTTATCCAGATTGAGCATTCATTTTGTGTCTTTGGGGTTTGTGAGAAGCCCACCACTAAACTGCTGTTGGGGGGGTTAGGGTGGAAAGATAAATATAGAAACCTGTTTACAGTGCCTTGAAATTGTATTCCTTCCCCTAGTAATGTTCCAAATTTTGTCACGTTACAACCAAAAACGTAAATGTAATTTATTATCTTATGTGATAGACCAACACAAGGTGACACATAATTGTGAAGTGGAAGGAAAATGATGAATTGTTTTCAATAATTTTTTACAAATAAATATCTGAAAAGTGTGGCATGCATTTATAGTCAGCCCCCTTTACTCTGATACCCCAGACTCAAATCTATTGGAACCTAACTAGTAAATAGAGTCCACCTGTGTGTAATTTAATTTGTTAGAGAACCTTAGTGAACAAACAGCATCATGAAGGCCAAGGAACACACCGGACAGGTCAGGGATACAATTGTGGAGAAGTGTAAAGCCGTGTATAAAAAAAATATCCCAAGCTTTGAATATCTCATGGAGCACTGTTCAATCCATCATCCCAAAATGTAAAGAGTATGGCACAACTGCAAAACTACCAAAACATAGCCATCCACCTAAACTGACAGGCCAGGCAAGGAAAGCAATAATAAGAGAAGCAGCCAAGAGGTCCATGGTAACTCTGGAGGAGATCCACAGCTCAGGTGGGAGAATCTGTTCACAGGACAACTATTAGTTGTTCACTTCACAAATCTGCCTGGAAGTGTGGCAAGAAGAAAGCCATTGTTGAAAGAAAGTTATAAGAAGTCCCAATTGCAGTTTGGGAGAAGCCATGTGGGGGACACCGTACACATGTGGGAGAAGGTGTTCTGGTCAGATGAGACCAAAATTGAATTTTTTGGCCCAAAAGCAAAACGCTATGTGTGGTGGAAAACTAACACTGCGCATCACCCAGAACACACCATCTCCACTGTGAAACATGGTGGTGGCAGCATCTTGTTGTGGTAATGATGTTCTTCAGCATGGGCAGGGAGGCAGTTCAGAGTTGATAGGAAGGGGGATGGAGCCAAATACAGGGCAATCTTAGAAGAACACCTGTTTAGTCTGCATAAGACAGAAGGTGGAGGTTCACCTTCCTGCAGGACAAAAACCCTAAACATACAGCCAGAGCCACAATGGAATGATTTAGATCAAAGTATGTTCATGTGTTAGAATGGCCCAGTCAAAGCCCAGACCTAAATCCAACTGAGAATCTGTGGCAAGACTTGAAAATTGCCGTTCACAGACAATCTCTATCCAATCTGACAGAGCTTGAGCTATTTTGCAAAGAAGAATGGGCAAAAATGTCACTCTCTAGATGTGCACAGCTGTTGACATATCCAAATAGACTTGCAGCTGTAATTGCAGCGAAAGGTGGTTCTACAAAGTATTGACCCAGGGGGGCTGAATACAAATGCACGCCACACTTTTCACATATTTATTTGTAAAACATTTTGAAAACCATTTATCATTTTCCTTCCACTTCAATTATGTGCCACTTTATGTTGGTCTATCTCAAAATCCCAATAAAATACATTTACATTTTTGGTTGTAACATGACAAAATGTGGAAAATTTCAAGGGGTGTGAATACTTTTTCAAGGCACTGTAGATGCTTATCTTCACCCTAAAGTTAATTAGTGATGACAGCGGCTTCTTCCAGCCATCATCTCTTTGCATTCATATAAATACCAACACTTGGCCAAGTTGAGTGTTTGAGATTGAGAGCAGTGAATATCAGGTGAGAAGGGCTGGTTAGATTTTGCTTAAATGGCAGCTGATCACTATTGCCACATGTAGATTATATCAATGCCTTTAGAGATTATGGAAACCTGATGGGTTCTAGCTTCTATAGTAATGCCTCAATTTTTAAGTTCTGTATCTATTGACTTGAAGTGCACTATATTGTCAAAAGTATTGGGACACCTGCCTTACACATGAAATTTAATGGCATCTCAGTCATAGTCCATAGGGTTCAATATTGCGTTGGCCCGTCCTTTGCAGCTATAACAGCTTCAACTCTTCTGGGAAGGTTGTCCACAAGGTTTAGGAATGTGTCTATGGGAATGTTTGACCATTCTTCCAGAAGCGCATTTTTGAGGTCAGGCACGGATGTTGGACAAGAAGGCCTGGCTCGCAGTCTCCACTCTAATTCATCCCAAAGGTGTTCTGTCGGGTTGAGGTCAGGACTCTGTGCAGGCCAGTGAAGTTCCTCCACCCCAAACTCACTCATTCATGTCTTTATGGATCTTGCTTTGTGCACTGGTCCAAATCATTTGGTGGAGGGGGGATTATGCTGTGGGGTTGTTTTTCAGGGGTTGGGCTTGTCCCTGTTCCAGTGAAGGGAACTCTTAAGACTTCAGCATAACAAGACATTTTTAACAATTGAATGCTCTAAACTTTGTGGAAACAGTTTGGGATGGCCCCTTCCTGTTCCAACATGACTGCACAGAAGTGATCAGAAAAGCCTGACAGTGATTCTAACCCATCACCAATCTATCCAAATATCCCAAAAAAAGATTTGTCTTTAGTTATAACTCTTTTCTGTCAATTAAATATTAAGTCCTCATGGACACAGGAAGTCTAAAATGCAGCTTTTGCAGGCATTTGCCTCTAAACACACTGCTATGTTAGCCTATGTGTCCTTGCACACATAGGCATTTACAGGTGTTTAGAGGCAGAAGGGTTTGGAGACAGAAAATAAAACACACAGACATTATCAGGAAAGGAGTGCTTCGGTGAAAAAACACCAAAAGCACATAAACGTGCATTAACGCTAGTGAATTTAGGCACATTCACACGTTTATGCATTAATGCATTCTAATTGCCAGACTAAATTTATATTCTATCCAATAGAATGCATTAACTCCAAACGTGTGAATGTGCATAGGTGCACATTCTAAATTCGTCTTCAAGTGCATTTTTTCAGCTGTGTTTTCCTCCCCAAAAATGAGGCATAAATAGGGAGTACTTATGAGTTCTGATGCTATGCTAAGCTCCAACAGGCTCATTACTGGTTTTATAATAGAGGCTGAAAATAATTGGAGGACAGAGACAACCTCACCAGTCATCAGGCAACAAGTGAATTGTTTTTCACATTATTGGAGAAAGCAGAAATTCCTTTAATTCTATTCAGTACCTATGAATAACTTTTTGTTTAATTTTTTTTTTCAAAATGATAAACGTTAAGTTTAAGTCTACAGAATGTTTGTTTGATTTATCAGATATACCCGATGCACCACTAGCTCCTGAAGTAACTGAGGTTGGAGAGGACTGGTGTATTATGAAATGGGACCCACCATTATATGATGGCGGATGCCCTATTATGGGTAAGTGAATTTATAATCTCACCTGCATACTATTCTATTACATAAAAAGTTAAGCTATGGCACTTACAATTTACTAAATTTCTGCAGAATCAATGGTAAAACCTATTTCTGTAGCCACATCCCCTTAGTTTGTTCTGTCTACTAGGAAAAGTGAGTATATGGTGGTGAGGAGGGGAGATTTAAGTGTAAATGTTGCTTTACCCATCATCAGCAAAAGCACAGATTCACATTTTAGTGAATCAGGTTAGGACAAAGCTTACAACCTTTCAACTACCTAGTTGTACAAGATCTGATAGGGAAAGTAAACTTTTATTTATATGATTTGGTAGATGTCCAAAATGCTTTGTAAAGCTATATTTCAAGTTTTAAATGTGCAAGGTATTATATTGTGTCTGTGTGCAATAAAAGTGTATTTTTTCCAAACAATTTTTTTTTCTAAAAACAATAATGTGTGACATAAAAATGTTGCACCAACCATTATTTTATTCTATAGGGCCTCTGCTAATATACATGTAAGACTCTTTTTCTTGCTAGAACATTTATTTGAACCCCCAAACATATATATATATATATATATATATATAATGTTTAGGGGGTTCCAAGTAATTTTCTAGCCAAAAAAAAGTGTCACAATTGGCCCGGTTGGCAAGTAGTTAATAGACAATTTCCTGAAACCAGTCCTCAAGCTTTCACCATAAGGGTGGCAATTAACCACTACAGCCCCGGACCAATAAACACCTTAAGGACCAGAGGTCTTTTTCCAATTTCGTACTGCGCTGCTTTAACTGGTAATTGCGCGGTCATGCAATATTGCACCCAAACGAAATTTGCGTCCTTTTCTTCCCACAAATAGAGCTTTCTTTTGATGATATTTGATTGCCTCTGCGATTTTTATTTTTTTGCGATATAAATGGAAAAAGAGCGAAAATTTTGAAAAAAAAGATATTTTCTTCTTTTTGTTATAAGAAAAATCGAATAAACTAAATTTTAGTCATACATTGAGGGCAAAATGTATTCAGCCACATGTCTTTAGTAAAAAAAATGTCAATAAGCGTATATTTTTTGGTTTGCGCAAAAGTTATAGCGTCTACAAACTAGAGTACATTTTCTGGAATTTACACAGCTTTTAATTTATGACTGCCTATCTCATTTCTTGAGGTGCTAAAATGGCAGGGCAGTACAAACCCCCCCCCAAATGACCCCATTTTGGAAAGTAGACACCCCAAGGAAATTGCTGATGGGTATGTTGAGCCCATTGAATATTTTTTTTTTTTGTCCTAAGGGATTGAATAATGACAAAAAAAAATAAAAAATTTACAAAAAGTTGTCACTAAATGATATATTGCTCACACATGCCATGGTTATATGTGGAATTGCACCCCAAAATATATTCCGCTACTTCTCCTGAGTATGGGGATACCACATGTGTGGGACTTTTTGGGAGTCTAGTCACGCACGGCACCCCGAAAACCAATCACCACCTTCAGGATTTCTAAGGGTGCAAATTTTTGATTTCACTCCTCACTACCTATCACAGTTTCGAAGGCCATAAAATGCCAAAATAGCACAAAACCCCCCAAAATGACCCCATTTTGGAAAGTAGACACCCCAAGATATTTACTGAGAGGCATGTTGAGTCCATGGAATATTTTATATTTTGCCACAAGTTGCGGGAATATTACAAACTTTGTTTTTTTGCACAAAGTTGTCACTAAATGATATATTGCTCACACATGCTATGGGCATATGTGAAATGACACCCCAAAATACATTCTGCTGCTTCTCCTGGGTACAGGAATACCACATGTGTGGGACTTTTTGGGAGCCTAGCCACGTACGGGACCCCGAAATCCAAGCACCGCCTTCAGGATTTCTAAGGGCATACATTTTTTATTTTACTCCTCACTACCTATCACTACCTATCACAGTTTTGAAGGCCATAAAATGCCAAGATGGCACAAAACCCCCCCAAATGACCCCATTTTGGAAAGTAGACACCCCAAGCTATTTGCTGAGGGCCATGTTGAGACCATTGAATATTTTTTTTTGTCCCAAGGGATTGAATAATGACAAAAAATCACTAAATGATATATTGCTCACACATGCCATGGTTATATGTGGAATTGCACCCCAAAATATATTCCGCTACTTCTCCCGAGTATGGGGATACCACATGTGTGGGACTTTTTGGGAGTCTAGTCGCGCACGGCACCCCGAAAACCAATCACCACCTTCAGGATTTCTAAGGGTGCAAATTTTTGATTTCACTCCTCACTACCTATCACAGTTTCGAAGGCCATAAAATGCCAAAATAGCACAAAACCCCCCAAAATGACCCCATTTTGGAAAGTAGACACCCCAAGCTATTTGCTGAGAGGCATGTTGAGTCCATGGAATATTTTATATTTTGCCACAAGTTGCGGGAATATTACAAACTTTTTTTTTTTGCACAAAGTTGTCACTAAATGATATATTGCTCACACATGCTATGGGCAGAAGTCAAATTACACCCCAAAATAAATTTTGCTGCTTCTCCCGAGTACTGAGATACCACAAATGCGGGGGACTTTTAGGGAGCCTAGCCATGTATGGGACCCCGAAAACCAAGCACTGCCTTCCGGATTTAAATATAAAATGCTACCAAAAAAACTGTTAGCGATCGCAGGGATCAGGCCTAACTCTGCGATTGCTGCAGTTATGTGTTTAGTGTTTTGTAAGTGACAGTGATCGATCGATACTGCAATTGGGTGGGCTGGGCAGAGGGGCAAAACGCAGGTGCCAGCAGGTATCTGGGCTGATCCCGCTAACAATGCGTTTTTTTGGAACCCTGAACTGCTGGGAACGCTAGTATAGATCTGATCAGATCAGATATTGATCTGTTCAGATTCTATACCACTACAGGAGGTTTATGCTTTGCGTGTGGGTGTTAGCGGTACTGGCACTAACCTAGCGCTGCCTGGGGCGACGCAGACCCTGACCCTAAAACCTAATTGATATCACCCGCCAGGTGATCAGGGGGTTAAACCTTTATTGGGTAATAAATGGGGGGTGCCCTGATGCTATAAAAAGCAAACTAACCAGAGTCACCCGTAACACTTATACGGTGATCAGTGCTGAAAGGGTTAACTAGGGGCAATCAGGGGGTTCAAATTTTTATTAGGTAGTATATGGGGGTCCCTGGCGCTATATAAAAACCTGATGGGGAACCTAAATAACTAACTGGCTAACCAGCGTCACCGGTGACACTTATACTGTGATCGCTGGTGAAAGGGTTAACTAGGGGCAATCAGGGGGTTAAAACCATTATTGGGTAGTATATGGGGGTACCTAACGCTATAAAAACCTGGCGGTGAACCTAAAAAAATAACTAGCTACCTAACGACACTAGTGACACTAATGCAGCGATCAGAAAAACGATCGCTTAGTGACACTGGCAAAAGGGGGTGAAAGGGTTAACTAGGGGCAATCAGGGGGTTAAAACCATTATTGGGTAGTATATCGGGGTACCTAGCGCTATAAAAACCTGGCGGTGAACCTAAAAAAATAACTAGCTACCTAGCGACACTAGCGACACTAATGCAGCGATCAGAAAAATGATCGTTTAGTGACAGTGGCAAAAGGGGGTGAAAGGGTTAACTAGGGGCAATCAGGGGGTTAAAACCATTATTGGGTAGTATATCGGGGTACCTAGCGATATAAAAACCTGGCGGTGAACCTAAAAAAATAACTAGCTACCTAGCGACAGTAGCGACACTGATGCAGCGATCAGAAAAATGATCGCTTAGTGACACTGGCAAAAGGGGGTGAAAGGGTTAACTAGGAGCAATCAGGGGGTTAAAACCATTATTGGGTAGTATATCGGGGTACCTAGCGATATAAAAACCTGACGGTGAACCTAAAAAAATAACTATCTACCTAGCGACAGTAGCGACACTGATGCAGCGATCAGAAAAATGATCGCTTAGTGACACTGGCAAAAGAGGGTGAAAGGGTTAACTCTAGGGGCAATCAGGGGGTTAAATCTTTATTGGGGGTGATAGGGGGCTACCCTGGACCTAACACTAACTGCCCTGACAGTTTTAACTGTTACAACTGACACTGAATGCATTGATCAGTAAAGAAATGATCAATGCAATCAGTGACACTGTGACTGGGGGGGAGGGAGGGTGGGGGGGGATCAGGGGGCAATCGGGGGGGATCGGGGGGGGGGTTTGTGTGCCTCTGTGTACCTACATGTCAGTGTAGTGTTGGTGCACACTTACTTTTAGTCTTCTCCTCGTAGTCCGGTCAAAAAGACCGCCCCGAGGAGAAGGACATCACTTCCTCCTTCCTGTGTAAACAATACACAGTGAGAGGAAGTTCGTCATTGGCCAGGAGCGATCCAGAGGGGGTGGCCAGAAACCAACGGCCATCCCCTCATCACGGATCGCTTCTGCAGCGAACCGGACCGCCGTATCCAGCGGGAGGGGGTCCGATCGGACCCCCCACCCGCTGGAAGGCAGACACGTACATCTACGTGCTTGTGCCTGCCTGTGCCATTGTGATGACGTACAATGGCAATACGGCGGTCCTTAAGTGGTTAAAACCTAGTGTTTGTGAATTTAATTATTTGCTATTTGTATTGTAGTCACAATGAAGTATAAGAATACATATTTTTGTTTATGCTCAAATATACAGGTTACTTTATTGAAAGAAAAAAGAAGCAGAGCTCCAGGTGGATGAGATTAAATTTTGACTTATGTAAGGATACCACTTTTGAACCCAAAAAAATGATTGAAGGTGTGGCTTATGAGGTTCGGGTTTTTGCTGTCAACTCAATAGGGATTTCTAAACCAAGCCTGCCCTCCAAACCCTTTGTCCCATTAGGTAAGTAAATGGTAGACTGCAAGTCGGTGGGCATAGTTTCTTGGTACTGGATTTGTAAATTTTAGAAGTATAATTATGTTTATAGCATAAATGAAGCATTTTAGGAATATTTTTGCACAACTGATGATTTTACTGAGTGCTTTAGTCCAGTTCTATTTCATTTACAATGTATATTTAAGTGATATAACTAAAGGGTTGGTGGGTCTACGGATAACAAAAAAGGTGTGCAATAGGGCTGATATCCCTTGAGGTGTCCGTAACATGGAACATGATTTGGCATTACTGGAAATATGGTCAAAAAAGTGAAAACTGCAGTTTGAATGTTACTAAATGAAAAATAATGCACCAAGGAAAAGAAATACCTTTGTAGAGTACAATATTGAAGGTATAGTGTTGGCCAGCACTAAAAAAGGAAAAAGATTTGGGAGTACCTATTTTAGATAATTGCAAAATGATCAAAAAGTATGACCAGGTAGTGAGAAAGGCAAATATAATTCTAGGATGCATCAGAGTAAATGAACACTGCAGTAGACCAGGCTATGATTAGGTTGCCCTTGCACAAACACTGTCAAAAGAACTTTGTTGGTGGAATCAGGCTGGTTAGAAATATTTGGTTGTTAGGCTATTGTTCCCTGAAATAAGATCAGTAAAAGTCATTTCAGCAATATACACTACCTCACAAAAGTGAGTACACCCCTCATATTTTTGTAAATATTGTATTCTATCTTTTCATGTGACAACACTTAAGAAATGACAATTTGCTACAATGTAAAGTAGTGAGTGTACAGCTTGTATAACAGTGTAAATTTTCTGTCCCCTCAAAATAACTCAACACACAGCCATTAATGTCTAAACCGCTGGCAACAAAATTGAGTACACCCCTAAATGAAAATGTCCAAATTGGGCCCAAAGTGTCAATATTTTGTGTGGCCACCATTATTTTCCAGCACTGCCTTAACCCTCTTGGGCATGGAGATCATCAGAGATACACAGGTTGCCAGTGGAGTCTTCTTCCACTCCTCCATGATAACATCACAGAGCTGGCGGATGTTAGAGACCTTGTGCTCCTCCACCTTCTGTTTGAGGATGCCCCACAGATGCTCAGTAAATATTAGATCTGGTGACATGCTTGGCCAGTCCATCACCTTTACTCTCAGCTTCTTTACCAAGGCAGTTGGGTGTGTTTGGGGTTGTTATCATGTTGGAATACTGCCCTGCGGCCCAGTCTCCAAAGCGAGGGGATCATGCTCTCAGTATGTCACAGTAAATGTTGGCATTCATGGTTCCCTCAATGAACTGTAGCTCCCAAGTGCCGGCAGCACTCATGCAGCCCCAGTCTATGACACTCCCACCACCATGCTCGACTGTAGGAAAGACACACTTGTCTTTGTACTCCTCACCTGGTTTCCGCCACAGACACTTGACACCATCTGAACCAAATAGGTTTATCTTGGTCTCATCGGACCACAGGACATGGTTCCAGTAATCCATGTCCCTAGTCTGCTTGTCTTCAGCAAACAGTTTGTGGGCATTCTTGTGCACATCTTTAGAAGAGGCTTCCTTCTTGTACGGCAGCCATGCAGACCAATTTGATGCAGTACTAACAGGCTGACCCCCCCACCCCTTCAACCTCTGCAGCAATGCTGGCAGCACGTCTGTTTTCCAAAGACAACCTTTGGATATGATTCTGAGCACATGTACTCAACTACTTTGGTTGACCATAATGAGGCTTGTTCTGAATGGAACCTGTCCTGTTAAACCACTGTATGGTCTTGTCCACTGTGCTGCAGCTCAGTTTCAGGGTCTTGGCAATCTTCTTATAGCCTAGGCCATCTTTATGTAGAGCAACAATTCTTTTTTTCAGATGCTCAGAGGTGCCATGTTAAATTTCCAATGACCAATATGAGAGAGTGAGAGAAATAACATCAAATTTAACACACCTGCTCCCCATTCACACCTGAGACCATGTAACACTAACAAATCACAATGGGGAGCCAAATTTTGAAATTTTTTACTTAGGTACTTAGGGGTGTACTCACTTTTGTTGCCAATGGTTCAGACATTAATGGCTGTGTGTTGAGTTATTTTGAGGGGACAGCAAATTTATAATGTTAGGCTTCATGTACATGGGACATTGTTTAACCGCTCCTGAACTATTTAACTTGACAGCTAGAAACCGACATCTAAAAATGTCAGTTTAGCCGTGTTCACATGTCACGTTTAGCCGCGTTTGCATCTAGAAGCGTTTTTAAAAAATGTTACCGCGTTTAGCAGCGTTTACAAGCTGTTACAGGCATTTGGCGTTTCAAATGCCTCTGAACATCCATCCTGAACACATTTTTTTGTGTTCCAAAAAATTATTTTAAACTCAGCTTCCAAGAAACAACTATAAATGACCCTGTGTACATGCACTGATAAGACAACATAGAGGAGAGTTCAGGGGCAGCTGAAAATAATGCCCAACTGCTCCTAAACGTCCGTTTACCAGCAGCAGTGTACACGCTGTACGCTCACTACTTTACATTGTAGCAAAGTGTAATTTCTTCTGTGTTGTCACATGAAAAGATATAATAAAATATTTACAAAAATGTGAGAGGTGTACACACTTTTGTGAGATACTGTACATATAGGTGAAAAATAATCAGCTGGCCAGAAATCATTCAATTAATGGATGTTCACCTAATGTTCAACTGCCTTCTAATGCTGCTTCCTTTTATTCAATCAGATTGTTGATTAATTTGCTTCTCTTTCCTCTAGCTGTCACAAGTGCACCAACCATGCTGACCGTAGATGGAGTAACTGATACCACAGTGACACTGAAATGGAGACCCCCTGACCACATTGGCGCTGCAGGGTTAGATGGTTATGTTCTTGAATACTGCTTTGAAGGAGGTAAACATTCAGAAATCATGTCCCCTGCCTCTTCTTTTTCTCTAATCCTCTTGCTTAACAGTAATTAATTTAACAATAAACAGTCTTGGGTTTCAACTGTTTCTTTTTCTAGTGTTTAAGAATGAGTTGTGAATATAAACAACCATTACCCATCCAGACTAACATCTATGAGCATCGCTGCTGCCTGTTGAAGAATGTTGCAGCCTTGTCAGTGCAGTAACATAATGATATGTATTGCTGGGTCTTTATGCATTGCTGCTGTGCATGAAAAAAAATCAGATTTGGATCTGGAATGGGAATGAAAAGAACTTTGATTTATACAGAATTCAAAACCACATATATGATCTCATAATATTGTATGGTGATAAGCATTTAAGAGATCATGTCTATTCACAGATGTCAGACACACCTTCCCCAGGATGCCAGACTGTGGGTCCAATCCTGGCAACAGAAGTTGTAGCATGGACTATTAAAGGGACTTTGTAATCTCCTTAAAGCTGCTAAATAAAAGATCCCCCTTCCCTCCAAAGATATCATGCACCATAACATGCCAAACTGTACCTTAATGGTCATTGTTGTGTGCATAGAAAAGCTACAGCCTGCAAAAGTGCCCATGCAAATACTGAGTTTCTCAGAATCAATATTTGCATAGATGTGATATGTACTCACCTTCTATATGTTGGAGCTGGCTCTAGGCTTCCACAGTCTATTACATGGGTGAAATGGTGGGGGTGATACACCCTCTCTCACTACAGACTAAAAATGTGTGCATTTCTTTAGGCTCCAAGGGCTTTGTGAAGAGCAGGACAGTGATCACAATCCAGGGAAGGAGCTTGCTATAGCAGCTTAGGGCACACTACAGGGTCAATTTAAATCTTTGTACTTGATAACACTGCAACTTATTACATTGGCCCATACATTTTTATGGATTTCTATGCATTTTTCAATTTTAAACAAGTATTCTTTAAAAAATATGTTTTCACTGAACAAGCACAAGAAATCTTACTATATGTATTGTTTTACACATTGCTACTGATTTTAACAAAAGCCTGTGTAGAAACATTCTTTTTTAACCCACATATAAATGTATGCATTGACCACACATAGTATACAACACCTTAATTGCATTTTATTAGTTGTGACTATTGACATTAATTTTATTTCCACTAGGAAACATAGTAAAGGTAAATGGCTATTATAAAAAAAATAGCAAAAAAGTTGGAAGGAAACTCTGACAAGAATATACCGCTGGGAACATGCTAAAATCTAGCTCTGCGTTATTCAGTTAGTATTGCCATATGGCTTCTACCACATACATATTTAATTTTATTCTATTAAAATTATATATACTGTAGACTTCTTTCCTCACACATTTCTTTGAAGTACAGCAAGAGGCTTTCATGTTTTATACTTTACTAAACTAAGCATGTGGAACTTCAGCATCAATATATCTGCACTGGTGTGAATGCCTGGATTAATGGTAGGGTAGATTAACATTGTTTTGTATGTACATACCAAGTAAAAACTAATGCACAGGTCAGATACAAATGCATCCCCAGCCCTGATTTGTCAAAACAGTATTTCTGAGGTTGGTGCATCTTCACCAGGCGGAAATGAGAAACATGAAAAACCCGAATTTACAGATGCGGAGAAAGACATGTTAGTTGATTGTGTGTCTAAGAATGGCCCACACATCTGCGGTGCTTTGTCTGCTAAAACTACCAAAGCTGAGAAGAGTAAGATATGGGCAGACATCCAAGCCAAGGTTAATGCGACAGGGGGCAAGAACAGGTCTATAGCAGACTTAAAAAAACAATGGAATGCTCTCAAAAAGAAAACCAAGGATAAATTGCAACAAAATAAAAAAGGTGTCATTGTGGAAAATGGAAATGTGCCTGAATCTGAATCGAATCTGACTCCTTTGGAGAAACGTGTGGAAGCCATGTTGGAACTTCAGCAATTGGAGGGAACACCTGGAGATGAAGAAGATATCCAAGATGATGTTACAGGAGGTAAAACTTAATTTAAAATGTACAACCTTATTTAGGTTATATTGATATAAAGAAGGGTATAGTGAAATACAGAGAGGGTATAACATCTGTCCTAATGGTCCCCCCAATTTTTTTATCCACAATTCCAGCCCCATGTATCATGTAATAATAGTTTTTCTCTGCTCAACTTCTTTTCCCCCTCCATAGTGAAAGTCTTATAACTTAATTCAATCCTCCCAATCTTTATAATGCCTTTACAGTTTCCTGCCATCCTGCCATGAAGATTTCCATACTGGACAATAGCTTAAGTTTAAGGAATTCTGCAGAGAATATAGATATCTTTTTAGTTTCAGAAAATTGGCTTTTTAAGAAAAATAAATAGCAACAAGTTTTTGAAAAGTAGTCAGTCATATAACCACTGATAAACCACCAGAAAGTCCAACTGAAGTCTAAGGTTTTCTTTTTAGATAAAGTCCTGTACCGTTGCATCATGGCACTTAACTGACATTGTAAAGACCTTCAAATACCTTTGGCCCTTTTTGAAAATGTGCTTTCTGTCATTTAACTCCAGTGCTTTATACTGGCAAAGATAAGTGGAGGCCACACCCCTTCATCACATGCACCCTTTCACAGATTTTAAGTTCTGAGGAGGAGAAGGGTGTGTCTGGCCAATTCTGTAAAATTACAGAGTGCATTAGATCAAGTTCTGGTGCATATTGAACTGAACAATTATTTTGGACCCGCAGTGCAAAGCTTCCACTAACAGGAAGGAGGAGATAAAACTCTGGAAGTGAAGGCCATTAGTACAATGTCTATCTAGCTGAATATCTATTTCTGTGGCCTCGGTTGGGCTTTAATAGTTCAATATAGTGATATGCATTATTAAAAAAAAAATTCGTATAGTAAAGGTGTTGTGTATATGTACTTAGTATATATGACTATATGATCAGTGGCCAGACCATGTAGTTTGTATTGCAAGTCAATGATCGACAGCTTAATTGTGAAGCTTTCCATTTATAGTAGCTTTACTTTATTGCTGAAGAGGATGCACATAGCTAATCATTTTATTATCTTATGAAACCTATCATTATTCAAACATAGAATACCTCAATGAGTAGCAGTATGACTATAAAGTATTTAAAAATACTATGAACATAGAAGACTGAAATTATGATACCTATGGAATTGATGATTTGGAGAAATAATCCTATAAGATTAGGTTTCCTGGTTTAATGTCTCTTCACCCAACACAACTCAATGCCTATGAGTATTATACTCATATTATTTACTTTTATAAAGTATAATAATATTACTATTATGTATATAATGCATATAACACATATTGTTCTACATTTTAATTAGGTAACTGTGTAATTTTGCAGGGTAATGTTTTATGTTTAGCACTATTGCCAGCAAGTGGCAAGCTTTTGGTAAGCTCTAAGTTCTCCAAAGGCACTTTCTTAAAGATGTTGTGCTACAATTGTATCCTAACAACTCTGTGTAGGTACTATTCCCTTCTAGCAGAGATACACAATCTTTGCAAGGTATCAACTATAGCAAGCAGACAATACTGAAATGTATCTGCAATGTATTCAAACCACAGTATGGTACACTACAAAGCACACATTTGTGTGACTTTAAGTACATTGCATAGGCAGCCCACTTAGGTCCTGTACCATTTTTTAAAACAACAATAATAATTTAGCCTTTTTCCATCTAAAGTTACTAAACTAAAAATGTAATGTTGATTTTTTAGTGTTCTACTATTATTTAGTTTGTGTATCATATGCAAATGATGTTTTCTTGGCCCCGTAAGCATGTGTAAAATTCCATTTATCTGCAATTGCTCCATCTTCATCAGGAGAAGCAGACAAGCCGAAATTTACAGATGAGGAATTGAACACTTTAGTGGAAAATATTGACAAACTTGGGCCCCAACTCTTTGGAGCTCAAACCAACACTGCAGATAAGGACAAAATGTGGGCAGATTTACAAAAGCACATAAATACTGTAGGGGGCAATAACAGGTCAATCGAGGAAATAAAGAAAGCATGGAGAAATCTCAAACAACAAACAAAGAGAAAGCTGGACCATAACAAAACCCAGAAAATTTTGGAAAGTAAAGGAGAAAAAGCCAATTTTCTTGAGTTGACATCCATAGAAAAGCGTGTGGAGGTTGTATTACAAATCAAAGAAATTGACTCAGCGGACTTCCATGAGGAACTGGATGAAGGTAACAAAAATATTCTCAATTTATTATACTTGTGCTTCACCAGTCATAGTAGAAATGCCTTTAACTATAACCAAATGTTCGTATTGCAAACTGTTCAAAAGCCTTTGCAAAAATAACAAACTAAAGCTAGGAAAATGCTGATGTTCCTGATATAACAGCCATTCTAAATGTTCCTTTTTATTTTATAATCTGCACTGCAAAAAAAAACAGAACCGGAAGATAAAATGTGGCTATTATGAATATTACCTCCACTTCTCTTTGCAATAGATTGTAACCACATCCCCATTTCCTATAATGTTTGTCAAAGCTTCCCTTTTGGACCAGAGAAAATGCTAACTTCTCAGAATTATATTAAAACACAACTCCAATTTTGTTTTGGATTACATTGGGAAAGATTAGAGCCTCTGTCAGATTTTAACTGCTGCTTTTGTTCCTTTTCCTGTCAGTTCAGAAAGTGATGTAAAATTTCTCCAAGTGGAACACATACAAAAACAAAAATATTTTTACTAGATTGGGCAAAGACCAGACCCTATGACATTTTCTGTATTGTTGTGTGTCCCTTCATGTCATGGTGGAAACCGTGCCACTCTATTTCTTGTATGGGCATGATAGGGGCAGGAAGTGAGGAAAAACCTTCCCAGTGGCATCATAGAGAAAAAAAAAACTGGCAGAAATTCCTCTCTCTTTCCCACTTTATCCAAAACTAAAATATATTTTGGCTGCTACTAATGCTTCCCGCACAGTTAAGCAGCTGTATGATATAAAGATATTACAGAAATCTGTATGCCCAGTGCTTACATCATAGACAACTTTCAAGTTTAGGTGGCAATTGGCAATTTAGCATTGCCAATACTGGTTTACTGGGTGTTTAAATTCCTGGAAACTGCCCTCATTGTACTGTATGTCCTGATCCTTTTCCTACTTTGCACCCAGTAATATATGTTTTTGTAAATTATTGTTCATGTAATGCAATAACCCCATGACTTAAAATGTTTGCGGAAGAATGCAAAGGAGGCCAGAAGCATGCATACTGCACATCAGTTGTTCGTGAATTTGACATTAGCCCACATCCAAAGATGTAAGCATAGTTCAACCATTCAGTCCTTCCTCAAGTGATAACACAGGGATTTTATTCAGGATTCAGCGCTGGGCTGAATATGCAATCTCTCTAACAGGAGCAGAATTTTCAAACCACAGCAGGATGGTCTCAGAGTCAGGAGGTTGCTGGCAGTAATGTTGGAAGCAGAAATTCTCCTTACTAATGATAACTCATTATAGTGGAATTTTGCCAGAGACTGGTGGGGGAAAAAAATTGTATTGTAGGTGGAAGTGCAGTTATACTTAAAGCAGTATTAAACCCAAAAGCAAACATTTATTATATTGCAGCTTAAACATTTTAAGATGTGATGGCTGTATTAGTTTCCAATTTTAGACTTCCTTTCTTCTATTTTCATCTGGTAATCCAGCCAGCAAGTCAATTGTGTTTTACAAGCTCAAGCCCTCCGGTGGAATGTTTTCAAGGATGAGACAATCCAATTAACACTGGAAGGTGTGATTAAAATGAAAAGCTTTTATTTATTCATAATTGCTTAAAAGAAAAAACTGTGCTGAGAAGTAAAGCGCAAAAATAGCTGCCAAGACTTAAAGATTTTGATACAAAATTCTATACAGACCATTCATAAAGAAGTGAAGAGCTCAAGAATAGATATGTGGGCAAAATTAAATAAAAACAATTGCTTTTAAATTAAGTGAAAAAAAGTAAAAAATAGATAAGTCCATCTAAGAGGAGGAAAACACAGAAGGGAAAAACCAAGTGAATGTTATGCCGCGTAACATGTCCGGACATGTTATTATTTGTCTGATGGACAAACTGCCGGAAAGTCCGCCAGACTTTCCGAACGAGCGGACCTGCCCACACACAACCGGACTTTTCTGGTGGACTAGGTCTGCTGGACTTTTGGCGGGAGTCCACCATACTTTTGAAAATGAATGGACTTGCCCGCGCACGGAGGAAAGTCCGTTCATTTTGAACGCGGCTCCAGGTAGCCTGGACTAGCCAGGGAGGTCAATGTCGCCGCCTATGACAGTGAGATTGACACGTTGCTGGCCCCGTCACCTGGTATGGAAAAAACAGCGTGGGGGTCCCCCCCAGAGTCCATATCAGACCCTTATTCGAGCCCGCAGACGAGCGAGCGCCCCCCTCCTGAGCTGTACCAGGCAGCGTGCCCTCAACATGGGGTGGTGCTTTGGGGAAGGGAGGGCCATGTGGCCCCCCCCACCCCAAAGCACCTTGTCCCCATGTTGATGAGGATAAGGGCCTCTTCCCGACAACCCTGGCTGTTGGTTGTCGGGGTCTGCGGGCGGGGGGCTTATCGGAATCCGGGATCCCCCTTTAATAAGGGGGCCCCCAGATACTTGCCCCCCCACCCTATGTGAATGAGTATGGGGTACAATGTACCCCTACCCATTCATCTGTGAAAAAAGTGTAAAAAAGAAAACACAACACAAGGGTTTAAAATAATTTATTGCACAGCTCCGGGGGTCTTCTTCCGTCTTGGGGGGTCTTCTCGCAGGACTCCTCCGCTATCTTCTGCTAGCTCTTTTACTAGTGGAGGAGCCTGGCTTTCTTCTTAGTCGCCGCCCGGGGGTCTTCTTCCAACGTCGGGGGTCTTGTCCCCCTCTTCGGGGGTCTTGTCCCCCTCTTCGGTTCTTCTTGTCGGGCCTCCGCTTTCTTCCTTTAGCTCTTTTACTAGCGGTGGCCCGGTCTTCTGTCGCTGCCTCTTCTTTAGACTTAGGGGGTCTTGTCCCCCTCTTCAGTTCTTCTTGCCCGGTCTTCTGTCACCGCTGTCGTCGTCGCCGTCGCCCCTTCTCTTCTTCTTCTTCCTTGAGATGTTGACTCGACGCTGTCTCTGGCCATAACGACAGGGACATGTTGCCTGGCAACTTATATAGAGACAATGGGCGGGGTCACCGGGTGATGTCCCTGCCCATTATGATGTCACAGTCCCAGCATCCTGATGCTGGATGCTGGGACTCCAAGGACTGATTGACTCATTCTGCGGCCCCATTAGACTGCGGGTGATACACAGAGGAGAAAGCAAGCTGAATTCCCAACTGTGCACAAAAGGCTCATCAGAATCGGGACACAAAGCAACTACCGCTGTCCGAGACAATCACTTTGGGTAGCCCAGGTAAGCGAAAGATCTCCCGAGCAAAAATGGAAGCTAGTTCCTTAGAAGTGGACAACTTCTTAAGTGGAATAAAATGAGACATTTTCGAGAACCAGTCATCCACCATAAGGATAACTGTGTTGCCCTGGGAGTTGGGTAACTCCACAATGAAATCCATATACAGGTGGGTCAAGGACCTTTCTCCATTATGTATGGGTTGTAGGAGGCCCACTGAAGGGTGTCGTGGAGTCTTACTTTGAGCACACATGGAACAGGCAGCTACGAAGGTGGTTACATCAGCACATAGATTAGGAGCATTTGTAACGTCATGGCAAACTAATCCATGCAGTGATCCTGCTCATCCAATCTGGAAAAAAATATTAACAAACAAGTGGATTGATTGCATCTTCTGAATTCATGGCCTTCGCCTACTATCGGAAACCATGAAACAGACTGAGACAGAAGTGCAGTTAAAACACACTTGTTTAATAATAATAAAAAAAGGTAAACAGAGTAAATGTAGTCAAAACATAGCCAGAGTTCAGGAACCAGAACGGATAGTCAGACAAGCCAAAACGTCTGAGGGAGCCAGAGATGAATGTAGTAGAACAGCAGGCAGGATCTGGAGCCAGAAGGAATGTCAGCAAAGCAAGTCTTTAACAGAAACACAGGAGAGCGTCTCTAGAGGTGTGACCAGTGCGAAGGCAGAGATGATCTGGACTGGACGACTTAAGTAGGCAGGCTGACGAGCAGGATATCATCAACAGGTGAGTCACTGTGGAGAGATAGGAGCTGGCAATTAGCAGACAGCTGAGCAGGCAGCTCAGAAAAGGAAGGGCTGAACCTGATGGTGAAGAATTTTATACATAAAGTCCATATACAGTATGTACAGTATATACAGTATGTGATAAATCCATACAGAGCAAAGTTCTATTTAATTCCATCCGTTTAATAACAAATCTTCCAAAGCAGCTTATCTGCCAGCAAGCAAAGTGCAATTCTTCAAATATATTAATAGTAAAAAGGTTAAGTCTGAGCATGTAGGCCCTTTGCAAAATAATCTGGAGTGGGTGACTGGGGACAAAAAGAAGGCTAAATACTTTCTTCAGCTCTGTGTATACAAAAGAGCATGGGGGAGCTCATATCCATAATGGGGGTGGTACTGACGCAGCCCCAAATCCACAATGGCTCAAAAGTGATATGGTCCAGAAATATTTAGACAGAATAAAGGTGGATAAAGCACCTGGACCTGATGGCATCCACCCACGGATCCTAAAAGAATTGAGCTCTGTAATTTCAAAGCCATTGTATCAAATTTTTAGGGACTCATTAATGACAGGAATAGTACCACTGGATTGGCACAGGGCCAATGTGGTGCCTATATTTAAAAAGGGAACAAAGTCTTTACCAAGTAATTATAGACCCGTTAGTTTAACTTCTATAGTTGGGAAAATACTGGAGGGATTAATAAAAGACCACATAGACGAGTTCTTTCAGGAAAAAAATATTTTGAGCAACAGACAGCATGGATTCATGAAAGACAGAAGTTGTCAGACAAACCTGATTTCTTTTTATGAGGTGGTAAGTAAAACCTTGGACAGAGGGGTGCCGGTGGACGTGATATATTTGGATTTTGCAAAAGCGTTCGATACAGTTCTGCACACACGGCTCATGTGTAAGGTAAAGTCTACAGGTTTGGAAATATCAGTTTGTAAATGGATAGAAAACTGGCTAAAAGACAGAATTTAGAGAGTCGTGGTTAATGATTCTTACTCTGAATGGTCTAAGGTTATCAGTGGTGTACCCCAAGGTTCAGTGTTGGGACCCTTACTTTGTAATACCTTTATAAATGATATTGGGTCTGGGATCGAAAGTAACATTTCCGTGTTTGCAGATGACACCAAGCTATGCAGTGGAATAACGTCCTTACACGATGTCTCCAATTTACAAGCCAACCTCAATGCTCTGTCTACTTGGGGCGACTATGTGGCAGATGAGGTTTAATGTTGAGAAATGTAAAGTTATGCACTTGGGGGCTAAGAATATGCATGCATCGTACATGCTAGGGGGAGTACAACTGGGGGAATCCATAGTGGAGAAGGATCTGGGGGTTTTGGTAGATCATAAGCTCAATAATAGCATGCAATGCCAAGTTGCGGTTTCCAAAGCGAGCAAAGTCTTTCCTGTATTAAGAGAGGTATGTACTCCAGAGAGAGAGATATAATTTTGCCCCTGTTCAAATCATTAGTAAGACCTCATCTGGAATATGCAGTTCAGTTTTGGGCACCAGTTCTCAAAAAGGATATCGGTGAATTGGAGAAAGTGCAGAGAAGGGCAACCAAACCGATAAGAGGCATGGAGGAACTCAGCTATGAGGAAAGATTAGAGGAATTGAATTTATTCACTCTTGATAAGAGGAGATTAAGGGGGGATATGATCAACATGTACAAATATATAAGGGGTCCATATAGGGAACTCGGTGTTGAGTTATTCACTATACAGTCAACAAAGAGGACAAGGGGGCACTCTTTACGTCTAGAGGAAAAGAGATTTAATCTCCAAATATGGAAAGGTTTCTTCACAGTAAGAGCTGTGAAAATGTGGAATAGACTCCCTGCAGAGCTGGTTCTGGCCAGCTCAGTGGATTGCTTTAAGAAAGGCCTGGATTATTTCCTAAGTGTACATAATATAACTGGGTACTAACATTTATAGGTAAAGTTGATCCGGGGAAAATCCGATTGCCTCTCGGGGGATCAGGAAGGAATTTTTTCCCCTGCTTTAGCAAATTGGATAATGCTCTGCTGGGGTTTTTTGCCTTCCTCTGGATCAACTGTGGGTATATGGGCTGGTATGATATTTATTATATATATATATTTTTTTTTGGGGTTGAACTGGATGGACTTGTGTCTTTTTTCAACCTGACTAACTATGTAACTATGTAACTATGAAATAACTTTTCACCACACAAACCTGCTCTAGTTGATGCACCTTACCAAAATGTTTGACCACCTATAAGGGGTGGCCAAACGGTCTTTGGGTATAGTCCAAATGGTAGGGAATCATCAAACCTCCAGACAACTGCTCTCCATATAAACATTCCACAGGAATCTATCCAAGTTAAGAGAAAAGCAAAAAGGCTCTCATGGTATAGTATTTCGTTAAAATCAATTTAATATAAAGATTAAAACATACTCACAGGGCAAATATACCAAAACGAGTGGTGTATAATATCAAAATACAGCCATCCTAATTCCTTCCTTGTGTTGAGCGTTTAACTTCCCGGGTCCTTTGGTGTGATCTGACAGATTCTGAAGACAAACCTTTACATGAAATGTATGCAGAGCTATACTTTGAAGGGCTAGAGGTGGTGCTGCCATTCTCTGCAGGGTTGGTGGTCCCTTATGTGTTACTATCCTTCTGCCTATGAAGACTGCTACCCAAGCAATCCACCATCAGCTGTAAGGGGCCACTCCCCCCTGATAACGTCCTTGGTGACAAATGCATTGGGTTGAGCCAACAAGAGAGAGATGATCACACCTGTCAGGACCCGGAAGTTAAAAGCGAAGAATTAGGAGCTTTTTTGCTTTTCGCTTAACCTGGATGGATTCCTGTGGAGTGAGTATATGGAGAGCTGTTGTCTGGAGGTTTGATGATTTCTATAACACAAAGTCCGCTTGGCCATCCATTATAGGTGGTCAAACATTCTGGTAAGATGCATTAATTAGAGCACATTTTTGTATGGTTGAGAGTTATTTCACTTCGCAGCCTACAGAGAAGCTGCTTTGAAAGATTTGTTACTAAACTGCTGGAATTCCTTGAATAGAACTTTATTCTATATGGGTATGGTCTTTATATATATATAATTCTTAACATGGTTTTTCACTTCTGTTGAGTGTTTTACTCCTCTTATCTTTTTTTCATATTTTTTTTTTCACTTGAGGTAAAATCAATTGCTTTTATTTAATTTTGTCCACATATCTATTCTTGAGAGCTACACTTCTTTATGAATTCTTTTATTTATTCATGATAACCTTTATCCCAAAAAGAAAAAACAGTTTGCTGTAACTGCTTATAAAGTGTGAGCTGGAGTCTGGCTTTAATTTGTTAGGCTTTTTGCACACTGGTGCTTTTCTAAACGCGTCTTTCCTTGCAGGAGAAAAGCAGCTGCAAAAATACTCCTATGTTTTCAAACACACTTAGGCACATCAAGCGCTTGGGCATTTTTGTCTTCATTTCACTGGCTAGAATAGTAATTTATTCTGACCCCTAAAATGGAAAAACACTCGAGCGCTATGAGCGCCTAGCGTAAACACGTAGAATGTGCTTACCTCCGTTTAGGTGTGAGAGGCATTTTTTTCTGCCAAAACGCTCCTCTCTTGAAAACTGATGCAGCGTACGCTGCAATATAGTACATATTTGGTTTTGGGTTTAAAGCCACTTTTGAGTTTATAATACAGTTTAAACATTCAGTCCTCCCTCAGGTGATAAGACAGGGATTTAATTCATGGCTCTGCATTGGGCTATATGAGCAATCTCTCTGGAGGAAGCAGAATTTTCAGGGCACAGCAGGATGCACTCAGAGTCAGGAGGTTGAATGCAATAGTGTTGGAAGCAGAATTTTTTTACATAAATAATAACTCACCCATCAGCATTCCTTTTGGAGCGCTGGGGAAAGATTTTTTTTTTAAATTCAAGTGGAAGTGCTGCAGGCACTTAAAGTCTAAGTTCACCTTTTTTTTTTTTTCTAAATTCCAGCTCCATTATGTACCAATATAGCATTAATGTACTTATTTTGCAAAACTAAAAAAGCTTTCCATTAATTCTACACACGCATACCTCCCTTTCTTTATAGCTGTTTAAAAACACTGCTCGATTACTTCTGCCTTACTTCCTGGACAGATGGTAAATGATACAGGGTGTGTGCTAATGATCTGGTTAACTCCTTCCTGTATCATGACCTAAAGTCTGTCCATGAAATAAGGCAGAAGTAATAGAGCAGTGTTTTTGAACAGCTATAAAGAGAGTGAGGTAAGCCTGTGTAGGATTAATGGAAAGCTGTTTTATTTTTGCAAAATAAGTACATTAATTCTGTATTGGTACATAGGGGAGCAGGAATTTAGAAGGGAAAAAAAAGTGAACTTAGCCTTTAAAACCACTCACCAATAGTGTTTAGTTTACATACATAAACTTCATTACATACAGTTGAAATACATTTTGAAGTTACTTGAAACTCGTAATGTTACAATAATAAGTTGCAGAATGATAAGAAATATCAGTTCAAAGGAAATAAAAATCATAAGGAACATGTATTAAATCACAAAAATGAATAGTGGCCAGCTTCTTAGATGGAAACGACAGGTCAAAGATAGTCCACAGTTGGGAAATGCAGTTTCTGTGCAGTGAAAGGTAGTCTTTAAAGAAAGTACAGACATGCTGTAAGCTACAGGCAACAACACGGGCAACAATGATCATCCGATTCCAGTGAGTTAAAATGGAAAAGAACAAGTTTAGATATAAATGGGATGTAAAGGTTACTTACTGTATAAAAATGATTAGTCAAGGGCTATAAGAAATAAGGTACACATGTAAGAATGTACTCCAGTGCTCTTATTACACATAGGATTTAATGGTCATAGAAACATTTACAATTTATCATATCATCTTTTAAACTCTTTACACCACACTGTGAAAATAAACCTTGGCCACATTTTGAACAGAAATTCACTGAATTTTAAGGTGTTTAGAATTTTGAGGGTCCAGGGATTAGGCCCACAAAAGTGAATATCATTTGTGGTGATTATGAGACTATCAATGTTTATTTATTAATATAATATAAGAATTATCAGAGAGACTGAGTTATGACTTTAAACACTTCTATACATGGTTCTACATTAAGATTGAAAATCATAATCCTCCCAATCACCACGTAATCTGATATAATCCCCACTAGAGAGCTACCCTATCATTCCTGGCAAATAACAAATACAATGGCTTTTATTTGTTTCTATGTTGTAAAAAAAGCCCACCATCTTCATATGCTTTTGCTTGCTTTTTTCTCTTTAAATATATATGTGATTTGTGAAGCATTTTAAATCCAAACATTGGCAAATAAAGGGAAATTTAACTCCTGGTAATTGTGAAATCCCAAAAGCGCAAAATTGTGGATTATGGATACTGGAAAACTTCACAGAGAAGAAAATGAATATAATGTGCATCACTCTCCATGGATAGTACTACAAGAAAGTTGGGCATGATTGTAAATTACTGCCTTTTTCATCCACTGGATATCTCCAAATGACAGTCAAGATGGACAATGTGCTACAGAACAAGATCTATTTTATACTGGAGATATGAACCAAGATGTCAAGACTGTTTCTAAGCTCATCACACACTTTACATCTCAATGTCCAATTTCCCTTATTAAGTATTACCTTCAGATGCGATTTGAGTATACACTTGCATCGCATTTGGTCAAACCTAAAAATTATACAGGTCTTGTTATATAAAGTTATGATACACCTCTAATCACATATCCCTTAACAAGTCATCCTTCCATACAACAAAATCTTGATGATTTTCACACTTGATTAGGTGTGCTAGAAGCTAGATTATGGCAGTCCAGTCAGATCTTTACAATGTAAGGATTGGTCTGTATAATCTTACTTGTCATGTGGATCATTGGCCAATATTAATTTCCATTCTATCTGTTCCATTCTATCTACAGTTATTTATTTATTTTTTTTGGGGGGGGGGGGGGGGGGTAAAAAAGTTTCATAAATACAAAAGTGTTTTCAGCATATACGACCAATTGATAGCTGTAAAATGTAAAATCCTAGAGAGAGAGTATGCATTCTACTCCGAGGAGTACACATGGGTCATATTCAAGACTGGATTATATACTATTAGAAAATAGATTATTAGAAATAATAGGTAAAATATCTATTGAAGCCATTACTTTATCTGATCATGCACCAGTGGCAATGGAAATGGAAATGGAGATTACAGAGGTACAGAATAAGACAAATATTTAGAGACTAAATGAGACACTAATACAAGATCAGGAGATAATAGAAAAAATAGAGAAAGAATTGGAACAATACTTTAAGATAAATAAGACTCAGGAGTTATCAGAGGCTATGGGAAGCACATGAGGCCTATATAAGACATTAAAAGAAGATACTTAAGTTCATATGACAGCACAAAAAAATGAGAATACAATTTGCAGTACTAAGCAAAGCTTAAATACATGGAGGATTCCATTTTAAAAGATATTATAATGCAGTTTTATTATCACAAGTTATAGATTGGACATTTAATTCACATGGGAAAAATTGGGTTAAAATTGAAAACACATTAACAATGAACGTATTTAAAATATGGGATTTAATACACAAAGGAAATGGGAATATAATTTACCAGTAATACCACTCACAAGGACAAAATATTTTTTTCCAGGGATGAGACACTATTTTAAGTATGGATAATGGATAAAAATGCATGATTAAAGGATATTATGAAAGAGGGAGAGATATACACAATCCAAGAATTAAGGCACAAAAAGGAGTTGCTAGTGATAGATAAACTAAGATACCATCAGTTAAGACATTTTATAATGACACCGCCACACTTAATAAGATAATACCACATCAAATAAATGGAGCAAAACACCTGATCCCAAAACATTGGCAAGCATTGGAAAGCCCAACACTAATGCTGCGTACACACGACCGGAGTTTGACGGACTAGGTCCGATTGACTTTTGACCGAGGTCTGACAAACTTTCCGAATGAGCTGACTTGTGTACACATGAACGGACTTTCTGACAGACTAGGTCTGACGGACTTCCCGACAGACTTTCAAAATGAACGGACTTGCCTGTCCGCTCATTTTGAACATGACTCCAGGTTAGACGAGAATAGAAAGGGAATTCAATCTCGCAGCTTTCATCGGTGAGATTGACACTTTGTGAGCCCCGTCGCCTGGTATGGATTTTAAGGGGAACCCCCTACGCCGAAAAAATGGCTGTACCAAGCCGCATGCCTTCAACATGGGGGGTAGGTGCTTTGGGGAAGAGGGGTGCCCTGTGGCCTTCCCACCTCAAAGCACCTTGTCCCCATGTTGATGAGGACAAGGGCCTCTTCCCGACAACCCTGGCCATTGTTTGTCGGGGTCTGCGTACAGGGGGCTTATTGGAATCCAGGAGCCCCCTTTAATAAGGGGGCCCCCAGATCCCGACCCCCACCCTATGTGAATAAGTATGGGGTACATCGTACCCCTACCCATTTACCTGGTGGAAAAGTGTAAAAAAAAACACTACACAGGTTTTTAAAGTAGTTTATTAGGCAGCTCCGGGGGTCTTCTTCCGACTTCGGGGATCTTCTTACGACTTTAGGGGTCTTCTTCTGACTTTTCCACGCTTTCCGGTTCTTCTCCTGGGCTTCTCTGATATCTTCTGCTCTTTTGCCGCTCTTTTGCTAGTGGTGACACGGCTTTCTCCTTCGTTGTCACCATCGCCGTCTTCTTTTTCTTCTTCCTTCTTCTGTTCTTCCGATGTTGACATGACGCTCTCTCCCGCTGTAATGCTGTGGACACGGTTTGCGACGACTTATATAGGCATAAGGGTTGGGGTCACTGTGTGATATCACATGGTGACTTCGCCGCTTATGATGTCACAGTCCTGGGACTGTGGCGTCATAATGGGCGAGGTCACCATGTGACATCACCCGGTGACCCCGCCCCTTATGCCGATTTAAGTCGTCACGCCCAGTGTCCACGGCATTACAGCGGGAGAGAGCGCTGTGTCAACATCGGAAGAGCAGAAGAAGGAAGAAGAAGAGGGAGACTTCGCAGAAGATAGCGGAGGAGCCCGGGAGAAGAACCGGCAAGTCAGAAGAAGACCCACAAAGTCAGAAGAAGACCCCTGAAGTCAGAAGAAGACCCCCAGAGCTGCCTAATAAACTACTTTAAAAACCTGTGTAGTGTGTTTTTTTATTGACACTTTTTCCCCCAGGTGAATGGGTAGGGGTATGTTGTACCCCATACTTATTCACATAGGGTGGGGGCCAGGATCTGGGGGCCCCCTTATTAAAGGGGGCTCCCAGATTCCAATAAGCCTCCCACCCGCAGACTCCAATGACCAACGGCCAGGGTTGTCGGGAAGAGGCCCTTGTCTTCATCAACATGGGGACAAGGTGCTTTGGGGTGGGGGGCCGCAGGACACCCCCCTTCCCCAAAGCACCCACCCCCCATTTTGAGGGCATGCGGCCTGGTACGGTTCAGGAGGGGGAGCGCTCGCTCGTCCCCACCCCTTTCCTGACCGGCCAGGCTGCGCGCTCGGCTAAGGGTCTGGTATGGATTTTGGGGGACCCCATGCCTTTTTTTGGCGTAGGGGTTTCCCCTTAAAATCCATACAAGGCCTAAGGGCCTGGTGTACAGTACCTTGTAGCCAAGAACCAGCGCGATCGCGATGGAAACATTCTCGCGGGCAGGTGCAGTAGCTGCCCTTGTGTCGTATTTGGTCAGACCAGCAGACAGACGAACAGGCTTCCCGATAGGAGCCTGGTCCGGCGGACCAAGATTTAAAACATGTTCTATTTCTAGGTCCATCTGACTTTTGGGAAGAAAATGTCAGACGGCGCCCACACATGATCGAATTGTCCGACGGATTCTGGTCCGCCGGACCAAGTCTGCCGGAAAGTCCGATCGTGTGTACACGGCATAAGAGAATGGGTTCAAAGGGTACAATTTATATATAACATGGAAGAATTGTAACATTACGGAGAAGATAGAATAGAAAAATTTTCAAATATTTGGAAAGGATGGAAATAGTTTAAGAATAGAAAGAAATACTGGGACTGAAAAAAAGAGAGGTAGAGGGAATTAATGAAGGAGATTATAACACATGTTCAAGGAATGTGAGATGGGGAAGGTGGGATAAGGGAAAGTTATATTTTTATGAATGAGAATTTTGTATTTTATATTTTGTATAATGTGAAATTTAATAAAATTTTAATTAAAAGAAAAAAGACCAATTCCAGTCAAAAATGTACCAGTTTTACATGGTTGCCAGCAAACTGGATCACATGCCAGCTTTTTATATCTTACTTCAGTGAAAAGATGCTCTCTCACCTGAATCCCTATTCCTGTCCAACTGCCTTGGTCATTACATACACAAAGATAGTGTCTGTCTCTGTCAATAGATTCTGAATTATTTTGATTATATAATTGAGCAACCCATTTGCAAGACACTGTTGTGATAGTGCTTTAGGAGGTTTTAGAGGCAGTAACTTCTATGAAAAAATTTAACTAGTGGGTTTTATGAAATATATAAGAAGTTAGTAGATTATTCAACCAACTGAAATATCAGTTTTGGTGGAACTGGCCTTTTAGTACAAAAGACAACTATTAAAATGTATCTAAATTTATTTGGTTCCAATGACCAGAGGTAGATATAACACCAATAATTTGATTTGCAAGCAACTAGAGACAGGTTATGTTTTTAAAATCATTATGATCAAAGGTTTTTCATACATCAGTACAATGCACGTCCACGTTCCTACAAAATACATTCAGGTCAAGTTCGCACCCCCATTATATCAATTTAATGGGTTATATCAACCCTGCCAATGAACTTGTAACACTTAGTTTTGTTATCAGATAACCATAGGATTAAAGAGGTCAGTTCTATCATAAAATACTCTGTATACTTCAATATTTATTATTTGTGTCTTTGTGCTTTATTACTATTGCTGTTTTTCTTTTAGCAGAGGAATGGATTGCTGCAAATGCTGAACTGACAGATAAGACAAGACTTACAATTACTGGGCTGCCAACGGGTTCTAAAATATTTGTCAGAGTTAAAGCAGTGAACGCTGCAGGTCAGAGTGATCCCAGAGTACATCCCCAACCAATCTTAGTAAAGGAGGTCATAGGTAAGTTTCATCTTTTTTTAAAAGAGAATAAAATCTAATATTCTATTATTTTTTATTGCTACATTAATTGTAGCAGGAAATAATTAGTTAAAGCGGAGTTCCACCCAAAAGTGGAACTTTCGCTAATCTGATTCCCCCCCCTCCGGTGCCACATTTCGCACCTTTCGGGGGGGGGACGGGGGTTACAGGAACCCTGCCCCCAGCTCGGCCCCCCTCCTCCTCCCTGCTCTTCTCTAGAACTGGAGATTGCCGTGGTCCAGGTCAGCGGGACCAGGGGGCGAGGAGGGGGACAGGCATTTTAAATAAACAATAATCAGCAGATACGGAGGTATACATATACAATATATATATATACGTATACATATACAAGTGACACATATGGGCATTCTCATACACAGTAGGAAGGTTGTTAGCTGCCAACATCAATGTGGAATTCAGTAACTAATTGATGCAAGCTCTCAAGTCCCATACATACTATCAGTTTTTCTGCTGAGTTTTTCCTTCAGGTTTACCAAAACTATGTAGTGTAAGGGCCTGCCTGATTGCATACAAATTGAAACTCCTAAAGTTTGACCTCATATTATATGGTTTTGGTAAATCTGAAGGAAAAACTCAGCAGAAAAACTTATAGTGTGTATGGGGCTTAGGTGTATTTTGAGAATAGATCACATATTTTTTTGAATAACACATTTTTTTTGGATAGTAAGGAATAGTTAAACACCTGTCAAGTTATTTTGCTGTGTGGGGAAGATTTTCATTCACTTTCTTTCCCGAAGACACAACCCATTATCCCATTATCCCAGTAACAACTAAAACATTTTGGGTGTCCCATCATTTTTTGTCCCAGTGACAATGGTAGCTAAGGCACAGTGTAGGCACAGACAACAATTAAAACCTAATGGGTGTTCTAACCTTTCTGCACTGTGAAGATATCATACATTTATTTGTCTTCACCATGGTAAAGGCAGAGATGGAGAATTACAGTAAATACAGTAAAAAACTAACTTGCTTAGGTTGCTTTAGGAAGAGCTGAGTCTATGTCTGGAATTCAGAATGAAGCTTGGACTTCTGAATCACTAAAACCAATTAAAACTGGTAACTTGCTTCAAAGAATGTTCTGTATAGACATTAACATTTCACGCTCTAGAATAATCATTATCTCTATAAGGCTGGGTTCACACTGCTGCGGGGGGAGATCCGGATGTGATTCGCACCGCAAATCACATCCGATCTCCGTAGCGATGCGAGTTCAGCCATACAGATAGTATGGCTGAATTCGCATCGCTCCCGCAGCAAACTCGCACGGGACCCTTTTTTTGGTCCGCAACAGAATCGGATCGCATGGGGGTTCACACCATGCGATCCGATTCCTGTGCGAGTCGGCAGATCGCACTGCGATATGCGGACGGATCTGGGGGTGTCATTAACATATCATTGACACTCCCAGCCGTCCGCATAGGGCAGTGTGAACTGCCGGCGGGAGTAATGCGATGCGGGAAAACGCCGCGGATTCGCGGCGTTCCCGCATCGCAGCGGTGTGAACCCGGCCTTAAAGTATGCAATATATAGCTATACTGTAAATTAGTTGCTACATCTAGGGAAAATCCTGCAAAGATATTTTTAGAATGTATTATTTAGACAGTGAAACTTATAACTGTATTTTTCAAAAAGCGATTTTATTATTATTTTTTTTCAGTACCTCCAAAGATTCGTCTTCCACGACACCTAAAACAAACTTACATTAGAAAAGTTGGAGAAGCTGTAAACCTTGTAATACCTTTCCAGGTAACAATTGTGACTTCATAAACCCATCAGACCTCTGCTTTCAGCTGAAAATGTCTTTCTTCTCTTTTTCCTTAAGTCTTATTAATGGTTTGGTAGAGTGTATGACTGGCTGTAACAATTCTTACAAAATGAATGGTCTCTATGAAAACATCTTACAGCTGCAACTTTAGCCAATTACACATTATAATATTACTCTAATTGTATGAGTGTATAAACCAAGCTATGTTTTATTTTAAAAAAAGCATGCTATTATAAAAAAAACCTATGCCACGTATACACAATGGGAATTTTGGTTGGAAAAAACTCTGATGGTTTTCCCGACGGGATTTCGCTAAAGCTGTCTTGTGTACACACGGTCACGCCAAATTCCGACTGTCAAGAATGCAGTGACGTACAACACATACAACGGGACTAGAAAAAGGAAGTTCAATACCCAGTAGCCAATAGCTTCTGTCTCGCAGCTGAATCTGAGCATGTGTGAGTATTTGCGCATCGGAATTGCATACACACGAACGGATTTTCGTATAGGAACTTTTTCCGACCTAAAAATTGAGAACATGCTCCCAATCTTTTGCTGGCCGAAATTCGGAGCATACACGCGATCGCATTTTCAGCCCAAAAGCTCTCATCAGTCTTTTGCTGGCCGAATTTCCGATCATATGTACACGGCATAAATCTCTCTTGTACCCAGTACCGTATACAATACCAGGGCCCTGTGAACTTCACACAGCTTCCTGCCATCCTAGCATTGAGTATTGAAACACAAAACTGGCAGCACTTAACAGCTGATGCAATTTCATCTAGAAAAACAACATATGTACAATATTTAGAGAAATGCTGGGTTGATGTGCTGTCTGGTTGCATAATTGCATATCAAGGTTGTAACATCCCGAGTGACCATTGGTCACTATATTGTGGTGAAGATTTACAGCTATGTAGATATTTAGAACTGGCTATGTGAACTGTATTTATGTGTTCCATTTCCAGCTGCAGGCATCGGAGGACCCTATACCCCCTACGTCCCCTCCCCTCCCCATTTTTTTCTTAATATTTTTTCTTTTATTCAGTTCTTTTCTTCTCCTCTTCCCCATTATTATTGTACCAAAACTGTTCTATGTACCCTTGCATTTATTAATTTCAATTTGTGCTATTAATAAGATGAGATCTCTAGGTTGATAGTGCCCTTCTGGCCTTTGATGGTCTGTTTGGTATACAAGGAAACCTGTTGTACATCCTGTCTGTTTCATGCTCATTTCCTAAACCAGTGATATATTTATCTTTCTCATTGGCTCTGTAATTAAGAGTTTTCTCCAAAAAAAGGAATGTTATTTAGAAAAAATAAATATAAATATATATATATATATATATATATATATATATATATATATACTGTATTTATTGGCATATAACACTTACTTCACCATTAAAATCAGGTGCAAATAGCATGTGTGTGTTATACGCCAATACTTCAATTTGAGCTGCCTTATTTAAAATGTACGTTTTTTCCTGAAACTTCCCTCTTAAAATGAATGTGCGTGTTATACACCTGTGCGTGTTATACGCCTATAAATACGGTATATAGATACTAGGGGTTTTGTTTTTTAATGGGCATATAAAAAAGCAGGATTATATGTGAACATTGTAGACATGTTTTAAAAAAGGCTTTCGCTTTTAACCCTTTCACTGCTTGAGTCCTTTTTCTTCCTTTTTTTATGTGATCACATTCCCTCTGTTTTCAGCTCCAAGAGATCTGGGGGAAAATAAATAGCAACAAACTAAGCTTTCCAGTGAAAGGCTGTGCAGGGAGAGGGGTTCAGGACAAGTCTAATCATTGCAGGAGAGCAGGCTCAGTTCTCAGTATAGCTGGAGAACTGACCACAGTGTGTTCTCCTGCTTAGCACGGTCACTTATTAATAGGAAAGCAGAAGGACTGTCAGGAACACCAGGGATTTCGCACAAAGGAAGCATACAAAGAGAACTGGATGCTTTTCCATGCAGGTGTATGGTACAGCAGACACATATAAGGAAATGTTGGGTTTACATATTACATACATAATATATTTTCCAAAGGCAAAAAATTAAAAATACAATAGTGGCAGTTACAATTTTTTATGTTGTTCAATACTTGTGTTACTGTTTATCAAATCTATATTTTTTGTAAAAAAAAATGTATCAAATTCATGCACACAAACAAAATAATACAGTACCTAATATTTTTTATTTTTGGAACATCTAAAGGATGAGGTCGTACATGAAATATGTCAAGCCTCAAAATTCTGCACCCGTGAAATAGTGAAAAATCACAGTACCCAGAAGTGGCGAAAGACAACACTTTCCCCCATTCCTGCCCAGGCCAATTTTCAGCTTTCAGCACTGTTGCACTTTGAATTGCAATTGCGCTGTCATGCAACACTGTACCCATATGACCTTTTATCATTTTTTTTACACAAATAGAGATTTCTTTTGGTGATATTTAATCACCTGTTTTTTTTTTTATTTTTTGCTAAATAAACAGAAAAAGACTGAAATTTGTGGGGGAAAACATATTTTTCTTTGTATAAAATTCTTCTTTGTTATAAAATTTTGTAAATAAATAATCTTTCTTCATATATTTAGGCCGACCTGTTTCTGCTACATTTCTTTGGTAAAAATAACCCAAATCTAGTTTATTATTTAGTCTGTAGGAAAGTTATAGAGTCCACAAACTATGGTATATATCTGAAAACTGATCAATCCTGATGTACTGTTGACCTCATTTCTTGAGGCCTGAAAACACCAGGACAGTACAAATTACAGTACAAATAACAGTACAAATAGCATAGCAAGTTTTTTGCTCATTTTTTGTCACAATTTTTTGTCACACAAAGTAATTTTAAAATATATATATATGTTTTTTTTTAAATACTGTCACCAGTGCAGTACAACATTATCATATAACTGGTGTGGCAGCGATCAGGTACACTGACAGGTGAAAGTATGTAAAACAAATAAAAACCTATAACATTTTTATTTATTTATTTCTTTTACTACATTTCTTTTCTTTTTTTTCACAATTCTTTTTAAAACACAGTGACCAGAGCAATACAATGTTACCATAGAAACATTGTACTACTCTGTGGAAGCGATCAGGACTTTTGTTTTACATATTACAATTGCTTATACCAGTGAATTTCACTGTTAAAAGCAACCATTTTTACTGAATAAAGTTGATTCATTCAGTGTGTATTGTGAGCTATGATTGGCCACAGATAATCACCTGGTACAAATGGGCTTTGGCACTGTTTGTACCATGTAATCACTTTGACTTATCACAGCTAGCTACACAACGAATGGCATGAATCAAAGCCATTCATTGTGTAAAATTGTCATGTGATCTGCTGTGATTGGTCACAGCAATCACATGGTACCAGCAGCGGGATTGTGGAGACAGCTGTTTTGGGAGAAGTCATTACCTTGGAGGGGTAATTCTTTGTATACCAGCAACGGGCCGGTACAGTGATCTGACATTGGCTGTGTTAAAAAAAAAAACACCCAAACAAAATTGATGTCCTTTTTTCCCCCCAAATAGAGCTTTCTTTTGGTGGTATTTGATCATCTCTGCGTTTTTTATTTTTTGCGCTATAAGCAAAAAAAGAGCAAAAATTTTTAAAAAAACACAATATTTTGTACTTTTTGCTATAATAAATAGCCCAATTTTTTTCAAAAAAAGCTAATTTTTTCTCAGTTTAGGCCGATATTTATTCTTCTACATATTTTTGGTAAAAAAAATCGCAATAAGTGTATATTGATTGGTTTGTGCGAAAGTTATAGCGTCTACAATATATGGCAGTGGTCATCAACCCTGTCCTCTAGGCCCACTAACAGGCCATGTTTGCAAGATAACTGAAATGCATCACAGGTGATATAATTTGCTGCTTAGTGATTTCAGTATTCTAGGTAAGGTAATACATAAAACCTGGCCTGATAGTGGGCCCTGAGGACAGGGTTGATGACCACTGATATAAGGTATAGATTTATAGCATTTTTATTAAATTTTTTTTACTAGTAATGGCGGCGGGCTGTGATTTTTATCTGGACTGCGACATTATGGCGGACACATCGGGCACTTTTGACACATTTTTGGGACCATTGGCATTTATACAGCGATCAGTGCTATAAAAATGCACTGATTACTGTAAAAATGTCACTGGCAGGGAAGGGGTTAACACTAGGGGGCGATCAAGAGGTTAACTGTGTTCCCTGTGTGTGTTTCTAACTGTAGGTGGAGGAGACTGACCTAGAGGGAATGACAGATCATGGTTCCTAGCTATTAGGAACTCACAATCTGTCTCTCCTCACAGAACAGGGATTTGTGTGTTTACACACACACGTCCCTGTTCTGCCTCTCGTGCCCATGATTACTTGTGGCCGGCGGTCATCACGACTGTCGGCCACCAGTATCGACACCCCCCGAGCGCTCACCTGCTATCCCACTTAAAGGAGCTGGCAAATAGCTACGCCGGCTCGTGGGATCATGCCGACCTGCCACATTATGACGGCAGCTGGTCGCCAATCGGTTAAATTACTCCATGTTCCGAAAAATTGTGACAAAACTTACTTACAAACTTGCCATGCCTCCAAATAGCTTGGACTATCTATTTTCCAGAGCCATTTGGGGGATATTTGTACTATCCTGGCATTTCCTGGACACAGCCAGTGACAGGTTACACCGCAGGCGAGGCGCATTGCAGGAGGACGTCATATGTCCTCCCGGAGTTAAAAGCCTTTACAGCTCATCATTTTAGAGCTAACACTAAATGATGGCCCTAGAATTATTGCTCTTACTGTGGTATGTGTGGTATGTGTACTGATACTTAAAGCAGAACTTTGCTTAAAAGTGAAAGTTACATTTACCCTACTCCTATCCCCCTTCTCTACCATTATTGGCAACTTTTGTTTTCTGAGAGTGGGTTCCTTTTTCTAACAGGTTTTCCACTTCCACAATTCTCCCCTAGATGAGAATTGCAGAAGTTTCCCCCCCGACCCGCAACCTCCAGGGACACGTCACATGTCCCAAGAGGCTGGGAGACCAGAGTTAAAGTGCAGTGCAGTAAGGAGCCAGCTGTGAAACAGAAGAAAATCACAGCTGGCTCCCACATTTAAGATGGTGATACTGGGGATCTGTCATTGTGAAGACAGCTCTTGGAGCGGTGATTACCTTTTTTTGTCAGATTGTCAGAGTGTCAGATTTTTTTTTAAATGATCATAGTTCTTTAATATGTCTGCCAATTGCCATTTCTGAATGCATGTACACTGATACTTGTTTGCTTTCATATGTGTGTGCACTTGGAAGTAAGAGGGGCCGCTTTTAAAACATTCTTTTTTTTTTTTATTTGCTTTATTAAAATTAAATAAAAAAAAAAAAAAACATTTCCACTCCTTTTTTTATGCAACTTTATTGCTATTACAAGGCAACTAATAAGCATAGTGTATATAACAGGAGACATCAGGGGTCAATTACACAATGAAAGGGCTAAACACTAATGTAAAGAGTATTACCTACAGCAGACAATTATAAATGATATACAATGCTTTCTGAAGGCTTTGAGTGGCATTCTTAAGTGCCAAAGTACTTGTCCTATCCTCCTTCAAAGAAACATGAATTGCCCGTTGGACTTTAGATGAGGGGCAACACACTCCATAATAAAATCAATAAAGTAAATAAAGTAAAGATTTATTGTTGAATGCAATTTCCAACAGAACAACAGTGACATAATTGTCATATAGTCAAGCAGATAGGTCAATATATACAGTATATATTAATTCCATAGCCAGGTACAGTGTTTCAAAGATCAATTCATAATAGGTGTGAACTTGCATCTATCTAACCCGATGTGTTTCGTGACATAGCGTCACTTCCTCAAGGGTTGATGCACACACAATTGTAAATCTGCAAAACATCACATGCTCATGACCTAATGGTAGTCACTTGGAAACGTCTGACCCGGGAATTGTGAATGTGTGGGATTCAAAGGGCCCAGCGGTGCAAACAAGACAAGATGGCATGGCGGGCATGGAGAGCAATCCAACAAGTCCTCCACCGTGATAGCATGGTAAGACATGCTGACAAGGAGTGAGGAGTAATGTGACCAACCACCATGGATAGCATGTCCTATCCTCCTACGTGCTGTGGAAAAGCTAGGTTTAGACAGGACGCCCCCCCCCCCCCCAAAAAGGCCATTTACGAATGCAGCTAGCCAGGAGATGGCTGCATTAACAACTAATCAGCACTGAGCTTTGGCTCCAAGCACTTTCCCAAGACAGGAAATGCAGAGGGGCAGGAATATGACATGCCCTCCTTCCCTCTGCAAACCAGATTAAACCTTACCATACCATATTCATTTTTGCAAACAGATCTCTGGATACAGTGGCACAACCATTTACTAGCTCTCTGTTCATTGCCCCCAGAGAAGAGCTTTAAAGCTCCTTATAAAAGAAGATAATGTATACTTGCATCTCTTGCAACACATGATTCCTGCCTCTCCATTGCAGCACCACAACCTCCATTAGTATCTTTGGCATTTAACACTTCCAGAAGTGTAGGATGCCTGTGCTTTCACCTTGTGTAGTGTCTCTGACCAGAAAAAGAAATTGCCTTTCCTTGGCCTGATTACATAAAAAAAAGGAAAACTGGGTATGGTTTGTTACTATATACTGCTTATTTAATTTAAGTATTATAGTATTATACAAAGGCCACGATATTAAAGGTAATTTTCTAAAACTTTTTTTTTTCCCAAGGGAAAACCCAGACCCAAAGTATCATGGAAAAAGAATGGATCACATGTGGACAAAACACAAATAAGTATCCGCAACTCTGAATGCGACACTATCCTTTTCATTCGTAAAGCAGAGCGAAGTCATTCTGGAAAATATGATTTGAAGGTGAAAGTTGAGAACCTACAAGATAAAGCATCAATCTTTATTCAGATTGTTGGTAAGCATCCATTGTTTCTGTAGATGAATACAGTGTTTATAAACTTTATTATACTGTATTATGTACTTTTTGTATCATGAGATGTTTGCACAGCAGCACTCAGTTCCTACTATGCGAATTGGATGCGGGGGAAAACCTCATCTAATTTGCAATAGTGTGAACGCAGCCTCAGTTTTTGCCTCCGATGAAGCCTAATGTCTAATACTCCTTCCACATGGGCAGATACACATTCACACCAATGCCTGTGTGAATGGAAGCTGATAAACCCAGCAATACCTTTTTGGGTTGTGTTGGGGAACCTTAAAAACCCAGGGAGGCCCAGGAAAATATACAAACTCCACAAAGTAGTTGTCCTTATATAGCAGTGATGGTGAATCTTGGCACCCCAGATGTTTTGGAACTACATTTCCCATGATGCTCTGGGACTCTGCAGTGTAGTGGAGCATCATGGGAACTGTAGTTCCAAAACATCTGGGGTGCCAAGGTTCGCCATCTGTTAGAGTCCAGATGTGGAGCCCGACTTGTAGGAGGAGACCTCTCTTACAGCGCTGGTTCAGGAGCCGCTGGAATGGGAACAGCGGTCTCGAGAGCACAGTGGGTAGGAGGGCCTGCTGGATAGAGCTGCTGGAGCTGGTAGAAGAGCGGAGATCCCTCTGAAGGCTGAGTGGACTGCGGGTTGCTGGAAGCTGAGAAATGCAGGCAGTAGCTTCAGAGGCCGAAGGTTGGAACTGGCAGCAGGCTGGAGAAGAGTCAGACGGTCCGGGTCAGAAGGTAAGCAGACTGATGGTAACGGAAGGCAGAAGAGGTGTCGGTAAGCAGGCAGAGGTCGGCAACGGAATCACAAGCAGAAGAGGTTTCGAGGTCAGGCAGGCCGGGTCGGGATTGGAGAAGGCAGAGAAGTCAAGCAAGCCGGGTCGATAACGGTAGCAGGTAATCAGGTTCAGGATCAGGTATTCAAAGGTAACCGGGTTCAGGATCAGATATTCAGACACACGGAAGCTGAGACGAAACAGCGCCGCACCGGCGCACTTGAGAGTCCTTTAAACGCTCAGTGGCGGGAAGGAGCGCACGCACGCCACGCACGACCACGTGGACGAGCGCGCATACGAACGCCACTCGCGAACGTGCACACTAACGCGTAAACGAACGCGCACGCGAACGCGTACGCGAACGCGTACGCGAACGCGCAGAAGACACACGCCGACGCCTGTGTGCACGCAGCTGTACCTGTCTATTGCTGGTAAGTTCCTGACATTGCCCCCTCCCAAGGGGCAGCCTCCGGATGCCCAACAGGTTCCTCTTTTCTGGATGGGCAGACAAGTATGCGTGAATTAACCGCCTGGCATGGATATTGCTGTTTGGTTCCCAGGAATTGTTCTCTGGCCCAAATCCCTTCCATTTGATCAGAAATTGGATGCGTCCCTGTCTTCTTCTGCAATCGAGGATGGCCTCCACCTCGTACTCCTCGTTTCCATCCACTAAGATGGGTTCTGGAGGTCTAGTTCCTCTATCAGGAAAGGGATCAGGGGTGGCAGGTCTCAGCAGTGACACATGGAACACAGGATGAATCCTAAGCGACTCAGGCAGGGTTAGCTCGTAGGAAACTTCATTAATTTTCCTCTTAACCGGAAATGGTCCCATAAATTTAGGTGCAAGTTTCCTGGAGGGACAAGCCATCTTAATGTTATTGGTAGAAAGCCATACCTGGTCGCCAGGTTGTAGGGTCAGTTCCCCTCTTCTTCTCCGGTCAAAGGCTCTCTTACTGTCTGCCTGGGCCTTGGCCACTGCTTCCTGCAACACCCGGTTATTGTGGCTGAGGAAATCCACTGTCTTCTGGACCGCTGGAACTGAGGTTTCTGGAAGAAAATCAGGCAAAAAGGTTAAATGAAAGCCATAATTGGCGAAAAAAGGGGACTGACCGGTGGCCGAATGACAAGCATTATTGTAGGCAAATTCTGCCAAAGGCAGCAGGGACACCCAATCATTCTGTACGAATGATGTGAAGCACCTAATGTACTGCTCAAGAGTCTGGTTGGTCCTTTCTGTCTGCCCATTAGTTTGGGGATGATAGGCCGAGGACAGTGCCAGCTCAATTTTCAGGATCTCGCACAGGGCCCTCCAGAAGCGTGAGGTGAACTGCACTCCTCTGTCGGAGACTATATTCGCTGGAATCCCGTGTAGCCTCACAATCTCCTTAATGAACACGTGGGCAGTCTCCACGGCAGATGGGGTGCCTTTTAAGGGTGAGAAGTGGGCCATTTTGGATAGCCGGTCTACAACCACAAAAATAGTTGAACATCCCTCAGAACATGGAAGCTCGACAATAAAGTCCATACTAATCATTCTCCAGGGTCTGTCGGGTACAGGTAGGGGTTTCAGCAGTCCCCAAGCCCGGTTCCTGGGTGTCTTGTTCTGGATACAGACGGGGCAAGAGCTGATGTACTTTTCGCAAAAGTCCTTCAAATTGGGCCACCAGAACGTGCGTTGTACCAGATCATGGGTCTTACGGACCCCAAAGTGGCCTGCCAGTGGGTGGTCATGAAGAAGGGACAGCACCTTAACTCGGACATTCTTGGGGACAAAAATTTGACTTCCCCTCCAGAACAAGCCATCTCTGGACATTAAGGTGATTCCGGGGGGTCTTGAGGAGTCAGAGGATGCTTCTCTGATCAGAGAGAGGAGGTCAGGCTGTAAAAGTAAAAAATTCCCGGCAGGTAAAATGGTGTCAGGAACAGATGAGTCCTTAGGATTGTCATACATCCGTGACAGCGCATCCGGTTTCACGTTCTTCGATCCGGGCCGGTACGTGATGTGAAAGGAGAAACGTGAAAAGAACAGGGCCCAGCGGGCTTGTCGGGGTCTCAGTCGCTTGGCAGACCGTAGATATTCTAGGTTCTTGTGGTCTGTGTATATTAGTACCGGGTGAGCAGCGCCCTCCAATAGGTATCTCCACTCCTCCAAGGCGGCCTTAATGGCGAGCAACTCTCGGTCGCCTACGTCGTAATTCTTCTCCGCGGAAGAGAGTTTCCTGGAGAAGAACCCCACGGGATGCATTAGGTCCTTGTTGCCTTGACGTTGGGAGATGACCGCTCCTACGGCCACTTCAGAGGCGTCTACCTCGAGGATGAAGGGTAGAGACGGGTCCGGATGGCTGAGAATTGGGGCGGACGTGAAGAGTTTTTTAAGTCTTTCGAAAGCACTCTGGGCCTCCTGAGTCCAGCAGAAGCGGAAGTTTTGTCTGGTCAGTTGCGTGATGGGCGCAATTATAGCTGAAAAGTCTCTTATGAACTTTCTATAAAAGTTCGCAAAACCGATGAAGCGTTGTACACCCTTCTTATCCAGAGGCGCTGGCCAATCTAGTACAGCAGACACCTTTTGGGGATCCATCCTGATGCCCGTTGGAGAGATCACTAGTCCCAGGAATCGGATGCTCTGTAACTCAAATTCGCATTTCTCAGCCTTTGCGTAGAGTCGGTGCTGGCGAAGGCGGTCTAGGACTTTACGGACGTGTTCTCGATGCTGATCAAGAGAGTTGGAAAATATTAAAATGTCGTCCAGGTAGACAATCACGAACACGTCGAGGAAATCCTTAAACACGTCATTGATTAGGTGTTGAAATGTGGCCGGGGCGTTGCAGAGCCCAAAGGGCATCACTAAATATTCATAATGACCGAATCGGGTCCGGAAGGCTGTTTTCCATTCATGCCCGGCCTGGATGCGAACTAGGTTATACGCCCCCCTTAGATCCAACTTGGTGAATATTTTAGCGGATCTCAGTCTCTGAAAGAGTTCGGGTATCAAGGGTAAGGGGTAGCGGTTCTTAACCGTAATCTTGTTTAAGTCTCTATAGTCCACACATGGACGGAGGGACTGATCTTTTTTAGTGACAAAAAAGATTCCAGCTCCTGCTGGGGAAGTTGAAGGACGGATGAACCCCTTCTCTAGGTTCTCGTCCAAGTAGGTCTTCAGTGCCCCCTGCTCCTTTTCTGATAAAGGGAATATGCGTCCGAAAGGAATCTCGGCCCCAGGGAGTAGTTCGATCGGACAATCATAGGGACGATGAGGAGGCAGAGTGTCTGCTCCCTTTTTACTGAACACATCAATAAAGTCATGGTAGTGCTTGGGCACAGTCTGCAGTAGGTCTTGATCAGAGTCTACACATAAAAGGGTGGCGGAAGGCTTGGTGGAATCTGTTAGGCAGTGTTTCAAGCAATAGGAAGATGGGAATGTGACTTCTCTGGTAACCCAATTGATGTAGGGGTTGTGGGCCTGGAGCCAGGGTATGCCCAGAATGATTGGGAACATTGGAGAGGAGATGACATCCAATGTCAGGAATTCCTTGTGTTGAGAGGAGATAATGACAGGTAGAGGGAGAGTCTCTTGAGTTACCTTTCCAGAACTGATGCTAGACCCATCGGCCAGAAAAACTGAGAGTTCATGAGCCTTGCCTCGTAACGGGATGCCCTGTCGGCCCGCAAAGGTGGAGTCTATGAAGCAGCGGCATGCCCCGGAGTCAATGATAGCGTTGACTGTCACCGTCCTTCCTTGGAGCTGTAGTGAGAGAGGAACAGCAAGGTGGGTTGAATTGGCAGTCAATGCAGAGAGACTGGTAGAAGCAGAAGGTAGACACTTACTTGTCTTGACAGGGCAATTAGAGACATAGTGACCCGAACCACCGCAGTAGAGGCAGAGATTCTGCTGCCGGCGACGTGCACGCTCTTCTGGAAGCAAAGCGGGGCGCAGTAGTCCTAATTGCATGGGCTCGGAGGTGTCAGGAGCCGTGCAGGGCGGAATAGGGCTGGACGGAGATACATAGCGAGAAGCAGGCATTGGGGCTCTCGCTGTCATCCAGACTGGACGGACTTGCTGAGCGGAGCGCTCTGATCTTCGCTCCCTGAGACGGCGATCAATCTGGATTGCCAAGGAGATCAGGGCCTCCAGGGTTTCTGGTATACCGACTCGAGCCAGTTCGTCCTTAAGTCCTTCGGATAACCCCATGCGAAATTGATGCCTTAAAGCCGCATCATTCCATTCCGTGTCTGCGCTCCAGGGTCGAAAGTCCGAGACATAATCCTCAGCCGGTCTGCGGCCCTGCTGGAGCGCAACCAGAGCAGATTCAGCCGTGGCAGTCTTTTGGGGGTCCTCGTAAAGCTGAGCCATGGCCTCAAAGAAGGATTGCAGAGAGAAGGTTGCGAGTGAATCTCCTTCAAGTAAACGGTGGGCCCAGGTCTGCGGTTCTCCTTGTAGGAGGGAGATTACAAATCCTACCTTCGTGGCTTCCAGGGAGAAAGTCCGTGGTTGTAGGGCAAAATAGAGTTGACAAGCGCTCCGAAAGGCCCGAAATTTGGTTCGATCCCCAGAAAACCTTTCCGGAATGGGTACCCTTGGTTCAGGTGGAAGCATGACAACGGATGGTGAGGCGACGGGCTGTGCCGATAAGGAGGCAGGAGCAGAGGCCATGTGACCAGTATCTGTAAGGTCCTGGACCTGTCCTTCAAGCCTGGCGTAGCTATCTTGAAGCGATTTTACCGCTTGGGTAAGGGCCGACAGGTGCGTGCAGATCTCCTTCATGGGAGAGGTCTCTCCTGCGGGCTCAGTCATGGCTGTTTCGTACTGTTAGAGTCCAGATGTGGAGCCCGACTTGTAGGAGGAGACCTCTCTTACAGCGCTGGTTCAGGAGCCGCTGGAATGGGAACAGCGGTCTCGAGAGCACAGTGGGTAGGAGGGCCTGCTGGATAGAGCCGCTGGAGCTGGTAGAAGAGCGGAGATCCCTCTGAAGGCTGAGTGGACTGCGGGTTGCTGGAAGCTGAGAAATGCAGGCAGTAGCTTCAGAGGCCGAAGGTTGGAACTGGCAGCAGGCTGGAGAAGAGTCAGACGGTCCGGGTCAGAAGGTAAGCAGACTGATGGTAACGGAAGGCAGAAGAGGTGTCGGTAAGCAGGCAGAGGTCGGCAACGGAATCACAAGCAGAAGAGGTTTCGAGGTCAGGCAGGCCGGGTCGGGATTGGAGAAGGCAGAGAAGTCAAGCAAGCCGGGTCGATAACGGTAGCAGGTAATCAGGTTCAGGATCAGGTATTCAAAGGTAACCGGGTTCAGGATCAGATATTCAGACACACGGAAGCTGAGACGAAACAGCGCCGCACCGGCGCACTTGAGAGTCCTTTAAACGCTCAGTGGCGGGAAGGAGCGCACGCACGCCACGCACGACCACGTGGACGAGCGCGCGTACGAACGCCACTCGCGAACGTGCACACTAACGCGTAAACGAACGCGCACGCGAACGCGTACGCGAACGCGCAGAAGACACACGCCGACGCCTGTGTGCACGCAGCTGTACCTGTCTATTGCTGGTAAGTTCCTGACACCATCACTGTTATATAAGGATTAAACCGAGAACCCAGTGCAATGTAAATGTGCTAACTATTTAGCCACCATGTAATTTTAACCATGGCAGAACTTAAAGTGGTAGTAAACTGCAGTTGAGGAAGAAAATTTCCCTGCAAGTCAATGTCAGAGCTTCTATTCTGACTTGTTATTTGAGGTGCATGTTCCAGGCTGTTTTACTTATTATACTTTTAGACCCCTTTCCCACTGAAGCGCTGCTAAAATAGCACTTTTGGGTGCTTCGGAAAGCGCTGCCCATTCATTTCAATGGGCAAGGGCATTTTTGGAATTTTTTACAGCACTCCAAACCTGCCCCAAAGATGCTGCATTCAGAACTTTTTCTAAAGTCCCACAAGCCCATCACCCTAATGTGAAAGCACTCATGAAAATGAATGTGAGGCAGTTTTCAGGTGCTTTTCAGAGGATATTTCTAGCGCTTAAATGCCTGAAAACTGCCTCAGTGTGAAAAGTCTAATACCCCATACACATGGTCAGACATTTCGACCACAAAATCCGTCAGATTTTTTACGACGGATTTTGGCCAAAACTAGTATTGCATACATATGGTTGCACAAAGTTGATGGAAAATCTGATCGTTCAGAACAAGGTGATGTTCATAACGTACGACGGGACTATGTAGAGGCCAGTAGCCAATAGCTTTCGACTCATTTTTTTTCCAAGCATGCTTGGCACTTTGTGCGTCGGAATTCTCTACACATGATCAGAAAAAGTCTGATCAGATTTTGTTGTCGGAAAATTTTAAATCCAGCTTTCAAACTCCAAAGTCCCATAGAGCTCACACACAATCGGATTTTCCATCAACATAATCCGATCTGACTTTTTCCATCAGAATTTCCGACCGTGTGTATGGGGCATAAGTCTCAACCATGGAAAAAGCATTTGACATAGGATAAGATTAACAGCCCTGGAGCACACATCTTCAAATTTCAATTACTAAATTCAGCTGCCATATGTCTGTCCTGACAGGTGTATTTTACCTACATTTAAAAATATTATTATGTGGCGCTACCTAACTACAGAATAAATAATTAATAAAAAAATTAATTAAAAAATTATATTAAAAAAATGCATCAATATCAAATAAATATGTGCAATATAAGCAAGTTCGCAATGTGCAATATACCGACCTTACAGTGAAAGTGCAACAATTATTAATAGTGCAAAAAATAATAAAATCTCATAAGGTGCAATAAACCACATAGTTGCAAGCCAGCTGTGCAATAATCATGACTATGAAATCCACAAAGTGTAATACTCAAATAAATATACTGAAAAAGTCTGTGTGTCCCAGCAAATATCTGAATAAATAATTGTGCAGTCCAGAAAATATAAAGATTCAAGTAGTGAAAGTTCAATCAATCTCCATGCAGTGAAAATCAGGATGTACAGGACACCCAGATTTTCACTGCATGGAGATTGATTGAACTTTCACTACTTGAATCTTTATATTTTCTGGACTGCACAATTATTTATTCAGATATTTGCTGGGACACACAGACTTTTTCAATATATTTAGTCATGATTATGACTATTGCACATATTTATTTGATATTGATACATTTTTTTATATAATTTTTTTAATAACTTTTTATTTATTATTTATTCTGTAGTTAGGTAGCGCCACATAATAATATTTTTAAACGTAATTTTCTGATAGTGTAGAGATCACTTTATATGTTGGCAGCTTCCTATATTCATTTATTTATTTCTGAGCGTTAGGATATATCAGGGATATTAGTAAGGGTTGTGCGCATTAGTATTTCTGTTTATATTTTACCTTCATACTTACATGAGGTGAAATGTTAGCAGCCTGAGGATCAAACAAACTGTATAATATTTCTGAAATTTAGGAGAGCACTGTAGCTTTTTATATGGATTTAGTCGGTTAATAATATACAGTACATAATTGTAGTTTATGTAGATTCCAAATTGTTGACTGATCACTAGTGATGGACGAACTTCCGACGGGACGTTTCGCGAACGCGAAACGCGAACGGACACAAACGTTCGCGAAAACGACCGTTCGCCGCGGGCTCCATTGACTTCAATGGGAGGCGAATTTCGCAAACCTTTAGGTCGAATTTGCGGCCACGGGGTAATTATTAGGGGGTAGCACGTAGTCCCACCACCTGGACAATAGCATAATACATGTATGAGGTGAATTTGGGATCGATAACTACAAGCATTTTTTTTTTATTTGGGAAATTGTTCTGACAATTCAGGACTATGGAGCTAATGAAGGCAATGGAGGAGAGGGAAGGTCAGGGACCAGGGTAGGCAAACAAGAGGGTGCAGGAGATACAGAGCACTGACAGCAGCACCGTAATACAGAGCACTGACATCAGCACCGTGACATACAGCGCTGACAGCAGCTCCGTGACATACAGCGCTGACAGCAGCTCCGTGACATACAGCGCTGACAGCAGCTCCGTGACATACAGCGCTGACAGCAGCTCCGTGACATACAGCGCTGACAGCAGCTCCGTGACATACAGCGCTGACAGCAGCACCGTGACATACAGCGCTGACAGCAGCTCCGTGACATACAGCGCTGACAGCAGCTCCGTGACATACAGCGCTGACAGCAGCTCCGTGACATACAGCACTGACAGCAGCTCCGTGACATACAGCGCTGACAGCAGCTCCGTGACATACAGCGCTGACAGCAGCACCGTGACATACAGCGCTGACAGCAGCTCCGTGACATACAGCGCTGACAGCAGCTCCGTGACATACAGCGCTGACAGCAGCTCCGTGACATACAGCGCTGACAGCAGCTCCGTGACATACAGCGCTGACAGCAGCTCCGTGACATACAGCGCTGACAGCAGCTCCGTGACATACAGCGCTGACAGCAGCTCCGTGACATACAGCGCTGACAGCAGCTCCGTGACATACAGCGCTGACAGCAGCTCCGTGACATACAGCGCTGACAGCAGCACCGTAAGCAGCCCCAGGAGGAAGTCAGCACAGCACAGGGATGGTGTGATCCCCTCATAATAAGAACCCCCAGGAGGAAGTCAGCACAGCACAGGGATGGTGGGAGCCCCTCATAATAAGAACACCCAGGAGGAAGTCAGCACAGCACAGGGATGGTGGGAACCCCTCATAATAAGCAGCCCCAGTAGAAATATGACACCGCTCAACCTCTTCAAAGAGGAGGGTAGGGGCATATAGTACGGTGTGCTTTTTTGGGTCAGGGAAGTGAGCCAAATGAATTAAGAAGGTCTGTGTGCTTGATTCCAAAAATTGTTTATAGACATATACATGGTCTACTGATCACATGTGTTGAATTCCTCCGAGATCCATGCCTCATTCATTTTTAGAAATGTGAGGTAGTTAACACTGTGGTGAGCTAGGCGAGTACGCTTATCGGTCACAATCCCCCCTGCTGCGCTGAACGTCCTTTCGGACAGGACACTGGATGAGGGGCAAGCCAACAGTTCGATTGCAAATTGGGCAAGCTCTGGCCAGAGGTCAAGCCTGCCCACCCAGTAGTCTAGGGGTTCATCACTCCTCAGAGCGTCCACATCGGCCGTTAACCCAATGTAGTCGGACACCTGACGGTCTAGGCGTTCCCTGATGCTGGATCCGGATGACACCTGTCGATGGGTCGGCTGAAAGAATGACCTCATATCCGAAGTCACCAACACATCTTCAAACCGGCCTCTTCTTGCAGGCGCTGTTGGATTGGTACCCGCAAATCCTTCTCTGGGAGTGGGAATTGCTCCTCTGCCAGCGCACGCAAAAGCAGAATGCAGCATTTCTCGAAGCAAGGCCTGGAAGTGCTGCATTCTGACAGCCCTCTGCGACGGCGGTAACATTTCCGCCATTTTGTGTTTGTACCGGGGGTCTAAGTACGTTGCCACCCAGTACTGGTCCTTGACCCTCATGCTTTTTATACGGGGGTCCCTATTAAAACACTGGAGCATGAAGGCCCCCATTTGCACTAAAGTGGAAGCGGTGTGGTGGCCTGGCTCCTGCTCATCATCCAGGATAATGTCGTCCTCTTCATTCTCCTCTCCCCATCCTCGCACAACAGGGATCCCAGAAAGGTTTAAAGCATGCTCTTCTTGCTCCTGCTCATCCGCCCCGGCACCATCCTCCTCTGACTCCTCATCAGACTCCTGTTGTTGACTTGTCTCAGATAGAGTAGCCCCCCCTGGGAATTCATCCAGCATTGCGACTTCCTCATCTTCCCGCTCCTGCTCCTCCACAGCCTGATCAATGACACGACGCAATGCACGCTCCAGAAAGAAGGCATAAGGTACCATGTCACTGATGGCGCCATGGCTGCGACTGACCAGTTTGGTGATCTCCTCAAATGGCCGCAGAAGTCTGCATGTGTCGCGCATGAGCAGCCACTGGCGCGGTGAAAAAAAACCCAGCTCCCCAGAACCGTTTCTTTCGCAGAGTTCATACAGGTAGACGTTAACTGCACGTTTCTGCTGGAGCAGCCTATCAAGCATATAGAAGGTTGAGTTCCATCGCGTCGGGCAATCGCAAATAAGACGTCTGACCGGCAGATGGTGTCGCCGCTGAATGTCAGCAAGGCGAGCCATGGCCGTGTAAGATCTTCTGAAATGGGCCGAGATTTTCCTTGCCTGCCGCAAGATGTCCTGGACCCCAGGGTATTTGACAAGGAATCGCTGCACGACCAAGTTTAAGACGTGTGCCATGCACGGCACGTGCGTGATTTTGCCCTGTTTCAATGCGCTAAGCAGATTGGCACCGTTGTCACACACCACTTTACCAACTGTCAAATTGAGCGGTGTTAGCCACTCATCTGCCTGTGAACGCAAAGCTGAAAGGAGTGCCGGGCCAGTGTGGCTCTTTGCTTCCAGGCACAACAGACGCAGCACGGCATGGCAACGTCTCACCTGGCATGTGGAATAGGTTCTGGGGAGCTTGGGCGGTGCAGTGGAAGAGACGCTAGCAGCGGAAAAGGAGGAGGCAGCTGAGGAGGAGAGGGAGGAGGATGGAGTAGGAGGAGGAGAAGAAGAGTCAGGCCTGCATGCAATCCGTGGCGGTAAAACCAAATCTACACGGGTGCCACGGGTTACATGCTTGACGGCCGTCAGAAGGTTCACCCAGTGGGCAGTAAAACTGATATACCTTCCCTGCCCGTGTTTGCTAGACCACGTGTCTGTGGTCAGATGTATCTTGGCACCGACACTGTGTGCCAGAGATACATTCACTTGCCGCTGAACATGGCCATATAGCTCTGGGATGCCCTTCTCTGAGAAATACTTCCTTCCTGGGACCTTCCATTGTGGTGTTCCAATGGCCACAAATTTGCGAAAGGCCTCCGAGTCCACCAGTTTATATGGCAGTAGTTGGCGGGCTATGAGTTCTGACAAGCCAGCCGCCAACCGTTGGGCAAGAGGGTTATCCGGCGTCATCATTTTTTTACGCTCAAACATTAGGCCCACGGAAGCCTGCCTTTTTGCAGAAAAATGTGAGCTTGGCGTGATGGAAGGTGGAGTGGAGGACAATTGTGAGGAGAGAGGAGAAGGAGAAGTAGAAGACGAGGCTGGACGGTGAGAGCCTGCAGTGTGGCTTTGTGTGTTCCGTTGCTCCCACTGGGCTCGGTGATGGCTGCTCATGTGCCTTCTTAAGGCGGTCGTCCCTAGGTGAGTATTGGGCTTACCGCGACTAACGCGTTGACTGCAAAGATTGCAGATGGCAACGCTATTGTCAGCAGCGGACACGTTAAAAAAAGCCCACACTGCGGAGCCATGTGCCGGTGTCCTGGGAGCGCCAGATGTGACCGTACATGGTCGATGACTCGCTCCTGATACATTTGCAGTCTGCTTTGTCCCTGCTGTGCAATGTAAGTCATTGCTGCTTCTCCTCCCTATCTGCTGGTCCATATCTCCCTCTGAACTCCCCTCCTCTTCCTCTCTTGTGGGCACCCACGTGACATCACTAGACACGTCATCATCAACGTCACCTTCCCCACCGCTATAAGTAGAGTAGGCAGCAACACCGGGGACCAACCTCCTCCTTGGGCTGATCTGGGTACTGGCGTCAGACTGCTGAGTAGCGCTTGTTGCTACCTCCTCTTCCTGATCCAATACCAAGAGTGGCTGCGCATCAGAAATGTCCTCTTGATATGGATCGGAAAATAATTCCAGTGACTCAAGCGGAAGGTATGTGGTGGTGGTGGTGGTGGTCGTGTTGTTGGTGGTAGTGTCTTTGGGGGTGCACATAGCAGAGAGTGAAGAAGAGGGTGCAGATCGAGAGGATGAGGAGGGTGCAGAAGAGTAAGGCTGAGCGAGCCACTCAACCAAGTCTGGTGCATCCTTTAAAGTAATTGAACGCACCTTCTGCAACTTCCCACTTTGGCTCAAGCCTGTTGCTCCTGCCCTACCCCTACCACCCCTGCGGAAGGGCCTGCCTCTTCCTCTGCATGTCATTTTTTAAATGACCCTGTGACAAAACTCTTAGTCCCTATACCGCTGAAGGACTGCTGCAGTATAGGTGAGCGGTCAGCAGTGGTGCACGTCAACCCTATCTATTGTGGACCTATAGCGGTCCTTACAGAACAGCAGACTGTACCGCACTCAAGCCTATGTACCGTAGCACCCTATACCAAGTTACCAGTCCTTATAAGAACTTTTGTGGACCAAGCAGGTTGTGTATTAGTGTTTAGCAGACTGTACGTCAGTCCCTATACCGCTGAAGGACTGCTGCAGTATAGGGCAGCGGTCAGCAGTGGTGCACGTCAACCCTATCTATTGTGGACCGATAGCGGTCCTTACAGAACAGCAGACTGTACCGCACTCAAGCCTATGTACCGTAGCACCCTATACCAAGTTACCAGTCCTTATAAGAACTTTTGTGGACCAAGCAGGTTGTGTATTAGTGTTTAGCAGACTGTACGTCAGTCCCTATACCGCTGAAGGACTGCTGCAGTATAGGGCAGCGGTCAGCAGTGGTGCACGTCAACCCTATCTATTGTGGACCGATAGCGGTCCTTACAGAACAGCAGACTGTACCGCACTCAAGCCTATGTACCGTAGCACCCTATACCAAGTTACCAGTCCTTATAAGAACTTTTGTGGAACAAGCAGGTTGTGTGTTAGTGATTAGCAGACTGTACGTCAGTCCCTATACCGCTGAAGGACTGCTGCAGTATAGGTGAGCGGTCAGCAGTGGTGCACGTCAACCCTATCTATTGTGGACCGATAGCGGTCCTTACAGAACAGCAGACTGTACCGCACTCAAGCCTATGTACCGTAGCACCCTATACCAAGTTACCAGTCCTTATAAGAACTTTTGTGGACCAAGCAGGTTGTGTATTAGTGTTTAGCAGACTGTACGTCAGTCCCTATACCGCTGAAGGACTGCTGCAGTATAGGGCAGCGGTCAGCAGTGGTGCACGTCAACCCTATCTATTGTGGACCGATAGCGGTCCTTACAGAACAGCAGACTGTACCGCACTCAAGCCTATGTACCGTAGCACCCTATACCAAGTTACCAGTCCTTATAAGAACTTTTGTGGACCAAGCAGGTTGTGTGTTAGTGTTTAGCAGACTGTACGTCAGTCCCTATACCGCTGAAGGACTGCTGCAGTATAGGGCAGCGGTCAGCAGTGGTGCACGTCAACCCTATCTATTGTGGACCGATAGCGGTCCTTACAGAACAGCAGACTGTACCGCACTCAAGCCTATGTACCGTAGCACCCTATACCAAGTTACCAGTCCTTATAAGAACTTTTGTGGAACAAGCAGGTTGTGTGTTAGTGATTAGCAGACTGTACGTCAGTCCCTATACCGCTGAAGGACTGCTGCAGTATAGGTGAGCGGTCAGCAGTGGTGCACGTCAACCCTATCTATTGTGGACCGATAGCGGTCCTTACAGAACAGCAGACTGTACCGCACTCAAGCCTATGTACCGTAGCACCCTATACCAAGTTACCAGTCCTTATAAGAACTTTTGTGGACCAAGCAGGTTGTGTATTAGTGTTTAGCAGACTGTACGTCAGTCCCTATACCGCTGAAGGACTGCTGCAGTATAGGGCAGCGGTCAGCAGTGGTGCACGTCAACCCTATCTATTGTGGACCGATAGCGGTCCTTACAGAACAGCAGACTGTACCGCACTCAAGCCTATGTACCGTAGCACCCTATACCAAGTTACCAGTCCTTATAAGAACTTTTGTGGACCAAGCAGGTTGTGTATTAGTGTTTAGCAGACTGTACGTCAGTCCCTATACCGCTGAAGGACTGCTGCAGTATAGGGCAGCGGTCAGCAGTGGTGCACGTCAACCCTATCTATTGTGGACCGATAGCGGTCCTTACAGAACAGCAGACTGTACCGCACTCAAGCCTATGTACCGTAGCACCCTATACCAAGTTACCAGTCCTTATAAGAACTTTTGTGGACCAAGCAGGTTGTGTATTAGTGTTTAGCAGACTGTACGTCAGTCCCTATACCGCTGAAGGACTGCTGCAGTATAGGGCAGCGGTCAGCAGTGGTGCACGTCAACCCTATCTATTGTGGACCGATAGCGGTCCTTACAGAACAGCAGACTGTACCGCACTCAAGCCTATGTACCGTAGCACCCTATACCAAGTTACCAGTCCTTATAAGAACTTTTGTGGACCAAGCAGGTTGTGTATTAGTGTTTAGCAGACTGTACGTCAGTCCCTATACCGCTGAAGGACTGCTGCAGTATAGGGCAGCGGTCAGCAGTGGTGCACGTCAACCCTATCTATTGTGGACCGATAGCGGTCCTTACAGAACAGCAGACTGTACCGCACTCAAGCCTATGTACCGTAGCACCCTATACCAAGTTACCAGTCCTTATAAGAACTTTTGTGGAACAAGCAGGTTGTGTGTTAGTGATTAGCAGACTGTACGTCAGTCCCTATACCGCTGAAGGACTGCTGCAGTATAGGGCAGCGGTCAGCAGTGGTGCACGTCAACCCTATCTATTGTGGACCGATAGCGGTCCTTACAGAACAGCAGACTGTACCGCACTCAAGCCTATGTACCGTAGCACCCTATACCAAGTTACCAGTCCTTATAAGAACTTTTGTGGAACAAGTGAGTTGTGAATGTTTAGCAGACTGCAGCAGAAGGGCAGCAGTCAAGTATAATATCCTTTCTATATTTGGAAGAAAGAATATTATACATGTACAAGCCTATTACTGTACCACTGATACCAGTCCTGAAAAGAACCTTTGTGGAACTAATAATAACAGCAAGTCTTTAAAATTACCCTCACTGCCTGACAACACTGCTTCCTTCCTGTCCCTATACAAATTGGCAAAAAAAGAGAACGATTAGTGGTTACTGGAACAGCTCTTTTGTGGACCTTGATAGTAACAGCTAATGATGATGATGATGATGATGATGATGAAAGACTAATCTGGCTGTCCCTGTAGCATACACCGTCCTTTCCCTTTCTCTAAACTAACAAAAGACACTCAGGCTGCTGCAAGAATCAGCAGCACAGCAAACCTATCAACACCTAACACCTATACCAGTCCTGAAAAGAACTTTTGTGTACCAAATAGCTAGTGGTTTATCTCTCCCTACTCCACACAGGAACCTGTCCCTATCTTAACAGAAGAAAGAATGTAAAATGGCCACCGGATCGGGTGTATTTATAGGTTAGGGGGAATGTACAAGTGTCCATGTGCTGTCATGTCTCAATTGGCTGTCCTGTATCACATGATAAACGTGTCACCAAAGGTTAAAGTTCTTGTATACATTAAACACGTAAGTCCGCCGCGGCGAACGACGGAAAAAGGCGTTCGAACGTGCGGACCGCGAATGTCGGAAATTCGCCGCGAAACGACCGCCGGGCGAACCGTTCGGCCATCACTACTGATCACATACCTTTTACACATTGCATACCCTTATATGTTTAAGTAGACATCAATCAATCAAGCAATTAATAAAAATGTATGATGCTTTATTAGAAAAAAAATATATATAGAAAGATACTGCCTCAACCCCGCCCCCTACCTCCTTCTCCCTCACACACACTTACTGCTCAATATATCACACTGTTGGTTATGTGATAAAATGAGGCACTGAGGAATGTAGAATTCAGCTTTACTTGCATTAGAGAACAGCATACATGTGTGAGAACAACATTACAGGAGATAGCAGAGAGAAAAAAAATAAGCATTTATAAACACACAGATGCTAGTATATAACTATGCTGCCATCTGCAGTTCGGAGTGCATAGTACATGCTGTTGCACTTCCAGCACACACTTCAATCTTTCCTTCTTTCTCTCTTCTCATTCACTTCATATTACTAATTTTCTCCTTTATGACCTAAGCCTTGCCACCTTATTATGAACTAACAATGCCAAATTAGCAAAACCTAATGCCTTAGGCCAGCCATACAAGGAGTACATTTATTTCCTGCAACCATAGGTTGCAGGAAAGAAATGATCTTTATTCCCCCTTCAACACAGACAGTGTTAATGTGGGAATCCCTCCTGCCGTGCCATTGTCTTCTCCCGGGGGGCGTCACCACTGGGAGAAGACAGTGATTTTTCCTAGCGGCTAGCGATAATTAAAGGTCAACTTGGTAATTCAACCTGCCCATACATGGTTCAAATCTCCTTAGGGAAAAATCTACGAAACCCAGACACGCTAACTTCTACTGTTATTTCATCGCCCCTGTGAACATTCACCCATTTTTTTATTTACATACAGTAAGGTAAACTGATTGTTATTGTATGGACTTTAATTATCCCTTTATTGAGCTTGGGCATCTACCATTTTTCCTGCATATCCTGTTGTGTGAAAATCATTATGGGGTTATACCCTCATTGTCTTTGTATGGAAAAAATGTAAATAAACACAACTGAACAAGAAAAGACCATATACAGTAATATGGAGTATGTGATATACAATCTTCTAATCCCTGTTTTTCTATTAATCCAGAAAAACCTGGACCTCCACAGTCTGTAGATATTGAAGAAGTGTGGGGAGAAAATGTTGCACTAGAATGGAAGCCACCACCAGACAATGGCAATGCTGCAATCACAGGATATACCATACAGAAAGCAGACAAGAAGACCATGGTTAAAAAGTTTATTCATGTTTTATTTTAGATTATTGTAGTTTATCAGTCTTTAAATATGGTGGCTGCTTTCGTTTTTTCAAAATTTTTACTTTTATTTTTTACCAGGTGATCTTACTTTTTACACACTTCCTGCTCTAGGGTAGCAATACTTATCCGCTCCACTGCATCTCTGGAGGAGCAGCATCATTACTCTAGGCTGCTCTCTTGATTTTGTCATTTTGTCATGTTTTGACATCTCCCCTTCTCCTTGTCTCTGTGACATAGAGGACATTGCTTTCTATTTCAAATAAGAGAGCTGGGAAAGTTAATAATGGTTTGATATTTCTGGCAAAATCAACAGGTATTTTCCTCTGCTTGTTATGCCGCGTACACATGATCGGATTTCTCGTTGGAAAAATATATGACGGCTTTCCCAACAGGATTCCGCTCAAGTTTGCCTTGCATACACACGGTCATGCAAAAGTTTGCTGAAATTATGACCGTCAAGAACGCAGTGATGTACAACACTATGACAAGCCAAGAAAATTAAGTTCAATGCTTCCGAGCATGCGTCGAATTGTTTCTGAACATGCGTAGGAATTTTGCACATTGGAATTGCCACAGAAGATCACATTTTCGGATAGGAACTTTTCCCGACCGAAAAATTCAGAGCATTCTCTCAATCTTTTGCTGGCTGGAATTCCGCCAGCAAAAGACCAATAGAGCATACACACGGTAGCATTTTCCAACGAAAAACTCTCAACGGTCTTTTGCGGGCCGAAATTCCGATCATGTGTACGCGGCATTAGAAATGTTTTTAGCCTGAAAAAAAAAACAAATGCATTCCACCACATCTAAGTAACAGTACACTGCAATATATTATTATTTTGTTATTGGGTTTAGATACCCTCTACCCTTTTCGATGCCACCATAGTAAGTATTCCTGCATAGCAGGATCAGGATGTACACAAAATTTGCAGCTGTTTTGTTACATCTTACAGAGTGCTTTGGGTTCTGTAAAATAATGATTCAGATGGATGTAAAGCCACACAATCAATTTTATATACCAGGAATGCTGCAGCTGCCCCCCCCCCCCCCACACACACACACACACACAACCCCACCCATATCGGAAGCTTGGGTGTGGGGGGGATAGAGGGTCCATTGCCTCCAGAGCATCTGAGGTGCAGCCCAGAAGCTGGTACTGACAGCTGCATTGGGCACCCAAATCAGGAGCCACTCCTGCAGCCTGTTTGTTCAGAGCGAAGGAAGCTAATGCTCCCTGGCTCCAGTCACATGACCTATCTGAGGAGGACTTCCCCTACTCACTTCACTGGTCTGGTAGGTGATCTTTGCGAGGAGAGGAGCTGTATGGGGGGGGGGGGGCTTACTGAGGAGACAGAGCTATACTGGGGGGGGGATGTTGTACTGCAGAGGGAGAGCTGTACTGGGGGGAGTGTTATACTAGAGGAGAGGTGTAGTACTGGTGGAATGCAGGGAGTCTGTACTAGGGAGTGTTTGGCTTGGGAAGGGAGGTCATTTTTGGATGCACTCTGTCTAATGACTTGTGCGTTATGCTCTCCAGACCCCTGGGGTGCTAACCCCTGCACTCTGCGTGTTACACTTTTCTGAAGCCTTTTACTCTGAGTGTTACTCTGAGTGTAACATACTCCTGACTCCAGCTTTCTGTGGCCTACACACTCCTGGCCCCTGTGCACTCTGGGCTCCCAGCACTCTGTTTGTTATTTACTACCAAGGCATGTGCGCTGTGTGTTACTTACTCCTGACCCCTGTACTCTCTGTGTTACCTACTCTTGATCCCTGTACTCTGTGGATTACATACTCTTGACTCTTTCTCTCTGTGCATTATGCACTCTTGTCCCCTGCAATCTGTATACTATGTGCTCCTGACTTCTGTACTCTGTGTCTTATGCAATCCTGTTCCCTGTACTCGGTGTCTTAAGCAATTCTGACCCCGGCACGCTGTATGATATACATCCAAGTTTTACGCCTCTCTTACTTTGCAATTTTGACACATGCACATTTTGTTGTGGCGAGCTGTGCGCCCTTATTTTTTTCCTCAGGGTCCCCAAAGCTAAACCCCATCCAGGGAAAAAAGTATACATGGCCTTGACCTCCACACAAGTGTTCTGGGCTTACCTGGGACCTGTGGAAACCCATGACACCCAAACTTTCTTTCAGGACTGCTTTCATCCATTCCCTGATCTGCTCTGTGATGAATGAAGCAGGAAGCACTCAGTTCAGAGAACTTCTGAGTTCAGAGCTATTAGATCCCGGGCCAATGCAGACAGAAAAAACACTGTCTGTACTTGATCATCTGGAATGGAGTGCAAAGGAGGCATTAGGTGTCTAATATGCCTCTAATATCTCCATAAAGAGGACCTGTCACCAAAATAAAGTTGAGTAAAAAAATTAAGTGTTAAAAAAAAATCAATTACAAAAATAATGTTAAAGCTTCCACACATATACAGCCGCAGCCAAATGTCTGCTGCCACAGTTTTTATGATGTCAATTTGCATATCCTCCAGAATGTTATGAAGAGTGATCAGATGAATTGCAATTAATTGCAACGTTCCTCTTTGCCATGAAAATTAACTGTGAAGAAGGCTTCAGGGTGCCAAAGATAGTCCAGCAAGCACCAGGAACATCTCCTACAGTTGATTCAGCTGGGAAATCAGGGCACCACCAGTGCAGAGCTTGCTCAGGAATGGCAGCAGGCAGGTGTGAGTGTATCTGCACGCACACTGAGGAGAAGACTTTTGGAGGATGGGTTGGTGTCAAGAAAGGCAGCAAAAAAGCCACTTCTATCCAGGAAAAACATCAGGGACAGACTGATATTGTGCAAAAGGTACAGGGATTGGACTTCTGATGAATCCCCTTTCTGATTGTTTGGGGCATCCGGAAAAATCTTTGTCCGTGGAAGAAAAGGTAATCGCTACAATCAGTCCTGTATCATGCCAACAGTAAAGCATCTTGAGACCATTCAAGTTTTGGGGTTGCTTCTCAACCAAGGGAGCGGGGTCACTCACAATTTTGCCTAAGAACACAGCCATGAATAATGAATGGTACAAAAACATCCTCCGAAAGCAACTTCTCCCAAACATCCAAGAACAGTTTGGTGAAGAACAATGCCTTTTCCAGCTTGATGGAGCACCTTGCCATAGGGAAAAAGTGATAACTAAGTGGCTTAGGGAACAAAACATTGAAATTTTGGGTCCATGGCCAGGAAACTCCCCAGACCTTAATCCCATCGAGAACTTGTGGTTAATCTTCAAGAGGCAGGCGAACAAAAAAACCCCACAAATTCCAAGCATTGATTATGCACGAATGGGCTGCTCTCAGTCAGGATGTGGCCCAGAAGTTGATTGACAGCATGCCAGGGTGAATTGCAGAGGTCTTGAAAAAGAAGGGTCAATACTGCAAATATTGACTCTTTGCATAAACTTAATGTCATTGTAAATAAAAGCCTAAGACGCTTATGAAATGCTTGTAATTATATTTCAGTATACCATAGTAACATCTGACAAAAAGATCTAAAAACACTGAAGCAGCAGACTTTGTGAAAATTAATATTTGTGTCACTCTCAAAACTTTTGGCCACGGCTGTATAAATACAAATGCACATGTAAGGGCAAGCATGCATACATGAGCTACAATTAAACAATACATATTAGTATCTAAACCCTCTTCTTTCAGTACCACTCTTCTCTTACCACCCACAATTGTGCACCCTTCATTTCTATCAGCAAACACCATGTTGCATTCCCACTATTGGATTCCATTGTGCCTGCACCCCCCCCCCCTTCTCTTAACATTCAGTGTGCCTGAAGCCCCTTTTCCTTAACACCAACCACACCTGCAGCCATGCTACTATTAGCATCCACCATGCCAGCAACACCCTTCTCTGTCCACCTGTTCCTCTCAGCACCCACCAGGTTGCACCTGCCTTCTATTAGCATTCAAATCACTTCTGCAGTCCCCATGTTTTACTACTTTCTGTGCCTACACCCCCTTCTCTTGCCACCCTCCATACCTGTACTTCCTCTTCTATCATTGCCCTCTACCTCTCACCACTGATTCCCTCACTTTCCCCATCTCTGCATTCCCTCACCCCAACTTTACCACTAAGCCTACGCCCCCCTGCTCTCACTACTGTGCCTGAATATCTCTGACAAATGCACCTGTGCATGCTTCCCATTGCCCTTACCCCATACCTGCACAAGCTACACTGTACTCCACTCACTAACGCATATTCATTACCAACATCTTCTCTGTAGGCCCATCTCTCACCTCATGCCTGCACGAAGCACCCACCTCAACACTTTTTTGCATATCTTTCCAACTGCAACAGCTGCATACTACCTTTCATGACCACATGAATACCCCCTCTCCTAACAAGCCTGTGAACAAATCCCCCCACTCTCACTCAATGCCACCCATAACTCCTAAACTTAAACCTCCTCATCTGCTCCCACCACTGTGTCTACAACTTTTTCCCCACTCCCCCATGCTCAAACCATTCCCATATTGCTGACTGTACACTTTAGCAAGTATGTAACATTTTTGAACTATTGCTATCATGTTGTTTAATCTACATCATTAATAGTTATCCCCATATCCTTAGGAATGGTTCACAGTGCTGGAACACTACCATAGAAACAGTGCAACAATATCAGATCTTGTGATAGGAAATGAGTACTATTTCCGTGTTTTCTCTGAAAATATGTGCGGCCTCAGTGAAACAGCAACTAGGACTGTAAACTCTGCACTTATAGAGAAGGAAGGTAAGACAATTAATTTCTATTCTGTTTATATTTTATAAAATAAAAAAAAAAGAGAAGCTATAAACAGCCAGTATGTAAAAGAAGTGTAAAATACTTACAAGTCTCTCTCTCAGCAAGTCCAGTCTTCGCACTCTTGCAAAGCAAAGGCTTCTTCAGCATCAACACTTAGCGGTGTACCAGATGCCTGCATTTCTCATTCAACACCCTCATTACTCCTGCCAGCTGCTATGTCTTTACAGCCCTGTGAGCAGTGTTAATTTTGACATCAAATTTCAATTTAGTTTTAGTCTTTTGATATATTTCATATTTCATATTTATATTTCATTTCATTTATATTTAGTCTTTTTCATATTTTAGTCATCTGAATCGTTTTAGTTTTAGTCAGCTAAAATAGTGCTGATTTTCATCCACGAAAATATTTTCATTGAAGAAATTAACGCTGCCTGTGAGGATACAGTAGTGACATAGCAGCCAACTGGCAGAACCCTAGTGTGTATCAGTGAGACTCAAATGTTTGAAAGCATTGGATCCTGAGGAATCTTTAGCAGGTGTAGCCCTCCAGGGGAGCAAAGTTTGAAGTCACAGACAGCAGGACTGGTAAGTTTTATTGCTTTGCTTTTAAAAGATTGCTGTGCTTTATTTTATTTTTTTTGGGCATACGGAATCTCAGAAAATGTTAGCCAGACTATTATGGATGTCCTAAGAAATATTTAAGGAGAAGTACGGTTAAAGGTTTTTTGGCTCTAATTCTCTAATGGATCACAGGAGTGCCCTTTGTTCAGCACTCCTGTGACCCAAACTCAGCCAGCTGCTGTCTCCCTTCCGCAGCCCAGCGCTCCAGTGAACACTGAAGGAGCAGAGCAGAGAGCTGGTGACTGACAGTCATGGCTCTCTGCTCGGAGAGAACTGATCGATCAGCGGTGTTTGATAACCCACTTCAAGGGCTGAAGGGGACAGATGCAGCATCGGAACAATGCTGCATCCACCTAAATGGGTATAAGATTTTTTTTTTTTTTTTTTTTATAATTTTTTTTTTTTTTTTATCTTTTTATCGGAAAGTGTTTTATTTATTCAAACGATTTTTTTTTTTATATGCCCCATAATTCTCTTTTAAGAAAGGACAAGCATTAGCTAATATAAATGTGTTAGATCCTTTTGTTATGTGTGTTACCTAACATAAGGTTATGATTTTACAGGAAAACCGTATAAGCGTCCAGAATATGAAGATTTCGACTTCACAGAACCACCTCAGTTTACTCACCCATTAGTTAATACTGTAGCCATTGCTGGATACAATGCTACAATAAATTGCAGTGTTCGCGGAAATCCAAAGGTAAATACAAATCTAGTAATAGCTCTCAAAATTAGAAATTTGAGATTGAATTAATCATGAAGATGTTTGGTTTAGTAGTGAGGCTTTGTGTCACCAGCAGGGTTCAAAAAAATTTACTTTAAGGAAAACTCATGTAACCACTAAAGCAGGTTTATAGACTTTTCGTCTCTCTCGAAAACAAACCTTTTCATTTAGCCAAGTAAACTTATGTTATTTCTGAATACTCAATCACTTGCAGAGAAATTAACAAAAAAGAATTCCTTTGGACATGATTGGATAATTGAACCAATTGTAGTTTTACAAAAATTAACTGAAAAATGTACTTCTTTAGTAAATCAACCCTTGGGAATTACTATGATAAAACAAGACACTTCTGATGCCCGTCATCATTCCCATGATTATTTTTCTATGTAGATAAAAAGTAACAAAGCCTTGTTTATAGAAGGAAATGGAAAGTTAAAACCCATGAGGATCTGTTACTTTTAATATACTCCAAGTCATGTTAATACAAGTTAATAATTTGTACTTTGCTACACTGGTCAAAAATTGATGCTTTTAGAAATATGTGTTTTCATAAAGTCAGTGTCCACCTTGGAACATCCCTTCTACACACCTCTGTTATACATAAGACTGTCTGAACATATGTAGAAATTTACCTGAGTTGGCTTGTGTTTACTAGTGTTCAGAATGACTGTTATGATACCACTGTAAGATTATGGACAAAGTTACAACTAGGACCAGAAAGGCTTTAATAAGGGGTTTTACAACTTTTCTGAGTTCATTCCTAACCATCAAGTTAGGTAGCCTATTCAAAATCAATGGACTGTATCACACCTCTATTCCTGAAAATGATATATTTATGCAATGCACACTGAAGAGAATGTGGGTGTACAATAAACCCCAGCAAAGGTAAACTTTGTTCTTTCTCGCTATTCGTAAATAGTCCTGTTGCATAATCCTTTGCTCTTCTACCTTGTTTAACATTGTGATTATGTTGTGTTTTTCAATCATGATGTATGAGTCTGTGCATTAAAAATATTTAAAGTTGCCTAATTGTTCGTCAAGACTTTAATGGTTTGACAATAGTCTTTCAAGGTTGCACATGCATTTTTGACTCTTCAAGAGAAGCTCTGGAGCCCTGGACCTTAGGGTCATCAGTTATTCAAACTTTGCTTTATATGTTCTGGACCACCCCTTTCTTACTCCTGCACATAATTGTATGTCTATTCACGTGATGGAAAACCTCTCCGACCAACAGTACGGTGCAGGAGGTGAAAGGCAATATGCCACAGTTTGACATTTTGAGATTAGTTATGTGTAAGTGGGGGTCCTGGTTTTCAGGACACCAAGGATACTCATCAAGATATCCAAATCTGTAATAACCTCTCATATTTACTGTATGTTTCAGTCATGTTGTCATTATAGTTTAGTGCAGTCTAGTTTAATATTTCAATAGACATACTTTATATAATTGATAGATCTGTGACTGGGATCGGGTGTCTTTGTCAGATAAGGTGGGTGAAACTAGAAGAATGTAAGAATTGATATGAAACAGTGATGTGTAAAATAATAGTCTAAAATGACTCTCAGCCCAAGTGATTCTATGGAAATCGAGATATTTTTCCAACTAGATAATTTTTTGGAAAGCACTTTTAAAAATTGTAAAACTTACATGAAAGCAATAGGTGAATAAGAAAGTTAATACCATTTTATTTAAAAGGCTAGATATAGTACTCAACATTTTTTAATTTTGTAATTGTTGTTTCCCGCAATCATATTTATGACCTATGATAAAATTGGAGTACAGATTATGAAGAATTCAAACAACAGGGCTATTAAATTATGTATTTTATTAATTGCAGCCTAAAATTACTTGGATGAAAAATAAAGTGGTAATTGAAAATGACCCCAGATACAGGATGTTTAGCAACCAGAGTGTATGTACACTGGAGATACGTAAGCCATGCCCCTATGATGGAGGCACATACACCTGCAGAGCAGTCAATAACCTGGGTGAGGCTGAAGTTGACTGCAAGTTTGAAGTGAAAGGTAAAGTGATGTAATATTATTTACAGTTCTTTTAATTAACTACACCAAATATAAGGATACAGGAATGAAAATAATATACACTATTTGTTCATGGTGATTTATCAATATTATAAGTAAGCTCTGGCTGCACAGGAACCTGGGACTATACCAAATTCAACATGCGTAAAAAAAAAAAAAAAAAAAAAAAACACTAGCCCACTCCCCATGACCCTATAAAATACAGCTAATATAATGTATAATATTCTTTGGATGAAATTCACTCTTGATGTGTAAGTATCAAATGCGCAAGCATGAATCTGCAAATGTTAAACAGCCCTTTGGCATTTGCAATTCTCTTACTGCCCCTACTCCTCTTTCTTCTGTTAGAAACAACTTTTAGATTTATATGGTTAACATGATCAGTTGAGAATGTTGAAATGTAAAACAGGGGAAGGGGAGGGGGACATTTGGTTTCTGTCTATATAACTATATACAAAGCACACTTTTAAATCCACTTACTCACAATAAGACTAGGAAATTACAGTTTGGAGTATTTTTTTAGGGTTGAACTATTTACATAATAGTATTGCTATCTAAAATCGAAATCAAAATAGTAAGTTAACTACAACATACCATACTTAAACCTCATCTAGGCAGAAAAATAATCTTGCATAGTTTATAACATTCATTGTACGGTTGTAATGTATTGTTACAGTATGCAGTATAATCATTAAAGAAGTTAAAAGATAAGGGCTGTGCCAACGTTTTTCAAAAATAAGTGATGCTTTGATTTTCCCAGCTTTCTTCATACAAACCAGTCTTTGCTCCAAAATCACTTCCATTCTTCCAAGGCTTCACATAGCAACTATTTTACCATAATTTATTTGTTTACGTTCTAGTAATGTCACCAAACTTTCAAAAATATTATGGAATGATAAACTGTAGATTTAAAAAGTAAATTACTATTGTAATTATAAGAACAAACGCAGGACAATATCTTTGGACATTTCTGAACTATCCTGGAGGTTATACAGGGGAAGATTATACAGCATGCTGAGACTTCTGTAACTGCAGTTATAACTAAATGGAAATTGGAGGTTTGTGAATATAATTGCTGCAAAAGAAGGTGGAAGGAGGATTTTTTTTCAACTATTTTAGAAAAGTCGTACACTTCTTTTAGTATCTTTGGCACAACATTTGCATAAACCCACATAAGATCTTTTAATTTTATAGTGTACAAGGAAAGTGTAAAGAGATTAGACTGTGGGTGAATTATCTTATCACATCCATTGTTCCTACAACCAGTCCTTGCTGCACTGGCATGGTAAAAACTCAAATGACCATGATTAAAAATCTCTTGTAATCTCTTGTAAACTTTTCACAAAAGGCAACATTATGCTAAATTTGTATAAAAGGCACCCTGAGATGATCCATCCTACCATCATGCTGTCAGTCCATCCTCCCAGTGGACTCTCTTAAAGCGGTAGTAAACTCAGCCGCAATAATCCTAAATAAACATAAGGGCAATCAGTGAAATACTTATAATTCACATCTCCATTTTATTTCCTAATACATCATTTAAAATAAGGTTTTTGTGGCTTTCATTTGTCAGATTCCAGTCCAAAGCCTGCAACATGTTGTCTATTCTCTTCCGCTTCCAGCATACTTCCGCCCTCCGTCTGATATGAGCGCCTAATCTCATGCATGAGTTAGGAAATTATCTTAGGGTCAGCACTCTTGCAATATTGCAATGCAATGCTGCAAGTCCTGCTGATGAAGATACACGGCAGGAGGATGGCTTGATTAACAGCACACATAGAGAATGCCATAGATGATGGTCAAATTGCGCATGCGCCGGTGATGTGACTATAGAAACAAACAATCTGGCTGGATCTTCTAAAGGGCACAGGTTAGCCGATGATTAAGGACAGTGGCAAGTAAGTAATAGCACAGTGCTTGTTATGGGGAAAATTGTGGATTGTGAGTTTACTATCACTTAAAAAACCTGAACTTCCTGCAGAAAACATGAATACTTGCCCCTGCCCCCTATAGTGAAGTGCTAGTGAAGACCAGTCACCAGACCCAAGCATTATCTTATGGATGGGGGAGCAGTGTGTTGGACCTAGCCCTAAAATACAAACTTTTAGAGAATTTAGAATATAATTTTCATGGGACCACAATGGCACTGGGGGGAGTTTGTCTGGCTCTGTAAAAATAAGATTAAGACCTAAACGTGCCTACTTAAGATATTAGCTTTGACTTTATTTTGCTTTCTAAATGAAATATTTTACAACTATCACTATAACCAAGTACAGTATTGTCCCCTTCTACCTTCCTCCTTTGCAGCACTAGCTTACAGTTTAAATAAATATATGCCTTTAGAATAAGGAAAGAAAATAGCAAACATTAAAATCGAAAGTGGAATATGTCTTTATCTCTGATAAATACCATCTTTTGATAAGTTGTATTATGATCTTAAAGTATAAGTTGAAGTCTAGCCACATTGGGAAACTGAATGAATGTAAGTTTTAATTTAACATATGCAGTGGTCGGTTGATTGAAAAAGAGATCTGTGGATAATCATTGATTCTTGTACTGGTAATTAAAACCTTTTTTTGCAAAAAAAAAAAGAAAAGTTTTTTCCATCCTTTACCTTCAACTTTAAATGGTATGCTTGTAAACTAGCAGTTATGAACAAAGCTCAGTGTTCCCACTCAGCTAATAACAATAAATATCCCCCACCAAAGTTACTTGCACAAGTGTGAATCACAAACCACAAAAAATATATATTTATAGTCTAACATGTGCAGTGCTCTGTATAGTAATCAGTGAATTAAAAAGTATATAAAAAAGAATTTAAGAGCTATAATTATCAATAAAAATATTTTAGAAAATATCACCAGGTTCCCCCAGGCGTCATTGCGCTATTCGGGAGCTAGTTCACTCACAAATACAGCCAAGGCATGCGCTGCCAAGGGAAGACAAGCAGAATAAGCAGGTTATTTTTATGCACTTGAATGTTGCTTCTAAATAAGTATTTTCAACTCTTATTTTAGTAACATTTTGGAAATGGTGAGCACTATGTGGCCCTCTCTGCTGACTTGTTGAGTGTTTTTCTGAGATAATTGCTAGATATGCCTAATATGGAGATACTGTGATCCAGGGGATACCATTCCTGGAGATATTAAGGCAATATCAGACCTTCTATCACTTAGAGGTCAATATTTCATTTTATGGGACACATTAAAGTGATTTGTACACAATATCACATGTTTGATGAATAGATTTATACAGAAAAAGTTTTTGAATCACTAGTGGTTTGTGCTTTGTTTATTGGAACAGCACTTGGAAGATTATGATGGTTTTAGACTACACCATGGACTATTTATAAAGAATGTTTCACATTTGAGTTTTTTTACATTGGATCTTTTACTGCAATATTTACTGTACTAATTTGTTTATGCATTATTATACAGAGCCCTGCATGTATTAGAAGTTATATACGCGCTAGAAGTACCTAGCATGTTTCACACTGGAGACAATACATGTATAAAAATTAATTGATATCTGAGTCTTTTTGAGTGACTTTGGCCAGCTACAATCAGTCCACCAATGGCTGAAATGTACAACTCCAGCCTACAAAACAAAAAAGAATATGTTAGCTACAAAAGCACTCATTGCCTTGGCCAATAAAAAAGAACAATATGTATGTGAATCTCAAATTTGTTTGCTAACATAGAGGCATATAGTATTCAGTACTATCATGTTAGTGAATACCATATTAATATTGGGAAACGTGCAGTATTTAAACAGCATGTACTATATTAGAGTGGTTCATAAAGGTGCAGAGGTGCATAAAGCACTGCTGCTCAAAATATTTGCACAATTTTTCTGCATACAAGTGTTGTGTAGAGTATGCCATCTATCTGCTTACCCAGTTCGGTGTCGCTTATACCATATGCAAAAACAGCGTATATCATTGAAATGTTCTGATTCTACAGGGTCAATAAGCGGAGAACCTTTCGGCTTGTGGAAACAGAAGCAGGTTTACTACAAAAAATATTACACTCAATGACACCTCCCATTGTTATAATCCCTGCTCATCTTGAATTGTACATTGCATGTAATACAAGTATTTGTAATCTCAGACAAAATTACAAATCTTGTTTCATGGTAAATCATACTTTGACCAGGGTATGCATTTTACCATGCACTTAACATAACAAGGCATTTTCAGAACAGTATTTGACATCATTCAGAAAACACCATAGACCAGAACATTAATACATAGTAATATTCTTGAAGACTATTTTCAGTTAAGATTCTGATACAATCACAGGTCCACTTATTGCAATTGATGTCACCTCTGACTTGGAATTGTTGTGTTACCAAGCAGTTGTGTGTACTTGGGCCACTATTGCCATGATTGAGCTCTTTGGTCATTGTAGCTGTAGTTGACATTGTTCCAAATTTTAGATCAGGGATCTCCAAACTTTCTAAACAAAGGGCCAGTTTACTTTCCTTCAGACTTTAGGGGGCTGAACTGTGGCCATTGAGAGTAGAAATTGTCCTGGCATCAGTGGGAGTAAACAATGCATCTTTGGTGTCCCTGGGAGGAATACTGCCCATCATTAGTATCAGTGGAAGAAACAGTGCCCCACCATTGGTGTCAGGATAAGGAATAGTGTCCATCATTGGTATGAGTGGAAAGAAAAGTGCCCCACCCTTAGTGTCAGGAGTAGGAATAGTGCACATCATTGTTATCAGTGAAAGGAACAGTGCCTACTATTGGTGTCAGGAGAAGGAATAGTGACCCATCATTGGTATCAGTTGAAAGAAAAGTGCCCCATCATTGGTATCAGTTAAAGCAATAGTGACCCATCATTGGTATTAGTGGGATGAATAGTGTTCGATTATTGGTATTCATGGTAGGAATAGTGTCCCATCATTGGTGTAAGTGGGAGTAATAGTGTCCCATCATTGATATTAGCAGGAGGAATAGTGACCCATCATTGGTATAAGTGGGAATAGTGTCCTATCATTGGTATTAGTGGGAGGAATAGTATCCCATCATTGGTGTAAGTGGGAGGAATAGTGCTCCATCATTGATATCAGTGCATGGAATAGTGCCCCATCTTTGGTGTCAATGGGAGAAATAGTATCGTGCATCAGTGGGAAGAAAAGTGCTCCAAGGGCAGGATAATGGCACGCAAAGGGCCGTATCTGGTCCCCGGGCCGCAGTGTGGAGACCACTGTTTTAGATGAATGTAAAACACTGCATGCTTTTAGGTGCCTCTGTTTAATTTAATAGACTTGATGGCTATTACAGCTGCAGATGTCAAAGAGATCATTGATTTTAACAGCTACTTAAGTGCATCATGTGTTTAGAAGATAGTGAACACAGTACTCCTGGGCAGAGATGACCAATGTAACCAGAAAATGTAAACAAGGCGTAATATACAATATATGGTAAACATTTACAGTTACAGCACACCTTGTGTACTTTGCTGTTTATCTGAATTGATTGATTATAACACATATTCATGTTTTTAGAACATACAATATATGTCAATACAATTGCAAGAAACCAATTTGTAGTGCTTTTTAAAAACCATGTACATAGTTTTGTTCATCTACCATGTACTTAGCTTTGTGGTCATTTATGGTCTATATATTACCTTTAAAACACATTTCTAATTTTCAACATATATATATTATATATCAAGTGTGTTTCTTTGTGTGTGTGTGTCTATATATACATATATATATGTCTTTAGTGTAAACTCACCCTGTTACACAAAGGTTAACCTATAAAACACTGACTTGGGAACAATGGCAAACATAGATCTGCTGGTATGTGTTCAATTATTAATTCAGTGATTAATTGAATTTATGAAATTTATTGGACTGATGGCTTATACTTTTCGCTGTGCTCCAACACCCACCACACCTTACTAAATGTTTAAACTATCATGACATCACATCCTGCTCAATTTGGTAATCACTGTCTTCTTTATTAGCGTCTAAGTAGTCATTACTTCTCTTTCTCTCTCCCTTAGTTGCACAATAAGGATTATTGAATGTATATTGTCATCTAAGGTAAGCTTTCATATGGACATGTCATATGAAGCTTATGTCTTTCCATGCAAAGTGTCTGTCCATCTATAACCTAACCCTGGTTTGCTTCACCAGCTAACCCTCCATTTTTTTTCAACTATGTCATCTAGCTAATACGTACTGATTTACATGTTTACTTCTTATTGGTCATTTTAAATTTTCTGTTTGATTTACTTAGAAATCAGACAAAATTGAAAGCAGTTTGTGTCATCATGACATATTATGGTTAACATCATGACATTGTAATGGATTTTTTAAACAATGAGAAACAACCTAATTATCCAGATTATATTTCTTTTATTCAAAATACATCATGACTGTCCAGCTAGTTGCTAAAAATGTTATAACTATCACAGGAGATATAAGAAGTCCTATTGAACAAAGGTCTCAATTTATATGGTGCATTAGATATAAAACATCCCTTTATAAATTTATAACCCAATTCCATTAAAGTTTACCCCAAAAATAAAGGAACATAGATTTCATTGCTTCCTATACATGTGTAGATCAAGCGTGGAACATCTTTAGGTCCGACCTGCAACAATTTTGCCATTTATGTTGATAGCCAAATTTGACAAAATGTATATAAAGAATGCAATGTGACCATACCTTGGTAAATAAAAATAAGTGATTAGCTTGCCCTTGCTCTGCATTCCTATTGGTGGCAGAGTTAAAGAGACAGCTTTTCCCTGTATAGCTATTCTGCAAATAATTCATATTTATCATAAGTAAGAGTACAGTCATCTCATACAAATGTATTTACTCATTCTCATAATATTCTAAGTCAGGTTAAGACCAGTATAACAGGAAAGTGTTGTTCCAACTGATGACCCGAAAACTGAATATTGAAGAAATTTAGCTCGGCCTGCATCAATGCAACCCTCAAATCACAAATAACATCCCTGTCATCCCATAGTAAAAAAGCCACATATCCAAAAAGGTCCATACGCAGTAAAAGTGGGACTTTGGTCCAGTTTCTAATCTTAAACCTGTTCCTACCCCTTTTATAAGTTCTATACTAACAAGCCTGTAGAGGAAAGATGTCTATACAGTACTTACCTAATATAAGAGCACTCCAGTCCAGTCATGTGATCGGCTCCCAGCTGCTGCTTCAGGGAAGAGGAGAGATCGCCAACAATGGTCATAATCCCTGGGCAGGGGAGACATCCATAGGCTTACTATTGGCATCCATTGTCAGCTGTCTCCCCTTTCCCCTGAAGTCAGAGCTTAGAGCCAATCACATGACTGGAGCAGAGCACCCATAGATTAGGTACACATCTTTCCTCTACAGGCTAGTTTGTATGAGAGCAGGTTTAAAATTAGATCGGATTTCCACTTGATTTATTAGCATACAGTTTCTAAGATTATCCCTCTCAGCAGCTAATATGTAAGCTATTAAAAAAAAAAAAAAAAAAAAAAAAAACCTTTATAGCAACAAAAAGAATACATTGCATTTATATAGCCAGCCTCTTGGTGTAGTGCATGGGTGCCCAACCTGTGGCCCTCCAGCTGTTGTGGAACTACAAGTCCCATCATGTCTCTTGCCTGTGGGAGTCATGCTTGTAACTGTCAGCCTTGCAATGCCTTATGGGAACTGTAGCTCTGCAACAGTTGGATGGCCACAGGTTGAGCACCAATGGTGTAGTGTGTACCCTATTTCCAAACTTAAGTTAATTATTTATGAGCCGGTATAGAGTCAAATAATTTTTTTGAAATGCAAGCAGTGTAGGTACCTGAATTTAAATTGGGGAATTAAGTTGATTTAGCTGTTTGTCTGGAGTTTAGCATTAACATTATATGCAATACTGACAGGAAAATTATTTACTCTACATGTACATGATGGTGGATTCATTAATATGTGACATATATATGATGGATTACTCATCTGCGGTATGTTACATGCTGATAGTTTTATGTACATGTATATCATGGTGGATGCTTTACCATTACGGAACATGTTCATAATGGGATTCTCATCTACAGTACATGTTATCTGGATATATTGGTTGCTTCATCTTCATTTACATGATGGTATGATCATGTAAATATAAAATGCACATGGTAGTTAATTCTAATACAAAACCTAAAACCAATAATTTGCTGGTTTTCAGTACATATACAAGATTTCTATTCTACATATAATATTCTTCCTCAACATATAGCCTACACGTTGTAATTTTAACTCTGTAAAGAATGTAAACAACAGCAAAAAAATGTCTCCTGTTTCATGTAATGTACAAAATGACTCAATAATTGCATTGCATACAACGTATTGTGGTGGAGTAAACAAAAGCTAAGGAAGGAAAACCAAGTTGATTCCAGTGCAAAGTGCAACAACGAAGTGTAAAGTAGTTAAATGAGGAAAACAAAAAGAAAACCTGGTTGCAATGGACTATTGCAGTATGTAAATAGTCATCTTAGTTTACTACCTTTGTAAATAAGCCTGCACGATTAAGAAGGAATGAACCTGACATTTTTTCAAGTGTAGAGAAGAAGTAAAACATCTGATTGGTTGATATGACTGTACTTAAGTGTGAAAACATCATCCTCCAGCTTGCAACATGAAGAAAGAAAATGTTGCAAGAAATCTAGAGCATTTATTGCAAGTTTTAAAATTAACTTGAAACATAATTACCGTATATAGAAAAGCAAACTTATAAAGTGGGATGCAGCATAAAGCACGCTGAGACTAGTTCGAAAATCACAGTACAGAAATATTTGTTGGGCTTGGTAGATGTCATTAGAGTGTATAAATGTCCTTCTAGATTAAAATAGCATTACATAGAAAGTCAGGGGGTCTACATACAGTATCTAGCTTTTATCTAGTGAAACAATGATTACCTTTTGTTTATTGTTTTTTTTAGAATTTCATCAATATTTTAATATTGTTTTTATGTTCTATGCACCTTCCCAATATGGACTAGGACTAATTCCAGGATTCTGAGATCTGCCCAACCACTCTTAGCCCTTGTACACACAGTCGGAGATTCCGACTGAATGTTTCCTATCGGACCGTTTTGTCAGATATTCTGACTGTGTGTGGTCTGCATCAGACTGTTTCCGTTGGAATATCCGACGGACCAAGTTTTCCAACTTGCCGGTAAAATTTTCGGACAAAATGCTCCTATTGGACATACTCCGATCATGTGTAGCCTACTCCGACGGACAAAGTGCCACGCATGCTCAGATCAAATTCCTAGACCAAAGCTATTGGCCACTAGCCTGAAAGTAGTCCCGTCGTAACGAAATAACGTCATCACGTTATGTACAATCGGATTTTCCGACAACTTAGTCCGACCGTGTGTATGCAACATCACTTCCGGACCTCTTCCGGAATTAATCCGTCGGAATTACTCCGATGGATTTGGTTGTCGGAATCTCCGACCGTGTGTACAAGGGCTTAGAGCACCACGTATGTGGGTAGGGCTGCACAGAGCAGGCCAGCTGATTACTTTTTTAGAGAGTGATAAGGAGCTACTTTTTCTTTGCTGTGAATTTATCAGTATAAGTAAGTACAAGACAGGCACATTCAACTTTCATTTAATTTGTGTGAACTGTAAGGCCGGCCATACACAGAGCAAATTTCTTTCCTGCAACCAGGTTGATGTGGGTGATGTGGGAATCCCTTCTGCTGGGCCATTGTCTTCTCCTGGTGGGGGGGGGAGCATTCCCTGGCAGGAGAAGTCAATGAATATTGCTAGTGGCTATAGCAGCCCCTAGCGTTAATCACTGGGAAAACCCGGCATGCTGGTTGCATCTAACTTTGATCGCTCTACAAATCTCGGCCACTTCAGCAAGAATTTCAAACCGTGTGTGGCCTGCCTATAGCTGGATAGCTACTATACAATTTTCTGTAGATTTTTCCCAAAACCATATACTGTAATATGAGGTCAAACCTTAAAAGTTTCAATTTGTGTGCAATTAAGCAGGCCCTTCCACTACATGGTTTTGGTGAATCTAAAGGAAATCAGACAACAAATGTTGTAGTGTGTATGGGGTCTAAGACTTTGGAGAAGCAGAAAACAAAAACATTATTTTAAGGGAATCCCTGTTCCAGTTCTTTCTAATGAAAACCTGGCATATATTAAAATTTTGTGCAACAGTATATTTCACCCCTATACAGCTTATGTCTAAACATACTGAAATTTTACTCCATATACAAAACATGGACTTTCCAAATATTATTGTTGCTTCTGCAATGGGAGGTGAAGGCAAGCTTTCATTGGGTAGACCCATTTTAAGTGACAATGGCCTAAGAGGGGGTTTCCTGTCACTTCCAGTTGTGTCCCTAGCACAGGACGTCAAAGAAAAAAAAATCCCCAATGGGGGATACTGTATGTATAAAAACAGATACAGGTTTTAACCATTCTCCACTTTATTGCAAAACTAAACAAAAACATTTTAGATATTTTAATTTTATGGCTTTCTAATGCGTTTTTACATTGACTTTTTGTTCATAATTCAAATAATGTGTAAGCAGAAAATGAATTTCATTGCCAGATATTTAAAGTGAGCTTTTAGATCATTAGCCAGCGCTGAACAAAAAAATAAATAAAACAAAAGCTACTTGGAAGTAGATGCAGAAAATGGAATCATTTTAGATTATCTTAACTTGTCAATATTCTGCTTTACAGGTGGGATCACATTTTTTCGCCTTCTAATGCAAGGTGTGCCTTTGTCTGTCATCGATTCTTACTTGCGCGAGCGAAATGCCAGTAAGCAGGAGAGAGCATGAGCAAGTCCAGAAAGCCAGCTGCTTTAATACTACATTGAATCTGAATGTCAACATTACAGTGTTTGATCCTTACGCTGCATTTATAAAATTATAGTCTTTTTGTGTCTGTTGTCTTTACATATTTGTGACCGAAAAAAAAATGCATGAGTTGGCCTGGGGAAGAGATGGATGAGCTTAATGTTTGGCTTGGGGCTTTTCTACAACAAGACATGGTATGGATAATTGATATCCCTACTTGAAGCAGCAAAATACTTGACTTGTTCAAAGAAGATAATTACATACATTTAATTAGACTTTGTTTTGTGGTTTAATATAATATATTGCCTTACGTATCATTGATATATGGCAAAGATTTCATGCAGCAGCTTTGTTAGCGTTTTCTTTCTCCAAGTAGGACTCATCAAGCATAATAAGGCGATACTGCTGAAAACAAAAACTGTAATTTAATTATTGTACAATAAACAAAAAATATGTTCCTCCTTAGAGAAGTGTTATTATTTTCATTTGTGACGGTTTTATAGATTGCTTTTCTCATTCCCAGTAGCCCAGTAACATGCTGTAGTGTAGAAGTAAAACTTTTTTTTCCAATTTAAAGGCTAGCAAGCTTGTAGGAAACCTTAGCTTGACAATCCACATCCACCATACCCTTAGTTTAAGTATTCCCTCTTGTACATACCTCAGAGCGGCAAGTGGCCATATCAAAAGCAAGGAAGTGCACCTATCCTTTTTCAAGCCAAGCGTGCCATGTTGTTCTGCACATGCACAATATTTTCTTTTAGGTCAAACTGAAAGCTCAGACTGCTTGCACGCCTGTACGGAGATTGCCTTTTGATTTGGGCCTGTGGAGAACAGGCAGCACATGCACATTATTGTGTAGCCCCACCAACTGGGAATATAACAAGAGCACTGCCTGCCTTTGGTCCTGTATCTGGTCATCCACTGACTTAACTGGTCCGATACAAGTTGGTCCGACTTTGAAAATGCTCCCTGCACTACTTTGGCCAGACTTTGGTCCTACTTCAGCCCACTGAATATCATTAAAGTCGGATCAAAGTAGGAAGTCCCCCCAAAATCCATACCAGACCATTATCCGAACACACAGCCTGGCAGGTCAGGAAAGGGGGTGGGGAAGAGCGAGTGCCCTCCCAACTGTACCAGGCCACATGCCATCAACATGCGGGGGTGGGTGCTTTAGGGCAGGGCGGCCCTGTGCCCCCCACGCCACAGCACCTTGTCCCCATGTTGATGAGGACAATGGCCTCTTCCTGACAACCCTGGCCATTGGTTGTCGGGGTCTGCAGGCAGGGGGCTTATCGGAATCTGGAAGCCCCTTTAACAAGGGGGCCTCCAGATCCCAACCCCCCACCATATGTGAATGAATATGGGGTACATTGTACCCCTATTCATTCACCTGAAAAAAAAGTGTCAAAAATAAAACACAGCACATGCAATTTATTAACAGCAGCTCCACCGTCTCTTCCGACTTCTTCTCCCCTCTCCGGGTCATCTCCACTGATATCTTCTAGCCTCTGCTGGGTCTTTGCTGCTATTTTCACACTCTTTTGCTGGGTTTCTCCGCTGTCTTCTGAATGAATGAATGAATGAATGAATAACTTGCATAGCGCTACATATGCAAACTAAATCGCCTCAGGGCGCTTTTGCTACCAGTGTCCGTAGAGCAGTGTCCAGTGTCCGTAGAGCATTTCATAGCCATGGTCCTTGGACTGCGAACCTTTGTTCACCTTTTAATTTATAGCGGGTCTCGGGGATGTGGAGGAGGTTCTGGTTAGTTGACCGGAGCGTGCGACCTGGGGTGTAGTGCTTTATTTTGTCGCAGAGGTATTGCGGGGCTTTCCCTTTTGTACATTTATGAGTGAGACAGAGGGTCTTGAATGTAACTCAATCCTTCACGATTAGCCAATGGAGGGCCCTCAGGGACGGGGTGATTAATTCCCATGGTTTTTTCCAGTTACCAGTCTGGCTGCTGTGTTCTGGACAGTTTGTAGACATGAAATTTGGTATTTTGGAAGTCCTAGGTAGAGGGAATTTGCATAGTCGAGTCCCGAATTGATGATTGTTTCAACTACTGCTGCTGTATCTCCTTCCGGGATGAATCTATGCAGTAGGCAAAGAAGGTAGTGGGATCCGCTGACTCCTGATTCTATTTGTGCATCAATCATCATTTTTGAGTCAAAGATGACTCCAAGGCTTTTGGCTTTAGTGCTGAGGGTGATGGGTTGTCCGAGGATGGTGAGTGGTGTGGACATCGTGCCAGGGTTTTTGTTTCGGTTTGCGTGGAAGGAAGAGGAGTTCTGTTTTGGATCCGTTGAGTTTAAGGGAGCTCTCCATCATCCAATCTTCAATCAATGAGAGACAGTTTTCCAGTGCCTTGTATTGCTCTTTTTTGTTGGTGATGCATAGGTAGAGCTGGATGTCATCCGCGTAGGAGTGACAAAGTAGATCCTGGTTGCTGATGATTTTGGGGAGTGGGCGGAGATAGATGTTAAAGAGCACGGGCGACAGGGGTGATCTTTGAGGGACTCCGCATGTAATTTTTCGTGCTTCCGAAGGGAACGTTCCTAGTTTCACTTTCTGAGATCGGTTCTCTAGGAAGGATGTGAACCAGGGTAAGTCTGAGTCTGCAACTCCAGCTACTTCTGCGAGACGAGTGAGCAGGGTTTTGTGGTCTACAGCGTCAAACACTGCACTGAGGTCCAGCAGCACCAGGAGACACGATTCTCCTTCATCTGCTGCTTCAAGGGTGTCATCTCAGATTTTGAGGAGTGCAGTTTCTGTTCGGTGGCCAGGGCGGAAACCAGATTGTAGTGGATCCAAGAGTTTATGGGTGTCCAGATGGAGTTTTATCTGTTGTACTACTGCTTTCTCGATAATTTTGGAGAAGGTGTTGAGGCTTGTGACAGGTCTGCGATCGTTTGGGTCTTTGGGATCAAGGTCAGGCTTCTTTAGGGGGGGTTTGATTGTGCCTTGCTTGAGGGAGGTCTTCTCTCTCTGTTTTTCTTCTGATGTTGACCTAATGCTCTCTCCCACTGTAATGATGGGTGCACTGTGTCCACTACTTATGTTAGCATGGGTCAGGGTCGCCATTACCAGGTGATGTCACACGGAGGCCCCGCCCCTTATTATGTCACCCCCTGAGGCACGATGGGTGGTGACGTCATAAGGTGCGGGTCTCCGGTGACCCCACACCATGTCAATATAAGTAGGGGTTGTGTCAACATCAGAAGAATTACAGAGGCAGAAGACAGCAGAGAAGACCCAGCAAAAGAGCGAGAAGATAGCAGAGAAGACCCAGCAGAGACAGAAAACAGCAGACAGAGGGAGACTGGGAGCCCCCCAGAGAGAGCTAGAAGACATCAATGGAAAAGACCCAGAGAGGGGAAAAGAACCGGCAGAGGCAGAAGACGTCAGTGGAGGAGGAAAAAGAGCCGGAGTGGGGAGAAGAGATCAGAAGAGACGACATCGCTGCCTTAATAAATGACTTTAAAAATATGTGTAATGTGTTTAAAACAACCCCTTTCCTGAACTGCCAGGCTGTGTGCACGGATAAGGGTCTGGTATTGATTTTGGGGTGACTCCAATGCTGTTTTTTCAGCATGGGGGTTCCCCTGAATATCCATACCAGACCAGAGGACCTAGTATGTTCTTGAAGGGGGAACCCATGCTGTTTTTTTTACATTGTGCATGGAGTTCCCCCTAAAGATTCATACCAGCCACAGTGCCTGGTATTGTGGGGGATCAAAGTTGGATCCCTGTTCATTGAAGTCTGATGCATGTCGGATTTCAAGTCCCAGGGAAAAGTCAGATCCAAAGTGGTACGACTGTTGTGTCATACCAGTGTGAACCCGGCCTCAAAGAGGACTTTGACTACACATTTTGGGGTTGATTTACTAAAACCTGAGAGTGCTAAATCTGGTGCAGCTGTACATGGTAGCCAATCAGATTCAACATTCTTCAGCTTGTTCAATTAAGCTTTGACAAAACAAATCCTGGAAGCTGATTGGTTTCTCTGCAGAGCTGCACCAGATTTTGTACTCTCCAGTTTTAGTAAATCAACCCATTTGTGCATCATACAAAACAAAATGTGCCCACAAAGAGAACTATAGATTCCCGTACTGCCTTTCATCTTCTTCTAATGCCCAACATGACCTCCTCCTCTTAGCAAGAACAAGAAGAGACTCATTGAAGAGAAAAGTCTTGGCATGCACAATTTTTAAAAAGAAACAATGTACAGTGGTACCTTGGATTATGAGCATAATCTGTTCCAGAAGAATGCTTGTAATCCAAAGCACTCGCATATCAAAGCAAATTTCCCCATAGGAGTCAATGGAAACTCAGATAATTTGTTCTACCGTGAGTGCTATTGTATGCAGTCCCGCATGTGGCCAGAGGTGGGGGGTGCCGGAGACACTCGGAAACACTTGGAGACCGCTTGGAGCTGCTCGGATGCACTCAGAGACACTTGGGAACGGACGGTTTCCGGGTGTTTCCGAGTGTCTCTGAGTGGCTTCAAGCGACTCTGAGTATCACTGCCCCCCTTCACCTCAGGCCAAATGCAGTATTGCACACCCCATTGGCTTGAATCCTGCTTATCTTGCGAAACAATGCTCGTAAACCGAGTCAGGATTTTAAAAAAGTAATAACTCGTATTGCAAAACGCTTGTAAGCCGCGTTACTCGCAATCCGAAGTATTACTGTATATGTTCATGCTCGCATATTAGGAACTGGAGTTAAAAGCATCTTTAAAAAAGTGGACCTCAACTTTTTGCACAGTAAAAAAAATGTTCTCTTTAAAAAATAAACTATGCTGGTATATCTATTTGCTCCATGTCCTTACTTTTAGATTTCATATATTTTGCTTCAGATTTCTGTTTTGTTTCCTCTAAAACAATGGTGCACTGTACATGTGCAGAATCGGCTATTGTAAAATAGCCACATGTCATGGATGTCTGCCAATTTTGTGGACCAAACAGATTAAAACATTAGCGCTGATTTATTAAAGCAGTAGAGTTGTGTCCACCTTATAAAGTGAATTTTCAACTAGATTCATGAACGAGGTGAAGCTATTTTAAAATATTTACAAAAAGGATTTTTGCTTATACATGATTTGATGATTATAGGCAGAAAAGCTTCAACTTATTCCCTAAGCTAAGTGGAAATTCACTTTGCAAAGTAAACATGTTTTCCTCTTCTAATACAACTGAATCCATCGACCACTAAACAGTTGTGAATGGTGCTAGTAAGATCAATGTATTAAAGCAGAGCTCCAGTCGTTTTTGTTTACTACAAGTCAGCAGTACAAAAACTGTAGCTGCTGACTTTTAATAAACACATACTCACCTGTCCTAGGAGCTTGCATACGCTCAACTGAGACATCCCTTCTCTTCGTCTTCTCTCTCCGGTGCCAGCATCTCAACTGTGGGCACCCGGCCATGACTCACAGATTCACTGCACATGCGCGAGTTGCGCTGAACCTCCTGAATGGTCTGACAGTCTTCTGGGACCTGAGATGTGTCCCAGAAGACTGCACGGAGTGAGGGGGAGAAGAGAATTTCCGCTTGGATCACCCAGGCAATCTGAGCAGAAGTGGAACTGGGTACCTGTCTAAACCAGGTAGCCCCCACCCCCCCCCCCCCCCCAATATAAAATGACATGCAGGGAAGGAGGAAAGGAGTACTTGAAGTGGAATTTCCCCTTTTGGGTGGAGCTCCGCTTTAAAAAGCCAGTTTATTGGGATGCAATACAAACTAAGCACAATGACCTGGGCTTTTCTTTCCTGTGATTATTCCATCTGCAAATACATATATAACAATGGCTGTCACAGAGTTAACATATTATCTAGGATACAGTTAGGAAAGAAAAATACATTTTCATAAATATAAAAAAAAACGTGAGAATCGACTAAAGCACAATATTTTTGTCCGATAAATGATGCTTAGCACTTGCTAAATGCAAAAGTTGGTTAAAGTCAATTCACTAGAAATAAAATGTAAAAAATCCTTATTTATTATTTATCTCAAATTATAGGCACTTGATTTTTTTAGGAATGTACAAATTAACAAGGAGGGGAACTTTGAACTCACCAGTAATATGACCAGAAAAGAAAACAAGTTATACTGTAAGTGTGAAAAAGTAGGCATAAATTATAACTTTTAACTTATGATTACAGATACCCATGAGATAAATATACACTATAAATTAAAAAGAATACAAATGTTGCTCTGTGTTACCAAATTAGATGTGTCTTGGTTATATGTATCCCAGTACAAAGTACCAACTTCATATATCAAAATAACATTGTCAAAAAAAATGAAAATTCAAAGTGTGACACTACAATTCCAAAGTAACACAAAAATAAAAACTATCAATTATTAAATCAGTAAACATCTATACGGATGGAAGCCCATCACATATATGCAAATATCCACATAAAAACAAGTAATTATGTGTAGGACGGAATTCACCACCATTGGAAATATTTCTATATGTTTCCAATTGTGAATGACAACAAGCAGCCTTGTGAATTCAACTCCAACACCAATTGTGCCACCAAGCGATAACACCCCAAATTATAGGTGGACTTATAATAGCATGTTATCAGTAATCATGCATCCACAGCCTATAGGATATCACAACAACAAGTTGTACAATGGCACTGTTTTCACCTTCGCTCCTCTATGTACTGATGGGTTTACTTTCTCTTTGTTTCCCTGTAAAGGCAAAGCATAATGGGCTACTATGCATCGCATAGTAGCCCATTATGTGTCACTTACCTGACACAGGAGCCTACGATGTCCCCGATTTCCTCGCCGACTGTAAGCGTCCATCTTCCTTCCAAGGTCACGGACTCCGGCTCTGTGACTATCCGGAGTCCCGTGACGTCACTCCCACGCGTGGTATTTGGTGGTATTTAATTACTGCTGGGTTTTTTATTTTTTGCAATATAAGAGAAAAAAGAGAGAAATTTGGGGGGAAAAAACACTTTTTTTTAGTTTCTATTGTAAAATTTTGCAAATAAAAAATTTTCTTCATAAATTTGGGCCAAAATGTATACTGCTAGACATCTTTAGTAAAAATAACCCACATAAGTGTATATTATTTGGTCTCTGTGAAAGTTATAGCGTCTAAAAGCTATGGTGTAAATCATTGAAAAATTATCACATCTGATCACACCTGATGCAGTGAAGGCCTATCAAATTTCTTGAGACCCTAACAAGCCAGCAAAGTACAAATACCCCCCAAATTACCCCTTTTTGTAAAGCAGACATTCCAAGGTATTTAGTAAGAGGCATGATGAGTTTTGTGAAGTTGTAATTTTTTCCCACAATTCTTGGGAAAATGATATATATATTTTTTTGCACAAAATTGTCATAATAACAAATTATTTCTCTCACACAGCACATGCATACATGAAATGACACCCCAAAATACATTCTGCTACTCCTCCTGAGTATAGTGATACGACATGTGTGAGACCTTTACATAGCCTGGCCACATATAGAAGTCTAACATCCAAGTAGCACCGTCATGCGTTCTACGAGCATAAATTGCACATCTCATTTGATGACAACCTATCACAATTTGAAGGCCCTGGAGCACCAGGTCAATGGAAACGCCCACAAAATGACCCCATTTTGGAAAGCTAACACCCCAACGTATAATCTATGAGGCATAATGAGTCTTTTGAATGGTTCATTTTTTTCCAGAAGTTTTTGGAATCTGTGGAAAAAAATGAAAACACTTTTTTTTTTTACATAAAGTTGTCCATTTATAAGATATTTATAACACATAGCATGTACATAGCAAAAATGACACCCCAAAATACATTCTGCTACTCCTCCTGAGTATGGCGATACCAAATATGTGAGACTTTTACATAGCCTGGCCACATACAAAGGACCAACATTGAAATAGCACCGTCAGGCGTTCTATATGCATAAATTACACATCTCATTTCTCAACCACCTATTACAGTTTTGAAGACCCTGGAGCACCAGGACAATGTAAATGCCCGCAAAATGTCCCCATTTTGGAAAGCTAACACCCCAACGTATAATCTATGAGGTTTATTACTATAATGGTTCATTTTTTTCCAGAGTATTTTGGAATATGTGGGAAAAAAATGAAAACGTATTTTTTTATACAAAGTTGTCAATTTACAAGATATTTCCAACACATAGCATGTACATAGCAAAAATGACACCCCAAAATACATTCTGCTACTCCTCTTGAGTATGGTGATACCACAAGTGTGAGACTTTTACACAGCCTGGCCACATACAGAGGCCCAACATCCAAGTAGCACTGTCAGGTGTTCTAGGAGCATAAATTACACACATAAATTCCTGCCAACCTATCACATTGTTGAAGGCCCTTCATATTTCTAGCATGTACTGTACATACCAATTACAAACCAAAATACATTCTGCTGAGCAAAGGGTAAAGAAAAGATTACCTGCGGTTTTAGTAGTGCAGTGGTCCACAGAGGAGAGCATCGGTCCAGGCAGGAACGTGGACAGCAACAGCAAAACAGGCATCAGGCAGGAATAGTCAGTACAGGTAGAGATGGCTTCAGCACAGCCAATGCATTGGTTCAGATAGCAGGCAGGGATGTGGTCAGCAGAAGCAAAAGGATCAAAGGATCGTCCATGCAGCAGGCAGGAATACTGTCCATAGTTAGTACATGCAGCAGGCAGAGGTATGGTCAGCACAACCAGAGTATTTGTCCAGGGAGCAGGCAGGACCATCAAGCTTAGGGCATTGGTCAGGAAAGAATGGGGACAGGGGTAGAGGCTTATCCCACCCAAATCACTTTGAAGCCTCCGGACAACCAGACCCTGTTCTGGGAACACAGAAAACCAAAACCTGGTTTTCTGAACTCCGAACACTATTCTGGAGCCTCTCATATATGTGAGACCCCTGTGTAGCAGGGTAAAAGATCAGTCCAAGGGGCAGGCAAAAACATGGCCAACAGGCCGAGGTCAGTGCAGGTAAAAGGCAGAAATAGATGTTAGGCAGAGGCATAGTCGATACAGTCCAGGGTCAGTTCACATGAAAGGCAGAAACATGGCGGATAAACAATGCAGACGGTTGGCAGAGGCCTAGTCGAGAAACAGCCCAGAGTCAGTTCACATGGAAGACAATGATATGGTTGTTTAAGGCAGGGAAATATTCATGACAGAAATTGAAAACGGGGAAATGGCAGTATTAGAAATATGGGCTAATCATTTTCCAGAGTGTGATATCGCCTGAAGCATTCTCCGATGCAAAGGCCAGGTTGGGAGGGACAGTCGGAACAATGGAAACTGGTGTCTTTCCTAATTCCTCTTTTGGTGCACACCCGACATTTTTTTGGGCGTTGTCTTCCGGATCCTGATGGTGGAATATGGTCCAGAAAATGACGCTCATGTAGTCTGCTGCCAGAATCTGAGCGAATGCTTTCTGGGGGGGATACTTGTTGGTAGATAAGGGAAGTGACAATGTCTTCAATAAACTTTATTAAGGTGGTGGGTATTCCTGTTCATTTTTGGTAGATGATGAAAGAATTTAAAAGGGCCAAATGAAAAAAGTAAATTGCGACTTTTTTGTACCAGAAAGGGGATTTTCTTGTTGAAAGATAGGGCTGCAACATCTGGTAGTTTAAATCCACCCCCCCCCCCCCCCCCATGAATTTATTATACTCGCTGATACAGGAAGGCTTGCGAATGGGACTGCGTCTTCTGTGAAGTTCCACCGAGGTGTCATCGTGGGTGGTGGACATCATTTCCTATCCCTCCCCTTCACAGCCAACACTTCCTCATTCCTCAAGCTTGCCGATTCCCCCCTTTGAATGGTTGTGGTGACAAGACATTGTGGCAAGCCCTTTCCGTTTTTCCTTGTTGTACCACAGGCCAAAGTTTTTTTTTTAGGTACAGGTGGCGGAGAAGGGGCAAACTAGTGTAATAGTTGTCCATGTAAATATGATATCCCTTTTGGAGGAGTGGGAATGCCAACTTCCAAACTATCTTTCCACTTATTCCAATGTACGATGGACACTCAAGGGGCTGGAGCTGGAAATCTTTGCCTTCGTACACGCAAAATGAGTGCACATAACCGGTGGTGCTTTCACAGAGCTTGTTGAGCTTCAAACCGTACCTCACTCTCTTACTGGGGATATATTGCTTGATTCCCAGCCAGCCTGCGAAATGCACCAGGGATTCGTGAACACGTATGTTTTTGTCAGGGACATAAAGTTCAGAAAACTTCTTGAAAAAAAAATGAATTAGGGGGCGAATTTTATATAGTTTATCAAGGTTTGGGTGATTTCAGGGGGGGGGGGGCACTGTGAGTTGTCACTGAAATGCAGGAAGCGCATTATAAGTTCATATCGGGATCTGGACATGGCTGATGAAAAAACTGGCATACGATGGATGGGTTTGGTCGACCAATACTTATGCATTTAATTATTTTTTTTGTAAGCCCCATGTTGAACGTTAGGCTTAAAAACAATTTAAGCTCCACCACTGTTAGGGGTCGCCATTCAAAAGGGCGGGCATAGCTGGAGCTGGGGTTGGTTGCAATAAATTGTTGTGCAAAAAGGTTGGTTTGGTCCATGATGCCTTGAAGCAATTCGTCGCGGAAAAATAAATAAAAAAATCCATTTGGGAAAAACCCGCAGTGTCGACCTGCACACCTGGCTGTACTGTAAAAGGGGGGATCGTGGCTGACACTGTGGTAGAAGGCAGCCACCAGGGTTTGCCTTCTGGAAGCTGGGTTTGGGCCCTAATTCTTTGGTGTGCACTGGGCCTTTCCTCCTGGGGTCTAGCAGCGCTTGTACTGGGCCTCTCCTCCTTGGGTCTACCGCTGTTGGCACTGCTGGTAGCTGCCTGGTGTTCAGACCATCTTCTTTTAGGATGGACTGCTTCCTCCTCCAATTCGGATCCTGATGTGCTGCCTTCTGGGGGCTCATATTCCGAAACAGAATCGGAAACAGAACTGGGCAAAAAAAAACCCTGCTTGCATGGATCCTGGCCCTTTCATGCTGCTCCTGGAAGTCCTATTGGTGTAATCTTCTTGCCCAGACCATTATTTAAGGAGGTGTGAAGGATCCGGGGTGGTGCTGTGGATCCTGCGCCACCCTCCAGCTTGGCGTGTCTGCTCCCCTTTTGATTACCCTTCACGTGCCTCATTATTAAATGTCTTGGGTGTACCAACCTAACTTCCGGCGGTGACCGCGTCACTTCCTGTAATCTGTCCTGGAAGATTATTATTATTATTATATGGGATTTATATAGCGCCAACAGATTGTGCAGCGCTTTACAATATCGGAAGATGACTTGGAAAAAGATTCAAGAGCATGCAGTGTGCATGAGGCCTAAGGAGGAGGATTTGGGCTATTTTAGGTCAGCCACTGCATATATTTGTGGGGTTTTACTCTCTTGATATGCATTGTTGTTTTCTATATAGTATATACAGCATAAATAGTATATATGCTACTGTGCAAAAGTTTTAGGCATGTGTGAAAAAATAATGTTGTAAACTAAGAATGCTTTAAAGAAATAGAAGTGTTAATAGTTTATTTTTATCAATAACAAAATGGAAAATAAACAGAAGAGAAATCCAAATCAAACTGATATATGGTATGACTACTCTTTGCCTTCAAAACGGCATCATTCTTTCTAGGTACACTTGCACACAATTTTTGAAGGTTATTCCAAACACCTTGGAGAACTAACCACAGATCTTCTGTGGATGTAGGCTGCCTCTAATCCTTCTCTCATGTAAATCCAGACAGACTCGATAATGTTGAGATCAGGGCTCTGTTGGAGCCAAACCATCACTTCCAAGACTCCAAGATCCAAGATCCAAGATCACTTCCAGTTCTTCTGCTGAAGATAGTTCTTAATGACATTGGCTGTATGGGGTCATTGTCCTGCTGCAGAATACATTTGGGGCCAATCACACGCCTCCCCGATGGTATGGCATGATGGATAATTATCTGTGTATCTCAGCACGGAGGATACCATTGATCCTGACCAAATCTCCAACTCCATTTGCAGAAATGCAACCTCAAACTTGCAAGGAACCACCACCATGCTTCACTGTTACTTGGAGACACACGCATTATTGTACTGCTCTGCAGTCCTTTGGTGAAAAAAACTGCCTCCTGCTACAGCCAAATATTTCAAAATTTGACTCATCAGTCCAAGGCACTTGCTGCCAGTTTTCTGCACCACTGCTCCTATGCTATCATGCACAGTTGAGTCACTTAGCCTTGTTTGCACACCGTATGTATGGCTTTTTGGCCACAACTCTTCTACGGACAGTAGATGGGTGTACCTGGGACCAACTGGTTTCTACCAGTTCTGTGCTGATGTTATTGCTGGACATCATCCTGATGTCGATCAGAAGTCTTTTGTTTAGTACATTAAGTTTGGCCGACCACTGCATCTACAGTCCTCAGTGTTTAGGTTCCGCACATGTCAGAAGCGGGAGCTTGCAAACTCTTAAATATTAACATCTGAGTCTATGAGTCTGGGGGGGGGGGGTGAAGCAGCCATTTCTGGTTTGGGCACAGAGGCCCCAAATCTGTATCCAGGTCCTTGGTTCCCAGAGTCTGTGTATTTTCGGGGAGACATGGACCCTTATCTGAATCCAAACCATTCCAAAGGTCCCCCAGTGACACACCTCCCATTGAATAGAGCCCCCTCAAAAGCCAGAGCCCATAGACAGTAGACAAGAGGCTACCCTGCAGTCCCCTCCAAATGTCCCTGTCCTGGTTGGGTCTGTCACAACTTTTTTTTTGTCCGAAGTTGGGCTTTAATGTGCCCCAAAATATGTTGCATCAACATATGCTACATGAACATTCGGGAGCATCCCCATCCATTTGCATTTTAGTGCGTGGATGCACATTTTAGGCTCATAGGAAATGAGTAGACAGATGCAATGCACATCTGAGAATAAGTTCCTAGGCCTTACACACGTTCGGATGCTATAGGTTGAGGTAAAGTTAAATTTGCTTGGCTCCACTGTAGCCAGATGAGCAAGTTGGTTGCTTTTGGCTGTTCAGGCTTTCACAAGTTGCAGGATTGATAGCTCCTCCCTGCAATCCAGCACACTCTGGGAAGTTCTGGAACATAGGTGTGAAGTACCCAAATGGGCAGCCTGAAAATTTATGCTACCTTAGCAAATCCCTGGGTGGGGGAGTGGCCAGCAAGGAGCTGAGGTGTGCATAAATAGTTTAGGGTCTAGAAAAGCTAGGCTGTTAGCCTGGTGGAGTGAAACCCAGACTGAATAGGCTGTCTGCCCTCCTAGGCCATCAGGTGGAGCTACAGGTGGCTCAATGCAGTCTAACCTCAAGGAGAGCTGGGGGCTGACTGCTAAAGTTGAAAGAACAGTCTGGTGTAAAGTCTGCTGAGGATCTGGCTGGGAGGCTCACAGTACAGGGTCTGGCTGATACAGGAAGGAACCATCCATGTATATAGGGACATGGTGATTAAAGGCCTGAGGGATGTTCTGGAAAGACTATTGCTGTTTTTACCTCTTTTCGTGAGAGACTGTTCTAAAATTACTGGCTCAGTGCAGTTTTCAGTTTGGGACCCCCCTGAAGCTGTGTGTCCACTGCAGGCCTGTTTTGAAGAAGTTAGTTCTACCAAAGAATGTCCCCAGTTCAAGTTGCACTAGTTCTGGAGTATCCCATGGCTCACCCTATTCCCCATCTTCAACCAATAAACCCACAAAAGTAACTTCTGTCTGGTTACTGAGTGGAGAGACTGAGAAGCTGCTCTATGCCTGGCTGCGTGTCAGGAAGGGCATGCCAGCACCCAAGATGGCTGCCAAAGAAGACGACCTGTTACCTCTTCCTGTCAGGAAGGGCATGCCAGCACCCAAGATGGCTGCAGAAGAAGATAACCTATTACCTCTGCCCCTGTCAGGATGCCATTGGTGTGCACGCACCATGTGACAGCTTTGTCCGCCCAAACAGGCTTTTTAAACTCAGCCAGTTTCCAGGCTCAGTGCTGTCTGCTCTACAGCGTTCCCTGTGTAACCTGCAATTAGCTACCTGACTTCTGTTCCTGTTGTGACCTGGCTTGCTTCCTGACGTTCCTGTTTCCTGCCTGCATCCGACCCTGGCTTGTCCCCCACTCCGCGCTTGCCTGCTCCTTCTGCTACTCCGCTGCCAGCCTGTTGACGACCCGGCCTGTAATCTGATTCTGCTTCTGCTTCAGCCCCTGTTCCTGACGTGCCCGTTGTGTATGACCCAGCCTGCCTGTACTTGCCTTCTCTTCAGCCTTGAGGGTGCCACCGTCCCTTCTGCTGCATCTGCACTCCTGCCTGTGGGGATCAGTTGTCTACTTGTTCCAGCTACCTGCCTATCACTGCTCTGGGAGTTCTACAGACACCTCTACAGCCCGGCCGAGTGCTCCGATCCAGCTCCAGGTTCAGCGATCCCACCAGGCACTCGTGCGACTCTGCATCTCGGTGCTTCCTGTCAGCTCTATCAGGGGCTCCAAGTCAGAGTTGTAAGAGAGGCCGTCCTCTGCATATCAGGCTCCATCACCAGGTACGTGACACTGCGGTGCACTCAAAATGTTGTTTCTGGGGCGTAGCTTTAGGTTCATGAGCGCTGCTGCTTAGATCCACAGCTCCGGCTCTATATTCTCATCCTGCAGGCATCCTGTGTCCAAACTTCTCCCAAAAGGCACCAAATCCTTCCTAAGGACAGCAGGAATCTGATACAGGCATGATAGTGAACAAATACGGGTCACCCATGCCCCAGTCCATGGCAGAACAGCTAGCTAAGTACCGCAGGCAAGATAGTGCTGATCCCTCAGCTATGCATGAAGCCATGCTGCCGCCTTCCCTTACCTCAGCACAGCTCTCTACACAAGGGGGGAGTGACTCTCTGCCTAACGCCTTTGCACCCAGGCTGACAACCTAACACCTCTAGACTCAGTTACATGCTCAGGGGACTGCAACTCACCAGGTCCTTCTTCAGATGAGCCCACATTAGCTGAAATCCTGCTGGCTATAAAAGACTGTAAGGACTCCCCCACAGTTCAAATGGAAAGCATCCATATTGATTTCTCCCTACTGAAGCAGGATGTACAAAACATGCGGGAGGACGGAGGGGTGGAAGAACGTCTCAGCTCTCTGGAGGACACAGTGCACCCCTTAGTTGCTACAGTCCATGGTGGCTTTGAGGTTTCATGTGAATTCCAGCTTCTCTAGTCTCCATCTTGCTACACCAGTGGACAAACAAGTCCGCTGGTGAAGCCTTCCATGTCGGCGGGGTGTACGAGCGTGACATAATTCCGTCACGGTGATGCAGTCATGTGCATGTGCGCTAGGGATGTGTCCACGTGCATACAGCTCGAGAGGCCAGTCAGGACAGGACCACTTGCTTTCTGCCTTCCCAATCACACACAGCTGCATTGGGCAGGGAAACATATTTAGCTGTACAGGGGAAGAGGCTGAGTAATCATCCCGTGGAGACGCTGGATGACAGGCTGTCTCCACTTGTAACACTCAGCACATTGAAGGTAAAGTACAGTTTTATTTTTTAAGGGTTTTTTGGCTAATTGCTTTCTCTTAATGTATTACATTTGCACATTTTTGGGCTTATTAGTATAGCACTGACCCCCGAGGGAGCTGCTGGTTTGAATTGGGCCTGCACTCTACCGGGAAACCCCACTAACTTGACTCAATGCCCTTGGAACAGTTGTGGTGCAATGTAATACAGTACAATATATGACAATGCAAAGTACCTGCATTATACCCTCAGGTTCCACTGGCTCCACCTGGTGGGGAAAAACAGTATGCCACACAACTGGATACTTAACCAGAAATATTGTTTACTGCAAAATATTTAGACAGGTGGTTACAGAAATTGTGCTATCATCCCAATGTAGGACGACAGCACAATATATTTCAATAAAAAAACTGTATATTTATATAATATATACCTGGGAGCTCCCCCTACTTTAAAGGCTAAACGTGAGATCTCACTTAAAGTACTTCATCCTGGGTCTTCTTTCTTCGCTAGCTAAAAGTCACTCCTTTGTTATTTGTAATCCAAAAGTCTGTGGAGGGTTAAGCTGAAGTGCTCCTTGTGTAACTCCAATAACTTATCTACAACGCTTGAGGTGCCAAGGTAGATAGGCCTCAAGCCTGCTCAGTGTCAGTTGCTCTGCTACACCTCCGTGGAACCACAGATTCCAGCGAGGCCTGTATGTGAGTCTAACTGCGTGCAAAAGTCAACAAACCGTGGGTCGTAACCCATTCACCAACTGGATCAGAGTTCCGCATGATCACTTTAGTCCAGTGACTGTAGCTTGCCTCTCAGTCAGCTGGTCCAGACGCTCTGTATCACTCCGCTGAATGAATCCGGTTCTCCGATTCTCTGCTGAGTGCCTCTGGACCTTTTCTATCTGTTCTCCGTCTATCCGACTCCATCCAGTCACTTCACAACCGAACAGGCTGATGGCTACAGGCCATTGTCTCCGGGAAGCCTCCCCACAGATTCGCACAGGCAGGTAACGTGATCCCAAGAGACCTAAGATGGCTCTGGTACGGAACCACGTTAATAACCATTAACCGTACATTAAAGTATACATAACCACATCAATAAGCAAGGATGTCAGCGCTACATTAGAGAGCAATGTCCAGGGGCGTAACTAGAAATCACAGGGCCCCATAGCAAAATGTTGTATGGGGCCCCCCTGCAAACAGCCCCCCCCCCCCACAAAAAAAATTAACTAATTCAATTGAAAAACAGATTACCATACTCATGTGGCACAGTACCCAGGCCAGTAAATTAATTTGACCGTGACCAGTAAATTTATGCATCAGTGACCATGACCAGTAAAATCATTTGACCGTGACAAGTAAATTCATTCATTAGTGACCGTGACCAGTAAAATCATTTGACCGTGACCAGTAAATTCATTCATCAGTGACCGTGACCAGTAAATTCATTCATCAATGACCGTGACCAGTAAATTCATTCATCAGTGACCAGTAAATTCATTCATCAATGACCGTGACCAGTAAATTCATTCATCAGTGACCAGTAAATTCATGTATCAGTGACAGTGACCAGTAAATTCATGTATCAGTGACAGTGACCAGTAAATTCATTCATCAATGACAGTGACCAGTAAATTCATTTATCAGTGACCGTGACCAGTAAATTCATGCATCAGTGACCAGTAAATTCATTCATCAATGACAGTGACCAGTAAATTAATTTATCAGTGACAGTGACTAGTAAATTCATTCATCAATGACCGTGACCAGTAAATTCATTCATCAGTGACCAGTAAATTCATTTATCAGTGACCGTGACCAGTAAATTCATTCATCAGTGACCAGTAAATTCATTTATCAGTGACCGTAACCAATAAAATCATTCGACCGTGACCAGTAAATTCATTCATCAGTGACCAGTAAATTCATTTATCAGTGACCGTGACCAGTAAATTCATTCATTAGTGACTAACCAGTAAATTCATTCATCAGTGACCGTGACCAGTAAATTCATTCATCAGTGACCAGTAAATTCATTCATCAGTGACCAGTAAATTCATGTATCAGTGACCATGACCAGTAAATTCATTCATCAGTGACCGTGACCAGTAAATTCATTCATCAGTGACCAGTAAATTCATTCATCAGTGACCAGTAAATTCATTCATCAGTGACCGTGACCAGTAAATTCATTCATCAGTGACCGTGACCAGTAAATTCATTCATCAGTGACCAGTAAATTCATTCATCAGTGACCAGTAAATTCATTTATCAGTGACAGTGACCAGTAAATTCATTCATCAGTGACAGTGACCAGTAAATTCATTCATCAATGACCGTGACCAGTAAATTCATTCATCAGTGACCAGTAAATTAATTCATCAGTGACCAGTAAATTCATTCATCAGTGACCGTGACCAGTAAATTCATTCATCAGTGACCGTGACCAGTAAATTCATTCATCAGTGACCGTGACCAGTAAAATCATTTGACCGTGACCAGTAAATTCATTCATCAGTGACTGACCAGTAAATTCATTCATCAGTGACCGTGACCAGTAAATTCATTCATTAGTGGTCGACCAGTAAATTCATTCATCAGTGACCGTGACCAGGAAATTCATTCATCAGTGACCATGACCATTAAATTCATTCATCAGTGATCGTGACCAGTAAATTAATTCATCAATGACCGTGACCAGTAAATTAATTCATCAGTGACCAGTAAATTAATTCATCAGTGACCAGTAAATTCATTCATCAGTGACCGTGACCAGTAAATTCATTCATCAGTGACCGTGACCAGTAAATTCATTCATCAATGACCGTGACCAGTAAATTCATTCATCAGTGAACGTGACTAGTAAATTCATTCATCAGTGACCGTGACCAGTAAAATCATTTGACCATGACCAGTAAATTCATTCATCAGTGACTGACCAGTAAATTCATTCATCAGTGACCGTGACCAGTAAATTCATTCATCAGTGACCGTGACCAGTAAATTCATTCATCAGTGACCATGACCAGTAAATTCATTCATCAGTGACCGTGACCAGGAAATTCATTCATCAGTGACCGTGACCAGTAAATTCATTCATCAGTGACAGTGACCAGTAAATTCATTCATCAATGACAGTGACCAGTAAATTCATTCATCAGTGACCGTGACCAGTAAATTTATTCATCAGTGACCGTGACCAGTAAATTCATTCATCAGTGACCGTGACCGTGACCAGTAAATTCATTCATCAGTGACAGTGACCAGTGCAGGCCATTAATACAAAAATTACTGTGACCAGTGCAGGACATTTACCCCCGCCATGCTGCATATTAGAAAAATCAGTCAAACTCACAGACAGTGTGCAGTCTGGCCCCATCACTGCATCAGCTTAATTTAGCTTGTACGGTACCTCTGGAATTGTAGTCTGCAAATTCTGCAATCAAGTGAGGGCATTGACTGGTTCCTCCTCGGCGGTGCTGCCTGGCTCCTCTTGTATGCAGGCTGCAGTAGCTGAGCAGTAGCTCAGCATAGCATAGCTCAGTAGCTCCGCCCATCAAGCCTCCGGCCGAATGACGTCACAACGCTGGGACGGGGCTGACGCCGGTGTTCTAGGCAGGACAGAAGCTTGCCAATGCTGAGCCCCGGACTACTCGGCAGCGGTCCCCACTAGGCTGCGGGCCCCATAGTGACTGCGGGCCCCATAGCGACCGCGTGGGTTGCTATGGCTGTAGTTCATTCATCAGTGACCGTGACCAGTAAATTAATTCATCAATGACCGTGACCAGTAAATTAATTCATCAGTGACCAGTAAATTAATTCATCACTGACCAGTAAATTCATTCATCAGTGACCGTGACCAGTAAATTCATTCATCAGTGACCGTGACCAGTAAATTCATTCATCAATGACCGTGACCAGTAAATTCATTCATCAGTGAACGTGACTAGTAAATTCATTCATCAGTGACCGTGACCAGTAAAATCATTTGACCATGACCAGTAAATTCATTCATCAGTGACTGACCAGTAAATTCATTCATCAGTGACCGTGACCAGTAAATTCATTCATCAGTGACCGTGACCAGTAAATTCATTCATCAGTGACCATGACCAGTAAATTCATTCATCAGTGACCGTGACCAGGAAATTCATTCATCAGTGACCGTGACCAGTAAATTCATTCATCAGTGACAGTGACCAGTAAATTCATTCATCAATGACAGTGACCAGTAAATTCATTCATCAGTGACCGTGACCAGTAAATTTATTCATCAGTGACCGTGACCAGTAAATTCATTCATCAGTGACCGTGACCGTGACCAGTAAATTCATTCATCAGTGACAGTGACCAGTGCAGGCCATTAATACAAAAATTACTGTGACCAGTGCAGGACATTTACCCCCGCCATGCTGCATATTAGAAAAATCAGTCAAACTCACAGACAGTGTGCAGTCTGGCCCCATCACTGCATCAGCTTAATTTAGCTTGTACGGTACCTCTGGAATTGTAGTCTGCAAATTCTGCAATCAAGTGAGGGCATTGACTGGTTCCTCCTCGGCGGTGCTGCCTGGCTCCTCTTGTATGCAGGCTGCAGTAGCTGAGCAGTAGCTCAGCATAGCATAGCTCAGTAGCTCCGCCCATCAAGCCTCCGGCCGAATGACGTCACAACGCTGGGACGGGGCTGACGCCGGTGTTCTAGGCAGGACAGAAGCTTGCCAATGCTGAGCCCCGGACTACTCGGCAGCGGTCCCCACTAGGCTGCGGGCCCCATAGTGACTGCGGGCCCCATAGCGACCGCGTGGGTTGCTATGGCTGTAGTTCCGCCACTGGCAATGTCCTATGTTGGACAGTACATACATTTGCTTAATCTTTTTATATCCATGAATTATATTAACAATATGGGCTACTAAGGAACCTTTAACAGATTTATGCCCATACCATTGTGATATTAGGTGTATTTATATCCACCATTAGAGACTATACTTTAAAGCACTATATTGAACATACCATAGTTATCAAATTATATAAATGGGGGGGGGCATTTTTCTAGCCCCCCCCCCCCCATACATTTACTACAATGCCATAGCTTTCATTTGCTTACACACAGAAATGTATCCTTATATTTTGTGTATATTATATATTTCAGCTTATACTACTTCCATTTCCATTGCCTTTTCCTCTCTCCTCTCCCTCCACTGTAAAACACACGTATGATACTCTATAGCAAGGCTCAAAATTGCAAGTCCTGAGCTACTAGCCAGGTCTCAAGGGTTATTTGCCACCAGTTGCCCCACCCAACCCCAACCCTGCCCCATTTCTAATTCCGCCCCTAAATATGTCCTCATAAAATGACACTTAAATGTTTTATGCAGAATTAAGTTATAAAAATAAATATTAACAACAACTTTATCCGTGCCCACCAATGCAGCCTGTGTCCACCAATACAGCCTCTGCCCACCATGCAGCCTGTGTCCACTAATGCAGCCTGTGTCCACCATCCTGTGCCCATTATGCAGCCTGTGTCCACCATGCAGCCTGTGTCCCCCAATGCAGCCTCTGCTCACCATGCAGCCTGTGTCCACCATGCAGCCTGTGTCCACCAATGCTTCCTCTGCCCACCATGCAGCCTGTGTCCACCAATGCAGGCTCATGCAGCCTGTGCCCACCATGCAGGCCACCTGTGCAGGAGAGGAGAGGAACAGGAGAGCCACCCGGATGATGGAACACAGAGATAACAGCTTTCATTTCAATTGCTGTGTTCCCGCCGCCCAGTGTCATATATAGCCCCACCCCCTGGCCTGGGAACTTTGATTAACTTATTTCCGTCCCGGGATTGGATGGGTGATCTGTCTATCAAAGTCCTGGGACCAGGACGAGGGCCAGTATGTGACAGCGAGTAGCGGGGAACACAGCAATTGAAATGATAGTTGTTATCGCTGTGTTCCCTACACTCTAATCATCCAGACGGCTCACCTTTCTCTTCCCCACCATAATCGATGGACTCCCATTCAAGGTATGGGTTGAATGGGAGGAAGGACTCCCATTCAACCCAGGCTGCCGGTGGTGCTCCCCCCCTCCCTGCTCCCAGGCAGCCAATAGCGCGTCAGCCCTTAAAATCCACTTGCAAAATGCAAGCAGACGACTGAAGTTTTTGAGGGCTGCTCTACAGGCTTTAATTAAGCACATACAGTATACAGTATATTGATACACAATGATGTGCCATATATCTACTCGATGACCTAATAGCCCTATATCATAATACATTATCATCCATGTTTGCAGGTTCCTGTCCACCCATTGACCTCAGTGTTTTCCGCTGTCTAATATACCCTGGGGATGACCACTGGGAGATTTTTTCCTAAAAAAAATTAAAAATAGCAAGTTGATCACATTAGACAGCCAGAAGATTAATAGATTAATACTGTGATGAGCCATTGCAGCGAGAACCTCTGAGGCCGCGTACACACGCGCGGACTGTTGGCCCAACTTTGTCCGTCCAACAGTTTGAGCGAACAGTCCGCTCAAACTTAGCATGGACGGACATGGCCACACACGACGGACGAACAGTTTGCTGAAACCGTGCGCGATGACGTGAACGGCACGTACGACGGGACGAAAAATACGACGTCCTATACACTGCAATGCAACCTTCCGACGTGGAAATCCTTTCTGAGCATGCGCGAGACTTAGTTGGCCGAACAAGCCTACACACGAGCGAACAGTCCGCTGAAACCTTGTTTCAGCGGACAGTTTTTCGGAATTTCCGTAAGACCTTGTTCGGCCAACTGTCCGCTGAAACTGTCCGCTGAAGCCCCACACACGAGCGGACTGTCCGCCCAAACACTGTTCAGCGGACAAGGTTGGGCGAACAGTCCGCGCGTGTGTACGCGGCCTGAGACACAACCTTTTTATATGTCTATTTGATTTCAATAATCAACATGGAATATTTATCTGTGACACCATTGAAATATGAGTGAATTTTCGATATTATCAAAGTATAACATGTATCATGAACAGTTAATATGTTTATTATCACTGTTCTATAATTACATCCCTTTCTTGTTATAGATATATGGTCTAACCCCTCAAACACCCCTGAAGAAGGAACTGATTGATTTGCTCTGAAATGTGTCGGGTGAAGAAAAATCTTATTTGTTTTTATGTGGTGCTATTTCTATATAAAGTTGTGGTTATTCCATTTTTTAATATGGTTTTTATATATGCTTGTTTAATAAATATATTTTTACTATAATCATCATGTTATGTAATTAGTGCCTAAAAAGTCCACCCAAGGGGTATTCAGTTTGGTCTTCTGTCGCTCCTGGGTTTTTTCCCAGCTCTCTGGGAATTGTAAATCAGTTTGGCTGATCTGAATGGAAGAATTCTGCTTACAGTACACACTTTCCAGCATTTCTGTAAAGCTGTGCGATAAGTGAGTTGCGGAGTACTGCCATTTTGTGGCCAAATAAAATTCTGAATAACATTAAGGCCCCTTTCACACTGGGGCGGTGGGTGCGTCGGCGGTAAAGTGCTGCTATTTTTAGTGGCGCTTTACCGTCAATTTTGTGGCGCTATTCGGCCACTAGCGGAGGTGCTTTTACCCCCGCTCACGGCCAAGAAAGGGTTAAAACCACCGAAAAGCGATGTTGCAGCAGTGCTATGCCGGCGGTATAGCCGCGCTGCCCCACTGATTTCAATGGGCAGGAGCAGTGTATACACCGATCCTTCACCGCTCCAAAGATGCTGCTTGCAGGAGTTTTTTTTAACGTCCTGCAAGCGCACCGCTCCAGTGTGAAAGCACTCGGGCTTTCACACTGGAGTGGCTCTATACAGGCGCTACACAGACGCTATTTTTAGCGCTGTAGCACCTGTAAAGTGCCTCAGTGTGAAAGGGGTCTAACAGTGCACAGTGTTACACTAGGATGATGATGATTACTCTATGATGAGGCCATCTCTGGGATGTTTGCTGCATCGGGAGCTACATAGATTGGCTTTCACCTATAGCAAGGGCATTATCCAACTTTTGTCAAAGCTGCACAGTTTGTTTCTATCTAGGTTAAAAATTATACAATATTCCAGAGTAAAAAAGGTACAGGCAATTTTTTTTAAGCCCACAGTGTGCTGTGCAAAACTAAACAACATATGAAAAGTGTAAAAGTGCACAGGATGCATTAATGGTCCCCTCTCTGGTCCTCCAGGGCTCTACATTTCTGACAGGTAAAGAACAATCGCTTCATCACTAGTTGAATCCAACCACTAAGTACTAAGTATAGGATTCTCCTGGAGAGAGCCCACACCCACGTAGGCATGGTAGGGAGGAACTTAAGGGGCTAGTTCCTACTTCGCCTAGCCCAAAGATCCGCACCCTACAATCCTTAGTGAGTGACAAAGACACACATGAAAAGTGCAGTGACAAAACACCTGAAGAATAATATAAATAAAGGTGCCAATAACCTTGGGCCCTGGTAACAAACATTGCCCTAGTCTCAGCCAAAAGGCCTAGCCCATGAGGTGACATGGAAAAAAACAAGAGGTGTTGTGGCCTACTGCCTTTTCTCACAGTGGGGTGCCACTCCCAGAGGGTGCTTCACACTACAAGCTCTGTGACTTCCCAGCCCTCAGCTAAACCAGGTAGCACCACTCAGATCAGAAGGCACTGTGCCACTTGGGTCCCTCCACACTAGGGAAGTAGTAACCACCCCCACCTTACCCAGTGGACTCTCAAAGGGTATACTTCTGTTACGGACCGCCTGGCGCCCAGCTTCCTCCACTCTGGAACCAGGAACCAGGTATTATAGCTGAGAATTGCACCCAAGAACTAGATGACACTAGCTTAGGTCCAACCTGGAATTTACTTTATTGTAAACTCACACAGAATGTATACCACATAAAATCAGATGAGAGCTTGATAATATTATTCTAAACAATGCAAACTTTAAACAGTAATATCATCAGTACATCTAACAGTACAGCTAAAGAACAGCTAACATAAACACATAAACATCCCACAACAGTTCAGTAACGAGGTGAAGTGGACACAATACTAATCCCATCCCCAAGAGAATTAGCAGACAGACAGAAACAATAGGTGGCACAATTAACAATGCAAAATTTACACATAGGAGACACACAATAGTGGAATTATACCTATAAAAGACTGTAAGGCCTCCCTCACAGTTCAAATGGAAAGCATCCATATTGATTTCTCCCATACCTATAAAAGACTGTAAGGCCTCCCTCACAGTTCAAATGGAAAGCATCCATATTGATTTCTCCCTACTGAAGCAGGATGTGCAAAACCTTCCGGCGAGAATGGGGGGGGGGGGCGGAAGAACGTTTCAGCTCCCTGGACACAATGCACCCCTTAGCTGCTACTGTACACATGGCTACAGATGAGCTGGTGACCCTCAGAGCCAAGTTGGATGACCTGGAGAACCGTTCTCGCAGGAACAACCTCCATTTTGTGGGGTTCCCGGAACGCTCTGAGGGTTTCCTCCCTGAAGGATTCCTCCATTTATGGCTGCAAGATGTTTTTGGGATGGAGGTGCTATCCCGTGCCTATGTGATTAAAAGTGCACACCGCACCCCTCTCACATCTAACTCCCTCGGGGGCCCCTTCAAGATCCCTGATTGCAAAAATCCTCAATTTTCGAGACAAAGTCACTATCCTGAGTCTTGTTAGAGAAAAAGGGCCACTCAAGTTTAATGGCAACAATATCTCCATATATGCTATGAGTAAGCACTGTGTTTAGTGCAAAACCTGCCAGCTTTCCTGTCTGCTGTGGCATGTATTTTTGATCCTGTGTGTTTTTGAATAAAAGGCAATCGTTTTTTCTGAGTTGTTCAGAAATATTTTTTATCCAATATCTTCATATATCCTGACTCAGCTGAAGTTCAACGCCAGCGCATAGCCTTTGCAGCGGTGAAAGACCGACTCCGCACTGAAGGCATACCTTACGAAATGCTCTTCCCTGCTAAGCTGAGGAGGGTAAAGCTCACTTCTGCTCCTGTCCAAAAGAAGCCATGGCCTGGTTAGATGATCACTTTGGAAAACAACCCAGACAACGCCGCAATTGATGCTGCTTTCTGAAGTTACTTTAGTTCTCCCTACCTCTCTGCTTTTTCTAACTGCTACTTACTGGAGCACCTTAGGATTTCTCATTCCTCTGATTAGCACCCAATCCCATACTGCTGTGGATATTCTGTGGTATACACTTTTCCTATCCCTTCCTACTGGATGCTCTACATTGCCCTTGCTGTAGACCAGTTAGTTGCCTTAGCCAGTTCTACCACTTATTCTCCCTAAAGTTCGTTCCTGTCTTGCTTTTCATGACTGTTGCTGTTAGTGACTTATATTAAAGGTGAATCCCATATTCCACAGGATGGACACATACACCTTTCTGCATAGCCTTACTGGACCTGCTACCTCCCCCATACAAGTAGGTGGCGAGGCCATAGGTTTTTATGTTCCCTCTCATAACTGTTGCTGGGAGTTTTTTTCTGTTCAGGGAATCAAAGCTCACTATATTTGGGTTGGGTAAGCAGGTTTGGGGGGGTGGTTTTTTTTTTCTGAGCCCTTCTCATGTTCTGGTTGATGAGAATGATTGGACGTTAACCACGTCCTCATGCCAATGTTTTCTGTCCTGGACGTGCTGTTTGGGTTTGGCGAATTAAAATGCTTCCCCTGCCTGTAAGTGTAAACACAGGCAGGGGAAGTGATGTCATCTCCCTCTCTGGAATTCTTTTCAGTTCCAGAGAGAGGAGAGAAGACGTCTAAACACTACACTAACACCAGAACACAAAGGTACTCTTATCAACCCCTGATCGCCCCCCCCCCCCTCAGTCAACCCCTTCACTCCCTGTCACCGTGTCACCAATTGCAGTTGTCAGATTTTTCACTGATCACTGCACAGGTGTAATGTGTGACTGTAATAAGTGTTAGAGCAGTTAGTAGTAGGCCCAGGGTTCCCCCTAAAAAAGGTTTAACCCTTTGATCATCCCCCAGTTAACCCTTTCACTCCCTGTCGCCAGTGTGAATGAATGAATGACTTGTATAGCGCTACCTATACGAACTGAATCGCCTCAGGGCGCTTTTCTTGCCACAGGTGTTCATCTGCAGCTATTTATGCGGTCCTTTAACCTGTAGAGTCCCGACACACTTACAACATTGACATACACATATTATGGCCAATTTTTTTGGACAGGGTCTAATTAACCTACCAGCATGTCTTTGGAGTGTGGGAGGAAACCGGAGTACCCGGAGGAAACCCACGCAGGCACAGGGAGAACATGCAAACTCCAGGCAGATAGTGCCGTGGATTTGAACCAGCAACCCTATTGCTGCTAGGTGAAAGTGCTAACCACTACACCCCCTGTCACTAATAGATATTTTTTCTGATTGTTGTATTAGTGTTACTGGTTAGCCAGTTAGTTGATTCGTTTCACAGTCAGGTTTTTATAGCGTCAGGTACCCCTATATACTAACTAATAAAGGTTTTAACCCCCTGATTGCCCCCTAGTTAACCCTTTCACCCCCTGTCACCAGTGATCACTGTATAAGTGTTGCGGGTGACGTTGGTTAGTTCGTTCATTTTTTATAGCGTCAGGGCACCCGCAGGTTTAACCCCCTGATTTTGGGTGACATCAGTTAGGTTTTAGCATCAGTAAGGGTCTGCGTCACCCCAGGCAGCGTC